>NC_066251.1:1893750-2641875 GCF_024542735.1 Bombus huntii | reverse complement strand
CTTATTAAAAAGCTACAAGAAACATGGAAACATTACTATCTATATATAAAATCACAAACAAGATATTGAATGTTCTATTTTATTTGAGTTATATTATAGACGAATTTATTACAGACACCCCTAGTGGAAATTAATTACAGGAGTCCGAATGAAGACGATTCAACTGTAATACCAAATACCGCTAAGGTCCTAAACCTGCGTCATGCTAGATCGGTAAAGTCGAGAACGATATTAACATGGTAAGAGAACCACCGAGTTCACTGAGTAAATTACTCGGAATACCAACTTTCTCTTCTACGGTAACATCACCCCCTCTTTTTCCCCAAAAAATTACTGATTTTGCATAAAAGAATTCGGACAAATCCTTTTTTGCCATTCATTTGACAAATATTAGTTCTTTGATCGTTATGGAAAACAAACTACAAAAACATCTTTAAGAACGATCGAAGCGGAAATTTAAAACTGAAAGTAAAGATCGAGTTAAACCTAAAACTAAATTACAGTTATATTATAATTCTCTGTGAGATGGTAATTTGTATATGTATCGATATTTCACACATTCCCTATTATAAAAACGCGACTAGACGTGACAATACATGGGACTTTGTGTCCCGTGAAATACCGACATCGAAAAATATCAGTGTTTTTCATGCTCCCTACGATTCATAACGCTGCGTCGCGACTGTTCTAATTATCTGAAAAGGGTACTCGCTAATGAAAATGAAGAGGAAACTTCCGCAAGTAAAGGTTGGATATTTTAATAATAAAAAATAATCTATGCACTCAAAACCACCGAATGACAAAATCCGCAATCATTTAGTTTCATACTCAATAGCTCAAAGCCAATGTATACAAGAGTCCGATGATTCTTTGAGTCTTGAGTCTGAACGCAATCTCATTCGATGTAATTGGGACGAGTGCACAAGGAATCGAGCAATACTGTACACATCCACAGAAATTATAGATACCATGCAAGTGTACCGTGTGCACGGAGATGCCGATGCAGGGAGGGAAAATGATTTGGGCGAAGCGTTTCTCTACTGAGGAAATTTCAAACGAAGAAGTGTTTCGACGCGTGGGAGATCGTAGAAAATACGACAGTTTCAGTAGGAAACGTCGAAATAGAGCGAAAGTAAAGAGAACAAGAATTGCCGCGATAAAGAAAGCTATGCTCCAAGAAATTAAAGATAATTCAAATGCTGGATTATGATCGCAACGTAACCAATGTAGCAACATAGAACAAAAATGACTAATAGTCGAAGCTGTGCAATTATTTTTGCTCATTTCAATTTTTATATTATAGGAAATATGTATCATATACTAGTTGGCATTCGACTGTTCTAACATTACAATTAGGATACTTCCTAGATATAATAAGTACAAAAATATTATTGTTCCTATGTCGGAATATTTAAAATTAATTCGTTACATTTAAACATATAACAAGGAGAATTAGAAGTGTTTATGTGTTGAAATAATGTCGACTGTATGTAAAGGGGAAGTAGCCCCAGAAGTACCCAGTATGGTTGTGGCACTCGTGGAAATCGAACAAATCAATACGAAATCCGTAAATCACGAGATTCAGTGTAATGATTTCTTACAGTTCTTCATTTTTTGCGATAGATAACTGCCCATGATCATTCGTGCAATTTTTAAATAATTATGTGTGAACCGAGTTCTACAAATTGAATTATTGAAAATCTATCGTGATTATATAATTGCGTAAAAGTACTTATTTTTGGCAACATGTCTCAGCGTAGGACGGTAAGCATTTAATATGATTATACAACATATATTTTTGAAGTAAACAGTTAGAAATTAAATATCGCAGAGTAACAAATTCTAATTGAATGAGAATATATCCAATCCAATATATCCGAGATCCAAAGAATCGTCTGAACCTACGAATATGATTCGTTATTTAAAAGTCACAATAATCTGAAATCTTTGACCTTGTGTCTGGATCGATCGTAATCATTTAAAATTTGGAATCTTTCACCCTGATTTAAACTGTCACGACCCACCAAAACATAAAGTTCAAAGCTTAAAACTGTTACCTCTTATAAATATCGAATCATATTCGAAGGTTCAAACGGTTCTTCGGTATTATCTATACGACATGTTAATATATTTCATTAATTTCAAAACATATTTAAGAAATATATAGAAACCTTTCAAATGATTATTGATTTGGAGGACAATCAAAGGAAATGATTTTAGAAGAAAGATGTCGAAAGCATAAATAACCTTTAGCAAACGTCAGTGGAAGACTCAAGTTCGTCTTCTATCTATAATAACATCAAATAACATCAAGGATATTTTAATGCTGTTGATAGAATACCATAAATTGTATTTCTATTAAGAAAGAAGAAGGAAAATTTTTTAATTGCTGTGAAGAAATATTAATATTTAAATACTTCTTAATAGCTTTTCCGTGATTTGGAATTTATATTCGCTCAAAAGTTTGATTAGACTATCGGATTAGAATGGAATTATGATTCCTATTCATAACAAAGGTATCTGTTTTCCAGGCTCCCAGCAATTTGCCTGAGGGCAGTGGTTTGGGTCATGTCGTTTTATCAATGCAAGAAACAGCTAGTAGGATGTGCAACATAAAATTCCGGCGGCAATTCCTAGCATGTAGTATCGGTTAGTTTTCACTCTTGATATTACGTCATGTATTTATCTGTAATTTTAATACGCAGAATGCAATTTCCTTTCCTCCCCTCGATAGTGATGTTCCTAAATTATTTCTCACTTCTATTTACTTGCGTACCATCGTTTAAAGTTGCATTTCTATTCCATCCTACATTACGATAAATTTAACATTTCGATTCAGATATTCATCGCACTGATGCTTTCTTATATCATGAACCAAGTGCGGACTTTTATATATTTATGAGAAATCTGAAAGCAAAAAATGTACATTATTACACATTAATACACCTATACTTATCGCAAGTCTCTAATAAATTTTACTTCATGTAGTATCTTACTTAATGCACATATAATGCGAATGGATTAACAGATTAATAATAAAATAGCTAAGAAATAATACTAGTGGAAAGCATTCGTGCTAACATCGCGAAGAATCCATTTACCTATAGCCTGCGGTATGTATTTATTATAAATATATTAGTGTTAAGGTATAGAGAGGATTCGGAAACATAAATAATTTACTTTATTCACACACAACAGCTATACATATATATTACACTCTGAAGACCTCGATTACCTTCTTACACGCACGCTTGTTGTCAACATACTATTCTAGATTCTTCTAACAGTTACCAATTGGCTTTTGTCTTAAGTGAGACCTGAACTTCCTCTGACGCTTACACACATTGACATGTACAGTGCAATGTATCATCTACCTAACACGCCTCCTTACATTTATACTGTACACTTAATAAACAATCTATCGTTTCACATTTTTCATTCCTTTTATAATGTAACCTTAAATCCCTAGTCCGGTACAAATATTTGAATATTCGCAAAGCATATTTAAAATGTGTCTCGCTACAACAATTTTGAAATCTACTTAAGATAATTGACACTATAACTTATATCGGGTCTGGTATTTGTACTAATATACAGCAATGCACCAATTAAATTCTTGTATCCAATGTCCTTTCTATTTATCTCAGCTTTTTCAATTTTTAAATTTGTCTCCATAGGTGTACAGTACAATTTGCTGTCTTGTAATTTATATTTCTTTGCTAATGATTCAATGTATTTTGTTTGGCTTAGTGTCATTTTTTCAATATATTCTTCTACTTCACCTAAATCTTTCATTTTAAATTTATCAGTTTATAACTGCTTTATATTTTATATCCCTTTTTTTGTTTTTACTACAGATTAACAAATCGTCTACATATATTAGCAAATAAACAACATTTTCTCCCTCTCCATGAGTATATAGGCACAATTCTTAGTTGTTCTTCTTAAAACCTAATCTCATCACATACCTATCAAAACACTCATACCAATCCCTCGGACTTTCTTTTAACCCATAAAGCGCTCTCGATAATTTACAAACTCTATTCGTTCCGTCTGCATATCCCTTTAGTTGATTTACATATACCTCCGAGCTTACCTCACCATTTGAAAATGCAGTTTCTACATCCATTTGCTCAATGATTAATCCATTTTGGCAACAATATGATAGCAATATCTTAAGGGTCTGATTACTCGCTACTGGAGAATATATGTCATCGACTACGTTGCTTCGTTGAAATCCTCTTACCACTAATCTAGCCTTATATCTGTCATCTGATTTTCTCGTGTAAACCCATTTCACATCTAATACTTCTTTGCCTTTTACCCTTTCTACCAATTTCCATGTTTTATTCTTATAGAGACATCCTATTTCTTTATCCATAGCCTGTTTCCAATCTTCACTATTTTCGCAACAAATCGCCTCCTCAAATGTACGAGGGATATCTACTTTACAATAATTTGCGTGAATCTCACTACTGTTTTCCTTTTCTGGATACCTTATTGGAGTTCTCTTATTACGTGTAGATCTCCTAGGGATCTTTAACCTTTCAGAACTACTATCATTTTCATCTTCTCTACTTTCTAACTCTTCCTTATTCATGATATCCAATAAATAATTATCTTTACTATCATCGCTATCTGCATCGAATGAATTCTCCTCAAAACCGATACATTTTGTGTCTGTTTCTATGACCTCTACATGTCTAGCTACTGTTATTTTTCCACCTAATAGGACTCTGTAACCTACTTCACTATATCCTAACAGAATTCCCATATCTGTCTTTCTCTCTACAGTGTTGGCTAGTATTCGATTTTTCAAGTATGCCGCTGTACATACTATTTCCGGCCAATACTTTTTATGTACTTTCGCTTCCGTTAACAAGCAACGCGCCATGCCCATCACTGTTCTATTATATCTTTTCGCTGTTCCGTCTAATTCATGTACGTAAGTTGGACAATTATTTATTACGATACCTTTGTCCCTAACAGATTTATAAATTCGATTGTTTAAGTATTCTCTTCCATTATCGCATCTCAATATTTTTAACCTCTTGCCCGTTAGGTTCTCAACTTCATTTACAAACTGTACGAGAGAATCAAACATCTCATTTTTTGATTTTATACAATAGATCCTACCTATTTTACTATAATCATCGATAAATGAAATAAAATATTTCTCTCCATTTAATCCGGTAGTCTTAAAGGGATCGCACACGTCCGTATGAATAATTTTCATTATCTCCCTAGCCTTAGTCCGATTATTTTTGAAAGGTAAATTATGCATTTTACTTTCTATACACACCTTACATTTCAACAATTCCTTTTCAAATTTATTCGGAATACCTGTCACTAGCTGCTCTTTACTCAAAATATTTAAGTATTTAACATTTACGTGTCCTAGCATCCTATGCCATCTTTCCTTTTTATTCATACCACTACGTTCGGCACTGTTTACTAAGTGCTCCTTCCCTTTCAATATACTTTTCATTTTATATGTTCCATTTTCTTTGTCCGCTACAGCTGAAAGCTTATTGTTCTCATCTATTATTTTTGCAATATTTCCTTTTGAAATAACCATGTTATTATTATCCGTTAACTTGCCTAAACTAATCAAGTTTGCGGACATTTCTTTCACATAAAAAACTTTATTCATATTTATTTTATTTCGCTTTCCAAATGCTTCAAAATAGCTTATAACATTTCCTACTTTTGTTGCCTTTATCGATCTATTATCGCCCAAATATATATTTACCGGTTCTTTAAGATCGATAGACTTATCAAAATAATTTACATCGTTAATTATGTGATCGGTACAACCGCTATCTAATAGCCACGTTATTTCGTTATAATTTATCTCGTTCATCTCGCTGCTGTGTGCTGCGTGCACCGTTGCCATCCATGTGCCTGCTCCTGAATTGCCATACTCGCTCGTGCCGGCTGCTGATTGACGATGGAAGTTTCCACATACCCTGCTCGTATTGCCTTTGTTTCCTCTTCCTCTGCTGCGACCCCGTGTTGACCCACGCCGATAACTGTTAGTGCTTCTCGCTTGGACGCCATTTTGACACTCTCTTGCAAAATGTTCCACTTTTCCACATTTGAAGCATCCTTCCTTTTTTGCAGCAAAAGCATTAGTTTTCATTTCTCCTCGATTTGATGTATTTTTCTTTTCCGCCATTTCTATTTTATTCCTCACGTACGCTACCGTTTGATTCTCTTCTTTCACTGCATCTATTATATCTAGCGATGTAGCTTCGGGTAACGTATTTAGCATGTAATTCAGCTTTTCCCTCTCACTCACTTGTGCTCCTGCACTTTTTAATTCGTTTATTAGCTTTTCAAAATCGCTGAAGAACGATGCTGAATCACTGTATTTATCGAGACTTATCCTCTCCAATCTCCTTTTGCACACGATCTGTAGTGCCGTCGATTCTCTCAAATACATTTCGTCGAACTTTTTCATTATTTCATACGCTGTCTTTTCTTCCCTAATATATTCTAATTGTCTATTTGAGATGGCACTATAAATTATATTTATCGCCTTCAGATCCATTTTCTCCCAGTCGGGATTGTCTGTTTCGGTCTTCACTCTAGTTATAACAATATCACATTATTTATACCTCAGAAACATCGTTATTCTCTTCTTCCACATCCCGTAATCCTCACCATCAAATATCGGTATCATAATTTCCGATCTTCCCATTTTAATTGATTTTCTATTCTTTACTCAAGCGTTTCTACGTGCTCGAAGTATTATTTCTTTTATTTTATATCCTTTGAACGTTTCTTCCCTTACTAAACTCATCCGAACTAACTCGCAAGACTAAAACCCACGCACTAAATAGCTTGCAAAATTAGTAACCACGCTCTGCTACCATATTAAGCTATACAGAGAATTCGGAAAAATAAATAATTTACATTATTCACACACAACAGCTATACATATATATTACACTCTGAAGACGTCGATAAACTTCTTACACGCACGCTTGTTATCAACAGACTATTCTAGATTCTTCTAACAGTTACCAATCGTCTTTTATCTCGCCTGAGACCTGGACATCCTCTGACACTTACACACACACATTCACATGTTCAGTGTAAATGTATCATCTACCTAACAATTAGTAGTATATATTAAAAATACAAATTTGCGTGAATATTCGCAGTGTAATTATAAAACAACCGCACTACAATTAACATATGCTATATATAGCATTATCTGTTTCTCATTCCAGCAACGATAACCATGGGCTTGGCCGGTACAGTCAACGGATGGACAAAGACTTCACTTGTCCACCTAACGACTGGAAGCGGCGACGTGCCGCTAATGTTAACAGAGGACGAATCTTCATGGGTCGTTTCTTTGACAGTACTTGGTTCGATGATCGGTTCACTTCTGACTGTCCAGTTGGCCGATCGCAGCGGTCGTAAATACTGTCTCCTTGTATGCAGCACAATGTTCACCATAGGCTGGTTCATCATCTACGAAGCAACATCCGTGCCAAAGCTATACCTTGCTGGTGTGACTCTCGGTATAGGCGCTGGTATTGCCCACACGATAAATCCCATGTTCGTGTCAGAAATCGCCGACATCAAATACAGAGGATCTCTAGGTGCTCTAATCGCAGCGAACGCAAATTCCGGGACACTACTAAGCTACGCTCTAGCACTTTGGCTGACGTACAAGTCACAGGTGCTGCTTCTTGTAATAACATCCTTTGCATCCCTCTTGCCAATCTCGCGCTTCCCCGAAAGTCCGTATTTCTTGATGGCAAAAGGTCAAAAGGAGCAAGCACGTTTGTCGATAGCATACTACAAAGACATCGAAGATCCTCGCAAAGTGAAAATCGAACAAGGTGCTCTACGAGATCAAGTCGCATACGAACTGCAGCAACAATTCGGAGACGAATTACATCAACAATCCGGGAGCGATTTACACTCACAATCAAGACGTGACTTACCCCCCCAATCCAGAAGCGATTTACCTTCACAATCAAGACGCGATTTACCCCCACAGTCCAGAAGCGATTTACCTTCACAATCCAGAAGCGATTTACCCTCACAATCAAGACGCGAAGCACACTCAGATTCCTTTTGGAAAGTAGTAGACACAGAACCCATGTCCTATTTAAACTTACCATCCAGTAGCGATTCACTCCCACAATCCACACCCGCAATACACTCAGCAGTCATATACGAAGTACACCTGCAACCCACAGATGAATTACTGATACAATCAACGCGCAAATTACACTCACAATCCACAACCGAATTACAATTACCTACCGCAAGCAAAATACACCGATCATTCGCAGGCGAAATACACCGACCATCCACAAGCGAAAATCACTCAAAATCCACAAGCGAATTACACCAACCATCCACAAGTGAAATACACCGTACATCCACAAGCGAAAAACACTCAAAATCTACAAGCGAATTACAACGACCATCCACAAGCGAAATACACCGATCATCCACAAACCAAATACACCGACAATCCACATGCGAAATACACCGACCATCCACAAGCCAAATACACCGACAATCCGCATGCGAAATACAAGGAGCATCCTCAAGCCAAATACACCGACCAACCACAAGCCAAATACACCGACCATCCACATGCGAAATACAAGGAGCATCCACAAGCCAAATACACCGACCATCCACAAGCCAAATACACCGACAATCCACATGCGAAATACAAGGACCATCCTCAAGCCAAATACACCGACCATCCACAAGCCAAATACACCGCCAATCCACATGCGAAATACAAGGAGCATTCACAAGCCAAATACACCTACCACCCACAAGCCAAATACACCGACAATCCACATGCGAAATACAAGGACCATCCTCAAGCCAAATACACCGACCATCCACAATCCAAATACACCGACAATCCACAAGCGAAAAACACCCACTATCCGCAAACGAAATACACCGATCATCCACAAGCGAAAAATACCCATTATCCGCAAGCGAAATACAAGGACCATCCACAAGCCAAATACACCGACCAACCACAAGCCAAATACACCGACAATCCACATGCGAAATACAAGGAGCATCCACAAGGGAAATATGCCGGCCACCCACGAGTCAAATACACCGACAATCCACAAGCGAAAAACATCCATTATCCGCAAGCGAAATACACCGATCATCCACAAGCGGAAAATACCGATTATCCGCAAGCGAAATACAAGGACCATCCACAAGCCAAATACACCGACCAACCACAAGCCAAATACACCAACAATCCGCATGCGAAATACAAGTAGCATCCACAAGGGAAATACACCGGCCACCCACGAGTGAAATACACCGACAATCCACAAGCGAAAAACACCCATTATCCGCAAGCGAAATACACCGATCATCCACAAGCGGAAAATACCGATTATCCGCAAGCGAAATACAAGGACCATCCACAAGCCAAATACACCGACCAACCACAACCCAAATACACCGACAATCCACATGCGAAATGCATGGAGCATCCACAAGCGAAATACGCCGGCCACCCACAAGTCAAATCCACCGACAATCCACAAGCCAAATACACCGACAATCCACATGCGAAATACAAGGACCATCCACAAGCCAAATACACCGACCATCCACAAGCCAAATACACCGACCACCTACAAGCCAAATACACCGACAATCCACATGCGAAATACAAGGAGCATCCACAAGCGAAATACGCCGGCCACCCACAAGCCAAATATACCGACCATCCACAAGCCAAATACACCGACCATCCACAAGCCAAATACACCGACAATCCACATGCGAAATACAAGGACCATCCACAAGCGAAATACACCGATCATCCACAAGCGAAATACACCGACCATCCACAAGCGCAAAACACAGACCATCCACAAGCGAAATACACCGGCCATTCACAAGTCAAATACACCGACAATCCACATGCGAAATACAAGGACCATCGACAAGCCAAATACACCGACCACCCACAAGCCAAATACACCGGCAATCCACATGCGAAATACAAGGACCATCCACAAGCGAAATATACCGACCATCCACAAGTCAAATACACCAACAATCCACATGCGAAATACAAGGACCATCCACAAGCCAAATACACCGATCACCCACAAGCCAAATACACCGATCACCCACAAGCCAAATACACCGATCACCCACAAGCCAAATACACCGACAATCCACATGCGAAATACAAGGACCACCCACAAGCCAAATACACCGACCACCCACAAGCGAAATTCACCGACCACCCACAAATGAAATACTCCGACCATCCAGAAGCGAAATACACGGATTATCCGCAAGCGAAATACACCGACCATCCACAAGCGAAATATACCGATTATCAGCAAGCGAAATACGAGGACCATCCACCAGCCAAATACTCCCACAAACGAGAAGTGAATTACACTCACAAACCAGAAGCGATTTTCGCACACAATCCAACGTGGATTCACGAGCATCAACGGACATACCTGAGACATACATTGGTGTGACTAAATATACCTGTTTAACCAAGCTGCGAGCATTACTACAACGAAGCAACAGGAATGCTCTGTTTATCATGCTTGGCTTGATCATGGCACAACAACTTAGCGGAAACTCTACCTTTACGCGGTACCTGGAAGAATTGATCAGCAGAGAAAAGGCCTCTATCGATCTGCACGAAGCGAGGATTTTGGTCCAGGCTATCCACTGTGTATGTGGCTATTCAATGACGGTAATAGTTGCATATATTGGAAGAAGAACACTTTTGTTTCTGTCTACGATTGGGTCATGTATATCATTGCTTCTTCTAGCAGGTTATCATTTCTTAGATGTACATAAGTTTGTCGACCCCACCACCTCTACTCTTCCCGTTTACTTCTTAAATTGGTATCAACTATCGTTTCATGTTGGTTTAGGAGTGTTACCCAATGTTCTCCTATGCGAATTATTTCCTGCGGAACTAAAAGGCATTATTGGTGCCATCGTTGTGATTTTCAATGGTTTAATTGGTTTTATCGCGTCGAAACTGTATCAAGTGATTACCGATAATGTAGAATGGTATGCGATATCCTTTAGCTTCGCGACATCATGCTGGGTGGCATTTGTGATGGTGCTCATATGGGTACCGGAAACGAAAGGAAAAACACATAGCGAGATTAAAGCGCTTTTAGTTGGTGAAAATTGGAATTGTTTGAATGAAGAAGTTAGCACTGATGAAATGGATAGTCGTGAAATATGACAAGAGAAATTGCACTGTACATTCATGGCACGGTGTCTCCATACTCGGAATATTTTATTTCTCATTTTTATTAGTATAACGATAAAGATCTACAATTTTATCACGATATGCAATTTTTGTAGTAACGTAGTTTTATTTGCTTGTACATGTAATTTTAGAATTGTGTCTAACAAAGTTAGTGGTCATTTACAAACATATGTATTGCATAAATTGACTTGCATTGAACTCAGAGGAATACATGTTCTCGAACTAAACTTTTTATCCATTTCATAACACGAACAATGTAACAATACCAATTAACTGGAGATAATTGAACAAAAGTTAGCAAAAGTAAGAAAAGTAATATATTAAAAAAGGACAAGGTGACATAATACTGATAAGAACAATTTTTTATATCTCAGCTGTTATCTATGTTGTTATTTTTTGTTTGCAATATATAATTTGCAGCATACAATTGTATGCTGAAAAATCAGTATTTATGCTAAAAATAATGTAATATAATTAAAATAACGAATTCCTAATAAGTACTTATATTACATTGTGTTTGTCGCTGATAAGGATATGTGTATACAGATATAAATATATATGTGTAAGACATAGTCTTTTCAGCGTTATATTATGGTTATTACTGAAAAATATTTGAATACGTTAGTTCGAATATCACAGTAATTACTGTATCATAACACAGTGATAAATACCTAGCCTTGTCTGGCAGAAATTCTAACGAGCTGCTGAATGTTATTTTAGGTAAATTACGGCTATAATAATAGTGTTCACTTCAGAAATTTATAATATTTCCTATAATAATTTACGCGAAAAATTAAATATCGACAATTTTATAAAGTTTTGTCTATCAACAATTATGTATTTATTGTATATCTTTTAAACAAATATCTTCCTTATTAAAAAGCTACAAGAAACATGGAAACATTATTATCTATATATAAAATCACAAACAAGATATTGAATGTTCTACATTATTTCAGTTATATTATAGACGAATTTATTACAGACACCCCTAGTGGAAATTAATTATAGGAGTCCGAATGAAGATGAGTCAACTGTAATACCAAATACTGCTAAAATCCTAGCCCAACATCATGGTAAATCGGTTACGTCGAGAACGATATTAAAATGGTAAGAAAACCACCGAGATCACTGGGTAAAGTACTCTGAATAGCAACTTTCTCTTCTACGATAACATCACCCCTTCTTTTTCCCAAAATATTTATCATTTTGTATAAAAGAATTCGGACAAATTCTTTCTTGCCATTTATTTGCAAAATATTAGTTCTTTGATCGTTATGGAAAACAAACAAAAACATCTTTAAGAACGATCGAAGCGGAAATTTAAAACTGAAAGTAAAGATCGAGTTAAACCTAAAGCTAAATAACAGTTATATTATAATTCTCTGTCAGATGGTAATTTGTATATGTATCGATATTTCACACATTCCCTATTGTAAAAACGCGACTAGGCGTGACAATACATGGGACTTTATTTCCCGTGAAATACCGACATCGAAAAATATCAGTGTTTTTCATGCTCCCTACGATTCATAACGGTGCGTCGCGAAGATTGTAATTATCTGAAAAGGGTACTCGCTATTGAAAATGAAGAGGAAACTTCTGCAAGTAAAGGTTGGATATTTTAATAATAAAAAATAATCTATGCACTCAAAACCACCGAATGACAAAATCCGCAATCATTTAGTTTCATACTCAATAGCTCAAAGCCAATGTATACAAGAGTCCGATGATTCTTTGAGTCGTGAGTCTGAAAGCAATCTTATTCGATGTAATTGGGACAAGTTCACCAGGAATCGAGCAATACTGTACACATTCACACAAATTATAGATACGATGCAAGTGTACCGAGTGTACGGAGATGCAGATGCAAGGAGGGAAAATGATTTGGGCGAAGCTTTTCTCTACTGAGGAAATTTCAAACGAAGAAGTGTTTCGACGCGTGAGAGATCGTAGAAAATACGACAGTTTCAGTAGGAAACGTCGAAATAGGGAGAAAGTAAAGAGAACAAGAATTGCCGCGATGAAGGCACCTATGCTCCAAGAAATTAAAAATAATTCAAATGCTGGATTATGATCGCAACGTAACCAATGTAGCAACATAGAACAAAAATGACTAATAGTCGAAGCTGTGCAATTATTTTTGCTCATTTCAATTTTTATATTATAGGAAATATGTATCATATACTAGTTGGCATTCGACTGTTCCAACACTATAATTAGGATATTTCCTAGATATAATAAGTACAAAAATATTATTGTTCCTATGTCGGAATATTTAAAATTAATTCGTTACATTGAAACAAATAACAAGGAGAATTAGAAGTGTTTATGTGTTGAAATAATGTCGACTGTATGTAAACAGGAAGTAGCCCCAGAAGTACCCAGTATGGTTGTGGCACTCGTGGAAATCGAACAAATCGATACGAAATCCGTAAATCACGAGATTCAGTGTAATGATATTTTACAGTTGTTCTTTTTTTGCGATAGATAACTACCCATGACCATTCGTGCATTTTTTAAATAATTATGAGTGAACTGGATTCTACAAATTGAATTATTGAAAATCTATCGTGATTATATAATTGCGTAAAAATACTTATTTTTGGCAACATGTCCCAGCGTAGGACGGTAAGCATTTCATATGATTATACAATATATATTTTTGAAATAAACAGTTAGAAATTAAATATCGCAGAGTAACAAATTCTAATTGAATGAGAATATAAAAAAAGAGTCCGTTTGAGATATCTATTTTCAGCGAATTTAACTATTATTCTTTTATTTCCAAATAGAAATACGAATCCATAGCAATTAAAGTTTTGATTCCTACGACTCGATTAAAAGTTTTGGCAAATAATCAAATGTATTAACATATCGTGTTGATATTTAAAAGTTACAATAATCCGAAATCTTTGCCCTTGTGTATGGATCGATCGTGATCATTCAAAATTTTGAATCTTCCACCCTGATTTAAACTGTCACGACCCACCAAAACATAAAGTTCAAAGCTTAAAACTGTTACCTCTCATAAATATCGAATCATATTTGAAGGTTCAAACGATTCTTCGGTATTATCTATACGACATGTTAATATAATTCATTAATTTCAAAAAATATTTAAGAAATATATAGAAACCTTTCAAATGATTATTAATTTGGAGGACAATCAAAGGAAATGATTTTAGAAGAAAGATGTCGAAAGCATAAATAACCTTTAGCAAACGTCAGTGGAAAACTCAAGTTCGTCTTCTATCTATAATAACATCAAATAACATCAAGGATATTTTAATGCTGTTGATAGAATACCATAAATTGTATTTCTATTAAGAAAGAAGAAGGAAAATTTTTTAATTGCTGTGAAGAAATATTAATATTTAAATACTTCTTAATAGCTTTTCCGTGATTTGGAATTTATATTCGCTCAAAAGTTTGATTAGACTATCGGATTAGAATGGAATTATGATTTCTATTCATAACAAAGGTATCTGTTTTCCAGGCTCCCAGCAGATTGTCTGAGGGCAGTGGTTTGGGTCGTGTCGTTTCATCACTGCAAGAAACAGCTCGTAGGCTGTGTAACCTAAAATTCCGGCAATTCCTAGCATGTAGTATCGGTTAGTTTTCACTCTTGATATTACGTCATGTATTTATCTGTACTTTTAATACGCAGAATGCAATTTCCTTTCCTCCCCTCGATAGTGATGTTCCTAAATTATTTCTCACTTCTATTTACTTGCGTACCATCGTTTAAAGTTGCATTTCTATTCCATCCTACATTACGATAAATTTAACATTTCGATTCAGATATTCATCGCACTGATGCTTTCTTATATCATGAACCAAGTGCGGACTTTTATATATTTATGAGAAATCTGAAAGCAAAAAAATGTACATTATTACACATTAATACACCTATACTTATCGCAAGTCTCTAATAAATTTTACTTCATGTAGTATCTTACTTAATGCACATATAATGCGAATGGATTAACAGATTAATAATAAAATAGCTAAGAAATAAAACTAGTGGAAAGCATTCGTGCTAACATCGCGAAGAGTCCATTTACTTATAGCCTGCGGTATATATTAATTATAAATCTAATAGTGTTAAGCTACACAGAGGTTTCGGTAAAATAAATAATTTACTTTATTCACACATAACAGCTATACATATATATTACACTCTGAAGACCTCGATTACCTTCTTACACGCACGCTTGTTGTCAATAGACTATTCGAGATTCAACTAACAGCTACCAATCGTCTTTTGTCTCACCTGAGACCTGGACGTCCTCTGACGCTTACACACACATTTACATGTTCAGTGTAAATGTATCATCTACCTAACAATTAGTAGTATATATTAAAAATACAAATTTGTGTAAATATTCGCAGTGTAATTATAAAACGACCGCACTACAATTAACATATGCTATATATAGCATTATCTGTTTCTCATTCCAGGAACGATGACCATGTGCTTGGTCGGTACAGTCTACGGATGGACAGAGACTTCATTTCTCCTTTTAACATCTGGCATCGGGAACGCGCCGCTAACGTTAACACCCGACGAATATTCATGGGTCGTTTATTCGACAGTACTTGGTTCAATGATCGGTTCACTTCTGTCTGTGCAGTTGGCCGATCGCATCGGTCGTAAATACTGCCTCATTGCATGCAGCATAGTGTTCATCATAGGCTGGCTCGACATGCACTCCTCACCTTCTGTGCAAATGCTATACTTTTCCCGGGGGGTTCTCGGTATAGGCGTTGGTATTGCCCGCACGATAAATCCCATGTTCGTGTCAGAAGTCGCCGACGTCAAACTCAGAGGACGCCTGGGTACTCTAATCGCAGCGAACGTATATCCCGGGTCACTACTAACATACGCTCTAGGACCCTCGCTGACGTACACGTCACACCTGCTGCCTCTTGCAGGAATATCCGCTATATTCACCTTGCTGCTCATATGCTTACGCGAAACTCCGTATTTCTTGGTGGCAAAAGGTAAAAAGGAGCAAGCATGCAAGTCGATAGCATATTACAAAGGCATCGAAGATCCTGACCAAGTGAAAGTCGAACTACGTGCTCTACGCGCAGAAGCCAGATACGGATTACACCAACAATCCGCAAGCGATTTACACTCACAATCCAGAAGTGATTTACCCCCACCGTACAGTAGCATTTTTCCCTCAGCATCATGTAGCGATTTACCCCCACCGTACAGTAGCATTTTGCCCGCAGCATCGAGTAGCGATTTACTCCCACCGTACAGTAGCATTTTACCATCAACATCAAGAAGCGATTTACCCCCATTGTACAGAAGCAATTTGCCCTCACAATCTATACGCGAAACACACTCAGACCCCACACGGGAAGTAGTAGGCACAGAAGCCACGTCCGATTTAAACTTACCATCCAGTAGCGACTCACACTCACAATCCATATCCTCAGCAGACTCAAAATTCAAATGCGAAATACGCACAGTAACCACGGGCGAATTACGTGTAGAATACTCGCGCGTCTCGCCCGGATTACCATTCCAAACCTCGCGCGAATTACACTCACAGTCCGCAAGCGACTTGCACCGACCATCCACTAGCCAAATACACCGGCCCCCGACAAGCCAAATACACCCAGACCCCACATGCGAAATACACCAAGCATCCACTAGCCGAATACACCATCCCCCGACAAGCCAAATACACCCAGACCCCACATGCGAAATACACCAAGCATCCACAAGCCAAATACACCAACCATCCACCAGCCAAATACTCCCGGAAATGAGAAGCGAATTACACTCACAAGCCAGAAGCGATTTACACACACCAACCAGAGTGGATTCACGAGCATCAACGGACATATCTGAGCCATACATGGATTTAACTAAATATACCTGTTTAGACAAGCTGCGAGCAATACTACAACGACGCCACAGGAGAGCTCTGTTTATCATGCTTGGCTTGATCATGGCTCAACATCTTAGCGGAAACTTCACCGCTACGCAGCACCTGCGAGATTTAATTAGCAGAAAAGCGACCTCTATCGATCGATACAACGCGTTGATTTGGATCGAGCTTCTCCGCGTTTTATCCGGCTATTTAACCGCGTTAATAGTGGATTGGTGTGGAAGAAGAAAACTTTTGATTCTGTCTATTGTGGGGACGTGTTATACATCGTTTGTTTTATCAGCTTATCTTTACACACATTCACATGAGTCTGACGATTCCACCATCCCTTTGACTCCCTTTATCCATTTAGTTTTGTATCAAATAATGTTTCACATTGGTTTAGGTGTATTACCCAATGTTTTCCTATGCGACTTATTTCCTACGAAACTAAAAGGCATTGCTGGTGCCATCGTTGTGATTTTCGATGGTATAATTGGTTTTACCACGTCGAAACTGAATCAGGCTATTACCGATACTATAGGAGCGTTTGCGAATTACACGATGTTCTGGACATCATGCTGGATGGCATTTCTGATAACGTTCTTATGGGTACCGGAAACGAGAGGTAAAACATATCACGAGATTGAAGCGCTTCTATTTGGTGAAAATTTTAATTCTTTGAATGAAGAAGTTAGCAACGATGAAATGGATACTCGTAGAATATGACAGGAGAAATTGCACTGTACATCCATGGCACGGTGCCTCCATACTCGGAATACTTTATTTCTCATTTTTATTAGTATAACGATAAAGATCTACAATTTTATCACGATATGCAATTTTTGTAGTAACGTAGTTCTATTCGTTTGTACGTGTAATTTTAGAATTGTGTCTAACAAAGTTAGTGGTCATTTACAAACATATGTATTGCATAAATTGACTTGCATTGAACTCAGAGGAATACATGTTCTCGAACTAAACTTTTTATCCATTTCATAACACGAACAATGTAACAATACCAATTAACTCGAAATAATTGGACAACAGTTTGCAAAAGTAAGAAAAGTAATATATTAAAAAAGGACAAGGTGACATAATACTGATAAGAACAATTTTTTATATCTCAGCTGTTATCTATGTTGTTATTTTTTGTTTACAATATATAATTTGCAGCATACAATTGTATGCTGAAAAATCAGTATTTATGCTAAAAATAATGTAATATAATTAAAATAACGCATTGCTAATAAGTACTTATATTACATTGAGCTTGTCTCTGATAAGCATATGTATATACATGTACAATTATATATGTATAAGACACGGTTTTTTCAGCGTTATATTATAGTTATTACTGAAAAATATTTGAATACGTTTGTTCGAATATTACGGTAATTACTGTATCATAACACAGTGATAAATACCTAGCCTTGTCTGGCAGAAATTCTAACGAGCAGCTGAATGTTATTTTAGGTAAATTGCGGCTATAATAATAGTGTTCACTTCAGAAATTTATAATATTTCCTACTTTTAATATACGATAATTTACGCGAAAAATGAAATATCGACAATTTTATAAAGTTTTGTGTATCAACAATTATGTATTTATTGTATATCTTTTAAATAAATATCTTCCTTATTAAAAAGCTACAAGAAACATGGAAACATTACTATCTATATATAAAATCACAAACAAGATATTGAATGTTCTATTTTATTTAAGTTATATTATAGACGAATTCATTACAGACAACCCTAGCGGAAATTAATTAAAGGAGTCCGAATAAAGACGAGTCAACTGTAATAACAAATAGTGCTGAGGTCCTAAACCTACGTCATGCAAAATCGGTAACGTCGAGAACGATATTAACATGGTAAGAAAACCTCCGAGTTCACTCGGTAAAGTACTCTGAATAGCAAATTTCATCTTCCACGGTAACATCACCCCTCCTCTTTCCCAAAATATTACTCATTTTGTATAAAAGATTCCGGACAAATTCTTTATTCCTATTCATTTGAAAAATATTAGCTCTTCGATCGTTATGGAAAACAAATAACAAAAAGAGCTTTAAAAATGACAGAAGCGTAAATTTAAACCTGAAAGTAAAGATTTAGTTAAACCAAAAACTAAATGTCATTTATATTATAATTCTCTGTGAGATGCTAATTCGTATATGTATCAATATTTCGCACATTCACTATTACAAATAATTGGTCTAGACGTGATATTATATGGGACTCTGTGTTGCGTGTTCTGAAATACCGACATCGAAAAATATCAGTGTTTTTCATGCTCCCTACGATTCATAACGTTGCGTCGCGACGGTTGTAATTATCTGACAAGGGTACTCGCTACATTTCCATTATATGATCGTTTGAATGTGCTCCGTTTTATATACTTGGAATTAAGTTATGGAACTTTGTAAATGGTTATATAATATTCTGATGGATTGTAAAATTTAAAAATCTAAAAAATTACAATAATAAATTAATTCTCCTGATAATTAATCTAAAACAATAACATCAATTCCTAACTTTTAAATCAATGATTTAAATATATAATTGCATGGCATACTCGCTCGCGCGTATACTGGGTGCATGCAGGTAAACGTGCACTGGACAGCTCTTTCAATTTGTAATTTCACCTCTGCCTTGGTGACTGCTCGATGACTGCTCGACGTTTACATCGGATCACGGGAGTTGTCGCACCGTTGAAGCTTGCGAATCTGTTGGGGATTCAGTCGTGGATATGCAGTTCTGTCCGATTGGAACTTGGGTACTCGAACACGGATCTGCAATTTCACGTCCTCCGTAATTTTGTTCGGGGGGCGGGGAGGTGGACGTCGCACGTTCAGTTGGGGCCGTGCATTCATAATTCTGTTCGGTGGTCCCGGCCCGGCACGCCCATGGTTAAGCAGAGTCAGAACTCGGCATTCTTGCCAATAGGTTGAAGGTCAAGATCGATGTGTAATGTTAAATAACTCATGGGCGGATCTCGTGCGTAGTTACCTCCTCGTGGTGAGATCTGGTAACTGGCATCGTTTTCCAAAAATTAATCAGTTGACTAATCTTTGGAAAACGATACCAAGCCAAGAACTACGCTAATGCAATCCAGTTTGGATCACCAGAAGTCACGAAGAAAATTTTCGATGATCTAGATTGGACAGCAAAATGGAGCACCGTGGAACACCGTTGGTCCGATTTGAATCACCGAATGCCATGAAGAGAATATAGGATGATCTAGACTGGACTGCAACGTTGGACACCGTTGGTACAGTTTGATACACAAAATGCTACGAAGAGAATTTACCATGGGAGAATTTACCATGGGATATCGTAAGGATATCGTGGGATGTCATGGGACATCTTGGAATGACCTGGGACACCGCGGGACGTCGTGGAACATCTTGGGATGTCGGGGATGTCGTAGGACATCGAGGTACACCGTGGGACATCGAGGTACGCCGTCTGATCGTTATCGATAAATTATCGAGACGGTTTCATCGATAGATTGTATTACGAGTTTCTGATCGTGAATAAGATTACCTATACTTGATAATATATAATTAATTATTGGGTTGAGAATACAAAGATGAAAATAGGAAAGATTTAAAAATTCACATGTTTGTTTCAGATATATGAAATAGCAATTTTATTTAAAACTGATTAAACGATTCACTTAATTCTTATTACAGTACTTTACTATACAGTAATTTATTATTTTGATAGTGTGTGATGTTTACTGAAATATTGTAACAAGATAGAATTATATTTCGTTGTTAATATTGGATGTCCAGTTTTATATTTTATTTATAATTTCGTATAAGATTATAGTTTTAATTCAAACCAGTATTAAACTGAAATAGTAACTTCGCATGCGACACGAAACTGGTATGGAGAGATCATGCGACCCGCAAAATGTGAACAAGCACTGAATATCACGTCTATTCCTGTTCCTCGTCTGTGGTAAAATTGTTTTAAAAAAGAGAATGATGCGTTTCATAAACAATTATACTATTTATCTACTTAAACTACCTTATCTACTTAAACAGTACTGTTAATTATGCATGTATAATTAAATGCATGTATAAATTAATTAAATATTAAAGTACTTATTAGGGACGGATTAATGCTTCTAGGAAGCATTGCTTTTTAGCAGTAAAGCTACTCTACATAACCACTCACCAGACTCACAAACGTTCCTTCTAGATCCTGTCCCATCAAATTTGAAAAACTCTACCTGATAGAACATCTAATTTAATTTCAATACTATAATTAGAAACCTAAAGGTGTTTTCGCAAGCCCTGCATAATACGTACAAATCCGAACATAATAAAGGCACAGAGTGGCTTCGTAATTCTTACCGATCAAGAATATAAAGATTCCCTTAAACCTAGCTATAAAAAATGTAAAGGTTTCCTTATAAACCCAAATGCTATAATATTATAGTATTATAATGTTATAAATTCAAATGCTGCATTGTGATCGCAACGTAGCCCATGTTGTAACATAGAACAAAAATAACTAATAGACGAAGATGTGCAATTATTTTTGCTCATTTTAATTTTTATATTATAGGAAATATGTATCATATAATAGTTGGCATTCGACTGTTCTAACATTATAATTAGGACGTTTCCTAGATATAATAAGTACAAAAATATTATTGTTCCTATGTCGAAATATTTAAAATTAATTCGTTACATTTAAAGATATAACAAGGAGAATTAGAAGTGTTTATGTGTTGAAATAATGTCGACTGTATGTAAAGGGGAAGTATCCTCAGAAGTACCCAGTATGGTTGTGGCATTCGTGTAAATGGTACAAATCAATACGAAATCCGTTAATCGCGAGAATCAGTGTAAAGATTTCTTACAGTTGTTCTTACTTTGCGATAGATAATTACCAATGATCCTTCGTACAGTTTTTAAATAATTATGTGTGAACTGGATTCTACAACTTGATTTATTGAAAATCAATCGTGATTATATAATTGCGTGAAAGTACTCATTTCTGGCAGCATGACCCAGCGTAGGACGGTAAGCATTTAATATGATAATATGATAAATATTTTTGAAATTAACGGCTAGAAATTAAATATCGCAGAGTAACAAATCCTAAATTCTAATTCAACGAGAATATAAAAAAAGCGTCTGTTTGATATACCTATTTTCAGCGAATTTAACTATTATTCTTTTATTTCCAAATAACAGAGACGAATCCATAGCAATTAAATTTTTGATTCCTACGTCTCGATTTAAGGTTTTGGCACATAATGAAACGTATTAACATATCGTGTCGATAATACCAAAGAATCGTCTGAACCTACGAATATGATTCGATATTTAAAAGTCACAATAATCTTAAATCTTCAACACTGAATCTTGATCGAACGTGATCATTTAAAATTTTGAATCTTTCACCCTGATTTAAACTGTCACGATCCACCAAAACATAATGTTCAAAGCTTAAAACTGTTACCTCTTATAAATATCGAATCATACTCGAAGGTTCAAACAGTTCTTCGGTATTATCTATACGACATGTTAATATATTTCATTAATTACAACAAATATTTAAGAAATATATAAAAACCTCTCAAATTATCATTGATTTGGAGGACACTCAAAGTAAATGATTTTAGAAGAAAGTTTTCAAAAGTACAAATAACCTTTAGCAAACGTCAGTAAAAAAACTCAGGTACGTCTTCTATCTATAATAATATCAAATAACATCAAGCATATTTTAATGCTGTTGATAGAAATATCATAAATTGTATTTCTATTAAGATAGGAGAAAGACAATTTTTTAATTCCTTTGGAAAAATATTAATATTTAAACACGTATTAATATGTTTTCCGCGATTTGGATGTTATATTCGCTTAAAAGTTTGCTTAGACTCTCTAATTAGAATGGAATTACGATTTCTATTCTTAACAAAGGTATCTGTTTTCCAGGTTTCCAGAAGATCGTCTCAGAGCGATGATTTCAATCCTTTCCGTCCATCACCGGAAGAGGATGCTCTTATGGTCTACAACTCACAATACCGGCGATTCCTAATATCTATTATCGGTTAGTTTTCACTCTTGATATTGCGTCATGTATTTATCTGTAATTTTAATACGCAGAATGCAATTTACTTTGCCTCCTTGAATTGATATTTCATAGTGGCGTTCTTGAATTATTTCTCAATTCTAATGACTTACGTACCATCGTTTAAAGTTGCATTTCTATTCCATCGTACATTATAATAAATTTGACATTTCGATTCTGATATTCATCGCACTGATTCTTTATTATATCATAAATCGAGTACAGACTTTTATATATTAATGAGAAATCTGAAATCGAAAATATGTACATTATTACACATTAATATACCAAGACTAATCCCAAGTCTCTAACAAATTTTACTACATGTAGTATTTTACTTCATGTAGTATTTTACTTCATGTAGTATTTTTCCTAATGCACATATAATGCGAAT
This sequence comes from Bombus huntii, assembly GCF_024542735.1. Classification (NCBI taxonomy): domain Eukaryota; kingdom Metazoa; phylum Arthropoda; class Insecta; order Hymenoptera; family Apidae; genus Bombus; species Bombus huntii. The sequence goes on along the minus strand of NC_066251.1, from coordinate 2,618,210 downwards.
GGATTAACAGATTAATGATAGAATAGTTAAGAAGTGAAACTAGTGGAAAGCATTCCAGCTAACATCGCGAAGAGTTCAATTACTTATAGCCTGCGGTATGTATTAATTATAAATATATTAACAGTATATGTTAAAAGTACAAATTTGCATAAATATATGCAGTGTAATTATCAAACGACCGCAATACAATTAACATATGCTATATATAGCATTACCTGTCTCTCATTCCAGTAATGCTAACCATGATCATAGGCGGTTCAGTCAACGGATGGACAACGATTTCTCTTTATTATCTAATAACCGGGACCGGCGGCGCTCCGCTGACGATAACACACGACGAATCTTCATGGATGGTTTCTTTGACAGTACTTGGTTCAATGATCGGTTCACTTGTGGCTGCACAGTTGGCCGCCAGCAGCTGTTCTAATATCTGCCTCGTATTATGCAACACAATGTTAACCATAGGCTGGTTCACCATCTACGAAGCACCTTACGTGAAAGTACTATACATTGCTCGAGTGATTCTCGGTATAGGCATTGGTATTGGCAGTACGGTAAATCCCATGTACCTGTCAGAAATCGTCGATATTAAATTCACAGGCATCGTAGGTTTTGTAACCGCAGCGAACGTATCTATCGCGTCAGTATTGTTCTACGTACTAGGACTCTGGATGATGTACAAGTCACTGCTGCTGCTTCTTGTAATACTATCCTTTATATGCTTCATGTCGATCAGGTGTTTCTCCGCACCTCGATATTTGTCGGTGACATCAGATCAAATGACGCAAGCACGGCAATCGATGGAATATTGCACCGAAAATACTCGCGCAGAGGAAATGGAACTACGTGCTCCACGGGCACAGACCAGATCCGAATTACACCAACAATCCGGATGCGATTTATCCTCACAATCAAGAAGAGATTTACCCTCACAATCCACAAGTGAATTACACCAACCATCCACAAGCGAAATACACCCAGAGTCCATAAGAGAAGTACACCCAGAGCCCACAAGCGAAATACACCCAGAGCCCGCAAGCGAAATACACCCACTAGGAAGAAGAAAATTACAGCTTGTAAATATACTCACTAAATATACCTGGTCAACCAAGCTGCGAAAAATACTACAACGAAGCAACAGAAAAGCTTTGTTTATCATGCTCGGCTTGATCATGGCACAACAACTTAGCGGAAACTTCATCACTATGCAGTATCTGCATGTGTTGTTTAGCAAAACAACGATTTGCCTCAAAACACATGTAGCGACGATGGTGGTCCTGTTTGCCGACATTATATCTAGCTCTTTACCCCACTTAAAAGTGGAATCTATTGGAAGAAGAAAACTTCTGATTCTGTCTACGCTTGGATCGTGTTCTACATTGATTGTTCTAGCAATTTATCTTTTGTTAGATCAACATAAGTTTGACGTTTCCTACGTCTCTATTCTTCCAGTTATCGACTTAATTATATTTCAATTAATGTTTTACATTGGTTTAGGTACGTTACCCAATGTTCTCCTACGCGAGTTATTTCCTACGGAACTAAAAGACTCCGTTCGTGCCATCATTATAATTTTCGATGGTATAATTGGTTTTACCGTGCCGAAACTGTATCAAGTGATTACCGATAATGTAGGATCGTATGCGATTTACTTTATCTTCACTATATCATCCTTCTTGGCATTTGTGATGGTGTTTATATGGGTACCGGAAACAAAAGGAAAAACATATCACGAGATTAAAGCGCTTCTAGTTGGTGAAAATTTGAATTCACCGAATGAAGAAATTAGCACCGATGAAATGGATAGTCGTGAAATATGACAGGAGAAAATGCACTGACAATCCATAGCACGGTGTCTCCATACTCGGAATATTTTATTTCTCATTTTTATTAGTATAACGATAAAGATCTACAATTTTATCACGATATGCAATTTTTGTAGTAACGTAGTTCTATTCGTTTGTACGTGTAATTTTAGAATTGTGTCTAACAAAGTTAGTGGTCATTTACAAACATATGTATTGCATAAATTGACTTGCATTGAACTCAGAGGAATACATGTTCTCGAACTAAACTTTTTATCCATTTCATAACACGAACAATGTAACAATACCAATTAACTCGAAATAATTGGACAACAGTTTGCAAAAGTAAGAAAAGTAATATATTAAAAAAGGACAAGGTGACATAATACTGATAAGAACAATTTTTTATATCTCAGCTGTTATCTATGCTGTTATTTGTTGTATGCAATATATAATTTGCAGCATAAACTTAAATCTAGCTCGAGTCTTTCTAATCGCAAAATAAAAAATAACTTAGATGAAATAAAAAGATAAACCGCGGATGCTATTCCCCGTGCACCGCTGTCCATTCGTATGTGCGTACTCGAGCAATAAACGTTCGTTTCGGAACCTACTTCGTACTCGCGACCACGACTGCGATATTCGAAAAATCGGTAGGCAAGGCTCAAGACAAATGGTATGCTCCATTCGTGATGCCAGCTTCGCCGTCGATTTTTCAAATCAAATTTCCTGAAACAGGCTGGACAAGTGAAATCGCGCCTACCCGACCAGAGACCGTGCCAACCTGCCTGGCCCTACCTACTTATAATTAACATTCACACCGTAAGGTAATACTACCTATCCTACCTAGCCCTATATTTAAAAAATAGCAAAACAGACAACACCAACACGCTCACTCCACGGTTCTCACACATAACCTGGGCGCAAGAGCCTACACTAGAAAGACGTCCCGGAACGCCTCCGATACCGGAGTTTGGCATACAACTTTCACACTCTAATGTACATTTTCCTGAAATCAATCGACGATGGCTAGCGATCATTGCGTAAAAATATTCTGTATATTCCAACTTTAATTATTCAAGTATATTTAAATTTAAATTTTAATTAAATACACATAATTGTATATATAATCATGTATATCTATCACCATCTAAAGAAATAATTTGAGTGGAATAGGTCGTCGTATTTTAATCGATGTAATTATCATTGTAGTTTAATACTGAGATTAGTAATATTAATATTAACATCCACTATACTCATTTACTAACATTGTTATTTCCAATGGTAATTGAATTCCAATTCCACAGCCTAACCACATACACACTCAGTAGAAAATACGTCGTGCACGATACGCTAACGCAACGTCAGTCGCTGAAAAAACTGTTAAGCTTATAGACTACTCATCATGTCCATTGCCTTCCTCCCACCCAAGACGCGCCTGGGCACGTGAGTGAGTGAGATCCTGACAATGAACATGGAAGGGGTTAAACCTGAAAATCCTATGCTAAAAATATGATTAGCCTATTTATTATATTTTGTATCTAACAGGCTAATATTCTTTGATTTTGCAATCTAATTTCACTTCAAATTTTAATAATTCTATGCTGTATTTTACTTTATTATTTTAATGAAAAATTAAACTATTATGCTAGAATGAAGGAAATTAATGAAAAATGTACATATTTATTAAACATAAATTAAGATTCAATGCAAATAATATTTATATGAATAAATAACAATGGACTCTAAATGAACTCTATTACTCGAAATATCCTCAAGCGATATCTTTATCAAAACACATTTTTAAAAACACAAAGAAACGTTTAAAACCCGTTTTGATTCTGAAATCAGCCTGTCGCGAAGTGTTTTCTTGCACGTGAAATTGGTAATATCCGTCATAACGGGCAGACAAAGTTATACTTTAACATATACTTCTCTATTTCATATTTTTATTGAAATTATGTGTAATACTGTGTATACTTAAATAATAAAACTGTTCCATACCATCGTTAAGTAAAAGATTAAAGTAAATATTACTTATAATCTTCATCAGCATTATAATAACTTTAATCATAATTGAATTTCCATATTAACGAAGTCTGAGGGTATCAGACTTCTTCACTAAAAAATACTTAAACGAAGTCATTTTGTCGTTTATTTCAATATTCATATATATATATATATATATATATTCATATGGATATTTGGACTTTATAAATATATAGTAATACTGAATATAATTTAATTTTATAAATAATTGTATTGAATATATTGTGTAATTTTCAATGATATGTATATATATATTAATTATATCTAGTAATATAATAATTATAAAATAATACATTAAAATGCGTTGTGCAAGAAAACCTATCCTGAATTAATAAATAAAATATAGACCAGAAAATGTTACTACTCACAGGTATAATAAATACCCGGGGTTACTATGCTCGTCAAAAATTCTACTTATACAACCAATCACCCGTGCTGATTCGGACCTTTCATCCTACGACATGATTGAGTGACCAGAGGAAGAAAAATGCATGCGACTCACTATTAAATGCGAAGAACGTTATCATCGATATTGTTGTATGCTGAAGGAAGTCGTGATCAAGCCGGAATCATCAATTCGGGATCATCGATTTCGATGGAACAAGTGAAGGCTAGAAGAAACCTGTAACAAAGCGTAGAATATTATAATTTGTTTTTAAAGACGGTGTCGATTACTTGAAAAGTGTAAAATAATGAAAACCTAATATTATTAATATTGAGAAAGTCCGATATTGCCACGGTAAAAGATTGTGCGGGAAATGCAGCAAAATTCAACATATTTACTGTAAATATGAAAATCTTCTGTGTTTAATTATTTACAAATATATTTTGGAATATACAGGTTAAAACAATGAAATAATTCTTATAATTCATTTATAACAAAGAAATTATTCGATATATTCGATCTAGCAATGCGATTTGTATAATTTTTTTTAATTGCATCCTAAAACTTTCCTGTCTTGCATCTTAAAAATCTTCATATTCTCAAAAAAAGTATGAAATTGTTAATTATATATATCATATATGTATCATGAAAAAAATAATTGTACACTAAATATTTTCAATGATTCAATGAAAAGACAATACAAACGTGATTGCTCTCATTAAAATGAAGGTAACATTACCAAATCATCGGAAGCCATCAAATTAATCGAGAATCGAGAATTTTCGTCGATATGTCGTTCTATATTTCGTTGCATATTTCCTCCATTGTTCGAATTTATATTCCTTTCGTGCCAACCACATCATTAACAAACAACTTGTACAAAAGAAGACAAATAATTTAATATAAATACACAAAAGTAGAATCAAATACATTAAAAAGAAATAACGATCGAATATAAAATCTAATTCAGACGCAAGAAGTATAAACTATCGATAAGCAGCAGTCAACGTACGATCAAGGGAAAATAAAAAAGAACCCAAAAGAATACTTGATTTTGTTATAATAATAAACGTATGTAATAAAACAAACCTGATGCCTCGTAGTAGTATATAAAGGCAGCAGGATAGCAGTACAAATGTGTAATACGCAATTGACAGAATACGTATCAGAAATGTCAATTCGTATATCTTCACGCAACAAGCTTCCATAATCGACTGCCCCGCAACTCGCAGTTTCGCCCAATAACTTTCGTACTGGGGTGGGGATGTTTCGACTGGCGGCAAATCGACCGCGTTTGAATCAACAAATGTCGCAAGTGTATCTATCTCGGAACATATCGTATTTCGCAGATAGAACGTCAAGCAACTACGTATATACATATGTACGTATATATTATACATTATTATACATACAGTGACTCATGAAAATATTTCAACATTAATGGTGTAATTTTTTTATAAATATGTATGTATATTGATCAGCGTTTTCGAGAAATATAGTTAGAAAATTCAATGGTACTTTATAATAAAATAAATACTTTTCGTATTATGCTTATCTATATATATATATATATATATATATATATAATCAACTAAAATAATCTGGTCGCGCCATCTATGATGAACTACTGATACTTTTACTACTGGTTAGTGTTCACTGATTCACTGCCAGATGGCTCCATTATATCCATAGGACCCTGCATTAATTACATGTATATAACTAATCAATTACAAAGTTAAAGTTTCTATTTAATCCGTAAATAATTCAAAAATTACGCTTGCAAGGAAAGTTTGATCTTTTAATTTGGTCATGAGGAAATTACTTCATTCCCTGCCGCCAGATGGTCATAGTATGTCCACGTTTCGATCAAATTTTTATTTCGTAAAAAAACTAATTAAAAGATTAATTTGTGAACTTTTATAAACGCGTCCCTCAGATTAGACCTTCGGCTCTCTTCCCACTTTCATTTTGATCCAGGAAATGCTTATATAAAGATTAACAAATTCCATATTACTCGATAGATACAAATTCTCGTTCGAATTTCATTTTCCGTCGGCTAAGCTCGAAACTAGCAACAAAATTAAACGCGAACATAGTTGGAAATATGTGCACCATCTTTCACACAGTTTTGCAAACGAATTTCCGTTTATTAAAGTAATTATTAGCAGCAATTGCAAAACTACTACTATCACACACTAGCTATACGATAAATTTAACTAATCACAATTTCTCCTATACATACATATCTCCTATCAACATGATTATCATCGAACCGGTGGAAACCTAATGAAAAAACCTGACGAAATAGATCTACTCGACTAAATTTTAACATCCATACGCGATAGATCACCAAGTTAAACCGCAAGTCCACCGGGAACCTAAGATAAGCTACACTGTGCTAGATTTCCACCACTGGCGTGTATGATAGATGAACCGTACGCTGATATCTTAATATTTAATATTTCCAACAATTCCATCGTCAACTTATCCCGGAATACGAAAATTCTTTCGAAATACGGAAGTTTTACGATTCGTCAAAAATTCTCTCTTCTATCGTGTCAAATTGCACAGCGTTAAATAACTACGTGATAGATGGGTCGCATGTCGATAGTTGTTGTTGGCAAGGGGGTTGCATTAAACCGTGTGGGTCGATTTGCGTATACGTATAGTTGTGGGTCGCTTTTACAGCTGCGAGGCTCGACGTGGAAAGCGCGTGCATAAGAGAGAACCCACAAGAGGACGCGACGAGAGAGAAAGAGGAAAAGAACGAAGCTCTGGCTTCGTTCTCGAGGAGAACCTTCAAGAGCTTGGCCCGCAGTTAATTGCCAGCATTTAATGAGCGCTCTTTGACGCGCCGCGCGAACCGCCGCTGTAACACTCGTAATGGCCGGTGCTTTTCTGACGACTCCGGCCTCTCTTTCTATCCTTTTCCTTTTCTCTCTGTTCGCGTGGTACAGATGTACCAGTTCTCTCCGAAGCTGCCAATGCGCGTTCCCTCTGCCTATACGCGGCTTGCCTGACTGGTAAATGAAAATGGCCACGTATTATCGAGCCACGCTCGTGTAATATACTTTAGTATAGGTTATTGCTATATAGGTGCATAGGTGGATACCCAGCCACCGACGAAAACCACTTTAACGATTGAGATATTAGCTGGCCAGGTTGCGCGAGAGGGAAGAGGATGACGAAACGAGCCGCTTCAACGATGTAGCCGGTCGCGGCTGATAGTTTTGTTGAATCATTGGCTCTGTCAGAACCGTTTGCCAGCGCTTTTTTGATCATGTTACGTGTGCTTCGTTCGCTACATCTATTGAATATACGTGTTAGATCTTGAGACACACGAGTTTTTACTGGCCTTTCTTAGGTCACCCTATCATAGATAGAGGCAATAGTCTTTATGGATGAATGAAAATATTTTTTCACTTATTGCACGTTGCATCAATTTCTTATTCTAGTTAAGACTGCGTAATCCTTCAAACCATTCGGTGGAATTACTACGAATAGTATACAGATATTATGATGAATCCAAAGTAGCTATTCATCGGTGCATTACGAGTCATTGCTGTGTAATAACGGTAAAACACATCTATATTAGTGTCAATACGTCGTTCGATTTCTGACAGCGCAATTTCAATAAAATGATTTGCATAATTCTTCATATCCACTTGCAGATGGTTCTTTGTTAGAATTTATTAATACCGATTAACTTGTAATTTGTAGGTTGTAAAATTTGACTCGTAACGTTGCTTCGATTGTATGGGATTTACCGATGGTTTGTCGCTATCCCCAGAGAGTTTCAGTTTTTCACTGAAATATTTGGAATCTCACTTTGAAGGGACACATGGTAGACGAGGCCTGCTGCTCGTGGAAATATTCCCGGAGGACGACGATTCACCTAATTGTCATCCATTCACCCCTTTTCTCGCGCTGGGACGCGGCTCACTCGTCTCCCGTTTCTTGGGACCGAGGCTCAAAAAGCGACAGAACCGGCACTATTACTTATGCATTGACGTATTTTGACAAGTCTCTCGGTGTCACACAGTGGAGACAGTTTACCCTCCTACTGACGCGACTATAGTTGGGAACAATTTGCTCGCGAGAACCTGGTGGGCGTGATCTCGATGACGATTAATTTTACGAGGAGCAGGACTTTTTCGGAGACTCTCTTCGGTGAACCGTATTCCGTATGCATTGAAACGTTTTAGTCAAATATTTTTGGAAAAGAATCTACGTAGGATTTGAAGTGCTGAATTTGTGCATTACGAGTGGAAAATAAATATAAATTAAAAGAAGAGGAAATAGAAGTTTACAACTGACGTTTCTACTGCAATCGTTTACGACTTAATTACGTTTTCTATCGAAAGAGAATTTCTCTAGCTTCAGGAAAATACGATAGAATAGAGCTTACATCGGAAGCTTACTCCATATTCGTCAGTTATTCCGCTTACTCGGTATAAAATTAAAGTTTAGACGAAATAACAAGATATTGAATTTTTATATAAATATATGTACGCGTCTACAACCGCATTCCACTGGAAATGTTTCTTTGTAGTCGTCCCGTTTTACACGAATTTCCAAGATATAGATGCCAGACATTTTCTTGAGAACTTCCGGTGAATCATTCCCGATAGACCGATTGATCATTTTACCTATAGACACCTGGAAACCTCTGGCCAGGTTAGATCTACGCGCAGATTCAAGACTGTCTTTGAGAATCACTCTTGGGACCAAGCGTTCGAAATTGAATGATCTGTGTTCGCTGATGATGGAACTAGCTCCTGAGAGTTTCGTTCTCACCGCTTTCCATTCGACTAAATTGTCTTTTTGTCTCGATATCGACTGTTCCGAGAATCCTCTATAATAGTATTATTCGTAGCTTCCCGAAAGTTCCAAATTATTTTGTATGTGTAGAGTTTGATTTAAAATTGAATAATTGAAAATATATATTTACACCTGTGGCCATTAGTATCTACGTATTGGGAAAGCTGATTGTATTAGGTTGTCCGAAAAATGTCTTTCTTTTACAGACCCGTCTTTTACAACGATGCATCTTTATACGAACACGAAACCTAATCTGTCGAACGTTGTGATCTTTATTTTGATAGAACAAAATGGATCATACGTGATTCGACAAAATAATATAAAACGGAAAATGTTGTGCATCCATTATTTCCTTACGAAACAAAAGAAACTTTTCGGACCACCTGATATTTAGTAAACGTTGAACACTCTGCGCTGCTATCGTTTCCTAATTATTTTACTACAAACCAGTTGCTTTATTCTCATAGCGCCTTATAACGTAAAATTTATTAGACTTTTCCGACAAATATAACGAATAAGTGTCGCGATGCTTATAGCCTGCAAATGTATTTGCATCATCATGCGTAACCTAATAACACGAAAGGAATTGACGCGTAATATGATTTAAGGGAGCAATGCGAACATTCGGCAGTTCTCCTCGGCAAATCCATTAAACGGGAAACACAGGAATACATTGAAAAGGGCAAAAGCGAGGGATGATGCCGAACCAATTAATTTATAGGACAGATGCAGCCACGGTTTCACTTTAATCAGAGCCGAGACTGAAGGAGGCTCGTGTACAGGCATTTTACGTGAAATTTATGTACCCTCTCGAAGAAGCGAAGAACGAAGCGCGGAGTCCACGATCGGACACGCTGTTGCACACGGCTGCTCGTCATTAGAGGGATAATGCATATCTTAATGATTACGAAACGAAACACTGACACGATGCCTGGATACGTAAGTGCACTGGTGAATGGCGACGAGGCCTGGCGACTCAGCCCATCCACAATCTTGCAACCGTCCCACGCTCCTGCAATCAGCTCCCCATAAACTACAATCACGACACGTGCTATCCCTGCGGTGGATCCTGCGCTCCCTGTAAACAGGCGATAGCTGCGAAGGATTAAATCCTCCGGAAGATGAATTCAAAACGCTCGCGGATCACGGTTTAACCGTCCAGCCGGTATACCGACGCTGTACCATGCAATTAATAGTGATTCCGCTATACTGTTACTGTGTATGTATAACGTATAGTCTGCGGATAACGTGATAATAGGTGTACGTGGATCGAAGATGATGTGTTAAAGCGATTTTGTTTTGGTTACTGCTTAGCCTGTTTCGTTAGCCTGTTTTTATCGGCAGCTGATTTTTACCGCGTGATTCAATTAATTGCGATGCGTTGACGAAGAATTGAACTTTTTTTTTTTTTAAACAAGATTTATTTCTAGCGTTTGGAGTATTTTATTTTGCAATTATAAACTACTGGTATATAGAGCTTGGTTATTAAAATGATTGGTAACAGTAAGTTAAAAGTGTATGTATGTACATACGTGGTTCGATGATGCGTTAAAATGATGTGCTTTTTTTGGTTGCTGTTTAGTTTGTTTTACGTATTCTTACTGTTAGTTGATTTTTATGTGCTGTTTTAATTAATTGCGTTGCATCGTAGTATCTACGATTGAATTCTTTTGCAGACTTGCTTCTGATATACTTGATTTTATTTTATTATTATAAATTACTATCGGAGCTGAATTATCCAGATCCATGATCAGTTCTGTAAAATGTTATATTTATTTAAAAAATCATAAATACTTTTGTAATTTGCTACAGCGGTTTCGCAGTTTTTCGTTGTTATCAGCATTCTTTCGTGTATTTTTCTTCTTTGTCCATGTTTACGCATCTCGGATTACGGTCGTGATTAACAGGTCACTATTGACAATAAATATTAACGAGGACGCGAAGAAAATAAAGCTGTAATGGCAATGCACAGGGTTCGTGTCTTAACGCGGCTGTAAGCCCTATTGTGTTGGATTATAACGCTCGTCCAGACGATTCCAGCTTGTTTTTCGGCTAATCTCAAAGGTGATTACACGCGAATCAGAGAAGATTCCTTTGTCGCAGCGGGGAATCAGCTCGACATACCTAACGCCCGAAGAAAGGATGAAGAAGATTGATCATTGACGTATTAAAATATGTCACGTGATCTCTTGAAATTTGTACTAGCCTTTGTATCATATAAAATATGTTTGAAGAGACTGAAAGAATTTATATCTTTGGTTACTTTTTACATCTGCTACGAATGTAATTAATTGAAGCTATTACGTTTGAAGATCACAAAAGAAGAACGTGATGGGATTGGAAACATTTTCTGTTTCTTAGAAGAAAGCAATTCTGTAGTTCAAAACCCTTTTAACCGGTCTCATTTTGGCAACAAAATCTTACAAAAATAAATATAAATGCTTTAGTACCTAATGTTACCTATTTAAATATTTCTGTAGGTTATTCCGTGTAACATTTGATTTACTAAAAGTTTGGCACGTAAAAACAGGTTTATGCGTCGATTTAGGCTGTTTACATGTTTACGGTAAACGCAGCACGAATGATTGCCACGATTCGTGTTGTTCTATTTACCGAAAGGAAAACAAATCTAACCCCAATCTATATATTCAAGGAAAGAAAATAATTTGTCGCCCCTTCTAAATGGAAATATTCCCTTAAAGCATGGAAAATGAGTCGCGCTTGTTCGACGCGACACGAAGATGCATCATCGATCCCTAGGGTTTCGCGATTCAATTAAACGCACGATCACTCGTCAAATACAATTCATTTTAATTAACGACGCGAATCGAATCACAGGCACAGCAACGACTATGACGTGTGCGAAATAGATTCCTCTGAACTTTACACGATCCCATTGATCGAATCACGCGACGCAGCTTCTACCAGGGTTACCAAGTTTCGCGATCAACGTTCTGATTTTGATAGACAGGGTCGCTGTCGCTACGAAAACGAACAAAACTTTCCAACGAAGATCAAATCCACCAAATGGAAGAAGAAGAGAAAATAAGAAATAAAATGAAAATGAAAATAAGAAATAAAGTTAAAGTATCCATACGTCCTATGAAAATTGTTCCTCGTTATCTACAGGTAGATATATTTTGTTCCTTATTTCACTAGCTCTTGCACACTATCATAGTATTATTCAAATCATACTCTCATTCCTCATATCTTTTCTCGCTGATCCTAAACTACCCAATAATCCCTCGTTCTTTCCTCACCGCTTATCGCATTAGAGTCTAAAGCTGTCTCGCAATGTACCCCAAATTTGATCATTCGAAGGTGGAGTTTCAAGATGTAGAAGCTTAGCTGATTCGTGTAACCCTGTGTTTTAGCACATTATCGAGAAACGATCGCGTTCGATTAAACGTCATTACATTTAGCTACCGATCCTACCTCCACCGGTCGGACATCGAAGGAGCGTGAAGGTACGCGTGGAGAGCAAGCCGAAGAGGCCTGCGCTCGCAAAGGAAAGGAGAAAGTCGGGCGGAGTCATGGAAGAGACCACCTCCACCTTCAGGAGGTCACCTTCGAGGTGACCAATGCACCGCTCGACTAGAGCCATCAAGGTGCTCTTGGACCCAGACGTTCCCACCTCGACAGGGCCCCTGAACGAAGGCGGAGCCTTCTTTGCCCTCGGTGTTACCTCGGCCTTTCTTTTCCTTTCTTTTATTCTCAGCCTCCTTTGCCGCCAGCCTCCGTACGAATCGGCAGCCGAACAGTTCGAGCCGAGACCCCGAAGCAAACAGGTCTCACGATCGTTTTACTCGCAACCGGCAAAACAGATCCGTTTCGGTCATCCTCGACAAGACAGATCGTTTCGCGACCAGATTACTCCAATTCCTTTTTCTCTAGCTCGTCTTTTTTCCTGCCGTATCTTTATTGTAAGTTCTGTTCAAGTTGCGTGTGAAGTGATTGCAAGGGACAGTTGAGAAAGAATCGAAAGGAGAAACGGTATTTCGGTTACGTTTATTGATAACGTCTGGCGTTTTGTGGTGGCTTGGTGATCCAAGGACGGCTGAAGACGACCACGATTAGCTAGATGGCAGTCAGCACTCTGAACATGGCACCCTATTTCACTGGATATCCTTTTCAAGGTACGTGTGTTTGTTTGACGAGATGATCTCGCGTGTACGTTAATATTAGGCGGTAGAGAATTTTGTATCGAAGAAATTGGAGCAAGTAGAACGTGCAAAGATAAATAACGCGGGAGATTAAATCACTTTAGCAATAATTGTTCAAACAGACATACTGCGAATATATTACAGTTTTATGCAACACTATGAGTTCGTCGTTTTAACTGCTCTGGTGGTTCTAGTGTTAAAGAACGGTTTAGAGGTTTTGTGTTGGAGCAATACGATAGTCTGGAGAGAAATGTGTTTTCAAATCGTGGATAACTGAGATTTTGTTCCGAGTATTTCATTCTTCGTATTGATTAATTAATTAATTGATCGTTCTCGCGTCTCCATCGTCTCTATGTAATTGGCCTATGCGTTATTTCTTGGTCTTCTCAAAAAAATCCCAACGCGGCGTTATTTATTATCTGTAATATCAATGATTATTTATTAAGTGTTATTTTAAAGAGATATTAGTATCCTTTCTTGTATAAATTTATTAATTTATTTGAAGAAAATTGGTAGAAGCATTCGTATTATGTACATTATGGGACGCCGTTTTCTATTGGATACCGTCGCTAAACACGAGCCACCGAAGATTGTCCGGCGTCAAGGAAAACAGAAGGAATTCTCCTCGTTAGAATTACATAAACTCCTCGTATTTACGATATATTTATTAAAATTAAATTACGATATTTATTATTCGATTCTACGTTACAACTTTGCGTATTGAACATATAGGAAGGATTAATATATCCAATTTCCTATGTTGTATATGCATCTTTAATCTTAAGACACTTGCTTTTTCATGGTTAAAGTTTACTTTAGAAGAGTTCGATATAAAATTTCAAATTCTAATGTCTATTTGTAAATTGATAAAAAGTTTCATAAATATTATTTACGAAGATTGAGTACAAATTATTTTGTTTACTGTTTTACATAGGTATTTGTAATTATTCACGTTGAGAATATTTATTACAGGTATTTCGTATTGATTAGCTATCTTTTTTTTTTATCATAAGTTGTCTATTATTAATCTTACACCTATTGGAAAAAAAATCGGTACAAAGGTTGGCATGTATAATACAAAAAGATGGTACATTGCGTCGTGAAATTTGTCAGCGACGAAACGTTGAACTTTTTTCAACACATAGGTTGTCGAGTGTAACGTAAAAAAATATACGAATGAGTGTATTTAAAAAATCGGAAGTATCAAAATTCGATGAAAGAGAGCCGTCGCTTACCGTTATATTCGACACCATTCATCATTTTCAGCGCGTATGTATCTCGGATGGTCCGATGCGTAAAAACTTAATTTATGTGATAACATAATAACGGTAGGGACGGATATCAAAAACACTTTATCACATAATGTATGAATTATGATTTCGTGTAATATCTGGCTTGATATTTTATAAATTTTAGACTCTATAACTTGCTGAATTTAATTTGAAATTATTCTTATACCCGTTGAACAATTTCGCGAAACTATTCTGTCGTTAATATCGTTGAGTTTGCAATTTAATTTCATATTAAAGTTTATAAAATTATAATGTTCGATAACGTAATGTATGATGATAATACGTAGATGTTTCCAATCTTTTCAATTACATTCATGTTCACCTAACATTTTTCTATATCGTCTGCAGCAACATTTTCAAGTATCATCTTGCTGAAATTATTATTCTCAAAGCTTAAACTTCCATAGTAAACGCTTATTTCGATTCTCTTCTCAAATTGTCGTTACTTCCTCATCTTCGATTGATAATAACTCGCATATGAATTAATTAATTCGCGAATTCTAACGTTTGAACAAACTTAATAATAAATGGAATCATAGTCGAAATATCGTCTGGAAAGCGATTGTCACTGCAATCCGATGCAAATGAAGATTGCAGAAACGATATGCATCGAAACGAGGCTAAAGTTGACGTTTCGCATACCGACATATATCGACGTCGGTCTCCTCTTCGAGGCTGCTTCTCAAAGGGCAGATGGAACTTTTACAGCCGATGTTAATGGTTTTACGATGCGCTTCGAGTGAATTATTCCCCGCCCGTTAAACGCTTTTGCCTTTTTTTTCCCTTCCACGCCTCGAGTGACCTTCTTCGGACGCATTTCATCTTCGAGTTACGCAAACCGTTTAATTCGGCCCCGCGAAAGCGTGAATTAATTCGGGCCAACGAAGTTTCGACCATTACCGATTCCCATCAGAAACGATGAAAGGTTTCGAATAAACGCGCGTGAAACAAGCGCACGCGCGTTTACGACTTTAATTCGCGGTCTCCATTATACAGGGTTGCTCAATTATCATTACGAGAAACAGAAAATTCTTGTATCTATTTTATTTTTATTTTAATGAGCATGGGTGGCTGAATTTGGGTCATTCTCAGGTGATTACGGCCAATTTTTTTACGTTTGACCATCGTTTCTTACAATGTTGAACGCTTTCTTCAAAGAAACGTAGAATTTTAATCTCATCGTTACAACGAAGTTTACTGTTACATATTTTACAACGAATTGTAATAAAATGTCTTTTATGGAGCAGGTTGCCTAGAATTAATCGACGGGTGCGCTGTAATCGTATTTCATAGAATATACTTTCGCTGTCTCGATTTTTTAAACAATTAATACAATGTCCCTAAATGATAAATAGAAGACAAAGGAATACGGGTATATTTGATTGCTCGGTTTGGAAACTGTGGATCGTTATACATTTATGAGAGAAAATGCAAAAATTTTCAGACTGCACGTAATATGTAAAGTATATATCAATTAGCATAACGCGGTCCAACTATTATTTTCAATTCCGAGGTCGACGACACGGTAAAAGCAACGTATTACATTTTATCGAGCGATGAGAAACCGAATCTTTAATTAAAAATACCCGGAACACGTTACTTTATATTTTTTTACAACGTACTTTTCATTCCATCTAGCGTAACCTCAGAATGAAATATACAACACGATAAATCTTTATCTTACATACCAAACCTTATACGACGTGCTCTGACACATTCTTCAACACATAACTCAACCAGACTTTCTCCAGATCTTGCACAGACTGATCGTATTGTATCTTTAAATCCACGTCTATGTAAAAAATATACTTTATCATTTAAATCGTTGCTACAAAAATCGCACAAGTTATTTGCTTCTTCAGAAAATTCGTAGCATTTTCGGTAGACGTTGTCATGCGATGGGATTTGTTATGGTCTATGGGATATCGGGCAAATAGGGAAATAATTAACGAGCGGATTAAACAATAATTAAACCTGAAATTTAACAGGAAAAGTTAATAGAAAAGCTTCTTCATCGAACAAACAAAGTCAAGCCCCTGTACCGACGTAGAAATATCAATTAAGCTCCATTCTATTAAATTCGTTCCAATACCCTCGCGTGCTTAAGTTAATTAATTTACTAGTTGCAGAAAATTCGTCCAATAATCAGAGGAATATTTAGTATTACGAACACTTGCAAACAAAGAACAGAAAAATTCTCAATTTAACTTTAAGCGAACCCGACAATCGTTAGATTTCAATTTTTCCGTACACGTGCAAACATTTAAAAACTATTTTATATTAATTGCATATTATTTCCTACGATGTTTAAAAAATCTGCCTGTCTAATTGTAACTTTTCAGTTTATGAAGAACCCTGCAACGGCACCTGTATCCAGAATAAGTTTCCGCGAGTGTTGGAATAACCGTGCGATCGTTTCCACTTTCGTACAGGTCATAAGAAAAAATACATCGGCCTCGCCAGAATAAGCACGAAATACACGCAGACCCATCGCGTTCGGGGTTAAACATCGTGCGTTCGGCGCCTTTTCTCGGTGAACGCGTATGCTACGTCTGGAAAGAAGTTCGGCTGTGAGGCAGGCCACGCTCGTGGGCGTCGGAACGTGAAAGAGTTAAAGTACGTAGCCAGAGCCGTGGGTACCTAATGTCTGATATCGGATAGGCCGCGGGCGACGGCACGTTGATTGAAGCCTTCGCAACTCGGAACTCACACCGAACGTTAAGTACATGCATCCTCTTGGTACATGCGGATACTCCCACTCAGGTACACGGCCACCTCTTCCTCCTCTTCTTCTGGGCTCTCAAATCGTTTCCCCTTGGCTTTTCATCGGGGCCGCCAGGCGAGCAGGCAACCAGCGATCGAGACACGTTCCCGTCCCGATTGTTTGCGCAATTCGTCATTTATCATGCGGTTACGAATGCTATTCGAAACGAACGGAATTGGTCATTGATTCTTGATCAACCGAGCTCGGAATGGTTAACGAGCGGTTTGTTTTGCCGGGTTTGGCCGCTCTGAAAAATCGTCCGGAACGCGCCGCGTTATGGATTTTAGGTTCGTTAGCTTCGTTAAAGTGCTGGCTCCGGCTGTTCTTATTGATTCGCTGTGATTTATTCCTCGTAGAGATACGTTCGATGAGCTGGCACGTGAATTTTAGTTACTTCATTCTTCGCCGGACTTTTCATTTTAATTTGATCGTTGTATTTCTAGATCGTCGTGGTTCTGTATACGTTCGTGTTTGTTGATCGACTTCCTTGTTCTGGTTTCTAGGGGTCAGTAACTTTTTTATAGATACGACAGCTATTTTATAAAATAATAAATATGTTACGATATACGATCGTTATTATATTTTCATACGTGATTCTAACATTTTCAATACAGCGATAGGCAGCCGCAAATAACGTAGAACATGTAACGATGATTCTTTATCGTAGACGAGTGTTACGTATCATTTTTCAATGTTTCTTATGTATATATATTTTTGTCGCGCTCCTTACGGCCTTGAAATATTTGTCCCTTTGCTTTCGATCGTTCGAAGTTATACTTGCATCGAATAGAAATTGAATCTTTCCTTACTCGTGTTATAAATGTTACTAATAAGAGCGATCTAAAAATACTGTTAGAGAACGAATTAGAGGAGAAATAAATGTGTGAAATGTAGGATAACGAATTCAGGAGATACAATAAATATGTCAGAGTAATGGAGGAATAGTATTCTTCTTATGGATTGCCAATCTAAGCTGCAATTCTATAGTAAAGTAACGTTTAATAACATCGAAAAGAAAAATTCACGTTATTGATGATAGAAGGCGTAGTCTACTTCGTGCACACGAGATTTGATAAATTAAGTATACTTTATGGCCACTGCTAGTCAAATGATATCTAACAAATACCAACACCATTGAAACTCGATAGCCTTAGGGTAAATTTTAATCATGCGAGTTGCGTCGAGCGAATTCAAATCGGGGAAGCCCCTATCGCTTCATATCGGCACGATCATGGATATTAGCGTGATCGCCCACAATCAATTACCTGTTATCAATAATTCATGCTGGGAATTATTTTCTCCATCATACCGAACAGATCGGCCCCTTTTATCTTTTCTACAGGGTGGTCTTAGCTCCGCGACCAGATACAAAGTTCTCAAACATGTTAATGAGCGTCACACGTTTCTTGCTCTAGATCTAGATTATGCTTCAGCAAGTAGTTTCCATCGGAGGATCGAAATACGTTGAAAAACAAAGATAGAGAAGTTGCTCGTTCAAAGATAAACGAGGATATACTGACCGACCTGTTTACGATAATCCTATGACACTAGCATCACATCTTCGTAATACTACGTAACTTACGTCCATACTTTGAAAGATATGGTACTGCTTTTATAATAAATTTTATAATTTTATAATAAAAATTAATTGACACGAATGTTTCTTAATTGGCCATTACACATTAACATTCACAAATCTAATCATCCTAAGCTGAATGAAAACATCTCAAAACTAATCCGATTGCAATTTCATTATCCGAAAAAGAGTCTTCTTGAAACCCAACAGAGTCAACAATTTAAATTCTCTTTGACCCTCGATATTAACCCATAGACATATTCCTCTCTTCCTTATTTCTACCAATTACCACTCACCATCAACGAAGATCCACCTTGCTTCCTTCCCACTAGCCAACATGTATACGCGCTGTTCTACTACTTGTAAAACGTTACTACTTCTTTTATTACTACTACCATCCCTTTACTACCCTATTACTATTATACGAAGATTTTCTACGTGTCCTCCCGTGTCCACATACAGTGAATATGCGTGTCCACCATATGGTCGATACCTTCGAATCACAAGACCGCGTGCTCCTTCATCAATTTCTGGCTACGTTCCAACTACGTGTATCCCTGAGCTTTTTAAACATCCTCGCATAATTCGTCCACGAAAAAGGTATACTACAACCCCGTAAAAAAGGTCGAAGAATTAAAGATTCGAAGATCGAGAAGACTTCCGACGAGACTAAAAAATTCCCAAGAATTACGTTCATCGAAATTTCCTCCTCTGTGTAACGACTATCAGATAGTAGCTTCCTTTAAATCCTCTCAACCACCACGTATATAGCGGATCACCGACCGCGAGTTATTCGAGTAGTCGGTCGCAACAAAGTTGCACTTACCATGCCAGTGCGCAACAAAGTTGCTCTTACCATGCCAGTGCGCAACTTGTAACCGTGTTTCGCTAATGGAGGACACATCGACCGGGTTATGCAGAAAATTTCACATATTGTCGCGCCAACGAAGTCCATGGGGACCCTGAAGAAGTGGCCACCCCGTGACCAGGTCCTTTCGCTCCGAGCCCGTTTTGGATCCCGCGCGACTCTCTTCGCGCGTACTGAGAGGAACGTGGGGCAAAGACGAAGACCGTGAAAAGAGAAAGAGCGAGTGAGATCGAGTCGGCGGCGGCGGTCGGCGCCTTTTGATCTTGCCTGTAATCCCGTCGGGCCCCGCGGCCTGACTGACGTCATGAGAGGTGTCCGAGGGCCGTGCGTACGCGACGATCCGCCTAAGAGCGCGGTGTGTGCGTTGCACGCGCTTGTGGATATGTCCTTACGCGCCTTACGGGCCATCGGGATCCCACCAAGTAGGAGGGAGGGGGATGTAAATCTCGCGGACTTGATGAATGACGAAACGGGACTACTTTGGCGGCACCAGAAAACGGCCGATGGAGACGATGGTGGGGTACATCTTTTTGAGTTATGCCGTGGTAATTAGCAGAAGTTTTCGTAGCAGGTGTTACGAAGGATTCGTGTAACGACAGGCCCATTACTACGATGATTATCAATTTTTAGCGAGTCGTTAGCCTCCACTATCTCTTTTTCTCTCGCTCTCTCTTCCTCTGATTGCCTATCTCTTCAGCATTCGAATTGCGGGCGGTTTCTTTATTTAGGACATTAATTGGGTCTTCTGCGTTTCTTTTCGACTACACGTGCAGTTTCTGCGCGTCGTTGTAACGTAACCCTTGCAGTGGGTGTTTTTTTAGGTGGCAGATAAAATTTCTTTTTTAGCGATTGTTCATCTAATTTGCTGGATTGATCTACGCTCTTGGTATGGTCAAATATCTCGTAACGAATTCTCAGATACAGAACAAATTTGCTACGTGTGATGAAAATACAAAAGATAATCCTGTTTCTGCCTCGATAAAATTCGAAGTCTAATTTAGTGAAGGATAACTGCATGTTCTTGTCGATCGCGAAAACAGAAAATCTGAAGCGGAATAAAAATCATTTTTATTGGTTTGTTAGCCGTGTTACCTATTTTTTACGAATTACACCAACCGAAATAAGGGTACGTGGATGTA
Source organism: Bombus huntii (assembly GCF_024542735.1). Classification (NCBI taxonomy): domain Eukaryota; kingdom Metazoa; phylum Arthropoda; class Insecta; order Hymenoptera; family Apidae; genus Bombus; species Bombus huntii. Next base: position 2,597,348 of record NC_066251.1, on the reverse strand, counting down.
GGTGGAGCAAAAACCAGCGATTTCGAACCGTCGACTTGATCATTCGCAATCTTGTTCCTGAAATTGGAGGGGTGGATAGCGATAAAGTGTCAGCGGATGCGAGAGCATAGAGTTCAATGTTTCGTCTAACATTACTCTAAGAAATGAGACGTCATATACGAGAAGACTTACGAGAGCTCTCTCGCGAGAACACCCCCTCGAGCAACGTGTTTGAAACAATGGTTCTTTATCGCATCCAATTACCTGTGCGCGTCGTAAAGTTTATATCGCGGGTAGCACACCGTGCACTCTTGCGGTTCAGCGATATTTTTTTTTTTTTTTTTATTTCGATGCAGATTTACAGCGAATGTACAAATTGACGGGATCGCAATAGAAATTAATTAAGTGTTACAGAAACCTAAATCTTCTACACACGCTGATAATTTTATCTTTGCGTGCGGTAATCGATGGAGGATCTTCGGTTCGATAATTTTGAATCCGTAAGTTGTTCAAAATCAGATATGTGGGTGTTACTATTGTACGATGTTGAACGTTTTATTCTTTTCAAAATATCAAACGAGCACAACGTTGCGAACGGTTATTTACCTATCGCTTGTTTTACAACTGTTTTGATTTGTATATTACGAAACCAATGTGTAAAGAATACACAGAGAACACATTATTCTGCCCTTTTCATAATTTTAAAAATATCGCTTGTCCTAATATTAACATGTTGAAGATATTAAAATGTTGCTTGTTTTAATATCAATATTAATTGATTTCTATAAAACTTGATGAATCTAGAGCATCTTTTATCGATATTATATTCTGTAGACATAATATTTGCATATGCAAAACCATACGCATAGTGTATGAGGTACACGTTACTCTTCTCTTGCTTAGTCATGGATTTCTGTCTTACGTGCAGTTCTTTCTTCGTCGAGTTTCACGATGCGCTTAATAAAAGGACCGACAATAGCATCTCTTTCGAAGTTCCTCCTTCGAAGACTTTTTCAAAGGGTTGCCGCTCCTTCCTACTTACTTTTTCGCTTACATTTTGCTGCTCTCTTGTTTCACTTCGTTATTATAATTAGGCTCGTTAAAGTGGTTTCTAATTGCAAGTAATTAGCGTTTGAGTGGCATTTCGCGTGACACCGAAATTTCTGCACAACTTTTATAAAACCGAAAAATGTCCACTTTATACCAGCGCAGATTTAAGCTTTCGTATTGCATCGACTCTCGCTTTCAAATTGATTTAGAAGTATTTTTACACTGCATATACGGTTTGCATGAAATTGCACGCGTGTTTCGATCACTGAAATTGAAATCAGCGTTGATGATGACTTGGGTGACTATCTGGACGTTTTATCGTGGTTGCTACTGTTGCAGGATTTAAACATTTTTTAAACAACTAAAATAGATGCTTGTATTATCCACAGAACTTTGGATTTTCTCGATCTTGATAAAAATTGCACGTTCCAGAAGAAAATCTCATAGAATTTAGTTTAATAACAGCGTTTAAAAAAGCTGTACACAAGTTGATTAAAAGACTTTCAGGAGACCAGGTCAACGTTATAAAATTAGAGCAGTTCAAGATGTTTCGTATCTGCAAATGTGTTGCACAATACGAATTTCTTAAAATTGTGCTGACCTCGTGAAAAACCTAATTTAGGATCAACTAACGCGTTTCATTCCCATTGCATACTTAATTTATCGCATATTAACCCTTTCATCTCTAACGAACTTTCTGCGACAGAGTACGCTTGTATAGACATCTTTCTATTCTCGGTGCTCAAACGAATTTAACGTTAAACCGAAAAACGAAGGAAATATTCAGTAACGTGATACCAGTATCAAATGCGTACGTACATCCTCGGTTTGTAACAAGCGGTTCGTTTGAACGCCATATATGATTTCATAGTCGTGACAGGGTTAACGCGTGTTCCATCCATGCCAGTTCTCACGCCAAGTATCAATGCAAGTATATTACGCATTTCCATCTTTCCTTTTTCCAGGACAAGGTCGTGTGAATCAACTCGGAGGTGTTTTTATCAATGGACGTCCACTGCCGAATCACATCCGCTTAAAAATCGTGGAAATGGCGGCAGCAGGTGTAAGACCATGCGTGATCTCCAGACAATTGAGAGTTTCTCATGGTTGCGTGTCGAAGATCTTGAATCGATATCAGGAAACAGGATCGATAAGGCCAGGTGTGATCGGCGGTAGCAAACCACGCGTCGCGACACCGGAAGTCGAGGCGAGAATCGAGGATATGAAGAGACAGAATCCTGGGATATTCACCTGGGAGATCCGCGAGAAATTGATAAAGGTCTGTTGATAATGTCTTTACGCTATTGATCGCTCCGTGCAAAAATGTTTATGGTCTATAAGACAATGTTTTTATAATTACGCGTCGTGGTTGTTAATTAAACGACGTCATTCCTCTTTTCCTGACGAATTACTTTAACGATTATTTATTAGAGACAGTTGATTGACATAAGCTACTACGTTTCAAATAAATCGGAATTTTGCTCGTTTATGAGGGGAAAATAATTAATTATAATTTCCTGTTTTGGTCTGGTAATTAAGAATTGGCACAAGAGTCGCTGTAGTAAGTAGATTGCTTGAATAGAATCCGATCGAACATTTTGCGATTGTGCGAGGTTTCAACGCAGCTTCAAACCCTTTACCACAATTCTAGCTGTACAGTGATTCAAAATATAAAACGAAAGTCGACACGTACTTTATTTATACAATTTCTAATATATCACGTTTCTCGTCGTATATCATCTACCGTTGAAACATTTCACAGTAAATTCTTGAAGAATATTCAAAGCCATTATGCGATCGTACATTCGGTTAAATATTCAGAATACATGATGGAGGACGTAAAAGGGAGGAAAATGAAGTTTGATTAATTTCCATTAGTATACTAACTGGTCCAACGTGGTTCTGCCAGCAGGATGGTATCTGTGACAAAGCGTCAGCGCCGTCAGTTTCCAGTATCTCGAGACTTCTTCGTGGCCCCACGAATCAGACTCGTCCTGGAGATGATCCTCGAAGAAATCATTCCATTGACGGAATACTCGGTGAGACCATTTCTTTCTTTAAGATCATCGTCGTGTAATTCGATATTTAAAAGAGAAAAAACCACCTGTACATGGAAATCGATAGAGATGTACGACGCGTGTAAATTTGCGAACATTGTCGCTGTTTTAACATCGCGTAAACAATTAGGCCAGCGTAAATGAAACGCTCGAGGTAATCGACCGATAAACGTAATTACAGCGTACGGCTGCGTTAATTGAGTTAAGGTACCGTAGCGATAAATACCGCGTACATTTTGTACCGGCTGAAAAAAAGCTGTAGTTCGTGGTATTACGACGATCCTTGTAACAAATTACGTTATCTCAATGGCGAGAAAAATTTCATCTCCTTCGGCTCCTTTTTTAATAGCGACGCTACTACTATATTTTCAGAATTTATTCCTTCTTGAAATTATATATAGAAGCAATCTATGGTTTATAGTTAGCGTATCAGGCTTAATCCTCGTGTATCTACAACACTCGTACTAATAAGTAAAAATTTCTTCTGTTAGATCGTTGATGAGAGACTTATAGAGTTTATTTTTTTCAATTAACGGGTCGTATTATCCTGACGATATAACGATCGTCTCTTTTCATGATCTATTACTACAGTAAAAGATACTCGGATCCCATATAAAATAACTCTGAAAGATATTACTAAATATAGATCATCCGTATTGGTACGAAAGGCCATTACAATTATCCCCGAGAATATACGTATCTCTATATTCAAACAACCATAATGGATCGTATACGAGCAGTCGATACACTATTGAAACTTCTTGTGTCTTTCTGTTACTGTATCCACTTTCTACCGTATTTGTCTGCATACACACAGCTCGAATCTGCTGCAGCTATGGAGATAACACTTTTTGACAATTCGGAAACGAAGAGACCACGCGATTATACAGGAAATATAATCAAACGAAATTTTGCCTACAAACAACGAAAGAAGTATATAAAAGAGAAAAGGTATATTCGAAGAAAGGAGCACAATTTGACAAATTTTGTTTAGAAAAAGCTACAACATAGCGGAAGGACGGCTCGATTAAAGATCAAGTAGAAGCAAATAAAATTTTGATAAATGTACGCGTCAGAAGCAAAGAGGGTACAGTGTAAAATAGAAAAGGAATATTAAAAAAAAAAAAAAAAGTAGCAGAATTTGACAAACATTGTTCAGAAAAAATATCGACGGAGATATAAAAATATCTGCGAGAGTAAAACTCGACCGACCTTCTCTTCCACAAAATCAGCAACGTTTCTTTAAATAAATCTATTCATCGGGAGACTTTTGCTCGCTCGAAGGACTGAATAGTTTCGAGGGCAAGAGGAGATTAACGGGAATATAGGTCCGGCCGGCGGACGTAAAGGGAGTTCCTTTCTTTTTTATTTATTGGTGGCGGTGAAGCTCGCGAAGAAATATTAGGCGTCCCGTGGTGCGTAGATGTGTCGAGTTTATTACCTTGTCGGGAAGATTTAGTTTTGATTAGATGTACGCCGGGGAATTGCAGCCCGATGTAAGAACGGCTGGATGGCCTACCTGTTGATCGGTTTGCACCGCGCCGCGCACAAATCTTCATTTCGTCCTCGGTCAAATTACGTTGTACCGGCTGGCTCGAGAATCCGGAATGCGTTATAAGGCGTTTTCTAAGTGAAATGTTGCATGATTTAGTAAAGTTTGTATTCCCACGATCATATCCTCCGTAGAAGAAAATAGCATTGCTATACCAGCGAGCTACAATTGCACTTCCTTCTCAGGCAATAATCTCTCTGCGTATACTTAATCACGTGAATCGATTCTTCTCATTTTACTACGGATATAAACGGCGTTGCTTGGGAAATGTTTGAGAAAATTAGTTTGTTGCGGCTAATGATCGTCTTAAGTAAGATTTTTTCTTTTTTTTTTTTTTTTTTTTTGACGACAGGCGAAAGGGTTGGAAGGGTGTATTTTAGCTTACGATATCCTTTTTCTTACTTTTGTACGGAATAACTATACTCATTCCCTCGGTAGTTTGTGCATATACGTTTTTCTCCGTGTTTCGGTAACACTTGCGAATTTATTTAAAAACAATAAAAATTAAAGTTGTAAAACGTTGAACAGGCATACTTGAAAAGCAACTTTGCAATGGCTTCGTGATTCCAGTTATTCTTCTTGTTTTTGACATAAGAAATTCGACGATTGTTCATTGGAACGAGTTTAGCTATTGGTAGTGTTAGAACGAGAGAAAAGTGGATAAATTCGACAAAATGAATTGAAACACTTTGAAGTTGGATTTTTTAATAGATTTTCTTTAACATTTAAAATAATGATTTAATAAATGATAGAATTCATGTATTATATGTATTATTCGTGTATTATAGGCTTACATCGATATTACGAAGCATAAAAATGTAATTAATTAACCGCTATGGCGGATGATACGATATAAAATTGAAATAAAAGACTGGAGTATCGTATCCATCGCCATGTTGACGTGCAGTCGACGTAATGTCAGGAAGGATAAAGAATCTCTTTGAATACTCTCCCCATTGGATGTAAAATCTTTATGGATCTTTTCATTCCTGCTTTCGCGCGACGTAAGGGCAATGAGGTCTTTTGAAACATTCAATCGCGATTGTGGGTTTTTCGGAGATTTGTATAGAAAGAAAAATAGATATGCATATATGAAATGAAAAATAATAAGAAGTAACGTTACGTAAGTTAGGATTTTAACGCTGCTGGCTGTGATAAATGAAAGGAATTAAAATTATTCTATCAGATTACGCTCTTCTATACGCATACTTGTAACGCGGTAAATTTGCAAGAATTAGAAGCCCTGTTAATTACGATAATAATTTTCTACGAATGAAATATTTTCTCACGACTAATTTTCTAATTGTCTTCTAATAAACGAGCTTCCCTTAACTGAAACGAACAACGTCGAATTTAGTCATCGCGCCATAAATAACTTTTTTTATTAAAGTTACAAAAATGAAAAATGTCTGCCTCGATACATCGATACTAATTAACTTTATACCCACTTTTACGCCCACCCAAGGTCCTAATTTTTGACTTGCTCTCTATTCCTATGTTGATATATGAAATTACAAGTGCCATTATAAAGTAGCAATAATATCTACCCCGTTTAATTCCACGTAGCGCTTACGTTCGAACACTCGGCTGAGCATTCTCATCCTCGTTAAAAATTAAACGGCCAGTTAGTACAAAACGGAAAGCTAGAAAGCAGCACGAAGGCAAAAAATAGTGGGCAGAAGAAGAGGTTAAGGTAAGAAGAAGAGGCAGAAGGTCGGTGAGAGCCAGAGCAGAGAAAGAGAGGACACGGAGAGGAAAAGGTAGAGCGTGTACACACGCGGCGTGTGGTCTCTCGTGCTCCGTATCCGGCTGTCTCTAATCTTACAAACCGCCAACACCAGAGCGAGCCTGCCGTTTTCTTCGAGGAACAACAGGGTCCGACTCTATTGATTTAGATGTTCCGCTGATCTAAAGTGGTAGTCAAGCGAAACTGTCAGGGATAATGATAATAACTGTCTGCTTCCCCCGACAGTAATTGTTTACACGGTTTTGGACGATTAACCCTTTGCGGTTCTCTGTTTGACTTTATACTGTCGATATTCATCATGCCCTTTGTAGCGTAACGATATCGTTTCGTCGAGTTCAACGAATCTTCGTTACGTTTAACGAAACGCGAGTAAAACTTGATAACGTACATTAATTCCAGATCTTTGATTTATTATTTTATATTTTTTCTTTACTCTATGTTTACAAATCTTTTAAATGTACAACTTTGATATTGTACATGTAACGAGTCAGACTATTAGATTATTTTATTATTTCGTTTATTATTACGTTTATCGCTGTACGTTGGGAGAAAACATCGAGAAGAAGCCAAAAAGCATCTTTTTCTCACGAGAAGAATTTAAAGCTGAAAAAGTAATATCCTTCGCGACACTGTGCAAAGAGTCACACGATTTTATTCAAAGAAGTGTATTCAAAGCGTAGCGTCGTTGCGTTAAACGAATGAAAAAATCATGCTGTTTAAGTAAACAACGAACGATCAAGATATTTTTCGTTATTTGTTGAAACAAACCACGGTATAAGCGAGCGTTGACTGGCCGTGGAAAGCGTGAAGGCTTGGAGAAGTGGTTAGATGTTCTGCTCAAACCGTCACGAGGATTTACGGCTGCGGCGAGGTCTTTAATCTCGAAGAAACCGCCGTACACTTCGCGGCGTTCAACTTCATGAATTCGAGAGCTGACGTTCGCGCAGGTGCTATTGATTTAGACGTTCGTTCCCGTCGATCGATCGACTTAATTCAGGAATCGACGCATAAATTGCCGTGTCTGAGTCGAAAGGGGAAGAAAATGTAAAAAAAACTTTTGCACGGACGCGAACGAAACTGCGATCACGATTTAATTCGCCTATCATTTTAACGAAATGCAGAAAAAATATTCTTTCGTATAATTTTTTTAAACATTAATCTTCGAAGGTTCGCAAACTCCGATCTCAACTTAAACGTGCGCGTCTAATCAAACTTGAGACACTGTAGCTTCGTTAGTTTAGGGAGCTGGAACAGGAAAGTTTCTAAGGAATATTTCGAACGAGGATCTTCCTTTCGACAGACATTTTTAAAATCGAACAATTATAAGAGTGAAAAAACTCTTCTCTTTGGAAGATCGATTTTATTTAATCCGTGTAGATGCGCGTAGCCTCTTGACTCTTTCCAGCACAAGAGACCGAAGAAAGTCTTAATTCTACGAAAATAGTTATATAACAATTCTTTGTTATTTAAGCGATGCATTCGATCTTCTCGAAAATTAAAAAACGACGTATTTGGTATTTTTTAAGAAAATACTTACGGAGAGTAGGTTGCTGGATTGCGATACTTTCGATGTATTGCCACGATAATCTAAAGGAAATTGGGCAAAAATGAGCAGTTCCAATCTCTCTGTTACAAAGTGCAGTATCATTAGTCATGAATAACTGACATTAATAGATATACAGCGTCTCGTACGCTTCAGCATTTGGAATGTAATTACAGAACAATTGGTAACGATTAGAAAGGGTGGATCGTAGCTGGTGATGAATACAATTGGGAACAGAGTGATTCTGTGTGAAAAAATAAGTCGAAAATATGCAATAAAATTCTTTCGTACGACGCTTCGTTTCTGAGAAAATCGAGTTTGAAAATTTGCCAAGTATACTTAAACCTGGCTAAGTACCAAGACTAGGTACGAGAAAACAATCGGCAGGGCGTTATTATTCGTGCGAAAATAAGTCGTAAATGTAAAATAAGATTTTTCGTTCAAGGCCTCATTTTCAAGCCTCATATTCCACGCTTTTTACTTATTTTCACGTGTAATTTAACTCCTGTCGATTACTCTTGTTCAGTTCAGCCAGTTTTACGTCTACTTGTCATATCATGGAACTCGTTTTTCTCGGAAATGGGGCGTCGTGCGAACAAATTTTACCGTATGTTTCCTTATTTTGTCTCATGGAATATTCTATCCAATTGTGACACTTTTTACACCTACCACTCTGCATGTCTCTTTATCTGACACCTGTTATCTCAATGTATTGGGTAGGCAACTAAGTGATTGCGGATTTTCTCATTACCACCTAATGACAAAACCCGCAATCACTTAGTTGCCAAGCGAATAAATCGACAAGAATCCACTGACCCTACGCAATTGTTGAATACAATCAAACTTGCGTTTACAACGTGTTCAAGCTGACGGCACAACCGTTCGTCTCGCAACATTTCCAAGATAGAGATTAGAAACAATAGCGGCGATACTCGAAAGGGTTAAACGAAAGGCTGCAGAGAACGAAAGGCAGAAACGTTAGAAGAGGCGCGCAATTACGTTGTCGTAAAACTCGACGTCGATTGGAGAGACGAAAGAGTTTCCGGTACGGAGCCTCGCGAGGGCAGACGAAAGGAAGTATCTCGTGGACGTTGGACAGGCTTTCGTTTAGCTCGGGTGGGACGGGACATGTCAAAGAACTTAATTTCTTCGCGGCGGACCCTAATTTCTCCGGTGTTTTAGTTTAGTATAGGTTCGGCTGGCACGGCTGTAATCAGGAGGGTCTTAATGGTGGGTTGCCGAGTCCGGCGTGTGAACTGTGGGCGTGAACGACTCGCTTCCTATCTTCGGTATCTGACGTGCAGCACGTGCTGGACTGGGAGACCTTCTTGCCGCTATTAAGAAGCGTGCTCCGTAACATCTCGCCGGGATCTCTTGGACCTTTAGCATCGATTCCTTTCGTCGATAAGAGCGCGGCTTCGTCCGCCGCGTTCCCTGGAATTTTCAATTCCTCCTCTTTCGCGTGCCAAGCAGCAGAAAACGCCGCTTTTCATAATTAATTTCATCACGCCTGCGTATACGTATCGTGATTGAGAGAAATCTTTCGATCGTTCGTGATAACACACGCAAACGACTTTTTCCTTCTATCTCCTCATTCGTTGATTGCTTAAAAATAGGAGATTCGTTTTTTAGTATCTTTATGCTGTTGGATACCAGGAATGATCTTTTCTAAGATAATTTGATATTGCACAAAGCGTTTGGTCGGTGACAAGATTTTCCTCGCGATTGTAGGATGAAAAATAGGTTGAGAGTAATAATTCAGCCCTGCGTAGGATTTCGTCGAAATTATTGGAGGAAAGATTCTTTACATATCGTTCGAGCTTACATTACGTGTCTAGCTGACACGACCGGAACCATAGTTTTGTATAATGTACTATGGTCATTGAAAATTGACTTCTTACTCCGGTTCAGGTGCAACAATGATACAATTGCAGTTTTAATAGTATTTGTTCAACTAAGTTACGACGAACGAGAAGAAAATAGTTTGATACGAAGGAAAGATCGACATTATTCTCGTATTGTTAATTAATATTTTTATTTTACATTCTGACTTTAGGAGGCAGCAGTGGCGATGACTCGGACACAGAGAGCGAGCCAGGAATCGCCTTGAAGAGGAAGCAACGTAGAAGCAGGACCACGTTCACTGGTGAACAACTGGAGCAACTTGAAGCTGCTTTCCATCGGACACAGTATCCCGACGTGTATACCAGAGAAGAGTTGGCACAAAAGTACGTGGAATTTTTATCTTTCTATATAAATGTTACTCTGTGTTCTTATTGGTTTATACAAAATCCAATCACCGATTCAAATTGTTACGATTAAACGAACAGAATCGTGGTAGTTTCTACACGAAACGATCGACTCAAAATCTCTTTCTCGGTTTCGTTGCAGAACAAATTTGACTGAAGCACGCGTGCAAGTATGGTTCAGTAACAGACGAGCCAGACTTCGCAAGCAGTTGAACAGTCAACAGTTGAACGCCTTCAACACAATGAGCTTGCAATCGTTTCAAACTCAACATTACGGTAGCAGTGCTGAAAGTTATCAGAGCTATGGCCAAGCATCGGTAGCTGCAGCCGCAGCAACCACGGCTGGTTATCCTCAACATTACAACTATAGCGAGAATTACTACGCTGCTCAGCAACAATGGCCAAGACCGACTGCCGAGAATTACGGGTGAGTTACTATTTATCGAAGACTTTTATTAAACAAGACGATAAAACGTACGAGCCAGTGAATGATAAACGTTAGAACCGATAGAATTTGATAGAATTCATTGCCTGTCAGGAACACGAAATACAAAGTCAAACGAGATAGCAAACAGAGGCGATGATTTTAACGTTAAACATTTTCTAAACTATCGTTTGCTCAGAGAACTTTCGTTTTCCAAGTTCCACCATCCCGTTAAGCTTCGATGCTTCTTTTTAAACGTATCTTCTCTTCTCTCTTCTCGTAAGAATTCCGCAAAACGAGCGGATCTATTTTTGACAACTGTGTCTCGTTTCCACTGCCAGAAGAAAGTTTTCCATTTGTGATTCTTCGCGCTTCGAACATAATCGTAAGTGGGAAAAATATTAATTCGGTGGAGCTTAAAAGTCAGAGAAGGACCCCCCACGAGGTCCACTGTCGAAGCAAAGTGCACGTTGTCGGGGTAGAGATACATTATCCCGGGCGTTTAAAGCGGGCAAGCCTTACGGAGGGGAAAGCTTTAGTAGAAAAAAGGAAAGAAATGCGGGAGATACTCGGTGAGGAGAAAGAGCGAAGGCAGCCTGTGCTCACAGGGTGTTTCGAACAATTAATTCAGCCATTGTGGCGTAATAACAGGTTGGCGAAATGCTCGCCTGCTGCAGCGTGCTGTTACACGCCGAGTGCAGAGGCCAATTCGCTGCAGCGCAGACCGCAAACGACGAAAGTCCCTAGGAGAAAGACGAACGAAACAGCGAACCGGAGAGCGTAGCGAGAAGTTGAAAGCGGAATCTGAGAATCTGAAACTGGAGAAAAGGAAGAGGAAGAGTTAAATCCGCGACAACCTTTCTACTATACGTGCGTGCACGTCATGTGCAATCTACTGGTCGAAAATTTGTCTTATTCGACAAGAGAACAAGTATCGAATCAAATGTTTGAAATCGGTATGTAGTTATACAGCGAAAAGATTAGATTTCATCGATGGATTAATCGTTGACAAAGTACATATCGTTCCTTCTTTATCCTTAGATTCATCTCTATAGTCTTTTCAAATTTCCCTATCTTTCTTCCTATCTTTCTTCCTCTTTATACGGTTTCGAATGTTCAGTCATCGTTTCATAAGAATCTGCGTAACATTACAGTTCTTAAACTGGAATATTTTACCATATATTAAAAAATGGAGATATATCAGATAAGATACTTCAATGAAAGAATCAGGTGTCTGATAAGACGAAATATTACGATGCCCATGGTGTATTAAAGTAGCGCCCAACTTTAACGAAACGAATCGATGAACGATGATTACTATTTGCAAATTTAAAATACAAACGCGACGATATACGATTCGCTTGATCTCCATCGAAGCTACCAAAGACAGGAAATAACAGCGAACTACGCTACTGGCCGATTTGCTTTGAAAGTCATGAATATTAAAGACGATTCGAAACTGTGGACCAGCGTAATGTACCACGCGAATAGCTAAAAACAGACGACGAAGAAATGACGAGCGTCGAACTGTTTCGAACCGTACGAATCTCTGGGCGATGGAATCCCTGAAGAGGAGAATCGGCCGAACGAGCGGGGAAAAGCAAAGAAAATAACGAGAAAGCGACGCGCGGTGGATGAAACAGGTGAGACGAAAGACTCCCCGAGGAGGAAAAGAGAAGAATGAGAAGAAGGCAGACGAAGGAGAGAAAGAGAGTTGTTGGCTCGGCACGGCGAAGCAGCCGGGACCCCACCGACACGTTTTCTGTGTGGTCCTCAATTATGTTGCTTCTTCGGCCCCCGTAATGAAACGCTACCGGCTAATAATCCAACGCGGGTCTTGATCTTCGCCGATGATCCAGCTTTAACCGGGGGACTTCGTGGCCTCTGCTTCACCCCGGAAGCGGTTCGACCTCGACTGCCACGATTTTCGGGTCTGCCTCTACGAAATTCCACCGACACCGTAGACATTACCGCGGACCATTTTTCATTCGTTTTATCGGCCTCGTGGTAGCCGCGCGATCGCGGAAATCACATCGGGCAGAAGATTACGCCACGCGATTCGATTCAGCTGAATATCATCGTCGTTTGAATTTCGCGGCGCACCGCTTTCAAGGTACACGCGTTTTATGGATATCCATTTGCGTTTATACAGGCGATAATCATCGTGCCAGCCGTTCTCTCCGTTGTTATTAAAAACGAACGCCAAGCATCGGAAATATAATGAAGTAGCGTTTTGCCTTTGGTTAATTGACTTTGCCGGAGAAGGACAGCAGGCATTTTATGCGACAGTAGCACGTATGCGTCGTTCCGATGAAATTTCACAGGGAATTGGGATGTTTGAGGAGCAAAACGACGCCGAAGCACGAGAGGAATATTAATGGTTCAAAATACAGGAAGCTTTGGAGCGGCCAAAACAAAGGGAATTATATTAAACGCTAACGCGATCGTTAGAACAGTCAGAGATATTTCCAATTTCATGTTCTATATTTTGAAATTTGCTTTCGTTGGATATTGCACCTATATCGCTGCTGAATCATTCCAAATTACTTTCGAAGTCTCTAGTCATGTTCCGTCTCTGGTGCAGAAACGTCAAGGAATAATTACACTCGTGTAGTCTTTCGATTTTTCATATAAATAGGTGAAAATTAATTTTTCCTAGATATTTATTATCTTGCTACACGCCAGTGATCTAATTATAAGAAGACTGCAGTTCTACGTAACAAGATTATACTTGTAACATACAGCGTAAAGTAAATGGAATTCGCTGTTCTTGTTAGAACGACACCATCGACTTTCCTCGCTATCTGCGATCGAACAACGGAAACCTAAGCTCGGATAAAGATATTCGAAGTTGGTTTAATCGAGCATCGGTAAGATATCTCCCCGGTAAAGAACCCTCGTGTGAAGGAAATGTCAGGATGTTTCACCGAACGTGCAAAAATTTCAAACCAGCCCATCTGTAAACGCCTTTTGCCAAACGAATTCTCCAGCCGCTTGCCTCTGCCTTAATTTCAGCGAGCGTCGATTGTAAATTATTCGTTGCAGCTAAAGTTCGCTGGAATTCATTAACAATTCCATAGAGCTGAATATGATTTGTAGCGTTGGTTGGCTAGAGGGAAATAGATTCGTAGAGCACGCGGGGACGGTCGATAAATCGTGCAGCTTCCGCTGTACCGTTTCCCAGAAGGAATTAAGGTGCAAGGACGAGGAGGACGAGAAAGGGTGGACGAGAATACGACGAAGGAAAAAGGCGCGCGGATAAAGGAAGAAGAAAGGAGAGAGAGGAATTAAATGGTTCCAGCATCGGCACGCTTTAGGGTCCTTAACCGTGCTGCTGTGCCGAAACGGTCAAAAGGGCCGCTACTCCGTTTTGAAATCGGTTGTTGGCAGCCTCGACACGCCCTAAACGATTCGTACTCGTACGTGTGCGAGCGTGAAGCTCGCTGCCTTGCCCCGGTATCGGTTTGCAAACGAGCAGCGAGCTTTGATTGCACGGCGAAACGAGGGAGAAGTTGGCCGGCGGTTACTTTGAGACTCGCGAGAAACGAAAAGAGAATTTCATCGGGAGGTTATGCGCAGGCGAAACTGCCCCGCAGTTTTAATACTTTGATACGGTCGCGCCTGCGCTCGCCAGGAACGCCGCGTCGTCGACCTGCTTTACATTCAGCGTAACATGCGTATGAATTTCGCTGCCTTCTGCGTTCCCCATCTCTCGCGATCATCTCATCCGCGGATACTCACGATGCACGTAGATCTGCGCTTTATAGGCCGTGATTCTTTTAATACGCCACCGATGACTCTCTAAGATTGGACGAGAAATTCTTTCTTTTTGTCGTATCGATCAGAGTGTCAGGTAATCAGCAGATGCTGCGAAGGAGTTTCGTTTTCAGGGCAAATTGGAATGCTTGAGGTTTAGAGAAATTAAACGTGTACAGATAATCCTTCCGTAATATAAACTGCGCATAGTTGGGGCAACTAACATGTTCCGTTCGTTTCTCCTTCGAACCGTAGATGTAAGATCGGATCATAGGTGGTCCTATTAATTTGTTTGTTAATTAATCTCGTAGAAAACGTGGTACTTATCGAAGAAACGAAAAATTGGTTTATACGTTCGTGCGAGATAACGATTCGAAATACGCAGAAAATGTCTGTGAAAGATGCAGAATCGCAGAAAGTAGATTAACAATCGCAACGTTTAGGATTCTTCGATTGAAACTTCATCCAGGAAGCTTCACAAAATGCAATTCTGGTTTGCAGAGATATTTGAACGAAATAATAAATTCTTCGCTATCGATCGAACATTTATTCGTATAGAAATTTCTTTCATACAACGACGTATCGTTTTAATTACCAAGATCGATATTATGTCAGGAATCAAACAAATTTGTATCGCTATGTAGTTAGTTACACTTCCCTTTATTTTTTCCTTCAAGAGTAGCTGATGATCGCACCAGAGAAGTTTATTATATGACGTACATAATACCAGGGTACAAGTTGATTACACGTATACCTAACATAAACGATTTTTCAACTAAATAACTTCAGCAGCGCTACACTCACGCAGTCGCACATAAATTTCCCTTCTCTGATGTAACAGAAGTCGGAGACTGTAATTACGACGATTAACTCTGCCTCTCCTTATCCTTGAACAAACCCGAGAAAACATCCATTGCAGAGCTCCGTTTCTTTTTTCGTTGCAGATTGTTCAACGCCTCTCACTACGGTAGCAGCAATCTGGCCTCTAATCTCACTACCAGCAATTTGAATCTAGGTAGCCTGAGCGGCAGTGTCAGCCCTACAGCGTCCAATATGAGCGCGTGCATGGTCCAGGGTGCGTCTTCAGGGGTGCCAACCCCGGCAGGGATAAACCATCACGTAACACCCCACAGCCCCAGCGAGGCGAAGAGCGGCTATCCTTATCTGGGTGGAATCGAGTCGCAGGTCTGTGGCAGAGTTCACTGAACCGCGGTAAACAGTTCAAATGGCAGAAAGAGAAAAACGAGAGTCCAGTAACCGAATTCTTTTTCCTGTGTAACTCCCTTCGAGAAGATTACACTAAATTCTAGAAAAACGTGAAAGTTCTAGAAAATCTAGATCTTTCATTTTCGAATTTACCGTACGAAATATGTAACGTCATGGAAAATGTACAACGTTACAGCGGAGGTAAAACGAGGAAATCTACGAAAGGCGACCTTTAACACGTAGAGTGATATAAATATTACGTTTGTACGTTGTTTCACGGGGGAAAATCGAAATGCTCTCTTTGGACATGTTAAATTATAATCCTAACGCCTGCCACGATGCAAATATGTATATAGTATAACGCTGCTGTAAGCCTCTATTGTTTTTATTTTTCTTTTTCTATTTTTAGACACGCAATGTATATATAGTATCTGTTGAATCTTAAGATATCTTAATTCGTTTTAGCTGTTTCAAGTTATCGTTTCCTTCGAGAGAAGATTTGTAAAATGTTACACGAGAAGGAATATCTTTAAGTGCACATATTTATTCGGTAATGACGCGAATAATTGACGTTAACGTTTATTTCCATCTTACAAACGATGAAACCTAATTCTCAGCTGTTTTTGTTGTTAAAAGAAATTATGTCTGAAAATTACATTCTAAAAGATGTTTTATAGTAAATATTTAAATATAATAACAACCTATATAAAAGTACTAACAACCGTGTGTCTTGACTTGTCGTTTGCGAAATATTACAACGTAGTTGTTCGACGAACAAGTTACTAAGAAGTCATAAAGTTTGTTGTTAATTTTTATTATTATCACCGATGAGGTCATCAACATTTTGAGACTCAGTAAATCTTTGAAAAAGGCACGTTATTCTAAATAATTTAACGCGACGCTCTTAGTTCGCTATGATTTGCAATAATTTAATCGAAGATCGATAGCAAAATTTATCAACTGTTGGAATTAAAATTACTCTTCGAATATTCCAGCTAATTTTTGATTGACTCGTTCGCGAGAGAAAATTACACTGTTGTTACCTTAATCTGAAACTTACGAACTGATAATCCTTGTAAATAGATCGTTTGATTTGATATTTACCGTAGTGATATACGATACAATAGTACAGTGTTAATGGAATAAAATAAGATTTAAAGATATAAACATATTGGTACGCGTGATTTTCAATTCACACAGCGCCATAAGGAATTATTAATTGTACTTACTGTCTCAAGTAGAAGTAGCATTTGTCCGAATTCAACGTTCCATCGTTCAACAGAGATTCGAGTAAATATAGATTTTTGAACAGACGATATTCTTTCAGTTTCGCCAAGTACACGAGAGAATTTAAAACGCTGCGAATTTTCTAGAAATCCGATATTTTGTAACATTTATTAATTAGTCTTCGTAAAGAACGAAGTGCCTCGTTGTAATTCGATGCCTTATAATTGCCTTTCTTCACCCAGTGAATTAGAACGCGATCGAAGATCGTCGAGGAATTTGACAGACAAATTTGTACATACACGTTATACACCTAGCCACGTATTTAATAAGAATGGAATATTAAAAGTAACAAAAGGCAGTAGGTGAAATTATCTGTCACGAAAGCGATACCACGGCTTCGACGATTGGATGATTTAATTGGCCAGTTAATTGCGGTTGTTGTGTACAAAGACGATTTTATTCGATGCACATAATATTCTTGTAATTCATTATATATAATTACCGATGTATAATTCATTGTTGCGGAATAAAAGAACATTTAAAAGGATTATGCGATTGTTGATCCTCTTTAATCACCTTCTTCGTTTCATCGACAGTGAGATGTTAAATGGTAAGAGATGTAAAATGGTAAGTTTGATGTTATCGAAGAGATACAATGTACCTGATATTCGTAAATGTTTACGTTACATGTCATAAGAGATTGTAAATTAAAAACGATTTAGCAAGGAAACGCGCAGATCTGGAAGTCTATTTTTCTAAGAAAGCTGCAACAATATAACGGTAGATATAAACCAATATTAGAGCTAACGTTTACCTAGATATACTAACTCATTTAAATAGGAGCGATTACGATATCATACGATATCAGGTACATTGGTATATCGTGTATTCCTAATTGTCAAAAAGAAAAATCGACTAGAAACACGCGATAGCGAACAATGTCGGTAAAAATTCACTCACCAAACGTTTCAGCGTGAGGATATTACTTGGAAAACGGCGCGATACGACCCACGTCAGAAACGTGAAACAATGGTGAAACAATGGAAGGAAAAAGGACACGCGAGAAAAGTGATGGCAAGGAAGGCAAGCATCGATAAAAATTAGTATGTGCACAGGCGTATCGTTCCAGGTCGAAAGTCACAAGGGCCCAGGGAATAGTTCTGGTACGATACCTTTTGTACGAAGAAGGGAAAAAGCGGGAAGGCCGACCACCTACTTCGATGGCACAATGGGCCACAAATGCGTGGCGACAGCAGCAACAGATATACGGCAGGCTGATTGCTCGTTGTCGCCGAACGTCCGATCGTCGGTTCGCCTTCTGCACAGAGAAATCTCCCATTGCCGAAAGCCAGTGTCTCTGGTACGGAGAGTTGATCAGAGCTGGGCTGGCCGACCGAATCGGCACGAATCGGGAGCAGACCGTTTTAATGTAATTTAATGGCCGCGCCTACGCGATACCAAACGAAGCCGAGCAATAGGATGAGGACTGAGAACAGGATGTTTCGCGGCTTCCAATTTTCTGTCAGCTTTAAAGTACTTGTCCGAGAACAGGCCTAAAATATTTGGGCGAGAAGCGTACATCGTTTTAAATGACTATATTAATATCATTAGCAGGTTCAAAGTATGAAATTATAATTTCTATAAGGCGTGGTTACTACTTCGAACAAACGGAGATATTTAAAGTTGGACGGAATTACTGGAACAATGTGTACTATATGGTCTATAAGTAAGGCGTCAGAAATACAACTCTTAAGCGAATATACAAATAAATGGACAGAAATTTCCATTTTTGAATTCTCACGGTTGATTTAGAACGAGCCTTTGCCGACGAGAATTCCCCCTCCGCCCCTGACCTACCTTATTATAGCCACCAGGATACCAAAGAATCTTGGAGCAACAGATTGGCCAACAGAATGTCGAACAGGATTGCCAATGGGGGTGAGAACGGAGGGATACAAAGAGACCGCCGGCTAAGCAACCCCATGGCACACCCAAAGGGGATGGAGTACGGGGCGGGGACCATTCAATGGCGAATCACGACCCGGATGAAAAGCGATATGTGGGGTCTGAGAAAGCTGAAATTCGAATTCGTGAGCGTGTACAGGTTTTAGAATGTTGACAAATCTTAATATTTTTTAATAAAACCACTCTTGCTACGTTTAATAACGACACGTTGATCCTTCGATTAATGAATTCTCGTGAAATAGTTCGACACAGTATAATTAGGTATAAAAGGTAGCAAGTTTTAAATACGAAATATTCATGATACGATATATAATCGTACGAGTTGACTTATTTTTCCTCTTTTCACCTAAACAGATAAAAAGAATTATGAAGAGAATAAACGAAAAGTTGCATTTCCTCTTTGATCTTTTTTCACAATAGCAATTTTCCGGCACGAGTTCTCGGAAAGGTCGCAATTTTCGTAAGAAGCGTTACTTGTTTCTCTCCAGCGAGTTTTTCGTCGTAGTAACCAGGACAGATGTATCGGTAACGGCAAAGCTGATAGGTGTGACGACCTCCCAAGTTTAAGCCGCACCCTCACGAAGGAAAACTAGGGGCGGCGTTATCGTCATTCCTCCGTGTACGCGATTGCGTTCCTTCTATGATTTCCATTTTGTCGCAATACTTTCTACGATATTACGAAAATTGTATAAATTCAATTTATTAATTTTCGCAAATTCTTATTTTTATTTAATAGCGTCTTAGAGATGGCTGTGGTTGAAATCAATTGAAGAATTGGAAATCGATAGTTTCGTGAGGCAATTCATTCATTTTAATTACTCTAGAGAATTTATAATAATTTTTGCTTCAGCGTTTCGGTAGACAGAAAAGAAGTTAAATGCATAAAATGAAACTCTACGAAATTGCATGTAATTAAGCTCGCCATTATCTGATCGTATTGTAATCGATGCTTAAGTAGGACATTGATTATAAATTATTATGTGTGTAATTAACAATGTTATACGGAAAGATTCTTGTTCCAAAATGTTATTTACGTAATACAATTATTGTACGATTTTAAAATTCAGGTATACTACTCGATGTTACAGTATCATACGATATAACTGAGTCACGTACAAGAAAGCGGAATAAAAAACACATAATGTGGATTAAAAGAGTAATATACATACATAATATAGGCATATTACAGATAATTACATTTGCTATATTTCAGTAAAACGTATCTGCATTTGCATAATTCAGCTGTTTTAAAAACCAATTGAATCTGATTATCGTATAATAAACGGCAAGTTCACCTATTTACAAGTAAATAATATTAAAATATGCGCATACGGAATGTCGTATCGAGAATAAATTACTTGCAATATTTAACAAATTTTTCGTCACCGAGAACTTTATAGGAAATTCAAGTTGATTCGTAGCAGAACTGGAACTAAGTTAACGACACGGGATGAAATCTTTTATTTTAGGAAAGTTGGGATTTCCTATAATTTCATTCTTCGATCGATCTATTTATAAACGTTGATACTATCAGAATTTCGACTCATAAGCAGAACGTCAAGTATACGGATAAATCGCCACGCCTAGCCCATTCTTTGCGCTACTACACACCAGACGTATTTACGACGTTGTTGATTTGAAATAACGTTTCACTAATTTTTAAAATAGTAGATAATGGTAGATACCTAAGTACCTCGAAGAATAATATGGCACGAAAATGCATTAACCGTACAAGAATATCGTTTCAGTCGGACAAAAAGAAAAATAGTAGTAAAGCGGAAAATTAGTCGGACAATAACCTGAGAAAATTCGTATCGACGATACCATTAATTTTCCACAAATTTATCCCAACTTTTGACATCTGTCTCTAATATCCCTCTTTCTAACCATATCTTGTTATCGTTAAAGAACCACGCCATGCGTGAAAAACAAGATCTGCCTTACGACGATAATCGCCGAATCGTCCGTAGCAGGAAAATTCCTCCAAAAATGAAATGAAAAGGAAAAATCTCAACTACTACGTAAGCTGGTACATAAACGTACAAATACTTCGACGAGCCAGTGTACCTTTAATTCGATGTCGATGGCGGTATCACGAGGATCGTGCACGAGCGTCGCGAAGCGGTGTCCCCTTGGAAGAGGGAAAAGGGGCAGGGCACAAATCATCGTCGGCTTAAGCAGACGTGGAAGCGGGCATAAAACGGGCAGAGCGAAAAACACACAAAACCAGTTCACGCGGACACCATGGCTGCTCCCCTTAATGGCAATGCGGCTCCCCATGCAACCCATACTGGATCCTCCAAGCCGACCAATAGGGTGGGCCGCGATACTTCGAACAATGGCACGCTCGAATAGATTAATCAAACTTAACTGAGCCAATGAAAGCCGTGCAAATCTCGCGTGGGGGATGCATAGTTCGCAGTGGTACGCGCTTGCCCGTTACAACGTGGCCGGGACAACGCGAATGAGAGTGAATCTTTCGAGCATTGCATTATGGGGAATCATGGGGGGAGAGGCTATGGGAACGTGTGGTGTTGCGAATTTAACGACGTTTAACGATGTCGCGTCGACCGTTCGATCATCGGATGCCTAGGATCATTCGTGACTCGCATGGACCAGGAGTTTCTTTCGAAAGGGATGCGAGAATTAGGGTCGTGTGCGTTGTACTTACATTTTGGGTGGTTGGAACAGTTTGTTCGAATTCTTCGTTGCGAGGAAATTGTATCGCTACGATTAGATTCTGATTATGCATATCGAGTATGGTTATGGTTCAGGTATGATTCAGGCAATTATGAATACAGTAGAAGTCTTGGAATTATATACTTGAGGAATTCTTTACCGAAAAGAACGAACAATTTTTAACGAAAGAAAAGAGTAGTAAAGCTACAGACGTAAAATCACTGAGAGGAACACTGAAATTCAGTAAATTGTAATATTAATTGCATGAAGATACATTTTCTGAAAATTGTCCTTCTTTCACTTACGATTGCCTTTCACCAACCTGCTAACTCACCCATCGCGTCATTGAATCGTTCATTCGCATCGTTGAAGTATCCTCGCAGAGGCTTTGTCATTTTACAGTCCAAAACAACTCCTTTTGACGAATGTCTTTTACATGTCTGATATTTTTCTCAAACACAGCTTCGTCTTTGCTTGGGTCTATTTTCAAACATTAATTAGAACATTCCCGGTAGTAGCTCTGATTAATAATTCGAACAAACTCGAAAAAACTCAGAACTGCTGTACCTAGGAGCGACGCAGAACGCCTGCGAAACTGAAAGCCTCAAAGATCCCAAAGCAGCACTTCCAAACAACAAAAATAGACCCGGCAAGGCTATCCGATGCTGAAAAATCGTCGGTAAGCAGAGCGAAAAAGAGGAAAACACGGCCGAGCCGGACAATAGAGCCGACGGTGAACAGCGGAAGAATTGATTCAGGAAAATCGAGCGCTGATCATTGGTGATCGGCATGAAGTGGCGGCTAGAACAACCACGTTGATCTACGGGGGTCCTGGTTAGGGTAGCCGGTACCTACATGTGCGTATCCACTGGCAAAAGATGCACAAACGCGGCGTGATGCGCGTCTAATCAGCGCGGCGTAGCCAGCTGCCGTGCGGGCCGGCATGAAGCTTCGGTTCATTCATCAGGACCCTGGTTACAGGCTGCAACACCACCCGAAAAATCCCTTTTCTTTCCATCCGTTTTCCCCCGTGCTCGCTCCCTTTCTTCCTCGTCCCTGCGTTCTAACGCGTTGAAACGCGCGAGGAAAACGCTGCACCGCAGCGTGTCCGTAGTTTGTTGTTCGTTGATAAGGCGAAGCTTGAAAATATTTGCCATCGCCAGCGATAGAACTTGCTGTGGTCGATTTGGAATTGCTCTCGAGGAAAAGTGGTGAAGTAAGCATCTAAGCTTCGAATAGCAAAATTTGTGAATACGAAGAAAAGAAGAAGAGGTATTGTACCTTCTCTTCGTCCTTCTTTTCGTCGCGAGACAAAGAACGGTGAGATCGTTCGCAAGAATCTCTGAATCAGAACCAGCGACAAGGAGCAAAATTGACTGTTTATCATTTCATTTCATCCACGTTTTGCCACACGAGGGACGCGTTAAGTGGCAAAAAGATCGCGTGTTTGCTTGAGTTTCAGCGAGAGAAAGCATCAGGAACGAGGAAGCGATTCGAAGTAAAGAAAGTATTAGAACATAGAGTATTTACAAAACGATAATGAGATATTGACTTTGCGGTGGAAGTTAATACTTACTTGAGTATAGTACAGCGACTAAAAGGATCGTAAAGCAAGGAGAAATCTTCCCTACGATTTGCATTTATCGTGCATAAGGAAATGACACGAGTATTCTGGTCGCTTATGATGTTCAATAATGACAGCTGACGGCCAATTTCTATTTCTACTTCGCTAACGAAGATAAAAGAAATAAATACTGTATCATTTGCTGACAATATGCGTAGAAGAGCTTGATAAAAAGCTTGCCCACCGTCGTAATAACCATCGTGGCTAATCTAATTTCACGTGAAGATTCGATCAGCGCCACATAATTGGCCTAATCAAATTCTCCGCCGGCGGTAGTACCGACGAAAAGCACAAAGGCAACGCCGCCATAAGTAAGCATGTCATCGCGCGTTATGAACTTTTAGTTCTGCCCAAAACACTTTCCGGACCCCTCGTCTTTCCGCACAACGCGTCGGCCATTTTGCTCGCTTGTCGGAACGAAGCTAGTCCCTTCTTTCGCGATTCTTCGACGACACGTTCGACAATTCAATTTAACATACATTCGATACCATTACGTTAGTAATCGAAAACTACGAACGAAAAATATGATAATCTATAGATAAATGGTCTTCTAGAAAAGCAATTTTAAAATTCATTATGTCGACGATTAATTCCAGCACCTATGAACGATCTTAGCATTTGATTACGCTTATTTCTGTTTAATTAAATATGTATTTTTGTCATCGTTAGTTGTACAACGCATTTACTAAATAAAAATAATTTTAAAATTATTCTACCACTCGTAGTCGCCCACTCTTTTCACTAATATGAAATTCTTCCATCTGTTACTTCTTAAGAGGAAAAACTAAAAGACATGGTCGTAAGAACAATGATATTAATATTTATGTTAATAATATGAGAAATTATTTATACCGTAATTCTCGTTTGAATCGTCTGAAATTTGCCAATTATTCGATAGATTTTACACCGAATGGCTTTTCATCGACGTAATATCGATTTTTATGCGAGCAGCATACTACAAAGGAAAAAGAAGAAGAAAAAAGGAAATGGTGTTTGAAGGGATCGCGGTTTCGCGGCAAGCGGCGGCTACGTTTAGGCGCGGTGCCGCACAAAATCGTAATATCCTGAGTGGCGTTTAGTGAGCCATGAAAAGCTTTATCTGTATCCTGGCTGGCTCACGAAACTTAATTAAACGGTGCGGTTACGTTCGCCGAAGGAATTCTTTTGATGCTACGATTCCCATTATCGAGCAATATCCGTTAACACTTACCGACTTTATTACATACGCCCGATGAATTCGCAAAATGGACTGCCGAACGGAATTATTAGTCTCTTTATTAAGCCCTGAAATCACAGTCAAATAAACCGACCGATCTAACCGGGGATTAACGATTTCCTTAAAATTTGGCGTTAAATTGTTAACTTTACGACCACTTTTATTTTTGTAAAAAGCTATGCTTTTCAATCGTCTATGATACGTCGCTTTGTCCTTCGCGTGTATTTGACAAAATTGCGAAATCCACGCCACCATTTCGTTCTCCTTTTTCCCCGATTTCGAGCTCCTGCAATTGCACGTACATACAACAAATTGATAATAAAGCGAAGCGCTGATCTTCTTGCGCGATCGAACGAAATTTTCAAATCGCAAATTACAGGTTATCAGTGTTAATGAATCGTTTTGCATAGCGATAACGAGTTTCGTATTACATGTAATTATTGTTAGGTAGATGATACATTTACACTGTACATGGGAGTGTGTGTGTGTAAGCGTCAGAGGACGTCCAGGTCTTAGTTGAGACAAAAGACTGTTGTTAGATGTGAGAAGCTTCTAGAACAGTCTGGTTGACAACAAGCGTGCGTGCAAGAAGGTTTGTCGAAGTCTTCAGAGTGTAATATATATAGCGGCACGCGAGCAGGACAAATTCAAATCCTGTTGTTGTTTTGTTTCGGAGTATCATGACCGTCAGGTCACAGGTATTGCAAGGAGTAATGAACTCCGAGCAAAACAATGTTGCCGCTACTTTCCCGACCCCCGACCAGTATAAATAAACAAACGAAATGACGAGCGAGGAAGTTGAGCGATCGCAGTATAAGCACACAGACGTATCAGACGCGTATACGGAGTTTCTTGAGACTGCGCGTATTTATTCCGCGAACTTGTGCTTTGTGTCGAATTAATATCTTTGATTAATTGCTCACAAACGATCAGACTGTAATTCGTGATATCTAATAAGATCAATCCTCTACATATATATGTATAGCTGTTGTGTGTGAAATAAAGTAAACTGTTTGTATTTCCGAATCCTCTCTATACCTTAACGATTATCCATTTAATCGTCTTGTGTGATTTAACATTGTAAAATTTGAAAAAAGATTGGACTTCAAATTCGCTGCCTCGGAAAGTGGAGACGCTGGATAATAGGGAACAGTTTGGAAACATTATAACCAAACTTTCACAAAGCTGTACTCAAAACAACTTCATTTTCGAATTTTTAAAAGTCAGCCTGCCAAGTTTTGCAAACTTTCTCCAGTGGATGCGCAAATCCACTCAAGTCAGATTTCCGCGCGATCGTATTGAGCATGTGAAATCCTTTGGAAAATATTGTCGCGCTCGTGGATTTGCCTCTGGCCATGAGGATTTTGACGCGGAAAGGTCGAAAGAATCGAAAAATCCCCGGCCTGACGAAAGAAACCCGAGAAAGAAAACCTGAAGAAACATGTGAAAACATCGAATGGGCGGGACAAGCTTAAGCACGCTGGACCAGCGCCTTCGGGATTACAACCCTTTTGAGGAAGGATATCTCTCTATCGCGTCTATCTCTATGCTTTTTTCGCTAGAAATTCGCAGAGATTATCTGTGATTCCTGTCAAAATTGTATGTGCTGGCGTGACAGAGGTTGCTATCGTACAAAGGTAATACGTATTGGTTTTGAGTCCTCGTTTTGAAAGTGGTTGGACAGGTTTGAGAGAATCAGATTAGAGGGTAAGTTGGAAGATATTTAAAAAACAGTGATGTGTCTATTAAGAGGCAGAAAAGATGCTGTTCAGAAATTATAATAGATACCTTCGTGCGATTATATCTGTTCGTATTAATTCTTTTAATACGTCAGTTCCTTTATTACGTTTCGTTAACTCGTTTACGAATTTTCTTGTATTTATTTTTTACAAATTTTCATTGGGAAAGTTCTAAGCAATAGATTATAATCCTTAAAATGAAGGAATAAATTGAAAATTGAAGCAGCAGAAATTGTACAATCATATTTGAATTTGCTTTCGGTATTAATATGGCCAATGACGATTGTTTCGTTTAATATCTGTTGCTATTTTCGAAAGATCAAAAACGCTAGATCGAGGAACAATTTCAACTGCTTAAAAAGCAGTAAGCTTTGCCTTCATCTCTGTACTGTATGTTCTCTCGTTAGATATTCTATTGTACTTTCCCACTGGAATTTGAAATTCTGCCAATGCGTTTACTTTTCTTTGGCTATGGAACGTGTTAATAATGAATAGGTAATACATATACTAAAAACCAAAAAGATGTGACAAGTCAAGGACGCTGTTCGACCGGTCGCATTCAAGAAACTACGAGTTGTAACCTAGCGAAATTTGCGTATGCATTAGTTTGACAGATCAATGTAATAGACACATGAATGACACTTCTGTAACGTATTCTTTGCCTTTCTTTATGCGGCAATATTTCCTTTTCGTCCTCCTTTTCAACATTTTTTCTTTCTGAATAATATCTTCCAAGAAAAATTTCCTCCGTAAATTTGTTCGTCCTTTTTCTTAACTATGCGGTTCTTTATAACGTAATATATTCCTCCTTCGTTCTAAAGCTTCATTCTTCTTTGTGTAATATTATCTGCGATCTTGACGTTATTGCTTCGATAATTTTTTTTCCTTTAAGTAATTATACGTCACTTTGTCTTCACCTTTAAAATTCTATCTTTCGTTTTATAAATGTAAATTAACTGCTCCCTTCTTACATAAAATTTAGCATTTTCTTACTAACCAGTAGCATAGTTTATTTGTAGCCTGTCAGTTGCAAAGGGAATTCGATTTACAATTATTTTCCTATCGTCTTGTACTCTCGCTTAGTCATCTACACATACATACATCCACTCACACGCGAACAATCTTGTTTTACTGTACCATATCTGCTGTCTATCATTCAACTCCCAACTATTAGGTATATATGTCTATCCTTATGGACATGGACGTGGAAATGCCATCGTTATTTTTCCTTTTCAAGCAGGCCACTCCCTCGACTATCTTCTCATGATATAGTGAGTCCATGATGCTCGTTCAATATAATTAAAATACGAATAAGAAGCCATTCCTTATAGAATGTATTAATCTTCTAAGATTTCTCGTTATACCACACTCTCTTCTATCCAATGCACACAGACAGAAGCTTCGTTCTGCCTGCTCTCTTTCGTCCTACGGTGCGGAAGAAGAAAATTCACAGTAACTACCCCAGAAAATCAGCAGAACCTCTCGAAATCGAGTTTCAATGCGAAAGCAACAAGAAACCCGTGAAAACATAACGATCTGTAACTTAACCGTGAAAGTCCTTCGACGCCGGTCGGTTCATCTTCTTCGTCACCCTGCTTCAACCTTGATCTACACGGCTGGTAGAAAATATGATTTAACCGTGCAGTACGGGTCGTACGAGGGTTGAACAAGCGATTCGACCGAGTCACGGCCACGCTTTTCAACCCCCAAACGTTCGAAACTCGCTGAAAGCTGGAGCCGGTCGATTGGCGTACCGCGAACTAGCTAAGAGATAGACGAACGTATACGCGTGGCAGAAAAAGAGGCTGCATGGCTGAATACGCGAGGAAAAAATGCGTGGAAGGGTCTGTGGATAAACGCGGACACGGTTACATCGGCCGTTTGTTGCTTTAGTTAAGCTAGTTAAGACGGTCCGCCGAGATTAGTCTCGTTTGGTTACCACGTTGATATAGACGTGGACACGGGAATTCGACGTTCTTCGTTAACTTAGTCAGGCAAATCAATCGGTTTGATTCGCCTGTTTTTACGGGTTTCTTTTTCCACCGGATAAACGAGCCGTTCGTCACCAACCGATGATGTTTATTGGCTTCCTCACGGTGCAAGGATTTATCTATTGTCGCGTAATTACGTAGCGGTTATTTCCATGGGACAGTAAGTATAGCTTCCGGAGATGATAGCTTCCACGAGGCTATAGGAGTGGCGGGGAAAATGTTTTAAGTGTCTTATGTACGTGGAAATGAAACTTTGATTTTGAACGTATCTTCGACTCATCTGCGTTTCCGAACATAGTTTTCTACGTCACATCTGTTCACCCAAGTGTTTCTTCGTCCCTTTATTTTCTCCACTCGAACCGATACGGTTGTGCTTATCGCGCGAACAATATAGCATTTTCTAAAGGCGATTGTAGCGTTACAACTTTTACAACTGTGATTAAACCGAGTGAAATCAGCGAACCAAGTACCGTGGTTTTTCGCGAGGTTAATCATCAGCCTCGGCGCGTCGAAGAGCCGAGACCGAGGATTTCTAGAACGGCTTTAGATAGCAAATAAACAACGGTTTAAAAAGTCAGCAGCCACGGACCTAACGGTTAACGGGGTTAGTGTCAGCTTCGCGGCTTATCCAACGGCTAAGGCGAGGCTAAGTCTCGAGGCGAGAGAACGCATTATCTTACTGGGGGGTCCTCTGCTCAGCGACCAAGCCACCACGGTGATCTCTTCTTCGTGGTTTAAGCCGTAGCCACGGGTCGCTCGTACAATCTACCGTTGTTCCGCAAACGTCTTTTTTCGCTTGTCTTCTCGCCTCCGCTCGGATGTCACCTTGATTTTCCGTGTAAACGGATACCCCTTCCCGAGTCCAACAAAATATTTCTCCACGGCTGCACTCTGAACCGGCAGCAAGCGATTTTAGGATTTTTTGTTAGGCTTGCAGCGTGAAACGTTATGGATAGGTTAATGATAGTTTGCTTGAATAGGATTCTCGAGCGAAGAAGCGACACAGGATGGGTGAAATTATAAATGCTAGAGAAAATTGTCTCGAGATTGCAGATAGGTCCATCATTGTGAATGTGTGTGCAGGGTTAAGCGAAGAGCTAGTTGTTGCAGTGCTTTCCTCCGGTATTTGTTCCTTCGCGTGGAAATTAAACTGTACATCACGAACTTACTCGAACAGATTAGTCTTCGGTATGTAGGTTTCCATCGGCATAAACATGCTTCTGTTATTTTATTATTGGAATAAACGAAGAATCGGTAGCCTCTGAGGACGCGAGAGGAACGAAAGAAAATTAAAGATACACCACTCGACGCAATGGCCAAATAATTAAAGCGAAGAACGTATAAAATTGAATATACTACTGTTTGGTACGTTTCTGACATTTACCAGGTAGGCTGAAGCGATCTTTATCTATTGGTAAAAACACTCTGATTCGTCGCCTGTTATTTTAGGATGGATTTATGCTTTCCACGTGTTCAGTATGTTTGTAGAAAAAACAGCCCTCTTAAACTAAGCTATTTCTACCGCAGGTGGATTATATACAGGTGTTTCAAACATCCGAATAACATGAAAAAGGGGAAAGATTCTCCTTCGACGGAATTTTATGATTAAAGTCGTAAGACAAAACGTACGAGACATGGAAATTTATATATTTGATCCCAAACAACGATGAAGTACTCGAAAACATCGGACTGATCGCATAATCGCTAGCAACGCACGAAACGATCAATTGCAGTCGCCAAAGGGATCTCCCAAAACGCGATCCCACTCGATGCACGTACAGAAAAGCATCGAACTCCCCGGAGTCCTCGTGGACGATCCTCGCAAGACTTCTATGTCATCGCCGAGACTTTGGTGCTGTGGTGTGTCGTTCGATAAAACCGTCCTCGATCATCCTTTCGCGTCTCGAACGAGTGGAGAACTCCCAGAAGGCAGTGGAGGGTGGATAGGTTCGGGAGCGTTCCTCGATTTTCTCGGTTCTATGGATTCGTAACGGGCATCTTGAGCAGCTGGTAGGGTCAACCTGGAGAAATCACGATGCAGTCGTGGTCTCTGGCGACACGGAGGTAGCACGAAGGTGCTACGAGGATAGGAGGACAGAGCGGGACAGGAGGATACGGCAAATAATGTGTAAATGGGAGGAAGTCGCGGGCAAGTTACACCGGGCCGAATCCAATCCGCGTTCACGGAGCAAGCGGACTGTGACGAAACAGCAGACTCGCCTCGGCATCGAAGGATCCTTTTTAGCTTTTTCCACGGTCCGCAATCAAAGAACGCGCGACTTGGCTCGTGTACATAAAGGATCTCTGCCTGGAACCTCCCCGCTTCCGCCGGGGAAAAATATGGCAGGCACGAGACTGCGCGGTGAACGTTTCCTTTTTCTTCCCTCTTCGGGAAAGTCAACTCGATGGGATTTATTTAATCCGGTGTGAGTAATGCGGATAGCGTTGGCGTTTGATCGAATTGCTTTCAGCGAAACTTACGGTAGGTTCGAGATACGACTCATTGATTTAAGTATAGTTGTGTAGGTGTTGGGAACACTTACGTGGTTGGGGAAAAGGGCTCGTGATGATTCGTAAATAAATTGCGAAGTTATATGGAGCGGTACAAATTTTTCTGGACAGGCTAGAAAAACGTAAGATGCGAGCGAAAAGTAGAATACGCGATGCAAGGTTTCATCTTAAATCGAAATATTGTACGAGACTTTCTTTCTACGTGTTAGGAGAATATTAACCACATGTTATACAGAAACACACTCATAAAACCCTCGCATTTGGATTTAAAGTTATTCGCTAAAGAGATTCCTATGCTGGAAAAAGTATCGAATATAAATGGAAAAAGAGAGTATTTTTACGAGACCAGGTTAAACGATAAAAAGACGTATTTCCACGTGGTCGACGAGAAATATGTTAACTCGGAATCGATAAACGCACCGACCGGAGACGTGCCAAGAACGCCACCCTAAGAGGCATCAAAGTCACCGAGCACGAGTTCGCCAGGACCAGACAGGCTGGTTGCCCGTTTCCAGCCAACGCGTCGAAGGCTAGACGACCTCCATTCGTGTCTCAGTTCGCACAACTCATCTCTAACGCGTTTCTTCTCGAGACATTAAAGTCACGAACGAACACGGAACGGAACAGAACGGCTAAAGAGGCCAGGCTCTCGTCTGGTCTGCTTCAGCCCTCAGCCAAGGGAACAGCGGATCTCCAACGTGGCTTGAGAGCAAGAGGAGAGTGAACTATGACAAAGACAAGGACGATGTTGGCAGAGGAGGATGCAGAAGGCGCAGAGAGGAAACGAAGGAAGATGGTAGAAGAAAGTTCTCGACGAGCCTGAGGCCTCGCAATTTTTCAGTGGGATTTATTAGAGCATCATTCTAAGGCTTTACGACCCACCTGGCCCGAGCGGTCGTCCCCTTCCACCTTGCCGCTTCCATCGTGCTCCATCTTCCTCGACAACTCTCGTTTCGCGTTCTCAGCCAGCCGTTTCGAGAGAGAAAGAGGATGAGGAAGGGTTCACGGCGCGGAGGGCAGCTCAGCTAATTATTTTATTCTCACGCCGGACCGTCAGAGTGCGCGTGCCTTTCATTAGACTTCCTCCGGCCATTCGACGCACCCTCCTCTCCGACAACGATCGTTTAGTGGATTACTTCGTTTCG
Source organism: Bombus huntii (assembly GCF_024542735.1). NCBI lineage: Eukaryota > Metazoa > Arthropoda > Insecta > Hymenoptera > Apidae > Bombus > Bombus huntii. The sequence continues at coordinate 2,565,688 of NC_066251.1, read as the reverse complement.
GTGCATACGACACCCTTTCGATTGCCTTCGGCCGCCTCGATTTCCACCTCACAGATTCTTCAGACGATGCCGCTGCTTCTCCCTTTTCTCGCTCGCTATCGATCACCGTTTTTATACTTCTGAATTCTTCCATGGCGTTTATTTGCAAGATGGTACCTAAGGTAGGTATCTCCACATCCTTTTCGATCCTCCGATGACGTGTTCATTTCCGAGTTGCAGACCAAAGTAAGAGTTCGTCTGTCTTCCTTGAAAAACTGGAGAATTCTACTTTCTCTTTGATCGAGAATTGCGCGTGTGTATAGAAGAAATGCCTAGGTCTCGATAATAGAAAAAACTAATAGGCGGTTTCGTTACATTTTTGAATAAAATACATCTAAAGATATTAGCGTCATAATTATGTAACTACGAAGCGTTTCGATCGAGTTTGAAACTAATATCTGATAGGTAAAAATAAATCTATACAGCGATGATCAACGAAAAAGGAATAGAGAAATTTGTAGTAATTTTTAAGAACGTCAACATGTTTTATTAGATTCGTTTCTATTATAGTCCCGTGTAATTTTCAACCACAACGTAACTGTAGCAAAGTTCATTCGCTGAGGGAGAAAGAAGAACCGCAGATTGAGTAAGAAGAAAAAATAAGAAGCGTACTACGGTGGTCAAAGTGTATGCAAAGCTTCACCGCAGCTCAAACATATCGCCATACCGACGTTTACATTCGTCGTTAGTAAATCTTTGCAAGTAATTTTAAATCCTTTTACTTTGCCTCGCGCGAGTGAATAATTCCGTGGTTATTTGCTTAATAGCTGTCACATACTTATCGCTTAAATTGCAAATTATTTTCAGGTGAATATTAACTCGTTCTTTTCTTCAGTTTCTTCCGAGACAAGCTTTCTTCCTATGAATCGTGCAATAAATTAGTGATACGATACGAAGGTGTTAAAGACGCAGATTTTTCTGCAGTTCTGCACAACTCCTTTGACATATTGTAATATCATTCTATTACATATTACTACATTCGTCAGAGATTAGTAGATTCTTCGCGAGAAAATAAGTTAATAATGCCCAATATATCCACGTACGTATGCTGCTTCGTTTTTGAGAAAAACAACTTTAAAAATCTATCGGGTACGTACGCTTAGACCGAAACAATTTTACGCAAAATGTTATATATTTCTTTTCATGAGTTTAGAGTCGCGTCATCGTCCAAGATCATTAGCGACTATTGACCGAATTAAAAAACATTACAGGTAAGCGTTTGCGTCCAGAAAATTCTAATAATCTTGCAGAAAGCTGGCATTGTCTTTGATGTTTCATTTCCTTCTTGCCTGGTTATATTTCTTACATTCCAGGATGATACGATTGATAGTTACGTATCACATATTTCACATATTTCTGTGAGCTTAGCGTTGACGGTGAACTATGACGTTTTTCTTATTTAAGAAATATATTGTATTCAATTTCTTACCAAAAAAAAAAGAGGAATAATATCTTTCTAGTATCATCCTAGACAAATGATCCAGAGAAAGCGTGAACTTTTTCCCTAATTGAAAACCGAACGAGGGAGTCGTCAGTGTGAATAGCGATGGAAACATCGTACCGCGTTCCATCTTCAGTCTTCGACCGTAGGTCTCTTAAAAGCGTGGTCGTTCCTCGTTAGACTTCCAAATGGCCGAAATATCTTCCTGATTGCCTTATTGACCGGATGAATGAGTCCTTTGCATAACTTTGGAACTGGGACACCGTCAGAAGTCGACCACCCGGTATTTAGCCGTCGTTTGAAAAAAGAGCTGTTTCTCAATGTTTCTCGAACGCGAGGACGCAGCCAGAAATTATGCAAAATCCCCTGTTTGCTGTGCTTCGCGCATTGTCCGCGCGCTCTCGTAAATTATTGGTATCTTGTCTTTCGAAAAACGCGTAACCACGAACAGGTATTCACCGGTACGCGTCGTCGAGAATAGGAAGATTCATAGGCAGCTGTTTTGAAGCTCCTTAGAACGAACGGGACAACGATCGGGATAAGATTTTGAGTATAGACTCGAGCCTTTTTATTTGCTCGATTTTTTCAAGGTGCTTGCCGTGAAAGACTTTTCTCGTTATTTGTCTGAGAATAACGTGGAATTTCGAAAGTCGAGATAGTCGTTATGCTAATAACAAGTAGAAACGTATTAGAATTAATTAACTTTTGAAATTCTTCGTCCACTCTGCACAGTTATTTTACTCGACAAATTTTGTTACTTATGACTCGTATAAAATGCAACATCCCAGATGCGTTTTGTTCAGTACAAAGTTAATTCCCCCGGCATTCTCGTTTTCCGCTTTATGTTTTATATCATTCGACAATTTGCAGAAATTCGCAAATTTACAGGAATTTGTCGATTGACGTTTCCTTCAAGATCACACACACACACACCACACGCATACACAGTATTTACGAAGAAGTCGTCGACGATTGCCAAGAACGAAGCTCTTGCGCGCATATGCCAGCTCGATTCCGTTCCCAAAAAGGCGTTTTTAGAGGAGAAACGGTCGTAAGCTATAATCCGTGGCGTCACATAATTTACATAAAATTAGCCGATAAGTTCTCGCTAGCAAGGTGGCCGTATCCCAGACGCGCCGGCACCTTTGAAGGAATTAGTCTTATTGGGCACAAAATTGGAACAGAGGACCCCCTGACCTCGTGCGCGGGGCGTATGGCCCATAAGGCCCCATAAGCTCCGCCACCAAGCCATAACGCTCGACCGGACCTTGCGTTGCGTATAACGAGCTGAATTATGTTCGCAGCACCGCTTGCTTCTGCAACATTTTCACGTTGCATAATTCGCGACTATGCATCGCCAATAAGCCCCCACACGTAGACCGTGCTTCCCCTTTTTCACCTTTGTCCCGAGTCTTCGCTTTTCTCTCCGCTTCTCTCCTTTGTTCCCTCTCTGTGTTTTCATCTCCACTCGAGAATATCCAAAACAATTTCCAACGATCGCTGGTTATCCTAACATTAGCGTATCGCGATATTCTCCAAATATTGTTCAATATAGATATTAATATTAATTATAAAATTAATATAAAAATTAATATTAATATAAAGTCAATATTAAATATAAAATTACTATTGTTTGATCATTTTCCTGGTTCTAACTATCTGTTTCGGACAAGTAAACTTACCTAATGTAAAGATATGCTACAATAGATCGATAAATGATAAATATACATGATATGACATGATGATAAAATACATGAAATAGACATGATAAATATAGTTCAGAAACGTTAAATACGATGTGATACTTCTGCGACTAAGTTTTCGAAAATACTTTGAACGGCTGGAAAATATTCTCAACGTTTGATTTTAACGTTACTTGTCAATGAATGGACACACGCAAGAAGACCATATATAGCTTACTCTTTGTGATCAGAGAATATGTAGAAACGAGAGTGCTTTACGCGACACCTTTTGCCATAATATAAGCAGACATGCGACCGTGGTGGTGAAGGTCGAAACGGTGTTCAAAGTGACTCGTTCCTCTCGCGGTAGCTATGTCCCGAACGTAAATTCGCGATACTCGATACGTATTGGAGCTGCGTGGAATAAGATATGTGACGACCCTTGGCATCATGCGCATTCTCTATTTGCAAGATGGATTCTTCGGTCGTTCGGGCGAAACCACCCGCGAACACCACAAGTCTTTCAAGATTAACGTTTGATTGCCTTTCCCTTCGACGATAGAAATATGAGTTATATGTCAGACGGAAAAATGGTGACGTCACATTCGCGAATTCCTCGTATAAAAATAGAATAATCTTTTAGATTTACGCGACACTTTTGCTTCGGCGCTATGTTCCGTTGATACGTTCCTTTCTCCATGAAACTATCGTCCCCTCGTTAAAATCTCATCACTCTTTTGCTATTTATTTTCTTAATTCGTATTTCACGTTCTATAACAGATCTCAAGAGGAACATGTACAGAGAAGCGGAATATTCTATTATTTCTTATTATCTTATTATTATTGGGATAATGCAAATTATTACGCGACCAATCTGTCCAGATTTTGTCATTTCCCAAATACGTCCAAATATTCGCTTTTGATTCAACGAGTTCAACTATTTTTGCTAATGGGTCGATAGTGAAATACGCGGATGAATCGATATCTAGAAATAATTGCAAGTTATAATTTATAACATAATACATTAATTACATTGCTGTTTCGAGAAAATCGATAGGAATAAATAATTCTTAATATCTTATCCACGAAGTACGGACCTGAAACATTTACGTGAGAATCAAATAAATTTCATTTCACGTTCCCATATTATTTAGTAGCTTGAAATAAAAAAAAGGAAAACGTTAAAAAATTTATTTTGCTAATTAAAGTTTTTCCCATCTGAGACGAAGATAGGCTTTGCATGGTCGGACGACGTTAAATTATCATTCTAGTGTTACCAACAACGAAGTTCTGTTCAATTGGCAAACGACGTATGCGCGAGCGAGCAGCGACCAAAGCGAGAGGCGCAAAAGGTTGTAAAAAGAGTTAGAAAAGGAAACGGTAATCCGGCATATCGGCGTACACGCGTGGCTATAAAGGTACTTCGGTAATGGACTCCAGCCGGCCGACAAAGGGTTTTATTTAAATAACTCGAGGCAGGCGAAACGGCCTATTCGAAAATCCGGGGACGCGCGAGTAATATTGCACCCTCTTATTATTGCTCTTGTCGTCAGGAACTTGTCGTAATGGTTCGACGAAGTTACGTTCGTGCGTATATCGACACACACTTTCTTCGTTACCATATGATTTTTTAGTATGTCTATTACATTTAGCTGGTCAGCGTTGTTAACACCGTGTCGGATGTAAAATATTGAAATATTACGTTTTATCCGTATCCACAGATCTAAACAATTGAAATTAGAATCGCGATTGAAACCAACCTTCGTTAGGAACATAGTTCGTCTTTGTTAAATCGAAAATACGAAGCATATCATATATAGGGTAGGTATGATACGATATTATAAGACGAGGAGCTGATACCAAAACGATTAGAGCGGTGAAAATAATTTGTAAGTTTTCGTAGGATTTTATAAATATTTGTGAATATTTTTCACGTATCTCCGATTTTTATCTTCTTCTTTTTTTAATGGCCAGTGTATTTCTTTCTGTCAGTTTCGGGAAATCTTATCCGACTTGTAATTCGGAAATTAACGAATCTGAATGAGAACGTGTTATAAAGAACACGTTGAAAAGTGTAGCTGCATACATATATATACATATATACATAATACATATATATATATATATATATTTCTAAGGTTATTCGTTGCGAAGATCGGCGGCTCGAAGCCAGCAGCCGCTAAACGGTCGCATTAAAAATTCTAATGGTGCTGTACACGCATCACGCGTTTCTCACCTGGTTTAACATAACAACGAGGCTAGTTCACGTGGTCGTTGTGCCGCAGGACAGCGAAGAAATCCCTCCGTTCTCCTATTTTCGTCCAACGAGCACGGTCATGGAAACAATGTGTGTTGGAAATCGGTGTGGCCCTCGCCACAGGCGTCTTTGACAAGCAGACTGATGTCGGCGTATCACTCATCAAGATTTATCGAGACTTAGACTAATTGCCGCTTTTAATAGAAATTCGTGCGGCCTTACAGAGGGTCTACTTAGCGGTTCGACCCTTCCACGATGCCTTTCTTAGTTTTCTTTTTCCTTCGTCTTTCTTTTTCCTTTTTTTTTTTCTTTTCACCGTGTTCCAAGTCAAACCGACCGATGATGGTGAGAAAAAAGCTGATTCAACGAACGATTATCACGGATAACGCGGGGGGAATTACGTGAAAAATTGGCCGGCGCATCATTTAAGAACGATGCTTCTTGTTTAGCGGCACTCCGAGCTCAATTCTAACGTTTCATCTCGCTTCTTGGTCGGTCGTTATCCACCGCGAATTCTCTCACTCTCGCAACATAATGTAATAATATATAAATATGTAGCGTAAATGCAACATCATGGAAAAATGTAAATAAAGTAATTTATGTATCGGTTTGTCAAGGTACGAGAAGCTTACATATAAAAGTAATAAGTTCTTTCTAATGGAAGTCATTACACGCAAAAGGTACAATCATTGTACGAAGGAAGAGACACAGACAGAGATTTTAGAGATTTGAAAAAATGACATTGGATATCGTTGATCGTAATGTGCAAGAAATTCTACGATGTTTTGAAATTTTATAGAATTGTAATACAAATACCTTCTCATTGCCACAATATTTAAAAGACACAATTCGATCATTGACTAAAAAAAAAAATTGCAAATAAATAAGTGAGCTAAGAAATACGTGATCAGTGTGTTTAATAGATGATGTTTGACAAATTCCTTAGTACGATAATCGTGTAAGATATTTTCAAGAAATCAATTTTTTTCTGTGTAAACTTAATTTAATGATCATTAACAAAGTCCATTAACTCCAATGAAAACGTTACTTTCTAATGATCAACCTTGAAGACGTTATAACCCAGTATACAGCCTTCTGTTTGTGTTTGAGATTTCATAATAAGCACAATAAGTCTTTTCATAAGGTTCACGAGGCTTACTTTTCCTTCTAATCTTTACCTTTTTGTTCGTATTTTACAGAATGCAAAGAAACTCATGTTACAGTTTATTGAAAAATAATATTGAGATTTAAAAGTTACCACTTTCCTAAACGATATAGCAATCCTGTTTTGTCGAATTGATTGACCAATTATTTAGCTACAGTCCTCGTCGTACGTCCAAATTTCACAGTTCCAACAATCCTCTATGAATAATTTCATAGAATCGTTCCATATTATTGAATTATAATGTACATACATACATACCACACAAATACTTTTCCGACTTTTTCATTTCATCAGATTTGATCTATCGCTCGTAAATGTCCGAACGCTTTAGTCGATTTCTAACGATAACACATAACGTTTGATGTATAAGAGAAAAAATAGAGCAAAACGACCTCTGGCAATTAATGACGCTACATAGTTGCGAAATATGTTATGTTTATGTATCTCCGCGAGGAAAAAGCAAGCGAGAGGAACAGATTTCGCGCAACTTCGAGTCACAACCCTTCTCAGAAGATCGTCAGGATCAGTTACCAAATTTTATCACCCACAAATCGGAGAAGATTAAACGATGTCGAATAACCAGCAATAAACCACTGGATATCGCTAACAGGAGCAAAACTCCAACACTCTCATCGCGTGAGACATCGAGAATCAAGACAAATCGACGAGTCCATAGACAAACCTCGTATACTCTACGTGTAAATAAAAACCAATTTCCACCTTATCTCATCCACAAACGATACTCAGCACCTTAAACGATACTCAACGACCAGTTCTAAATCCCAACACCACCAAGGGAAACGAAATTCTACTACTACCAAGAACGCACGTGACAAATCAACAACGGAACATTGACCGAGCAAATCTTTGAAATAAAAAAACAAACAGTCCGTAATGCAGATAATATCAGGATCGCAGATCCATCAGCAGGATAAACTGGTCTATCCATTTCGATACCTGTCCCATTTAACGCGAGGAAAAAGCTGTCCATTGTGAAATTACCGAAACCGTAGACGATGCATCGGATGCGAAAAAGAGGTGTTGCGAACTCTTATTAGTTCCGCGTAGTTTCCACGCTACGTAGACAAAACGAGACCCGATGTTTCCAATATCGGGGGTGCTCTGGTATTGTCTAGGAATCGGTAAATTTGGCGTGAACTGAGGCCAAGTGCCGGTAGTCGAAGAATGGAAGGATCTATGCCTCTTACTCGCGTTAGCAAGAGAAAGTCCTTACATCGATCAGAAACTGCAAGGTCACACGGGACCAAAGAGTGGAGCAAACCTACCGATTTCGTTGGATCGATAGTCCGTTTTCCAGCGTTCTCTATTGTCACCGCTGCAAGCTTCCTTACAGCCTCTTGTACTACCTCTCTGTAGCTTCTTCGTGTTCGAGACGCTCCTTTTCAACCGAGAAACGAAATTGTCCAGTCATTTTTATTCCTACGTTGGCGTGGGTCCTCCTTTTTGCTATTTACGAAACGTGTGCGGTCCTCCGACCGATCATTTATGATATTTCTCTAGCTAGTCAGAACGGTTGTTTTGAAATGATCGTGTGGATGATGAGGCAGATCTCGGACATTGGCGAGAAGTATCTTCGATAAGAAGTCGTAAGGATACATCACCATAACGAAATAATACCGAACAGAATTTCTCAGGGTCTTCCTGCGACACATCTTGCGCTCTCAAAGGGACTGCATATTATCCATTTCCATAAAACGATCATCACGAGTCATCGCGTTAACTACATCGTAAATCTCGAGGAAGTTCGGTGTCGGACGACAACTACGACGTTTCACGAGCATTTACGTGCGAAATGTCCTTCGGTTGATACAACGCCGCCCTAAAAGACGAGGACATTACGTGCATTTGCTCATTGCGCAGGACCTCCCGCTGTCCGTCCGTTTCGCTACCGTACGGAAAGATTTACAGACAGGGCGACCGTACTCGCAAGAAAAGACCTTCATAAAAATTTATAGCAGTCCATCATGCGTTCATTATGATTTTACTTCCAGACAGTGGAGGCCGTAAATATTCGCTGTTTTCGAGCATCCGAAACTCCTTAGAACGCAATCGAACGCAACGGGGTCCAAATTGAAATTCGTCCGCCGGTACCTACGGCTTTTATTCGAAGATACACGAATGCTACGGTATCATCTCCTGTGAATACCGTGGACAATTGGAAAAATAGAGGTTCTTTTAGACAGAGATTTTAAAGAGAGATTTGGGAAGTCGGAGAAATGACTCGTTCGAGTGGGTCGGAATATCGCGTTTGAAGAAGTAGAACTTTCTCTGCTTCAAAATATGGATAACTTTGACACTTTAATCATTGATGAATTGCTCGTTTTCAATCTTGGTACGGCTCTCGCCTTACAGGAAATTGTCAGTGACGAACTCCGTGATGAACTCAATGTAAAAATTCGAAGAATCGTGCGACTGCAAATAATCGTACATTGGCATTTCGTTGATGGAATATATGTGCCATAACCGCTGGATGGAATATTAATTTGGAAGAAGCTTCAGACGAAGTCTTGGCTACTGCGATTAAATTAAAATAACACTTGTATTTGCATATACGTAGCTATTTCTCCTTTTATTTATTTCAAAGTAGCACTTACATATCTATATAATAGCAAAGTTGAAAGCCAGTAGTAAAAATCTACTTTTCAAATGAATCGTAACATTCACATATTAACTGTACGTAGCTATAGTCGTAATAAGCAAACAACGGAGGAGGAAATTTATGTCAAATCTTGTTAAATGTTAAAATACAATCTCGTAATTCCAGGCCTACATCCTATCAAACTCCCTCTCTCTCTCTCTCTCTCTCTCTCTCTGCAGATAATCAAGCACCCTAAAACCACATTCAAACGCACCCTAAAGTCTACCCAAGTAAATCACCAACATATTTCATTGCATCAACTACTACTTATCTACACCTCTTCGTTCGCGATGCCCATTCAGAATACCAATATCGCTCCCTGTAGAAGCGGACCACCTCTGTACCACGAAAACGCTATCAACTACCCGTGGAGCTTGGAAAAGAAGAAAAAAGTAAACCCCTGGTGAACATCCAGTGAACGTCGAAGAGCGGCTCCGTAGGCGTTTCCGCTTCAAAGAACGCCCACTGGAAAGCGGCGGTTTGCCAACCAAGTAACAGGGCGTAAACCATCTGGATGGGACTCCACTGGAACCCCGTTAGTCCCAACGAGTCGACAGTCCCCCTTTTTCCGGAGCAGTCGTGGCGAAAAGAGAAAGAGACAGCCATCCATTGCTCTCGCAGAGCCAGTTGGAGGGACACGAGGGGACCAGCGGCCCAACTGACACGTTATTGCAGCGGTACCCCTTGCAACGAGAGCCACGCGTGCTACCTGCTTGTTCCTTTTCTTCCTTGGTGTGCTGCACCGCCACGATTCACCCTATCAAGCCAGTTTTTCCATCCATTTTCCTTCCATTCTTATTTTCCTTCTTTTCTTCCCAGTCGTCGGCGTCTCGTCTGGCGCTTGCCAGCTTCGTTCCCCCTTTCATCTTGGCGCGCGTGCCCTGCCCCCATCGCCCCGAGACGCCGATGTGCCCCGTCTGTCCTTGTCGTTCTCCACCTCCGTCGTTTTCGTTCAAGCAGTCGTTTTGTCCAAGCAGTCGTTTTGCCTCGGGCCAACGGTGCCGGCCGCGTGCTTCTGCCTGTCTGTTAACCGTATAGTTTCGCGTTTAGTGAAAACGGGCAGTCGTGTGGTCCACCGTGAGATCGGAAACAAGTGGGTGACGCGAGTAACCAAGACGTGCGACAGACCTGGAGGGCTGCGAGGAATTCCTACGTTGCTGGAAGGATGGACGTTACCAGTGGAATGAGACCCATCTTCGGAGGATACCCGTTTCAAGGTTGGTACCGTTGCGCCAATCCTTCCGAAGTCTTTCTTTGTATCGATCCACTTCATTTTTTATCAGCTTCTCGGTTACATTACTCAAATAGACGATTAAGTCTCGAGAGATAAATTATGTCCGTTCATTGGTTACAAGAAGACGACAGAAACGATAGAAAATTCTAGGATGAATTGAGATGTGACGTTTGCAACATTGTCACTTTCACCTAGCTTTCCATCTGTGGGTCGATCAATGTGGCTTTGTGTATCAGATAATGCGAGCTTTACTGAAATGTCTCTTAAATATCGTAAGAGGTTTCAGATTGTTTCTGTGGAAGAAGACAGGTTGTAGTTGACGAGAGACCGAATGGCATTGAATTTAGCGTATGCGACGAATAAAATTGAAATTTGCATGTCACGTGGTATTGTCTCGTCAAAAATTGATAAATGCCTTGAATTTCCATTGAATGTTCCTTATCGGAATGTTTAGAATCATTTTATTATCATAACTTTTTTCTGCTTTCCCATCTATAGACTTGATCAATGTAGCTTCGCGCGTAGAATTGGACAAAGTGATTTGAGCGAGTGATTTGAGGACTTGAGGATTTGAGGAGATCGTATTCGACACGAGGCTGAATGGAATTCGAATTTCACGTATGTGACGAATAACATTGTAGTTTGGATTCCACGTGGTACTGTTTCGTCAGGAACCGATGGATACCTGGAGTTTTCACCGAGTGTTTCTTGGACGAATGTTTGGAATTATTTCTTGAAACAGGGAAGTTGAATAGAATTGGAAATTAACGTATGTGTATGTGAAACTTTAATATCACGTGGTTGATATCTTCGAGGAAATAGAACCTTGAATCGTCCTTTAGCGTTTTCCCAAGAATGGACGTAATATTATGTTTCATAAAATATTATGTTTTTTTTTTCTTTGCTATGACACATCGAAATTGAAGTTTGACGAATGTAATTAATAGAATTGGAGTTCGAATGTCTCGTGGAATATCTTTTTCTAAGGGACCGATAAAAACTGTAAACTATCATTGGAATACGCTATAATCGCCGAAACATCGATAAATGTCATAGTAGACCCTTTCTCTCAATATATGTTCTTAGAAAAAAATTGCTCGTAGGATTTGAACGTTGATTAGCATTTGCGTCGTATATACATTCTTTATTATTCCGCGTAGGAAAATCTTGAAAGAAACAGCTATTCGTCTGTATAATATAAATGCCTATAAGATTCAAGAAATTATCGATCTTGCAACGTGACACGGAAAAATTTATAGAGTTTAAAAATCATTCGTTGCTTGACAAGTGTTTATTGGTCAGCGTATAGGTACTTACCTATAGTATAAAAAAGTTTCAAAGGAAACTATCGAAACGACACAAGCACTTTTTACGATCCTGTTAAATCAAGACGTCTGAATGGTAAAAGAGCAATAAAGGTAATTGGAAGGATTTAGGTAGAAAAACCGGAATGTCCTCCTTACAAAACACAGTCTAAACGAATTGTTTTTAAAGTTGTTTCTTTTTCCGTGTTATAAATCACGCACAAATTCCTATACCATGGAAATTCAATTTTAGTTTTTCTTTGCTTTTTTTTTCTTGTGTAAAAGTAATTAAAGAGGAAATATGGCCGCAATCGTGTGTATCACAATTAATTTGGATGGCCAAAGTTTTACTATACATATTGTTAAATTTGCCGAGCAAATATTTTATTTATACAAATACGGTTGTTGATCGTTTCTCGTATAGATTTGTCAACAGAAAATATTCGTTCTTTGATATAAACGTATCCAGACGGGGAAAAATCAGAATACCTGTTTCGACAGTGAAAAAGGTGAAAGGAATTTATGTGACATTTGCATGACACGTGCAACAATATATATAAAGAGTAGGCCTAGTCACGCGTAACTTCTTTTATTCAATCAGAGAACGTACAAGATACTTTCGGATCATTATGCAGTCGTAATTCTGATAAATTCATTCTGCCTGTTGTAGTTACGCGAACAGATCGCAACTTGATGTGGCTACAATGATTGCTTTACCCTCGTTGCTTGATAAATATTCAATATTCGATCTCGCTGAACTCTTAATTAGCATTTGTATTATATCATTACAGGAAGACGTCACGAGATAGAATTTTAATTAATCGTATCATTAGAATTCTTATCTCATAGTCGCTGTGTAATACGCACGTCGAAAATATTAAATACACTAATTAAATTTCGAAGAATATTTTATCGCGATTAAAGAACGCGAGAAATCAAGTCTGTCGTTTGAAACAATTTGTTTATTAAATTGAGAATATTTCTGGTTACAGAAAGAGTTAGAAAATCAACGTGTAAATACAAAGAATAATACGATTTGTATTTCGAGTGGCAAAGATAGCGAACATTTTTAACAGAAACTATCTATCTACGTTTTAATCATCGATGATGTTTACCAATTTTATTTGAATTATAAAAATGAATATTTAAATTACGACTCCATTGAAATCACGAAGAAAACTTAAATTCTGAAGCTAATTGAAAGATTCCACGCCTCCCGCCGTTCGAAACCATCCATCACGATTTAAAACCGCTACTACCGAAACATCATTTATTCTTCGAATGAACCACATCACCGACACTCGCGTAATTGACATGCAAGTCCTCTGCTCTAGGAACTGACCGATTTCCCAACAACACTGACTCCGTACCAACAATATTTTACCAGCAGTCTTTTTCACCGCTTGTACATATACGAATAGAATAAACTCGCCAGCGTCGGGTATTAGAAAACCATCTTTTGCGCAATCTCTTGCACAAGCTGCCAACTTTCATACCGTGACATAAGACATAAGAGACACACAGAAGAGCACCATTATCTGCTTCCTTTTTCCACAACTTCCTCATCTTTTGTCTCTCCCTGATCTTTATACAGCCATTGTTTCGCTAAGATTTTCTCTTGTTTTTTGTTAAACCGGCGCATATTAAATTACGTTCCCTTAAATAATTCCTTCAGAATATCGTATATTCCTTTATTCGTTGGAAATAAATTTTATATGATTCCTCGCGGATATGTAGAGACGTTACAAGAAAGAAGACGAAATTTCTTTACTAATTTTGGGAAAATATGTAGAAAATACTAAACTAAGATATAACTCTTCTTATAGTGCTATTGTATCCTGTATTTTTGTATCTCTCACGAGAGATTAAACACGGACTAATTTTCAAATGGACCGCCGCAAGTGCAGAACCAGGTTTGCATAACTCGAACTATCTGTCAAACGTATAACGTTATACCTGGACGCTTTAGTTTTTTAGTAATCACGATCAAACCTGTCTGAGAATTGTAACATCGCATCTTGTGAAATTTGAGTTTTGGTAAAAAATACGCTCTTCGAAAACGATGAAAGAATATCTCTCTCGTTTAATTAACTCAAACAACCTAACGTGTACCTAAATTTGCATATTTAAAGAAACAACGCGGAGATACTTCTCACATGTTCCATAAAATCGCCTTTGCATACCAATATTTCCGTACGATAATCCACTTATCAAGTTTTTATAGTTAATTAAAGGGCGTACCGATAAACAGCAATCCACGTGATTCGCCTATTATTCCGGCTCTCCAATGCTAATTACAAGCAGCATAATCGAGCGTGATAATGAAAATAATATCGCGCACGAAAGGGTGGCTAATTGGACTAACGATATCGGATATTTGGGCCCCGTTAGCCTTCTGAAAATGGCCTTCTGTGAGCATAACTTCTTCAATTTTACGGTTGTTAGGCCCGTTTCGTTTTCTTTTTTTTTTTTTTTTTTTCAGTATTCCCTGTTATCTGATTTCACGTTTGCGCCTTGAACGCGGATTTAGCCGCTAATTTCAAGCCCAATCACTGCAATTGCGTCTCTGAATTTTTTCCATCCTCGCTACGAAATCATGCTACTTTCTCGCGCAATTCTTTGCATCCTCATCGTCGATCGTTTTGCACCGTCTTTCATCCAGCAGCCGCGTAATTGAATATTCTTTGACCCTGGAGAAAATCTAGACACGATCCCTGTACCTGTGTCGAAGAATCCGAACGAACTAACTCGCGTGTCTATTAATCTCCTTGGCAATAGAATTTCACACGACTCGAACGTTCGCGTCTATCTTTGATGGTTTGATTCACTTTCCACTTTTCAATCGCTTCTAACTTCTGGAAGAGCATGGTGTTCCATGATCGGATATCGAAGTCTGCTCGGAAAAGTACGAGACGAGTTTCAAAACGTCAATTCATCATAGCTACTTGGAATGTTTTATGTAAATCGAATGGAAACTTCGAGCGAGGATCTGTAGCACATTTTATGAATTAAAGTTGAATTATTCGTAAAGTATGGTTTAGTTAGTAGAACTGCTGGCAGATATTTCGTCGATACAACGTTCGACACAACAAGTACGTTAAATTTTATGGAACGCTGTAACTTAAAAACTGTCTTTTCTCAAAAAACTGTTAAATGTACAAATTGTTTTCGTTCGATTCGTACTTGCACGATTGTAAAGAAATAAATCCTACACAGAGACTGGTTCTATCTAAATTTTATAACGATTTGCTACGCTCTGAATATTTTACGTATTTCTGATGCATCGCATGTGTTTCAATTTCCCATAAATTCTATCAATTTTCCATAAACATACGCTACAAAAGTAAATCAGAAATACGATGAAGAATACGACGTTGCGCAGCAAACTGGCGATTGTCTGTATTCAATCTCCGATTGAGACATTCGTGCACGTTGAATCGAATACACGAAGACTGATGGAATGTTCCCGACAGGACAGGGACGCATGAATCAATTGGGAGGCGTCTTCATCAACGGCCGACCGCTACCGAATCACATTCGCCTGAAAATTGTCGAAATGGCAGCGGCTGGAGTCCGCCCTTGCGTGATATCGCGACAACTTCGCGTCTCTCACGGCTGCGTTTCGAAAATTTTGAATCGCTACCAGGAAACTGGCTCCATTAGACCGGGCGTCATCGGCGGTAGCAAGCCGAGGGTAGCAACCCCTGAAATCGAGGCGAGGATAGAAGAAATGAAAAGGGACAATCCGGCAATCTTCTCGTGGGAAATCAGAGAAAAATTGGTGAAGGTAAGAAACAAACGGTTTTGCAATTCGTTTTATTAGATCGACTTGAAAAGTTACTTCTACCTCTTATCAATCATTCGTAATTTATTATCTTGTGTCAATCGAATAGAACGTTTCGTTAACGTAATAGATATTAAATAATGAAATAATTAAATAGATAATTAAATTACAGGTATTAGGTGATTGTACTTGAATTTCATAATTGTACGAAATTCCAACTACTTATATATTTTATTATATGTAGGTACTTAGACTGCAACTTAATACACGTTAAATTGCTTATTGGATATACGATTTAAGATAATACAGGTTTAGAATAGATAATAAATATAGTCATAAGTAGAACACTGGAAGATGTATTAATCAAAGTTATTACCGCTAATAAATCCATTACGTTACTTGTAACTATTTATAATATAATATACATTAAGCTTGTTATAATTAAGTTTCCATCCTACTAAACGCTCTTGGAAAATACTTTGACAATGTTTTACCCTCTTTTGTAGAATCCTGCTTCATCCCGCAGAGGGCACAAAGCTTAATATCTACTGTAATACTCCATTAAATTCTAACTTTGATAATCGTTAGCGATCGATATCCAAAGGCGTGACGACTGTTTTCCTCGTCACGTGCCTTCGATCTTATCGGGTAGAACAACAAAACGCTCGTTCTAAAAAATATTTTCAAAATTGTTTTTCTTAAGTAGCGGCGCATGAGCTAGAGGACAATTCGAGCCACGCTGTTGTTTTGCCTCGGAGTACCAACAGTGTTAGGATATACGTAACGTAATAACAAACCAACTCCGGGCAAAACAATGTCGCCGCTACGTGTAACCGTGAAACAAAAACGAATGGAAGCTTTCCGATACTTCCCCGACCAATATAAATAAACGAACGCGATCGTAAGGTGACCAGTTTTTCAGTCTTAGTCTCGAGGGATTTTAATAGCGATCAATACACAGGCTTTAGAAAATCAGTTAGTACCGAGCGTCTTAGCGAACTTTCTCTGTATTTATTAAATATTTTTAAATAGATTTGACAATCTCGTCGTTTAAACCACACAACCAACCATCCTCTACACTTAGATAGTTCTTTAGATCTGTCACTTAACACTTTAACTGCCACGTTGGTCATATATGACCCGCCACGATTTCTCCGCGATGGTTATTGGTGACCGGAGAGCTTGAACTTCTTACAATTGTAAAAATCGAATGAAAATTGACAGTTAGGGCATTTTGAATATAACCGACAAATAGAAGACACTTTGAAGTAAAAAATGCCCCACTGAACGATTAAACATTTTTATTGGAACATCGATAAAAAAAATGAGAACAAATCTTGCATCTAACGGTGCACTGTGTCTGCATCCATATCTCTGAGGGGTAATCTACGAATATTATTATAAACACAGCTTAGAAAATAATCGTAAATGCTGCTTTATAATCGTATAATCGAAGTTAGAAGTGTGCACATACCTTGCTATTACATATAGAACGAGCAAATACCGTTTACCAGTATCTTCTACGCGTTTCAACGATATATTCTGCACGTTTTGCCTACGACGAAATAACCAATGCGAATGGTTTGTTGAAATGAACGAAGCCTCGTTATAATACGTCTCTATCGACTGTTACCAAGGCGCCACGGTGGTCACCCGTGACCACCAATAAGATAAACGGTCGATCGGGGAAGAATGTTGTCTTACATCGTCAATTTATTATTATTTTGCCATTGTATGCTTTGAATAATAAAAATACTCCCGTTGCGTCCTCAACGAAACATGTGATTTCAGCGTGACAGTCAAAGTGTTAACATATGGGACCTCGACACATTCACTGCCATACACGATTTGCATATATTTAGAGAAGTGAACGTGTCAGTATATAACAGTTAAAATCGACGATAAACCAATAGACAAATGTGTCCACGAAAGATGCAAATGCTTGCGTCTAACGATAGAAACAGCTCTAGAACGCGTAACAGCTGACCGTACCGTCTCTGTACCGAAGTAGCAATTTCGCGGATCCAGTTTTCCACGGTGGAAAACGTTGAAAGGCGTCGTCGTCCGACCTCTAGATCGGGGGGTGGACGTTTCCGCAGGGTCCCTCTATCTCTCGAAAGATCGCGAGTGAGTGGGGCTTTTTAATCTTGTGCACGAGGCGTGCACGAGGTGGGCAGGGGTGTACGTGAGCGCCCCGAGGCGACTCGCGTGTCCTTTAATACGTTACTGCCCGCCGCCTACACCCACACCTCATTGGCGTAACGCTCCCTCGTTCGTGCCGCGATTTTCGAGTATGCAAAACGACTTTTCCAAGAATAGCCTCTTCCGTGTGCGGCGTTTTATCTCGACACCTTGAGAAATCGTAAGCATCACCATGCGAACAGCCATGTTCCGGCTGGAACTCCGCGGAAGATAATAATTTCCTCGCTGAATGTTCGATAGAGAGGACAGTTAAAAAAAAAAGAAAAGAAAGAACGTGTAACGCGATTATACGAGGGCGTGAATCGTGTCCATGGCGTATAGGCTTCCAATCGTTCGTATTCGTAGGGATGTGAGATTGATATTAATCTTGGAACGCTTCGAGTATTATATGTATATTTTCATAGTTATACTCGTGTTATGTGATCTTCGAACAATCGTGTGACCAGCTGTTGCGTTATACCTGTCACACGCCCCTGTATTTTAATCCCAGTGCAGAACTCCGTGTTCGTAGTTCAAGCGTTGCCAAAAATTATCCCGCTGAGTGGAAACTACCATCGTTGGTCTGTTGTCTATCATCGACACGAATAAAAACGTGGCTTTCGAAACAGGAGGATTTAAATCGTCAAACGAATTTGTTCGCAAATATAGCGAAAATTCCGAGAATGTAACGGAATAACGTGCCCCGCCTGGTTCGATCTAACATTTGGTCACCGCTACAGGCTATTTCTACAAATAGTTCGAGACATTTCTACCTGATCAGTATCGCCCAGCAATCGACTTCTACCGAAATCACCGTAACGGAAATTCGATTAGCAGAAGCTGGATCAACGCTCTAAGAACATCCCTCAAGCTTCTAAGGTAAAATGAATACACGGCATGTTGCGTTCCCCGAAAACCATAGTCGCAGTTCGCGAACACCCAGAATTCAAAGGTGGCCGAAACGGGACCGGACCCGACCGCTGAAACCACTGATCGAGATATTCGGGTAGCGGTAGCACTCGCCTGGTAACATGAAAAAAAAAAGGCAGAACCAACCCCGCATATCTCTGCCGCGACGAAGATAAGGATCGCTATACGGTTCTCAATCTACGAGATGCCCAGGAAAAAATTCCATCCCTCCATTCCGTTTCGTCAAAACCAACGAAACCAATAGAACCGATCCATCGCGGAACCACGTGGTACAACCCAGGGCGATCGTCGATAGAGAGATAAATCCTTGGATGTTGGAAGAGGAGAAGGTTGCAGCTCAGTATACGCATCCTGCATAGGATCGACCGAGACAAAGAGAGGCAGAGAAGGGCAGGAGAGACGGGCTACGCGTGGAGGCAAAGCTGAGAGGCGGAGGACGAGACCGAAAGAGGAAAAACGGTTTCGTGAACGCGTACGCCGTTGCAGAGTCGTGGAAGCGGGCGGTCGTGGCCGGCATTAATACGGCATTTAATGTTGGAAGGAGGCGTTCCTGGTGCCGAAGACCTGGGGCGGCATTCATCCTTCTTCATCCACCTTCTTACAACGTTTCTCTGCTCGTTCTTCGACAGAGAGGTTCGTCTCTCTCGCGCTGTCATCGCCCCGGACCTAAAGCCTCGACCGCCACCAACGGGCACAAGGATCGTTATTGTTTCTGAGATCGCCGATCCGAAAGATAGCCATCGACACCGGCGACCCTCTTTTTCGCTTTTTTCACCTTCCATCCCTTTTTACACCGACCCGGCTCTTTTACTCTTCTCGTCAGGCCTCCACCTTTCTCTTCATCTTCGTCGAATATACAGTCGAGGGCAAAAATAAGCGGACAGGTAGCGGGAATAGGTATTAACAGGTTTTCAATCGTTTACGAAATAATCTATGCACTAGCAAGATACATAGCAAACGAAACTCGAATACATAACACTAAGTAGTTGTTCGTTTAAAATTCATCGATACCTTGTTCCACTACCCTTCTTCCACTTATCTTTGCTCCGACTGTATGTATAGGGATGCGGTTCCTTCACCTCAGACCTAGGACGCTCTAGCCTCTTCTATTTTATTTGATCTCTTTTTTATTTCGATATATTCCTCAGGAATCTTCATTCTTCCCTCCTCCTTCCTTTATTTTGTTCTGCCACCATCGATTTCTCGGTTTTCCTCGAGCTCCCCTTTAACCGTGTAAGATTTCGGATTATCTCTCGGGCTTCGTCGATGAGATAAGGAAGATCGATAAGCGGCGATATGGCTTGCAGATTTTCACAGATTTTCAAGATGCCGCCGGGTATGCGAGGTAATATGTATATGAGTATCGGCGTTTCGTTGCGGAGGTTGTGCGTGGTAGTAGGTCGGGATCTACGCTTCGTGAAGCGATAGAGGCATCGAGAGATTAAAGATCAGACGCTGTTTCGGCTTAGCATTCGTAGGACGCGTCGATCGAAGAAGGATGATTTTGTATAATATCGAGAACTATGACATTTTGTAATCAAATATTTAGAATATATACCTATAGTGTATGGTATACCCTATGGTATCCTGTCGTTTCACTATGAATATCAAAGATCTTCCTTCTCGTTCCTACGCGAAATCATCGTCATTTTTCATAATACGTATCGAAGTGTTTGAACAAATGGAGTGTCAATTAGGCATTTCTTGCTTTATATCGACGATGAAGGTATTTGATAGAATTTTAATAACTCAATTTGTTTTGCAAATGAAAAATATGTTCTGCGAATTAAAAACTCGAACACTTTTATGGCCATACCCAACTACTGTTGCTATTATAATCGAAGGCTCTGTAATTTGCGCCTCGCTCGATTCACGCCTCTACTCCAGGAAAACGTTTATCGACGTTTATAGTCTATAAAATATGTCCGCAGCCTGTAGACGCTATTGGTATATTGATCTGTCTCAAAATTAAATACAGATTTTGTGACTATATTCATGAGGCTCGTAAAAAGGCCGTTTGGATATGATTAACTTCTGGTAAATATTCGATTGCGATATCATAGGTTTATATCGGATAATTAGTTACATGCCACCGTTGCAAAATATACGGTTGAAATACGTAATTGATGGATTAGTCGTAAAATTTTAATCAGCTAATTCTACGTTAAAAAGTTGGTCGAATGTTACGACGATCGATAACTTTATGCGTTTCAAATAGTTGTGGTGTAAAATAAAACGTATAGGAAATTTGTTAAATACGATAATGAGACGTATTTATCATATATAATGAGACGTTCAAGTAATTATATCTACTTGTTTAAAATATTAAAATATATATATCGAATTTTCAATTTGTCGAAGCTTGCTCTTTAGCAGAATGATTTATGCGATAATTACTAATTCTTAGAATAACGTAATTATGGTATTGCTTCCAGAAAAGAGAATATTAAATTTCCACCAAGTACAGATATTTGAATAGCTTGCTGGAAATAATTTCCAAATGCCTTCTACTATATCGTCTAATCCCACGAAGATTGTTGACAAACGTTTGATAATTTACAATTTAGAATTTTTATGGAATAAAATATAACAAACAAAGCTACGCTCTTTGCCTGCGTTTAAAAACGCAGCATTAACAATTCCTTAAGTCTCCGAGTTTCTTAAGTCTTTCGACCAAAATAATCGTATCTAAGAATAAGCGGAGAAGGCTAGCAAAATTCGTAAAAGCTAGCGAATTTCGTAACGCGGAAGGTGCGTACAATTTCTAAAACGTTCGTTCTGACAGCTTTTTCGAGCAAATTTTCTGTGTCTCGTAGGTAAAAAAAGATTTCACGATCTATCCAACCGTACCATCGAAGAATTCAAGCGTAGTAAATACTTGCGCATAACGGTGCACAACGCGATGTGTAATAACGCTGAATCTCAGCGGCGCAAAATGTATATTTTGCTTTGAAAATGATCGCGCGAAATTGTAGTGCAGTAGGCTGCATTTGCAAATCGCAAATGCCAGGCAAAGTGCAACCCACGGCGCGCCGGCAGCGAGCTTGCATTGTTCTCGCGAATTAGTAATGAAAATAAAACGAAAAGGAGACATTAAATTTAGGATATATAGCTGTGATCGGGTTAAGTAATGACAAAGCAGATTTTCCACAAGATATCGATGGATCACGTCTGAAATAATATTACCAGCAGTAGAATCTCGATTATCGGCACATCGATTAAGAATGGAAGATTTATTTTGTATTTTATCGTTAAGATATTTATTCTGTTGCTAATCGTCGACGAAATTTCGTTCAAGCAGGAAGGTTTCTCAGACCCTCCAAGTGTCAGCTCCATCAGCAGGTTACTTCGCGGTGGACGACCTGGTGATGATGGGAAAAAGGACTACACCATCGATGGTATACTAGGCGGCGGTGAGTACACGATTAGAATTTAGTATATAAAATTGATTTCAAGCTTAGTGTAACTCTTTGCATTAAACAGAGACATTCGAACGATTGCTTTAAACTCATTTTCTTCGTCACACAGTTTGCGAGTACCACAAACGACAACTGGGAATATCGAACTACCAAAAATTTCCAATAACTGTCACTAGAGCTAACTACGACGTTTACTATATTTTCCCTTGCATATTCATTTCACTGAGATAACTAAAGATTATTTAATTTGTACTTTACAATTTGTCCAGCTAGACATTTGGTAAATTTGTCTAACTTAATTGCTGAACAACATGTGGGATACCATCTTCGGGTTTGTTTACTTTATTTCTTCAGTGAGGTCAGTAGGGTGTTTTCTTTTTACTCTTCTTTCTATGAGTGTAAAGATTCCCTTGACAACAAAAATCCTCGCCACATCATCCGTGCAATTTTCCTCTATCTACTTCGCCAAAGCAATCAAGCTATCGAAGATAATCTCTACGACAATCTTAGCCCCAAACTCGAACCTCGCTACAGAACAATCGTCTCAAGATTCGATCGCATAACTGAAACGCGAACATCGCGATTCCACAAGATACAGAAAGATACAGCGTCGTAGGACGTGGCGCGCGTCATCGACGTGTTAATTATTCATCTGGCCGGAGGAAGGAAAAACGCGTGGATAGAAACTTAGAGACAGAGAATGACGACGAGTGATAAAACGTAAAAAAGAGAGGACGTGGTAGCGATGCGGGACGATATCGCGAGGCCAAAGACGAAAAGAAAGAAGAAAAACACGGCCGCCGATCCATCGTCGGAGGGCATCAAGAGCTTTTAACCTCTGCTGTATCTACGAACGAAGTTTGACGTACGCGAGCGTGTGTACAGGACTTTAAGTCCGGTCCTACGTCGTCGGTTAGGCCAAGTTAGTCCGAATGAGCCGGGAAGCCTTCAGGATTTAATCTTCGGTGGGCGTGAGCAGGATTAGCCAGGTTGCCCACACGTCCGACAAACGGATTACAGGAGTGTCAATATCTTACGGGGCACGCATTATCCCTCTTCTTCTTCGTCTTCTTCGTCTTCGTCTTGTTCTTCTCCTTTCTTAGTCTTTCTCGTCGTTTTTCTCATTTCATTCGCGATCCGTGCACTCCCCTTTTCGAGACTTCCTTCTTCAAGTTCTGAAGGATTATTTTTGCCCGTCTTCCCTCTTATTCTTCTTCGCGGATATGTATCAGAAAATGGAGCAAATTACAGAGACACGCGGTGATTGAGTCGATGGTCCATCGCGGATGTTTACGTATTTAAAAATATACAGATCACGCGACAGATCTTTCTCTTAGCCATATACCATATAAAATGGAGCAAATTATTGTAAATACGTATAACGTGCGAGTTAAAGACGTATATGTATTTCATAGAAAATTCTTAAGTGCGGAAACGTAGAGAATATTCGATAAGTTACCCGAATAAAATATTCTATAAACGAAATCTGTCTAAAGTTGCAAAAATATGTAAGATCGAAGAAATTATTTAATCGAGTATAATGAAAAAATAGCTAGAAAGTAACTTATTCTCAAGATAAGTGAAACGGCACGTGAAAAGATGAAAGATCTCCAAACGAAGAAATCAGAAATTGTACGTGATCGACGTAAGAAACAGATCCTACTTACAAGTCAATTTCGTCCTGCCCATCTGATCGATCAAATAGCCAGGAAAAAGAAACTCAAGGACGAGAACGTTCCGTTCGTATGTAGCATAGAAACAAGGTATATCCTCGTCGATTAACATCCAGCGTGAAAAATACTACAAAGCCAATGTTCCCCACCAATCTGCTGCAACAAAATTCCTCCACGAGTATCAAGCACTCAAACACGATTTCAGGCGACATCGAGTCACTGCCCGTTGACACGAGGCGGGAATTTGTTTTCGTGAGTGATACAGGTAGACAAGGAGGAATTAGCGGTACAGGTGTTCCGAAGTCTTAAAAGTCGGGACCGTCAGGCGCGTTGCCGCGGTCAAGAAGGGAGGCAGAAAGAGAGACGATTGAACGTGGAGAGAGACGGCTTCTCATAAATAAAAATAGTCTGCGCGAGCGAGGGAGGAAACGGAAAGAGGACGAGAGACGAAGAAGAAGCAACGGACAAGGAAAGAGACGAAGAGGGAAGACATGGTGGAGGAAGAGACGCGCGTATACGTGCGTTTATTTTTAGAGAGAAAACGAGAGGGAAACGGGCCCAGGAGAAGAAGGTGGGAGAAGAACGGCTAGATCCTTCGATCGTGGATCTTGGAGAATGCGAGGAAAGAGGCGAGAGGCAAAGGGACTGTAGGGCCCTGCGAGGGTCCCGCGGAGATCAAACGGGCCGCCTGCCACACGTCGGCAGTGGTGCTCATTTACGGACCCCCGTAAGCACCGTGACACCTTGCAATGCAGCCTATTGATGAATAAGTTTCATGCGAGTCTCTCGACGTGTTGGCTTTCGACGGCTACGAAGAAAAGGGGCTGGAAATGAAAAGACAATGGAATTTTTTCGTTGTCGATGCAGTGTAGCTGTGAACAAGGTCTTTTGAAAATGACGAAAACGATGATTATCTTTAATCAGTTGGAAATGCCACGCCGTATTATTTTTCTCCAGTGATTGAAAAATATCAGATGAGAATTGTATCGGGTAACGTCTTCTTTCTGATAATAACGTTAACTAGAATATTCGTTGCGAGGACTACATGGAAAATGAACGTAAATGGATCTGCATAATTTTCAAGATACACGACACGTTAGAACCTTCTTTGAACCAAGCGTCAGATAATAATTTATTTGGAAAGAAGGAACAAAGGTTGCTACGTCTTGTTCGCGATTCAACGCTTGCCCGTAGCAGTAAATGGAAAGAATCTAATGAAATTACGTGAATCGCTGCTAATGTTGTAGACGCAGTACCGTTAATATATTGAGCGTCGAAGAAACTGCGTGGACGAAGATCGATTAGAGCATTAATTGCCTACTCCATTGAAAATAGATCTGATCTAGCCGATGTAACGACCAGTTAGACGTGAAATGATTAATAACGGCGTAATTGTAAATATAATAATGGATATTCAATGGAAATACATCGGGTATAATTTACATAATTAGAAACAGTCATCTAATAGATAATGAAAAATCTAAATAATCCAAGAACGAATAAGCTACTTGCGAATTTCAGATTGGATATGGTGTTCGACGTAGCCCTGAAAGAATAATTACTCGAATAAAAGCTACACCTCGACGTAAAGAAATATTTAAATATAATCCGACGTTTAACTGCTAACTGATCCGCAAGTACCTAAACGACACGAATATTAATAAAGCTGTTACGATTAACGTTAAAGTATGTTAATCAGATGCAACGTTGGAGATAGGGGTAAATGAATATTAATAAAATGCGAAGCGGAACAGGTGTAAAGCCATCGAGGGCTGTTGTTGAAGCGTTTCGTGAACGAAGTGTTACGGACCGCTTTAAAACTGAACCCCTCAATTACAGATATCCATCGGCATAGACCGTGCTCGAGCATTCATCGTCCCTGCAAATGACCGTCGTTGATGTTTAATACCTTTTAATTAAAAGTTAATCCATCAAACTTCTTTCTCGTGCACGGCGATCTCGCGAGAACGCTTGTAATTATCACGTTTAATCGTCGCTGGGGTTGAGCGATCGCTAAACCCAAATTAAATCGCCTAAACGGACATTTTAGAACTCAGAAATTAGCGTCCATCGATTTGCAAAATTTTTAACGCAAGGTGTGACAAACTTTCGTTTCGGTAGCTCAGTCTTCTTTCGTCAATCGAACGTTGCGTAGGAATTCTTCGATTCCGCCCGCGTCGTTTTCTGATTTAATTCGAAACAGTAATGTGGGTGAATTAGGAGAAATATATGGAAAGGAGTAATTTGTTTAGGAAAGGAATAAATTATTCTCTGATATAGTGGTACAACTGCTATAGTTTACTATCGAGAGATAGTACATTCGCAACTTTTAACGTTTCTTGAACGAAACCAATGATCGTGCGGTGTTTTGAATTAGCATATCGAAATAGATACTAAACTAGCCAGTGGAAGGCACTAGAACCCATAAACTATCAATTTGCTTGTATTATAACTGCCACACCCGTGGGTGGTGCCTATGGAAATTCAACGACTAAAACATTAAAAGTGTTGAAATAAGACTGGAATTGCAACGTACAAATTTGAAGATCACAGATTGATAGGACTAAAGATTCTGTCAACGGTACCATTTTCCTTCCTGGATGCGGCGAATTGTATAGATCGCTTGCTAGCTTCCAATACCTTCACACAGTGCAAATATGTGCAGCCCATTGCATAACCATTACGATCCAAGAATCACTATCCCATGTAGCATCCTACTCGCTGCACTGTAAGTTCAAACTCACCACGCGCACAGATCCCTCGAATCTAGAAAAATATAATACAAATAGTCCGCGTCTCTGCTACCTTCGAAAACGTTTTCACTCAAATCCTAAATATCCACGCGAAGAAAATCACCGTTACGTAATATTTGCAATATCAATTACGAATGTTTGATAGAATTTCCAAGAAATGCGAATAGCAAAGGTAGATAAAATGGAAAAAGTAAAAAAGACGATTTCAAATGTCTAACTGGTAGTACAACCGCGATCAATTTTTATACGTTGTTTCACTGATGATCCGAATCGTCCGATTTTTATGCATAGTAAGCGTTTCAACGCTGGAGAACAGGGGTGTACGCGGATTCGCGCTACGCAGAGAAAGGACAATGGACGAATTCCAGCGCGGATGGCGAAGGAATACGAGAGAGCGGTCGTGATAGGGAGCACCTCTGAACGGATATACTCGTACAGCTCGGCCACGAAGGTGTCGGCCGAGTATAGGTGTCGGCAGGCGAGCAGGAATGACACGTAGCCTGTGGCTTTCTCATTCCTTCTTATTCCGTTCCTTTGGCCGAGGCCGCCGACGAGGGATTAGCCTAATGGGTCCTGCCCACCCTCTCCTTCTCTCGCTCTTCTCTCTTTCTCTCTCTCTCTCTCTCTCTCTCTCTTATTCCTTTCCACGTGTGTTATATGTATATCCATTCCGATGCTTTACACTTTACACCACCTCCGACCTCCTACGTAATCAGAACCAACCGACCCGATGAGCAACGCCGCTAAGTGATTCACAATCAGGTTTATTGATTGTATCGACGATCGACGCGCCGCTGAG
The DNA here is from genome assembly GCF_024542735.1 of Bombus huntii. Lineage (NCBI taxonomy): Eukaryota > Metazoa > Arthropoda > Insecta > Hymenoptera > Apidae > Bombus > Bombus huntii. Next base: position 2,538,368 of record NC_066251.1, on the reverse strand, counting down.
AATTCGAGACATTGATTTAACCGATCCAACTAAGTACACTGACACGCGAAAAGAGATAGAACGTGTCATTAGGGTCTGGTACAGGTGTTGAAAATCGAGCAAATTTAACGGATTGCGAGGTAGCATAGGGTTATTTTAATCGATCTATTTACGTATTTAGTCATCGTAAAAAAGACGCAAGGCTGAGGATCCAAGGAACGTGACGAGTTACGAGGCGAAGGAGGATTATTTGGGTTGCAAAGACGCTTGAGATCGAGCTAGCAACGAACGAGTTGGCTTTGTAATTCGTCGAATGCCACGTTCGAACACTCGTTAAGACTATTTAACTCGTTATTAACGCTGTGTAAATTTATTTTTTTACGAGTACATCGACGACCATAGTTTTCTAGAAGGATAGAAGGACTTTACGAGGGTAGAATCTCTACTTGTTAGAAGTAAATCTGTTCGATAAATATTAATATTCCCGGCTGTAATTACCATAATTTCATAGCGTATTATCTTACTAGCGGAAGGTATTTTGTTGCTCGTCTGTTTACCACTTCTTACAGAATATCCGCGTGTGTTGGCACTGGTGTTTGACATCGCGTCAAACCGCTCGTAAACCTTCGGTTCATATTTTAATCACATCTGAATACATAATTTGATAGAAATAATACAAAAGAACGAGTCGAACCGCTGCCTTAACACGGGCTACGGTGTTGTCCGGAAACAACGCTCGATAAACCTATAAGAGACACGATATTATCGCTAAAAGTATGAAATAAACGTCAATGTTCCGCTCCACGTTGATCCCAGCGAACCTTATCAAAACGATCGGGGGAAAAAAAGACAGGCGAGAGACGGTTGAGGTTTCGATGCAATGAAGCATCAACGTTAAAAAAGAATGGGAGCAAATGAAAAAGAGGTGAGGGGCGAGTGTGTCAGAATGGAAAAAGGAGCAATGTCAAAGAAAAGGAGCAGCCTGTCCGGCGTGATATCAAGCCGTGTATCTAATATGTTACGCTGCAAGCTGTTGCGGTCCTTGTCACGCGAGCATATAATCCTTTTCAGATCGAGAATACACCGACCGATCCATGTAATGGTTCACGTTTGATTGTAATCTGTGAAACGGTACCTGGTAAAAACATTAATGCAACCGGGCGAGATCGAGGCGGTCGGATGAAAAGTAGTTTGAGATTACGTCGAATTGGGAAGTGTGACACTCGAAGAATCGTAGATTCGATGAAATCTTAAAAATTTCACAATATACGTTGCTCGAGCATTGCGCCACCACCAGGCAAAATGATAGCGATAAATCATTGCGGTACATGAACCATGCGAGTCGCTGCCTTCGACTAGGAGACATAGGTGCTTTCTAGGAATCGGCAATTTGCAAGATTTATAAATGCAGCTGCAGAATAATGTTTACCAAGCGCGGAATGCTCGATCGAATCGAGGGATAATTAACCGATCTTCTCAGAGAACAAACGTATCGTTCCACGAATAAAAGCAAATGTAAGATAATTAAACGTAAAGTTAGTACGAAAGAATTTTCACCCACGACGAATCTTTTCGGAATTTTGCCAGCGAATACGTTAGGAATTAAAATTACAATCGCTTAAAGTTACTTGAAATAAAATGCAGAAACTCGCATGGTCGACCCTGTAAAAGCAAAGTATAAGCTCGAAGCACGGGTTCAAAATTAAAATAGAAATTTTAAATGCGCATTTCGTCGCCTCCAAATTCTTCGGAAGGATCAATCTGCTATCCAGAACGATGATCGATCTTATAATTCTATCTGCTTGGGAAACGTTGGAAGATGGAACCGTTTCGAGTCAACGTTCGCTGTGATTTCCTTTTTGCCAGGCAAAAGACGGAAACGGGCCTTAGATCCGAGCTTAAAATTCTGCCGTGCGATTTCCACCATGAACAGAGACCACCATGCTTGCGGTTAATGATCCTTGGGCGGTGACTTCTTTACAATTCCCAAGAGTACCTACGTGCCCTGATTCGTACTTGAAGAACTGCGCTATAGTGGTTCGGTCAGGTCGATACACGGGGAAAGAATAGTCGTTCGTGTTGACAGTCTTGTCCCATCGACCTCCTCTTTCTTCCCTTGCGGCCAACGCTGACAACAAGATAAATTATAGTCATCTATGCGGTTCGCTCTTTCTACGCCATTTTATGGTTTCGGCTCGATCTTGTTCACTTTACATCCACGAAATTTGATTTTCCTTTACGTAAGAGCTACTTTATCGTCGCTATATATTCGAGGAAAGATATTTTACGATGCGAGGAAAAGCGAAATTAAGAATCAACGAACTCGAAGAATTTTCCTTATTTTTCATAGGCGCGAAAGGTTCTCTGGAAAAGAAATTTCGTTACGTGAAAAGTAACGAGATATATGTGGGGAATGGAAAATGGAATTAGTAGAATACGATCAATTCTAACGGAACGTAGCTGTAGATGAAATTTATTTAACTGTTTCGAATAATCAGACAGCGAGTTCGCGTGCGAAATTTTAAACAACGACGCATATACCAGTTTGCCATGACAAGCACATGGTTCCTTCCTCGTCTCACCACGAGGGAGCGTTGACAGGAAAATAAAATGCGCTCTCGGATGTCAACCGCTTCGCGGCTCATTGTTGGCATTTTGTAGACATTTGTTACCATTTAGGGGACCTCACACACGCTCTAAGACCCCCTAGGACCGCTGCGAGAGAGAAAGGTGGGACAGGGAGGGCCCGACTAGATTTATAACCTACGAAGGTGCGGCACCTTTTCCACCATTCAGGCCGCGATTCGACACGCGGAAAGCAAAAGGGAGGCGCAGGAAAGCGGCGATTCTCCCTACGACACAACGGATGCAGAACAGGAACCAACGTTGTTTGCTTACGGCGCGATACGTTTGCCTCGTTTTTACTGCGGGAGGGGGCAGATTCGACGCCTCCGTCGTCCTTTCGAACAGCAAAATTTTATCCTCCACCGTGATTTTCCACGATTTTCAACGACCAATTCGTTCGTTGTACGAACTTGTACGAGCCGCTTGCGAAGCTCTAAACGAGCACTCGTAAGTTTCGAAAAATTGCAAGCAGCGATCGAATCGCGTAAATGAGGATGGCATTACCGCTCCATCGAATTAATACCGCTATAATATTTTACCAAACGTCCTACTGGACAAATTGTAAAATTTAAATAAATAAATAAAAAAAAATTGAATTAATACAAAATAGTCTTCTAACGAATTAATACAAAAATCCGAAGCGGATTCGAAGAGAGTAGCAGAAGAATGTGGTTTTGAGCGGATAAAGAACTGCCATGAAATTTACCGCTTGCAAAATTTCCGCTAGGGATTCTTATTGTTGATACTGTTTTTCCTTCGAAGCTGCTAAGAGAAATTTCGCTCAAAATCGACGATTCTTCGATCGTTCTATTCGAGCTTGCTCTCGCGACGAGAATACACGGACAAGACGTTCATCGATATCCACGGCACATGATCAGAAGCTGATATACGACGTTGGTTGACGCACGACAAATGCCTGACCAGTGAATTACTCGCTTCACACGGGACGATCTCCGGCTGTCGGTCGGGTTTACTCGTTGATAGGCACAATCAATATCGGCCCTCAACCGAGATGAAAAGAGAGGCGATTGGCTGAATAGAACGCGTGAAAAGATGCGTGTAATCAATTAGAGAGGGCCGCGAAGTCGAGAGCAAATATCTCTTTCGAAGCAACGTCATCCTGAAATGTGCTGGTCAGCATCCCTGCTGAGCAAAGTCCTGTACGTTTACATATGAACGAGAGACTGTTGCGCCGTATAACGAATCTCGATATCTGTGCACGACCGCTTGCAACAGTTGTAAATGGCTAGATAACTCGTCACCTACGTACGCTTCTTCTCTATGGCTTCGGTGTAAAGTAAAATCGTTCGCACTTTGACGTTCCTGTTCAATCTTCGGCATGAGCTCTATTGATTTTTCACAAAACACTTTGACTGCCACGTTGGTCATATATGACCCGCCACGGTTTCTCCACGGTGGTCATTGGTGACCGAAGAGCTTCAACTTCTTACAATTGTAAAAATCGAATGAAAATTGACAGTTAGGGCATTTTGAATATAACCGATAAATAGAAGATACTTTGAAGTAAAAAATGCCCCACTGAACGATTAAACGTTTTTATTGGAACATCGATAAAAAAAATGAGAACAAATCTTGCATCTAACGGTGCACTGTGTCTGCATCCATATCTCTGAGGGGTAATCTACGAATATTATTATAAACACAGCTTAGAAAATAATCGTAAATGCTGCTTTATAATCGTATAATCGAAGTTAGAAGTGTGCACGTACCTTGCTATTATATATAGAACGAGCAAATACCGTTTACAGTATCTTCTACGCGTTTCAACGATATATTCTGCACGTTTTGCCTATGACGAAATAACCAATGCGAATGATTTGTTGAAATGAACGAAGCCTCGTTATAATACGTCGCTATCGACTGTTACCAAGGCGCCACGGTGGTCACCCGTGACCACCAATAAGATAAACGGTCGATCGGGGAAGAATGTTGTCTTACATCGTCAATTTATTATTATTTTGCCATTATATGCTTTGAATAAGAAAAATACTTCCGTGGCGTCCTCAGCGAAACACGTGATTTCAGCGTGGCAGTCAAAGTGTTAAATAGAATGAAAGTAACGCGACACGCGTATACTTTGTACAGAATTTGACTGCACGTCGCCCTCATACGCGAACGTTGTTAATAAACTCGCTGTAATTATCTTTATAAATTCCAATCCTCGCTTCTCGCCAATTATCCAGCTGAACAAGCTTCGAAACTGACTCGTCGTCAGCCATGCAACGAATTAAATGCCATGAAAAGTACAAACGAAAATGGAATTCAAATGGAAAAGTGCGGTTCCTCCATGGAGGAAACTCGATAAATTTCAATCTCTGCTTTCGACTAATTATACGTAATACAAAAAAGAATCTCAGAAAGTGGTGTTCCTCGAAACTCAATTATACGAAATTGAATCACGTTAAATTATACGAACATAGCGCGGGAGCTTAGCACGTCCCAATCTCCACCTCGTTCGATTAACTATACGTATAACATGATGAATATTCGAAATGAAACTGAATTAAATTAAACTATATGAACAGGGTACAAGGGGTTCTCTTAAATTCCACGATCTCTTTCCACGTACCTTCAATTAACTAAGCAAGAGGAAGCTTGAAAAATACCGTTGCTCCAAGTTAAATTAATTTTTACTATTATCGAAGTTCCAATCTCCGCTTTTAACCAGCTACGCGTATAACAAGGGGAATATTTGAAAATAATGATTCTCGAAATTGAAATAAATTAAATTAAATTAAGTTATATAAACGAAGTACGAAAAAGCTTCTTAAAAAGCTCCGCTTTTGTTTAACGAAGCAAAAAGAAGGAAGCTGCGAAAGTGGCGTTGCTCGAAATGAAATTAATTTAAATGGAATCACAGCCACGTAGTATGAAAGAACATAGCGAGTTCCAAGGTCCGCTTTTAACTAACAACGCGAGAAGAAGAAGCTTGGAAAGTTGCGTTTCTCCATTCGATCCGAAGGCTACCGGTCGCAAGAGTAAAATTTCCCGCGTTGGACACGAACGACAGAGGAGACTCGGTGATCCCTTTGGCGGCACCTTTGCCGGCCCGTACGCATTTCTTCTATGACAAACGGAAGAATGGAAGAATGCTTCGGAGACAAGTTGCATTTACAATAAAGCCGACGGACACCCGGTTTAAATTCCTGTCACCTCGTAGTGGGACACCGCGGACCAACTCGGACAGACCAAAAAATGTTCTTCGATATTTCACCACGACGGCACATTAAACCCACCACGATCATCGAGACGCGTACGTTTCATACACTCATTGGATATTTAACGACGACTAGGATCGCTTTATAAGGACGATCCTGAAATTTTTCTAATAACCCGAGGTGAAACGAAATTGTCAAACTCGAGGATCGGAGATTGTTTAGATTTTTCTTGCTTTTTTAGCTTCTTATTGGTTTACAATGTTATTGGATACGTTTCTGAAATTTTTCTTTATACCTCACAATTATACGTTATTATAGTTACTGAGATATCCTGCCTAATTTTTTACTCTTTACTATTCCTGATAGAAACAACAATTCATTAAGAACAATTAATTCTAAATTTATTTCTTGAATACGGTCATTTCTATAAATAAACGATGTTTTTCCTAATATCTAGAAACTCGTCTCGTATACTTTTCCAAAACATATATTATCCTATTCGTTCATTTTACTTCAATAAATCTTTAGAAATGGTAACAAAACGTAGAAAACCACAAAGGTACCGACATTGTGTCATCGAGAAAAAGGGAATCCTTTTGCTTGAGAAACGGCGACGAGTCATGTTTTGCCTTTTGGACAGTAGAACCTGTCTCGAATCGTTTGCCATGCTATGAACAATACCCTCTTTTCCTGTGGTTTTCACTTTGTGCCGGGGAGCGGCCAAGCCTGCGACAGTAGTGTGCAATTTGCCTGTCGAATTCCCAGCGGCGGTCTTTTGAAGTGGCTCCACTTTCTGGAGGCCGCGTCACATTTGTCAAATTTTGATCCCTCTTCTTTGCCAAATATTACTATCTTTTTCTGCACGAGGAAAAAAATCTCTGCTTCTAACATTCTTCTTTGGAATTTTAATAGAATTTTTTAGAATTCACAATGGAGATTTATAGGATACTGTCCTCCATATCGTATTCTTTAAAAATTGCTTCGCCTTGAAACTTCCATAAGGAAAATCATACAGCGAATATTTATTTATTTCATATTTAATTATTTCAATACAGCCTGAATACGCTGTCTTTGTACTTAATTCGTTATGTAATATTATCGGAATGAACATTTTTACTTCACATATACATACAATAAGAAATACTTGTGTGGTTTTTTATTAACACTCGACTTTTGCCGAATTAGATTAATTCCACGTGATTATAGACATTTTTATAAACTGGAAATTTTACGTTGCATTTGAAAAAAGTCTAGTTTTCAAGTAATTAAATATTATCCAAAAAAAAAATGACTCAACCGATATAGTCAGCACCTATATATGCGTAAAAATTTGTACGTCTCTGCAGACGTATATCGAAATTCGAACGATACAAGGAAGAAAATTATGATTCTAGCTAGGAAGACGCAATAGCAAAAGTTAACAAAGTAATCCGCTGAATTGGATTACTTTTATTACAACTTGCGCATGTAGAAACACTATCTACAGGTATGTTCTGATAGACGGCAGTGAAAAAATGAAACTAATTTCCATCCGGTCTGTCCTCATTCTGACTCTTCCCTGATTCTTTCCGTTTTGATAAAAAATATTCATCTCAATACAAAGTTTAATAATATTTGTTCCTGTCGTACGCTGTTGTGTTTCTTACCTGCGATTAACCAGGTACTGTCATCTATCGAAGGAAGAGGCAGCATGAACTTGGCAGGTGTAGGAGTAGGTGGCAGCACTCGTTTGATCGCAGCATTCAGCACTCACCCAGAACCAGAAACATCCAAATTGTCTTTCCTTCCTCGATTTGATTCTCCACACTTGATATGCCGATTGTTAAATACCTCTTGCTCGTTGTATCGGTGATTTTTAAACTGTGGTTGTAATAATAGAAAATATAATAATATAAGTAATAGAATAAAACAATGCGTACAATTAGTAATTCCAATACGTCAGAAACAAATAAATCAAACTGCGTTTCCATAACTCACCTTACCCAGATCCCTTCCAGGAATCACACTGGGAGATCAAAGTGCATCACGCAAAAATTCTTTCCTTCAGAAATCTTCTTTCATCGACGCAAACAACACTCGGGAGAACATTCAAGATGTCTTCTCTTTTTCAATTCAATACTCGAACCAGTAATGCCAATTTTCATATCCTCTTACTCATTGTATTCATGATTTGTAAACTAAATATTCTCTTCGTATTCTTTAAACACTTCCTTCGTATTTATTCGGCCAAATATAAGAACGTAAACAGCTCGTGCATCCATTTCTCTCAATGGCAGTAAAAAGCACAAGGATATATAACAATATACGGATCACGAAATAAGCCAATAAAGATGACCATTGCGATCAATCGAAGCACAGTTTGCCCCTAAGTCGACTCTCTATTGTATCATCGATTGTCCGCTATTATCGTTCAATCGAGCGTCCAGAAACGAGGCCCATTGTTGGATCGAGGATCGATTCCTCGTGGTTGAGGTTATTGAAATACTGTTCTTCGCTTCCATCGAACGTGTCCAACGAATCGTTTGGGTAAAACGAAATCAGAGCTCTGGCACGGTCGATTTCATCTTCAATCGCTGACGCGTTTCGCGTGCTCTTTTAACTGGTAGAATGAATGCAAGAATAAGGAGAGAAGTCTGTTATGACAGGACACTATTTACGTACCTTTGATGGGGATTAGTTCTCCTGATGTTTGCCTACCTGCGGATTTGTTTCGTGAAGCGGAATTAAATGGCGTGAAAGCTGCAGACTGTTTCAGGGAACGCGGAGAAATCGTTCGATTCGATTTCGAGAAACCTATGAGTACGAGAATTTCTTCTTTCGATCTTGGAAGGTTATGTTTTTTCCTAGTTAATATCCAAATATATTTTCTTTAATTATCTTCTTAAATAATTACATTTATTTAAGTATTAAATAATTAAGTATTTACAGGTCTAAGTACTACTGTAGATAGTAGGAACTATTGTATTTCTTACCTTGATAACACGATATGAAAATCTTGTGTTTGAATCTCGCGCTTCAAAAATTGTACGTGTACGTAACTTTTACTATGTATTAATGATCCGATCGATAATCGATCAATCGATTCTCGCGCGATTAATTAGTTAATTAATTAATTTCAAAGTTCGTAAAAGCATTATATTCTGATATATATTGTATTTAAAAAACTAAGAATAGGTAGGTATATCATTTAGCATGTAAATTGCGTATCGTTGAACGTGATTCACTAATCATAAAGCTGCATCGTGGCTCGAAATTAATCCGTATAACGCAGAGTAAATAAGATGATAGCATGATTCAACGATCCACAGGTCGTTGTGGTGATGAATCCGATACGGAAAGCGAACCTGGAATTCCTCTAAAGCGAAAGCAACGGAGAAGCAGGACGACATTCACTGGGGAACAACTAGAACAACTGGAGACAGCGTTCCAGCGTGCTCAGTATCCGGACGTTTATGCTAGGGAAGAATTGGCTCAGAGGACTGGTCTCACGGAAGCAAGAATTCAAGTGAGTCTCATGCCTTTTGTCGAGTATCCTGGCAATTTACCCTTTTTGCGTTTAGTCGTGCGAGGAACGTGAAAATTACTGAGGTATTCAAGATATACATGTATATTCACAGAATGCCTCGTATGGTTAAAATAAATAGTACACTTTGAAAGAGATTCAAATGGAAAGCTAGTTCCTTGTTACAGGGTGAGTTATACAATAGCTGAACGAAAATCTGAAATTATGCACTGAATGGAAATATTTCAATTTTAGGAATGAATAGAAGGATGTTTGTTCAATTATATTAGGTCGAGCAACGAGTTTATTCGCATTTTTTAAAGAAGCACATAAAGATGTTATTACATTCATCGTACAATTTAAAATTTCTATTTTTTTTCTTTTTTTTTTTAATTACTAGAAAGTATTACAAATATCAAATTTTCCTGGGACGACTCTTAATTAGATTTTTTATTCGTTAATTAAAAAGAATACCTTGCTACTTTAAACACTATCTCGACATTTATACAATGGCTACAAGATATATTGACGCACCATTGTATTTTTCGCATAATTTAATCTTTTATATCACTACAAATATTTGACTATGAAAATGAATTGACTATGAAGTTCTATACTCGATATTTGAATCAAACTTTACACACTTCTAATTCCAGGTGTGGTTCAGCAATCGCAGAGCGCGACTACGAAAGCATGCAGGAAGCATAGTTCACTCGGTAGCAAACTTGCCATTGACTCCCTGTCAATATGCGAGCCACGAGCTTGCGCAAATACCACAGGTCCCTCAAATACCATCTGGAATAACGCAAGTTCCAACCACGTTGCACCATAGCCCAACGACGTTGCAACAAGCAAGCACCGCTGTTCATCAGGTTCCAGGAACCAATGCACAGATGTCAACCACCACTTCCGTGGCCCAAGTGCCTTCCACGATCGGTAGTGCCCTTCAAGGACACGCGGTGTCGATTTCGGGACATTTGAGTTCTTTACAAGGACACGCAATGCAACTTGGACAAGTACCGACGATTCAGCCTCCTGCGGCTCACGGGGCACCTACGACCCTCTCTCATAACCCTGGTGAGTTGTGTTATATTATGGAAATATTGAAATTTCGTTCTTCTTTTGGCAATATTATTTTTATTTACTATTTTTATTTATCGAGCCACTCCAAAGACAAATTGATCAATTCTATTTTTTATAATGTTCGCAATTTCATAATAGTCAGGTACGTACATGATTAGTAGAGTGCGAGAACCCGTGCAGGAACTCGACAATTTCAGCTGCCCGGTACTTGAATCGCAATTGGTTTGGTTGGCTTGGGGCTGTAATGAATTGAAAAAATCGTTTACGGATAGTACATAGTGAGTAATACGTGGTGCGAAAATTAAAATCACAGCGAATTAGATACAATTTTTTGTGAAAACTTCCAATTTTTATTATCATCTTTTTCTGTGCACTTTTTATGATTGGTTGAACCACCTTCTTGGAAAAAGTGCAATACGTTTAACAAAAATTATAATTTATAAATTAATGTGTACAATCTTAAATCTGCTCGCATCCCGTGCAATTTTAATACTTGAGACACGATAATGAGCAACGACGATGACCCAATTTCAGGAAACACCGATTGGTCCAGGGCGCAACTCGGCTGGGGACAGTTCAATCACTTCCAAGGTGAATATACGTCGAGTCATTCGAGTCATCAACATTCCTCGCACGCGAGTCATGCTGGTACACCGTCTTCTGGTACCGGGAATTCTGCATCGGCAGCGGAGTGGTACGACCAGGGCTACGATTATTCCCAACACGCTCAGTTGAACTATCATCGAAGCGTGGGCGGCATATTTTAACGGACGATGATTGCATGGGCATTAGTAAAAGTCAGTTAGGTATCGATCGACGTTTTATTGCGCATTATGGGTTTCGCCTTCTGGAGAACTTTCCGGTTCTCCATCTTCTTCTTCAATAATCCCTGTGAGTTTAGCAAGTTTGCTTTGTCTTAACTTTAGACAGTCGAGATATCTGAGAAATATAAATAAGGAAAATGGATAAAAGTGGATTTAGATATGTTCTGCTTGTCTCTTGTGGTCTTCGAGTTATATTGTACATTTTGTAAATAATGCAAGATAGAATGCGGCATTTACACTGTTGGGCAAGAGTTTTAAATCGCTGTACATTCCAAAGAATGACAAAGCTTTCAACAGAGTTCTTAATGAAGAGTAAGCGACGTGGCAATATGTTGGCACAATACGCATTTTAGTGCTGTATTAATATAACATTAATTGTAATATAGTTAGCAAATCCTATACAAACTGCATAAGTCGTATGAGCATCAAAGAATAATCTGTAAAATATAGAAAGAAATTATTTATTAAATTAATAGTTGTTTTATTTAAAAAATTAATATTTTGTATTTAACATCGTCCCTAAATTAGAGAAAAAGTGTGGTATAGAAAACATTGAAACGTTTTCAGTACAGGAATGCAATCGTTTATTAATTAGATGAAGAATAAAAATTAATGTTTGTATCGAAAAATTTCGTAAAAATTTCGAGATGTGTCTATTTTCGTAAATAAATCGATATATTTTTATATTTTTATTATTATACATAAGACATACACACGGAATGTTTTTTCTAGATGTGCAAAGAAAATAATTCTTATCGAATCCTTTCTTCTCTAAACATCCTTTACATTTTACGCCATTCTTCCCCCATATGAAATTCAAATTTTTTTGAGGCGGATAACCTAAATTGTAGAACAAAATATAAAGTTGCTTAACGATTAAAATTAAGGTAAGTTTCCATTCTTATTCGTAACCGTGATTACAACTGAAACAATTGCACAAAATCTACGTAAGTAAATATCTTCATAAAATAAACAAATTTATTTTACAAAGAAAGTGTAGCTCTACCATTCTACCGCTACGATATCTTTAGTCTTCTTAAATCCTATTCAAGTAGGCCACATGAATCACGTATGCTGCAGAAATGGATCAGCTCGTTATTCATACAGCGGAATTATTTAACAATGATTAAATACGGAAGTAACACAATACGAGAATAAGGTGCACATAATTTAGCAAAAATTATGTACCACCCGAGACATTTATTACACTTGCAACATCATGAAACGAGTTAATCTCCCTTAGGAGATTACTTTTAAAGTACTACGACATATCTTGAATACAGGGCGATTTAAAGAAAAGGAAAAGCCGTAAAATAGTATTCTCATAAATACGAAACATGATTCTGCCATAAATATACGAATCAACTGCATATTTAAAATAAAGAAAACACGATCTGCTATAATTAAAATAAATGAATTTTACATGAACGTATTTGACCGTAGGAAAGTACCGAAAAGAAAGGAAGAGATATCAATTGATGATACGACAAACAAGATCTTTATTTCATCGTTTATTATTATCGTTTTATTGTCATCTCGTTTACTCGTTATTGTCTAGACAAACACATTGATACATTCTCATAAAATCGAAGGCGATCGAACAACGATACACGCTATCCGCATTAGTGATAAATCGTTGATATCGATCGACTTGTAATTACCACAATTCTTCCAGAGACCGCGCTTTTACATTTAACATACACGTATTACACAATGATCTATCGATAAGTACTGAAACATGTATCATGAACAAAAAGAAAGCTGAATTTTGCGTTATTACTATCGAGCCTGCAAGCCCTCAGCGCTATAAGATTTACACCGACTACTATTATACGTCGAAGATCGCGTCACGGCTTCCTGCATTTTTTCTTCTATTTGCGATCGTGAACCGCGGCTGTAGAAATATCGAATGAAAACTTCGAAAAGAATCTCCAACTTGCTCGGTGAACATCTCTCAATCGAACGATGAAATCCTTTCGGATACGGAAATGCTTCAAACCATCGAGTAATTCTATCTGATTGTTCGTTTCACTTACTACCATACGAATACATCTGTATTTTCGAAGTAAATGCACTGAACGTAAATAATGAAAACTAATGTTGTGTAAAACTGCTCGTTAAAAAAAAACAGTATGTGAAAAGTTTTAGATAGAATTTGTGAGCAATTTAGTAAATAATTTGAAAAAAAATCCTAAATATTATTAAGATATATTTTACGTTGCAAAACAGATGTATCTAACGATAAGCAAGGTAGCTTCGCGAATCAGATCAGACATTAAGATTATTATTTTTAATATAACGTTATTGTCGCTGGTTATCGTCTAATTACATTAATTTTGGAGAAAAATATTTCTGAGAAAGTTTCTTGATGTTAATAGAAGTCGCAGGAGACATTAAAAGGTACACGTGATATGTTTAACCTAACCTAAACAGCATGAGAAATTAGTACGAAAGTAAAGAGTCGAGATTAGGTAAATATTATTAGAGCAACATACAATTTTCTAATATTTCTGGTAATTACACTTGCACGCCGTTAACATTACTCAGAAAGTAAATAAAATTCCTGCAAATGATAAGTATCTGTGCTGCCGTACAAGAAGGGGCCATTCGTTCTGTGTAAACATAATTTCTTTGTAGACTATAAAATACTAGACTAATAAAGCTACATGATCGAATGTGATATAAATTACTGCAATAATTGGTGTTTGCTAATCTATTAGCAACGTTTCGTAAAGAATTGAACGTCGCTCTGAATTGCTGCTATTTTCGTATTGACTGCTATTTTCCCTTAAACGTACGCTTAGAGTATTAAGTTAGTAAGCACTAAATTAAATACAGTATATAAAGTCGTTACATGTATATATATATAAAACAGTACGTGTCAGACTATACCTCGATAGGAAGCGTAAATAATTCACTTTATAAAATCTTCGGTTGCTAGTGAAAATTAACAATACTGTAATAGTTAGTCAATACTTCGAGCTAGTTAAACATTGATAGCCGTTTGAAGCACGAAAAAGCTTTTAAATGTAGCATTCCGTAATAATAAATACAGTACCAGTCATCCATCGCATATAATAGTTCTGCAAGTATCCACAGATTTGAGCTTCCATCGTTTAATCTCAACCGATACATTTGGATCGTAAGTAATCGCAACAGATTCCGCTAGATTGTTTAATTTTAGACTATCTTGTATTCTATCTCTTATATGAAAAGTAAAATAGAATAAAAATTAAACTCGAACATAAAAATTAAATAACTTAATGCAAATTCATTTACGATTCGATACCAGTTGAGAATTAAATCTACTTATTTCCCTGAATCTTTAGAAATGATTTTCATTCAGTAGTTCGTCAAAAACAAGCAATAACGCGCCCCATATACTTTTACTTGCCAAACACGATGATTCGAAAAGACATTTACCAGTGCCAGATAACTTCAAAATCAAGAGGAAAGTTACCAGCTAATAATCTCGTACCAGTTACAGATAAATATCGAAAGTTCTTCGAAAATAAATCTCGTTTCTCAAAGTATTTACGTATTTATAATCGTTATTCAATTTCAGAGATGTACGAGCGAAAGTATGAACAGAATGACTAATTCATCGATATTTATCGTGTGATATATAAGTAAAAAAAAAGACTATTTATGACGATTTGGATCGCAACGAGTAAGGAAGTTTTTCATGGAAATAATTATCCGTAGTCGGTAAGACGAGAAACCTTTTGAAGCCGTGTCGACAATCCCCATGCAAGGCTTGAACGGAGTGTTTCCTTGATTTGAAGTTAGGTCTTAGCGACCTTGTCGACGAGTTGGCGGAGTAGTCGGACGGGGGCCCATCTGCGGGATTCTCCCTAAAATACATGATTCAAAATTCGTGTCAAATCGCGAAACTATGTTTTCTCTAGTTACACTGCAAGTTACTAGTCTATATAGCACATATAGTCTACATAGAGTCATCGTTATTACGCTACACAGCGCTTAAACACTGATATCACTAAATACAGACTACGGTCACAAAAATGATACAAGCGAGTAGGAGGTGATTCCTTGCGTACAAATAAATCAAAAGTGGCAAATAAGTATTATCGAGAGATACTACTTATGCGATGTCTATCGCGTCTATTGTCTAAATGCTATAACAATAGTAATATGTACGCAAGAAATTTCCAAGAAAGTTTATTTTACACTTTTGATTTAGTTTCGCATGAGGCATTACTTCCTGTCCAAACGTATCATTTTATCGACTGCGTCTCGTGTAACTGCCATATCTAAGGAAAAAACGAACACAATGGTAGGTCTTCGTTATGTTTGCATAACAGCTTGTGCCATCTATTAATTAGTCTCTGCATAAAAAATTCTACAGATATAAGCTTACAAAACACTCAAGTTGTTCGTTGATAGAAACGAAATTTCGATGAGCGAAGAAATTTGGCAGCAAAACACATATCTAATATTCAACACGTAACTACTTAACAGCAAAGACAGAGCAATGTTTTAGCGATAGAACTTCGAAATGTTAGTAAAATCTCAAATACGCATCCGTATGAAATAACCTTAACACACTTTCCGAAACAAAAAAAAATAAAAAAAAGAGAGAAACATAAATTTTCTATTCGTAATAAAACATTGTCTGCCTACAGAATAAAGGACAAAGAATAGGGTAATCTATTGTGGTACCTATACTCGTTTCTTCTTCGACTAAAAGGAACATCGACAAGATCAAAACGTTACTTACACTTTACGATTTTAGAAAACGAGAAAGCGCTAAAATAAATACACATTGTAAATCAAATATATTCTCGTCGAAGTCACGTAAAAAGGTATGTTCTGCTTTTACAATATCCATCCTTTCCATTTTCCTGTGAAATTAATGTATCGATTATAAATCACCAATTATAGGTTAATACGAATCGAAGTTAGAAACGCTCGTTCAGATAGATGACCCTGTATACTGTATAGATATAGCAACGATAATTTAACAAAGGGCAACTCTAAAACTATGATCAAAGAACTACCTATTGACTATCGAGTAATAATGTTGTTATATCCCAGCCAATCTAAAACATCTACCACATCAGCGCTGTAAATTGGCCGTAGCACCGAGTACACAGTTCCATAACATCGATAAGTGCACCACATTGAAACACCTACATTGCAGTTGCTACTTAACTACCGTGAACGGTCCACGTGGAAGTAGAAGAAGTAGAAGCGGAGGATGGTATATCGGCGAACGTTTGGCGTAATATGGTCATCGCGTTTTCTACGATCCGCAGAATCTCCCTCTGCGAAATACTCGAATATTCCCGATGACTCGACGACTTGTTTCCCAACGATCGTTCTTTCGTTCCATTCTTTCTACACTTTTATTCGGCCGTAGACGTTCGCGACAGCATGACGAGGGGAGAATGGAGGACAGTACAAAGAGAAAGACGGAGAAAGACAACGACACAAAGAGACATAGGAGAGATATAGAGTAATTCAAAAAATACGATGGACCATCGGGAGAGACGAACCAGGTATTTCTCAAACTATCTGTTAAACTATCCGTCAGCTCCGCTTTGTTGTATAATGGGACGCGTCTGCAGATTTTCATTCATCGTATCTCTATAAAATTTTGTCAAAGCTCGATATTTCGTTATCTGATAAGACTAAGAATTATGGAATTGGTACGAATCTATTATTAGAGGAACTGCTTACATCGTGTTTGTAAAAGAATCTTTAACTACGTTTATTCGATCTACGATGATGATTTCAGAGCCAACTTAGGAAATCGATTTGATAAGATAATATAGCTATCGTTAAACCAATCCCTCGTAAAAGCGAGGAAGGAATCGGATCACAAGCCCAAATTTTGTACAGCTGCAAATTTTCTCCATCTGCGTATGAATATATCGTGTAGTTACACGAAGATACATGAAGTTTAGAAAAAATTATTCGCTATACGGGGAGGTGTAATATCCAGTAAATCTTTTAAAATACATAAGTTTGAGATGTTTCTTTAACAACGAGGTCCATCTCTTCCGGAATTGCCCTAGAACGACGGAGCAGGTGAGAACCTAATGGTCTGACCTGCCATTCGGATACCGAAGTGAGCGCGAAAATCGCGCGACCCTCAAAGATGGAAGCCAACCAAGACGTGCCAGGGCCCCGATGTGTCTTTTACTCGCTTGAAACGTTTCCGGGTAGCCGAACTGGTCTACCTCTGGCTGCATCTCCGGTGCAGAACCTGTTTCTGACATTCACAGATAGCGCTCGATTTACGCTCGATCTCTGACTTTCACGTTCAACTACGTGGTTGACATGTCCATTCCCGACGACATGAAATACACTCGCTCGAACGGGTCGAGGTCTACTTTTATCGGGCTCTGAGTGCACAAGGATGCTTACGAGGGACATAGCGTGTCGTATTGCTGTTATTCGGTTGAAAAGTTAATTAATCTAGTCTGTCGTAAGGATGGAATGGACTATTTAATGGAAAAAGATAGGAAATTGCTATTTGGTGTTTGAGAAACTATTTCTATTCTTAACACTTTGTTCAGCTATTTTTCGAAAATACGAGTTGACGCGAATCATTTTCTCTGTTTAAAGTAATTGTTAAATTACTTGACATATTAATACGGATAATCTAGATTTTTCTTTTAAAGAAAAAGAAAATAATAAATTTCGCTCGAAGAATCAACAATCTCATCTTTCCACAAAGAGTTTCCTGGATACTCGAATCGAATTACAATTTTCACCCCCTAAACTTCCAACTTATTCCACAAAGAAGCAAATACATTTTACTCACCCATGAACCTCTTCTCTGCGTTCGGGTACTGTCCACTGAGCGCCTCCATCATCTCTTCGTAATCAAAACCGTTCGTATTTTGCATAACAGGCAGAGGATACTCGTCGGAGAAGTCAATCTGTCTCTTGGGTCTCCTAATGTTCGAATCGATTTTCGTCAAGGAATCGTTCAACTTTTCCTCCGCAGTCTCGTAATCGTTTCTCTGACTTTGTTCCAGGTTACTCAGCTCCTGAAGATCTAACAGGTCGTTTCTCGCATTCGTTTCGTCCACCATCGATCTACCATGGCGGGAAAGAGCTCTCAGGATCACGCTTCCGGGCAAGAAAATTCCTCTCTTCAATGAAACTGGCCAAGCGGAATTTTTCGCCAGAGAAGCGATGCTTCTCTGGTTTCTAGCGGGAAAATCGCCTGTTCTGGCCAAGGAACCGACGTATCTTTTCCCATAAGGGAGTCCGTAGTCTCTGGCTACGGATGCCACGTTCCTTTTCCCGTTTTGAGGTAGAGTGAACGTTCTCGCCAAGGAAGCGACGTTCCTTTTTCCATTGTAAGGCAAAGTAGATTCCCGGTTGTTACTCTTGCTCTGGTCGTAGTCACGAACCAGGGACGCGATATTACGTCTACCAGGTGGCAACGCGAAATCCCGAGCTAATGCGCCGACATTTCGTTTTTCCATCTGGAAGTCTCGTGCGAAGGCCTGCAAATCTGAACGACCGCCAGAGAGGAGATAATCACGGGAGATTCCTGCGTCGTTTTGTCCTGGTTGCTCGCTGTTTGGAAAACGTTCAGTGAAGATTAACTCCGATTTTGTACATTGTGAAATTCCTGACTTTTGGTTCATTCCGTTTATTTTTCGAATAAC
The DNA here is from genome assembly GCF_024542735.1 of Bombus huntii. Classification (NCBI taxonomy): domain Eukaryota; kingdom Metazoa; phylum Arthropoda; class Insecta; order Hymenoptera; family Apidae; genus Bombus; species Bombus huntii. The sequence goes on along the minus strand of NC_066251.1, from coordinate 2,519,527 downwards.
AAACGCTAAACAATTGATCAAAACTTCTAGGGGATTATTTATCCTTATTCTGATTTTCTAATTTCTGTTGTATTTTTCAAAGTACTTTCTCAACGATTAACTAGTTTCATTCTTTTTCAGATTCACAAGAATTACTATCAGTTCTGGATTTAAACATTCTTGAAATGTAACAACACCAAGTTATTGTAGTCTCTTCATTTGCGATTTCGTTCAAAATAATTTATGCATTAAGAAATGGAATAGCAGATATTAAGACAAAGGACAGAACAAAATTTAGGATAGAACAAACTAATGCTAAATACATACGTACTAAATACGATTGTACCTGGAAATTGCAGCCCTCTTTTCTTCGTCATCTTCGTTTTCAGCAATACGATCCTGGATACTAATCGGTAGATCATCGTTTTTGGCCAACGTTGCGAGGCCTCTTTTCTGAGATTCAAGCAGGAACTCCCTCGCATCCATCTCGTCGCTATCGTCGAGCAAACGTCCTAGGAGATCCGGTAACTTCTGTGTTCTTCCATTGAGAATAATACTGAGATCCTTCAATAGTTGCAAATAAACGCGACCAGGTACGCAGATCTCCGTGTCGTCAGCCTCCTCGGTTAAAGCTCTCAGATGCGCCATGTCGTTACGACTTTTTGCATCCTGAGTTATTCTCGCTGTTCTAGAATAGGCGGCTAAATTCGAGCTGACTTCCGGATGACGCAACAGAGCCAGGAAGGCTGCTTTTGGCATGCATTGAGTGTTATCTTCATCCTGGCATGTCACCTGTAAATTTAAAACAGCGTTTGTTGAGCTCGATGGATTTGTTGGGAAGATAACTGTTTAAATACCTCTCCAATGGAAACTAAGTGGAAGTGGAAATTCAATGTCTTCTCGCGATAGAAATCAATTTTGATATAAATGTTAAAGCGTCGAAAAGGATAGTTTAATTTGTGGCGGCACGGGCCACGGAACTTTTCAACGGCTCCGGATGCAAAACGCGACGCCGCCAAAGCGCAACACCGACGTGCCCAATGTACCATCGATATCTTCACACTCTTTCCGCCGAATTCTCGGAAGAGCATACACGTGCCAGCACTGGCGGCACATCTAATGAATGCACGCTATTGGGGGATATCGATGGGCTACGAAGGGAAGAATCTGCGCGATCCGAAACAAAAGAGCAGGCAGTCTGTCTTGCGCCATTAAATGTGTAACTCCTCGGTACTATTTGCATAGCAACGCGTCGAATGATCTCTCGGTGTCTATCGTTATTTGTTAGTTGTTACCAGTTGTCTGTTAAGTGTAATCGTTAATTGTTAATTGTTAACTCTGATTGTTGATTAGTTCTAAATAAACTATTGTTCGTTAAAAACACCAAGAGTAGTTCCTTACGCACCTATCACCATACCACCTCAAATTAAACTATGCTTATCAAATAACACTAGAGCAATAATTTGTTCTATCTATTGTGTCTTGGTAAGAATATGTTCGTTGTTCTCCAACATTTTTATACTTGGACCTGTCTCGAACAAGGAAATGACTGTTTTAATTGGAAACTTAAAAAGCTATTTTATCTTTCAGCATTAAAGATTTATATTGTGCGCCTATGTATCGTCGATAATTCTTTAAAATCAATTTTCTCGATAGGGAACCTTATAACAGGCAAGATTGATACTACTACGTAAAGTATAATAAGAAAATCCCGTTCACGATTATTCCATTATTACCTCGCCTTCGTTTATATCGGTTATAAGTAGTTGTAGCTTCAATATCGACGCTAATATGTATCGATTTTGCAGATATTGTAAATTGTTAGGAATATCGTATACCTTCTTAATCATCAAAAGAAAGCAAAATTAAATTCTAAGATCATTGTATAGGTGAAAATAATTCTTGATTTTATAGCGTACCGAATAACATTTCCGTATTTAAATTTTAAATAATGAATTGATTAGTTGCACAACTGTGATTAATCAACCTTGAATAAACTGTGTATTCAATTTATTTCCAGCAAAGCCTGGTGTTTCAGATATTCCATAGACTGTACTATCGTTTTTGGAATTTATCAATAGCTTTCATAAAGTCAAAGAATTTATCAATCCATTCGAATCGAGAGTCAGTTTTGAACTCTGGCCATTGGTTTGATTAGAAGCAGGCAACCATTTCGACATGACAAATAAAGCAATTGTTGTAAACAAATTCTGATATATTATTCAAGAAGATTAGTTTAATCGCACATACAAAATTGGAAAAATCAGTCCATTATAAAACCGCATAATAACATGTATAACGTGTTACTGAAAGCTTATTTTACGCTTGGTATCGCATGAACGATCTATCTTGGGAAACTAAATAATTTCTAACTGGATAACGGATATCCATAATATGCATAAAGATTGCCCGAGTAAACCTCGTATTTTATGCAGTGCAGCTAGAAAAGTTTGCGACCGTTTATTCGATGAGAGGAAAACTTGGATTTTTTAACGGAAAAAATATGAATAAGTGATACTTCCAACAAGAGAAAGTTCAGTCCTTAGAAGACAAAATTCTGCCTTTATATGTTTCTTTCTCAAGCGTGCAAAAGAAGATAAATATTGTTTGAGAAGAAAGCAGATTGTTTTACTCCAACAAAATAAAGGTATCATAAACTATTATAACAGAACATTTGCTACAGTATCGTCGCTCCTCCTACTCTGAAATTATTTCGCTTTTACCTTCCAATCGTCATAGCTTGAATGTGAATACAATTTGTATTCTACACCCACACAGGCTAAATTTAATTATATAGTTTTAAGGGCCACTATTCAAATACGCAAGCAAATTAATATGAGGTGGAATATTGGAATAAGATGGAAACACGAAAACTTAAACTTGAATTTATTGCGATAAAATAACGTCGCACAAGCGAGACGAAAATTGTAGAAATTATATTTCGTTGGTGTAGCATAAAACTTTCGAGACGAATATTCTCGATGTAATTAATTAACGAAGAAATAAATTAAACAGTTGACACACGTTCGTGAACTTGGCAAGTGTCATAATCTGACATTTAATATTTGATGGAACGCTACAGGAAAAAAGGCCAAGGAATCAGCGAGAATTTTTCAATTCTAATTCATAGTCGAAACGAGGAAATTAATTAATCGGCGCGCGCGTGATGCGTGAAATAGTGGACAGATGCGTCGTAATTAAACAGGTTCGTCTTATCATCAAAAATTAATTTGGTTTGTTACTAATTAAAGAACATATCATTTGAACGCAGATTTCATCATGCACGATGCTATTCTGTTATTTACGTGAGATTGATTACATAAATAATATTTTGTGGAAAATTTAAAATAAATGGTTAGCTAAAATTCCAAAAAGTTTTACATATGTATGTAATATGATATATATATATATATATAATGTATATATATCATAATATGTATGTACAGTTTTCTATGGTAAGTTTTTAAATATTTTCGTGAGTCAGAATATATTCTCACGCATTGTATCTGAGGAATTTACTAATTTGTATGCTATATGATATGTTCTAGCATCTTCCAAGAATTCGTCGGTTCGAATACGTTCGACTTCCCGCGAAGCTAAACATCCCCACCCCAATACGAATGTTAGACGAAACCACACGCGGGCATCATTCGATTGTCGAAAATCGTGGCGTCAAGACGTATCGATCGACGCTTGAGATCATTAACTACGTAATACATTTCCAATGCTATTCTTCTACGTTTATATGCTACTATTAGGTTTGTTTTATTAATACGCATTCATTTATTAATTTATTGAACATTATTGTAACAAAATTAAATATACTGTCAAGTTCTTTTTTGTTTTTTATTCTTTGATTGTACATTTGACTATTATAGTTATCAATAGCTCGTACTATTTACTTTTGAGACAGATTTTGTACTCGTATATTGTTTCGTTTCAATATAATTGGTTTTCGTATTGTACATTTGTTTCCATTCGCACAGATTATTGGTTAATAGAGAGATCGACATGAAAGAAACAGGAATTCAAAATATAGAGGCTGTGATAATTAACGTTTAATTTGGCGGAAGCAGTCTTCTCGTGTTCATATTGCTCTCCGGATTACTGGTAATATTTAGTTATTAATACAATTATTCATTCCATGATACATAACTTTATAACGTATAATTGATATGTCATAGCTGAATAATGGATAATCTATAGCTTGTTAAGAATACTAAGATGAAATTATAAAAGATTATAAAAATTAATTTGCTATTACGAGTATATTAAATTATTTGTCTGTCCCAAATAAATTAAAGCAGAAGATTTCACACGAGATTCTAAACAGTTCAACAGAGTAGATTTGCTTAGCAAATGTCTGAGCTTAAACTAGATACACTAGATTTCGTTATATTCGCTAGAAATTGAAATAACTAACATTCTAAATTGAGCTCAGTTTACAGATTAGAAAAAAAGGACCATGGGCTTCCAACTTATACCTTGCGAACGAATTTTCTATAGTAGCGTCATCTCCTGACTTTTTTAAATATGTAACTTTTATTATTCTCATAAAGAGGTCGTTATTACACCGGGATCACTTTTGATATGCAACACAATCGACACTGTTTTTAAAAACAATTTGTAATATTTCACATTTTCTTAAAGGTTTTTTTACAACCTCCACTTTTTCCCGTTCTCTGGAGAGGATCTAATCTGTAATTAAATGAGTGCTTCAAAAGCCAAGAATGTAAGTAACTTGCATGTTGTATTTCAATTCTAAAAAGATCAACTTCTCTCATTATTTCGCATATTCCAAATAATTAACACTGCCTTTAATAATAATTTATGATATTCGTGTTTTGTTAAAGATTTTTCACAATCTCTACTTCCACCATGGGACTCGACGGTTTTTACTTGATAACCGCTTTTCAGATGACTTTTCGTATATCACACCATCGATAACAACGAACTTCACGTCTAATCGTAAGTCGCATGCATTTCTGTACCTCCTGTCAGTCAATCATGTCGTAGGATGAAAGATTCGATTCGACACGAGTGACTGGTAGTATTACATAGAAATTAAAAAAATTTTAGAATTTAAGATGAGATTGACGATTGATATTTTATATTAATTTGAGTATCTCGGATTGAAAATATGTTTACCATAATAAACTTTTAAAATGAAAATTAATATACTGCGCAAGGAACTTCGCGACAAGCAAATTTCGGAATCAAAGAAACAAGATTCGAACATTGCTCTTGTTATTTTATTTACATTAATATTTAGCTTTGAATAAAATATTTTATTATTGCATCTGATATTTGCATTGAGTCTTAAACAATTTTTTAATAAATATATTTGTCGTTAATTTTTTCAACGTTTCCATCTTTTTGACAGGAAACTTGAATTAGATTTACAATTAGGTGAGATACACTAGCAGATATCTTTAAGTAGAATTAAATCTACAATTAAATAGGATGTTTTTAAATGAAATTAAATTTGTGATTTGGCTATTTTTAAGTTAAATTAAAAAGTATCGCTTCTTATCAGAATAATATTTAAATAAGGTAATGTAAAGTAGAAAATAAATGAGTGATGAAGTTGAGTTCAGTGTGAGGCCAGTTCTTAAAAGACATATTTCACTTCTTCTCTATTCTAAACTTTTTTCTGCATTCTAGATTTTCATGCGAATAAAAATGTTAAATATTAAAGGAAAATTTCAGACAAAGAGAAATATTATTTGATAATTCATTTGGATGTTCGTATTTCATCCGATCAAGATCCATTTAATTAATAGTAAGGTTTTCTCAGAACCTGTCAAATCAGGTACGATAAGCATGTTCTCTAATTTTACATATTCTATTGAGCAAACTAGTTTAACAAAGCTCAGTAACACTAATCCAACCTCATAATCGTGAACAATGTAAATACGTCTATTATTTAAAACATTTAAAACTTAATACACGAAAAGAATGTGCAAAACATTAAGGTGACATAATATATCTACCTCCAATATTAAAATAAAATAAATTTCTGTCAGTTTAGTCGATATAATATCCTTGTTAAATTCGTTTTGGTTTACTTCTGCAAACTTTCTGCCAACTTTCTGCAAATTTGTTGCATGTATCCTATTGCTGTCGTGGTAGTACTAATATCCATTTGTCGAGAAAGTACTTGAGAAATATAATAACGGAAGATGATATTTGCGTACTATATTTAATTATATTTAATTGTGAGGGAAACAGTGAAATAAACACACGTAACTTCACGCCTTCTGGCAGGTGCAGACATTTTATGAAGTTGGGACAAATGTCGAGGACGTTAACTGCGTATCGTGAAACTAAACAGCAATTTCGTGCAGCCGAGTTGCTCGATATTACACGAACTTCATTATACGCCAACCCACAATGAAGCAAAAGTATTTATCACACTAAAAGTATGAGAAATCGACGACAAGATGATAATTCATAGCAAAATCTATTCGAAATTAGTTACATAACGTTCTTACTATATCTTTTTTAATAGTAAAACACATAACATATTGTATATTCTCATATCAATATTTAAAGTTAATAGTTTACATTCAGATTTATTCCAATTATTATTAAATAAAAATTGAAATGTTATTCGCGGATTAAACAAAAAGAAAAACAACTGTTCTACCTTCGTTCTATTTTAATTGCTCGTTTATTTGTTTATCAGAATAAAATTATCGCAAATACTTCAGTTCATTGATTTAGATATCATTTCAAAAACAAACATATTGCAATTAAAATACGCATTAGGAAAATAAAATAAAAAGTAAAAAATGGAAAATTTCTACCGTGTAATTCAAATGGAATTCATCTGTCAATTTCCTTTATTTTTTAAGTGACGATCAGTTCTCGGAAAGCTTAATTTTCTTTCAACTCTTATCTTGCTACTGTTTGCCGTGGATTATTTTCAATGGTCTTTCACGCAGCATTGTTCTTGATTGTATTTTCTGATCTCTCACTTGACTTACATTTCAATGAAAGACTGTCAGTCTTGAATTGCTAACAAATCATTATTGTTCCTTAAAATACTGAACGCATACTTCTAGTAAAGCTTACGATTAATTTTCCAGATCTAAATCCACAAAATTACCTACTAGAATTTCTTGATGGCTCGTAACGTCGAATAACGAAGATGTGATCATTTTATTATAGTAGATGTATTTTAATAATTCAGTACAATTATTCTCTTTCCGTCATTTGTAACAAGCATACTTCACCTTATTAGCTGCGCATTGTTACACGACCAATATAAATAATTAAAAACCTCGTCAATATCTTACGAAACTTAAACAAGTTATGCATAATGCATATCAATGAATTCGCTGCATATCAAACGAATATTCTATGCATCTGATACACTATGCAATGCTATTGAAATGTTGATCTCCTCTCTATGCCACATTTTACGTACCTATCTGATTAGCCGAAACACAGTATCGAATTTGCCGTGTTTCAAAATCAATTCTCATCGGTAAACATGAATTTCAAACTTAAGAGCGAGGTAGCAGATTCACATAAATACCAGAGTACAAATTCACATAAATACTAGAGTACCAGAGTAGAAACGTTTTAACTTGAGAAGCAAATTCTAAATTCTAATATATTTTCGTTTACTTAAGAATTATCATGCGTATCATATGCACGTCATTTTGACAATATTAAGGGGAAACCAACCACTGTTGACGTTAGCTTGCAGTAGGTATTGTCGCCGATAATCAAGAGCGTGTCTCATTAAATCTACCCTCGTCTCACCCCTTTTCTTCGTACACGTTTAACAACGTTGCCCTTGGTCACGTAGATTAAATTGCATTCCTAAAGCGACGCTCGACTGGCATTTAAAAGTTAAACGAATATTTCAACGAATTACCTAATTAAACCACCATATAATAACTTAAGCGCAACTGTGTATTTTGTAATTGTGCTTTAAGCTATTGTCTTTGCAATTTAGTCCAATTCCACGAAGTAGCTTCATTACTGTTCAACAGATTACGTCGCGTCATGTTCATTATTCGACTCTTGTAGATAACAGAACACACAATTTTGAGTATTCGTTATAACAGTCCGATATTTCTCCGCGAATATTTATACTTTTATATTTTTATGAAATATGAGTTATTAAAGATTTTAAGAATAATATTTTAAAAATAGTATTAAAAATAAAATTGCATAAGTTGGTCACAAAGGGTTTCGCAAAATTTATTACAAGCCTCGTATTCATCTCGTCAAAGTCAACAAGAATCTATACAGCCCTAATATTTCGTGTATTTAGAAATGACAAGAATGTCAATTCATCAAAGAGCGAAATTCTAAAGCGCGTTCTTTGAATGTCTAAACCCCAAAGACGATGACTCCTTACTTTTCAATCTCGTTTCAACAGGATAAACTTTTAAAGTTTCTGTAATTTCGTGGCTTGCCCCTGAGTTATTTCAGTCACCGGGTTTCTCGTTCCGTTACATAAATCAAGAACGATCTCAGAGAAAGCCCGGCAAAATTAACCGAGCGAAAATCATCCCTGTCAAAGGAAACAGCCAATTCCATTGATCGAGATATATTTATTTTCCTTGGGAAAGAAGAATTAAACTGAATTTCTCTTATCTGTTTTATTTTTATATATCGTAACGAAAATAAATCCATCAAAGTAATAATAATTAAAAAAATAAATTATGTGTGGGTTCCAGTAGCTATTTTTACACGGTTCTGTTTAAATGACTTTTTATCAACTTTTTTCATACTACGAGAGACAAAAAGCTTATTATCATTTATTATTTGGGTAATAGGCGGATTACAAATATAAGTAAGAATATAGAGAGACGAAAGTTACTTTTACCTTATTACGTGGGAATATTAATTATCAGAAAGTATCATTATTAATTTATTTATATAAGTATTGCCATGTCTGCATTGAGAATTTCTCATTGCCTACTCCTTAAGATCTCAGAAATCGTAAAATACAAAAAGTACAGAAATAAAAATAATAAAGCATTTTTAAATCACCAAGGAAGTTGTATCGCAAGTTGATCCATTCGTAAAATTTTAAATTGGTTCCGAAGTCGGTATGGATTTCGCGGTATGAAACTTGTCCGATTAGAATTTACCGACAGAGGGACAGGAAATCGTTTGGACAACTGAAGCGACAAGTGACAAAGCGTTTTCCAATTTACCAGAACGAGTTTCGATAACAGCCACTCGAGAGACATAGTTCCTTCCTTCGTAGAAGAAACTGCGCAAACATTTCGCATCCTCCGCGCGCGTCTTTTTTTTTTACGTGCAATTGCATATATTCTACGTGTGTAACTGTCTCTCTATTTTACCGACTTGCGAGCATTTCGTATCGCAACTTATCACGTGGTCTCGAAATCGTTCGAAGAATACGCCTATCGCAAATCGATTTAATACTCCTGTAAACCTGCAACCCGCCTATCGACTCTGTAATATTGCGAATGAGATTATGCTCGACACGGGTGAAATAAGATCGTGTCAATGATATGTAAAGAAAGAGGATTTCTTTCATGTTATTCCTTATTAAATTACGCGAGAATTTTCCGTGACATTAGAAGATTTATTTATAAAAATGAATATATAAAATGCGTAGAAGTGTAAGAAAAAGATTCTTACAGATATTTAGTTCTATGCTATGTAACTTAATTTTATTTGTTTTCAAATTAAAATATAATTTCTAAATTGTGGATGTTTCTTTTTGGAACGATCAAAATTGCAAAAATGTACAGATTGATGTAGAAAAATATATAAAATATCCAAAGTATGGCACTCGTCGTAATAGTCGAGAGGAATTTTTATTTAAGTTTTACATAATAGTAGCAGCAGCAGAGTTTATTTTTAGCCTAGCGGAATAAAAAGAACTCGATTCATAATTATCTTCTGTATCGCTTTGCATTCTCACTTAGTCATCTATACGCACGTCCATTCGTTCACAGACACAATCTTATTTTACCCTTATTTTCCTATTACATATTATCTATTGTCTATCATCTGTCTAACTATTAACCATATTGTATATTATACAATATTTCCCAAAATATAGCTTCTGTATAACTTCCCTTCTTTTCATTTAGAATATAACAAATGATAGGAACAAAATGTTATAAATAAAATATATTAATCATGACTATAGGGACGCCGCGTGTTGTCACCTGATGTGAATCGTATTGCTCTTGTATCGTGATTTATTCTTGTCACTTGCACCAACCTCACAGACTAACCGAGAAAATATCGACAAAATCGTTTGAATAACGTTCCTCACAGTAACATATGTGCACGTATAATTAAAGACCTATCAGCCAAATTTCTATGCTTCGACAAATATTTTAAACTGTAGTCTGATAACGTCCCATGCAAATACTACAGAAGATTGGCGTTCGTATTTCTTCCCTCACAGAAATTAATCTTTGTCCTCTAATTAATTACTAGCTTGCGTGTATTTAATTAAAATCGAATTACACACAGTTACAGTAGCATTTTTCATCGTTTTTACGATTACAGGTATTGAATTTTAAAACTCTGTGCGGTAGTCAATTTTCTAAAAATAATGTCATAACTTTTTTGTTTTTTTGTTTTTTTGTTTTTTTTTTTGGAAGAAAAGTTAATTATCCCGCTCACGTTTCTTATGAGAAATATCTTAAATTTTCCGAGGCTGGACACATACTTTAATTTCATAAGAGCTAACTCGAAAGATTTCGATCGGACACTACAGTTGCTGAAATTTTTAAAACGTACCGATCTCTTGCAAATATTAAAAAAGCTCAGTTTATAATTCTACCTGATAGTAATAGCGATTATTGATAATCTATAACCTGTTATAGTGATTGATGCGGCTGTAAACGACGAGTTAGAAAAATACATGAAAGTGAATTGTCTAAAAGCAATTTTCCAAATCTTGCCGATCGACAAATCGCAAACAAGACAACGAATAAAGAACGTTCGATGCAAATAATCTACTTCCGCAAGGCAATTTGCCAATTCCCCCGCTAACGAGCTCCGATCCTAGTCCATCATCGTTCCCAAACATGTTCAAAATCACAATGGTTAAAGATGGAAATATCATTCGTTATGTTTCACTCAACAGGGTTTCATCAAGGTTTCCACGCGAATCACATTTCTCCGCTTATCGCATGTAAACCGACAGTGACGTTTGCAAAGGGGAAAAAAAAGGATCAGCTGAAAGGAAGGGATGGATCATGGATGACGACGTAGCAAGGACAGGTCCGCACCTTCAATGGTTGCTCGTTCGTGCGAAAACCCCACGGACGAAAAGCACGACGAGCCAGTTTCGCACATAATCCGGCGAAAGAGATGTGACCTTTTCGTTATCGTTTGATTCCCGGAACACGACAGTCGAGGTCAACGAGAATCTGCTCAGTTGGACCATTTTCGGCACTCCGGTACATGGCGAGGGTTGCTTCGTGGAAAATATTTCCGCTCACCGGAAATCGTAAATCGTCCGATACGCGGAATACCGACTCCAATATGCGCAAAGCTCGACGAAATCACTGTGACATGGAATTTCGAAGAAATTGTTCTACGCGATTTTGAACGGGCTAAAAGTGATGTAGATTAATGGCAGCAGCCCTCGAGTGGGTGGAAGCAAATGTTCCAATGAAAAGGTCATTCGAATTCGGTTTTATTCTTATTGTAACGCGCTTGTCATTATTTATGATTTAGTTATTTCGATGAAAGATCCGGGAAAAAGGAATTGCGATTATTTGGTGGGAAACCGTTTGGAAGTAAGATTGATCGTTTTGGGATACGAAAATAATTTTGGATGTGAGCGTAGACGTGAACAATTATTAGATACTATGATTGATTAACCGGTAAAATTGCAATTCGTTTGCGAAATTTTTATACCGAAGTTTTGATCTAGTTTTGATCGAATTGTTTGGCTCTTAAACGATGTTAGAAAAGACAATTATTATCCAACATATCTGACGACAGTTGCGCGCATAAAAATTCATCTAGATCGCCGACTTTAATTAACTTGTCCACTATTGACTTCCAATCGATATTCATATGATATTTCTCGTTTAGAAAATACATTCCGAATCTATCGGTATACTTCTGCTTTTTTCCACAATATTGGATTTTATTCTTATTCGTTTCTATTCATTCTTAATGACAAAAGCTGCTAATGGAATTTATAGAAAATATTCTTACGCGCATGCATTACCAACTGTGAAATATGCGTTTAAGTTAAACAATTAAATTGTTATTCAAGTACTCGAGTAGATGTTACGCTAGTTGCCACCGGTAGCATTATCTTTGATCAACCATGTTTTCAAATGTGTATTCCACTCTCTTGTGGACTCTCATCGCGCTTTCACGAGACGGAAATTACTGATGGTCGATAAAAGCCAGCGCGATGTCTTGAAGAAGGTCCCCATCGCGGATCACACTTGAATTTGCACTTTGATAAACTTCGTATGCTTTACCATTTCCCGTGCGAATGCCAAATGTTCTGGATTGTGTGTCGTGAAATGTCGGTCGGTAGTAACTACGTATTTATAACATCTGAATATTTGCTGGTAGATAGCACGAAAAGTTTGCAAGAAGAGGTTTGAGAATTTTGAGAAACTTGAAGAAAAGAATATTCTGTTTCGCTTAATCTTTCGTATTGCGAGTATCTTTACGACAAAACTAATTGATCTCTGTGAGAAAAGTAAACGAGCATTTGGTGTTTTCTATTCGCAAATTTAAGAAATTGGACGAAATATATAATTTTAATTGTTGATTCTTTGACTTAACTTTAAAAAACATACTTTAACTTTGAAAAACGTACATCTTTATCGAGTTCGATCTTCTCAAAAGCAGAACTTCGTTTCACTAACTTTTTGTCCATAATGTCGAACAGATCTATCGTTTCGTTATACAGTAATTTTTCCATCGAATTATAATGTCGTTCGCGTCTCGAAACCAATAAGATTACTCAATTAAAATCAATCCACGACACACGATTCAATAGAACGTTTGTTAAACATGAGATGGCAACTATGAAATAGTAGAAAATATAATGAAAACCAGATTCAGCTAATGATCGAATGACTAGTGAACACGTTGTCCCGGTTTATTTCCAAAGGATATTCGGAATGTAAATGAAGCTGGGCGCGTGTCATCCACAGGTCGCGGTGAATAAAAGAGACAATGAATAACCACTCTCGAAAACTAATTAAATTTCCTGCAAGGATAACGCGTTTCCTTGCTGGCAATTGCCCCTGCTCGACGCGTAAAACGAGCAAGAACGATAGTAAAACTACCTCGAACGATACCTATTTACGCTATTTTTCCTATTAATTGCGCAATGAATATAATACATTACCACGGAAGCACATTTTTACTGAATCGATTATTTGGCGTACAGTAAGAAAATAATAACAAGAAGGTAAATAATTTTGAAATAACAACGAGACTCTGTTACAAAGGTTAAAAATAATGTTCTCTAGAGGATGATCTTTTCTTTGATACTATTAATATCAGTTAATATGAAAGAATCGATAGAAGAGAAACTAAACAACTCCGAGAGAAAAGGTACAGGTAAAGGATAAATTGGACATGAAGAACAAGATGATGCAGAAATAAAGATGCTTGCCGATGGCCTTAGAGAACTTTAAGACGAATCAGCGACAATATCGACGTTCTATACAAATTTGCACGGTGAAATTAAAAAACTTGCTGCATCGAGAAAGTTGTCGCGATCTTGGGAAAATTTCGCTACTTTGTGACAAATAAAACTTGGCGATGAATGGAGTTGGGAATTGCCTAGAGTAAAGAACAATGGCGTTCTCGAATGGACCATTGTGTAAGAAATCGATAGCTTTTTACTATTTCTTTTTATCTCGTAATCACAGTGAAATTATACGCGTGTTACATCACGCCTTTAGAAAAGTCTTCTTTTCTTATGTCCATGAATAAAAATAGGTATTCTAGACACAGGGTATATTAGAAATTATTTATATGCGAAAATGGATAGAATTGTTCGTGGGAAAGTAAATTGGAAATGGCAATTTTTAACTACGAGACTTTGTTTTCGAGGAAACCGACCGAAGCGTCGAAGAACAGTCTCGTCGTAAGCGATTTGTTCAAATTTATGAAACTTTTTACTTAACACGATGTTAAAGTTTTAAATACGTGTTCGAGAACTTGTCGCGGTGTAACTTCTTACGCAAAAAGGAGAAAAAGTCCGAGTATAGTATCTTAATTAATTTTATGTAAAATTGTAAGTTTCATTCGAATTCTGACTACACGAACTTATACATTATCTCAAATTAACAAAGTATCGATGTAGCGTCGTAGAAAGATTGATAGAAGGAGCGTACAGTTTAAAAATTCAAAATACTTTATATAATTTCCTTTCTATCGTAAATAATTATTTCATTGAAAACACGTGCATCCTTCAACAAGTATACTGCTCGTTATTTAGTAAAAGATCGCATAAAAATATCGCGCAATATCTATAATTCATATTCTTTATGATCGATCGATTTAGTTACGTGATCTTTATTGTACACCATCCAAACATCGATGGTCATGATTTACGCCCTCGAGCATCGAATAAATGATTCTGACGATGATTAAAAACCGTGGATTTTTCGGACGATAGGTACCACGCTTCTATCTGTTTTCTTTCACACGTGTAGCTAATATTTGTCCCTTCTTTTTCATCGTATAGATGACATAGATTTTGATTAAAAACGTATTGCATGATCTGTTATAATTTAATCTCGAAGAAAGTAGTAGATTTTTAAAACCGATTTTTACTTCCATATCTGCTGACCGATTGTATTTTATTGATACAACGAACTACTGATTTCGCATTTACGAATTATTAATTTCTTCTTTCATGTTAAATTAACGCAATGGCAAAAATGATAATATAATGGAGAATAGATAGTATTTAATTTACGCATTTTTTATTTGAAATCAAATTTCCGTATATCGAAGAATAAGACTGTTGGTATCGTTCATGAATAAGATAAAGATATGTACGTAGCATTATTGGTTTCTCCCATTTATCAGAACACGTCAAATTGACACAAGGAAACGAGGGTTAGATTCATATATAAGGAGAAGGCAACATAAATATTTGCGGAAAAAATTGCACATTTATATGATACATGTATATGATACATGATACTTAACGTTTTATATCGAATCAGTTATAAGAAAAATTGCAACAAATGTTTATGCAATTAAATCGTTCGGTGTTTTCATCGAATGTATGTTTCTATATTTCTAAAATGAATTAATCTTTTAATTAGAATAATTAAAGAAATTTTTAGGTCACATCAAAGATTACTTGTAATTTCTCGAGTAAAATGAATCTCTATACTTTATCCGTGTTATCCATCGTTTTATCTCCCTTGAAACGTGCCTTTTATTACTCAGATCGGATCACAGAAAAACTTGCGAATTAAACCCTTCGGCAAAGAAACGCACTAATTAATGAAGCTTTTTAAGGAAATGATATTCCGAATATTCAATGAATCTTATAATGCCAATTATGACGTACGGTTATCAAGCATTCTATCACCAAAGAATCGATCGATTTATTAAAAGATTTCCATACTCGCTTACTGTTGCCAATCCAATATAATATTTTTCCCATGACGTTTGGACAATTTTCGTAGAAAAATATGTCGCATGATTTCAATTAGGCGTTAAATTAATATTATAAGAATGTGTTAGAATTATTTAGGAATCGTATAGATTTTGAAAGTGCAGTTATTGCTAGATTTATATGCTGCGATTAGAACAATTGCGAATCAGTGAACTGTATTGCGATTCACAATCTATCAACGTAATAATAATCTATTATAGTCGATATCAATCATCTTAACCCCCGTATCAATGTTATAGTATATCAATTGACATGTTAACTATGTATATGCTTGCCATCATAATCATGAGGAATGATTACTATCAAGTTTCTGCGATTTCTTCCCAAATGGTGAACTATCTAATCAACCAGATATAATATAATTTCAATTAAAAATGAAAAATTCTTTAATCGATCGCTGTGGCAAGAGGGAAATCGTTCACGCGGACAAGTCGGAATAAGATTACCAATTTTCAACTACGGAATTTAATTATTACCAGAACATGCGATTCGATCTCTATAGTTCCGTATTTCGAGCGCTAATCCATTTGATCAAGATATTCCCTTTGTTGCGAAATTGGGATCGCATTTTGAGAGCGTTAATTACCCAACCATCAAATTTCAAGCGATCTAAAATTTTTAATAAGCACTGGTACTCTATGAAGAAGTTCTCGTGTTCTGTACGCTCGTTAATTTCAACGTTTCCGAATCATTTGAATAATTATTTCTTTCTCTTTGTTATTAATTTCTATAAAAGATATATTTGTATAAAAGATGTAACTCAAAAACATTGGAAAAATTGTGTTGCATAAAAATAACAAATTTCTTGAAAGTATGTAAACTTCTGAATTAATTTAATACAAAATTAAATAAATGTATATTAACGTACGTATTGATAATTTATTTTACAAGTAAAAATTGTTATTTTAGCGAATCTTTTCCACTAATGTCCGATATTCGAAGAATTATTAAATTCTATTGAATATTTTGAAATATAGTTTTTTGCGATCTTTTAAATTTTCGTTTAACGTTGCAGTTCGTTAAATATTATTCGCTCTTAACGATTATGTTACTTCTACAAAATTCTTTTCCCAGCATATTTCTACAGAATTTGATTTTTCCTGAATCGTAATAATTCTAAAAATTTGTTTATTCCCGTAATGTTACCACTACATTAATAAAGTAGCAAAATGCAACAAGAATGTTGAAACTATGTCATTGTATCTTATAGAAGAAAAAAGTGAAAATATGTTTTATTAAATTTTACAAGAAAAATATGAAAGTCCCTTTATGAACCTTGCGTAAATGAAATTTTTTACTCCACAAATAAAAATCGCAGCACGCAATCAGCTTAAGGTATTCCTTTCTGAGTCTGAAAGGATACGTTACCTTAAGAAATTGAAAAATTAGAAAATTGCTAGCCATCAAAATATCGCGTAAAAGATCCGCTTTAAAATCCAACAAACCCATGGTTACGTTTATTGCCATTTTTTAACTGAACACATTTGCGTTACTTTACGATCTTCGTTCGATTAAACCACACTAGAACGATTACAAACCCCATCGTGGACAAACTAACGAACGAGAATACCAAAGAAGCTACCAACGACTCTACATATTCCGTTCGTAACGAAATCCCAGTAACTTTACAGTGACTTCGTCTTTCTCTCAATTTCTCGCAACTTTGCTCGCCACCTGACGCTAAACACGTACAAAAAGAAAAGTTGCCCGCTAAGTACCTTAAGTAAGTACTTTGCGACGAAACGACCGAATGGCACGGAGTAGAAAGAGGAAAAATCATAAACTCACCAAAGGAAGACGGATCTCGTTGACGACGAAGATGTAGAGCAAGAGGCTGACAAGGTGGTTTCCGGTCAGACCCATTTCGTAAACTTTGTCACAGTGTCCTTCCAACGCGGTTCGCCAAATCTGAATACCGGCTATGTACGCGGCCGCTTCCTTATATAGGGTACATTTCACCCCGCGCAGGCGTTCCATCCCCCATAGAGCACACCTACACCCGATGGTACACGCTGTACACACACCATCGCTGAGAATTTCTGTTGGTGGATCACGCAATATGCGTAGATCTCCTGTACCGTGTACACCTCGTCCTCCTCCGATGGACCACTTTGAAAAGGAAAAACGGATAAAAAAAAAAGAGAGTGGGAGAGAGAGAGAGAGAGAGAGAGAAGAGACTAGAAAGAGGGGGAGCTAAATCGAGACGAAGAAAAAAGAAAGAGACACGACGTGATTTTTTAACTACGACTCGGTTAATATGCCCGTGGATTATTGCGTGTCGACGGGAAAACGCGATGACTCGGTTGCTCGAACGAGGAAAAACTTCCTGCGGAAACTTTATTGGCACTTTTGACTTCTCTTTCGCCTTTCTTTTTATTTTTAGTCCTGTTTATTTTTATTTCGCGTGTTTTTTTTTATCCGCCGATGAATAGCTCATTGATTCCCTCGTCGAAGAAGCGGACACATTGTAGCGAGTCGCATTGTCAGCGACACTTGATAATTGAATCGAGGACAAAGACCTTCTGTGACTTTATTTGAGGAACTGTGCAGGATAGGTATACCGAGGTTGTTCCGAGGGGAAATGCGAAAGCTGTCGGTAACTTTTCGCGGTTTTATTTTCGAGTTCGCTTGGGGTTTGAAACTGTCTGAAATTAGCTTCTGATGCTCCTTTAAGGGAAAAGGGGAATAGATGGTAAAGGGAAGGGAATCGCGGTGAAATGGTTGTATAATTAACAGGCATGAAAACGTAATCTTTCGTGGAAATTTTTCGGTCCGTTTTTATCTTCGTGCGCCGAAATTTCGATGTATGCAACGCAGCTATCTGTGCGGAAACGTGTAAAGGACGTGAAAATGCGGATGATAATTTTCATTTAAAAAACACTGTTTTAAAGTATCCTTATTTTTACTTTTTATCACAAAGTTCATGTTCGATTTTTGAAACATTGAAAACGTCAAACTACGATGGAATAACATTTTTAATAAAATACATCCAAAGAATTCTGTACAAAGCGTATAATCAACCATTAATTATAATGCACCGTTTAAGTCAGCTATTAAACACCGTGTCAAATTTAAATCCTATTGAAATTTAGTTTAATATCGTATAACGATACTCAGTCGCATTTATCAAACGTGTACTAAATCTGACGTAACGGAATAATTGTAATAATGTAAAATTTGCAGTAATTATCGAAGATTACTATTTTATTTAATTATGTTTCATATCCGAATAAATAGAGAATTCGCCAAAATTAATATCGAATAAACAAATGAACATCAAGTTGTTTAATGACTATTAATGGAAAAGAGCACGAACCGAACATTCTCTTGGTAAAATAATAAACAAAGGAATAACTTGAAAACGAACGAATTTTATGCAATATCCCTCTGAAACTCTGATCCAAAAGCATATAGCAGTTTATACAGTCACGGTATATCTTTCCTCGAACTGGCCTGTATAAATCGTACCTATTTTTTCACTTTTTAAATTGTTTATTCTATGTATCTTTATATCAGAGTAATTTAAACGATTTTATAAATCCCTCGTTGAAATGAAGATATCACGCTGCATAAATACGAAAAAAACGAGAGAGTGAAAATACGTTAGGCGTTAAAAAGTCACAGAATGTGGACAAAAAAAAAGTGTTACCAAAAAAGAAAATGTGCGATTGCAAAAAAAAAAAATTGCGCTACGCCGATGTTGACCTGTGTAAAACTGTATGGATCGATGCAGTGCCCGGATATAGTGTCATATTGTTTTAAAAACAGTGGAAAATACCCTTTCTCTCCTTAAGCCTTAAATCATTCTATCAAAAATGATACTTTTTATACAACACTTTACACTTTTCTTCGATCCTTTTTCTTTCTCTTTATTTAACGATAATTTTAACGATATTGTTTGACGATATTCGACTGCCACACGCATTAACATTTTTATAAAACGAGCTTCTTCGTTTTACAAATTCTCGAGCATTTCCCACTAACGTGACGTTACTCTTTTTCCGAGTACAGCCATTATAAGCCAAGTAATTAAACTACTTATCGCTTTCCTTAGTCGTTTAATAACCGATTGGCCAAGTCATGATTTAATAATAAAGATCACAGCTTGATACAGATACGATAGCATATTAAAAATATCGACATTTTCATGGTATTTATCGTGATAACTTATTGTTCAGTATTGAAAACTGAGTTCACGAAATATCGATGAATTTCTAATATTTGACACTGCCACAGATATGTTGTAACAAAATATTTGGCGTTGCAAACAGGTGTTGGACGAAACAAACAAAAATGTGAATATTTTAATTTAGATTTATTAGGCCCTTCGCTTTTTCGGGATAGATATTTCTGAAACTTATACTCCCTTCATAAATACAAAGATAATTAGTTTCATAAGTTTCATTATGTTTCTTTATTAAAAGTAAGTCAGTTAATAGCTTCGAAACTTCTATTCATACTAAAGATTATTATAGTACTTTGAAATAAATGGGAAACGACGTTTCTGTTTGATCTTAAAGAAAATTTTAATAATTTTTGATAATATAGATAACAATATTTAAATTTAATAATTACCAGCCTTTCTTTCCGGTCATTGCTGAAAAAAAAAAACAGATGTCCGTATGTGCTTTTTTTATATTTTAATTTATATTCTACCGAGCACGTCCAGAAAAATAGAATCTAAATAAAGTTTTGCCTCGTATGATAAATATTATAAGGAGAATTTTACTTTGCATATTTTATGCACTTTTGCACGCTCGAATTTCCCACAAATACACGTACGATTTAATTCGATGGCTTGTTTCATAACACGTACATCATACGTATAGCATTTTTTTCTCTACGTTTGTTCGACGAAAAATAGAATGTGAATAATAAATACATAACTCTTTGGATTTCGTGTATCGATTACACGTGCTATAAGAAGCAGAATATGGCGCGCATCCCCTGACGTCGAAGAGCGGGCATCGTATTTTGATACAAGTTTCTTTGGGAATATACAATTTCAAATATAATTGAACGCGTATCTCTCTGATTTCGATCCAATAAGCGTGGATAATGTCTCAAATAAGACGCGTACGCGATTACGGCTTTACACGAAAACGTATTTATGGAGCACCGTAGCTAAAAATAGATACTCGCTGTTATAAATGATAGGTATTAATACGGAAAGAATTGTTTTCGCGTCTCAAAATTGATGTTTTAAGACGAAATGAAAAGTAAAGACGCTGGCAAACCTACATTTTTGCGAGAGAGGATTCTGTCGTTGTTTAAAATCAATTAAATAAAAAAAAAGATCAAATTAAATAATTCATAAGTATAAAATATAAATACGAATTGAATTTTGATAACATTACCGCTGTAATCTTTGTGCATGAACGATATAATAATTGTAGTTGAACGATTTTTCGAAAACGTCCACGACTTTGCTTTTAAAAATAGAAATGGAGAAAATCAAAATCACTCGCGAAATGTCTGCAAGTGTTGCGAAGCAGGTTTTCAGATAAAATGCATATAGGACGACTATAAAATTCATTTATTGTGTCTTATCAATTTGTATAAAATATTGATTTATCATTACAGGTCACACATGGATACGTGTATAATCTATTATACAATTTATCATTGTTACGTGTATCATATCGTTTAAGACCCAAGAAAACCTATGTATATACCGCTTAAACTGTAACTGAAATCGTTTACACATATGTATATGATTAATGCATTAGCAGAAGTATATAGCTCCTTTCGATCAGATTAGATAAAGAGAAGTACGTTATCTGCCAATAATTTAAATTTCATATTCACACGAATAAATAAATAGTTACTTTGATCACATACGGATTTTTCCAATTAAGAAATCTTGAGGATTTAAAAGCCACAAATTACTACATAAACTAGACTTCTTTGGAAAGATACGTGCAACAAAATTGCTTTTGCGGTTATTAATCCTAAAAAAGAAAAAATTGGTGCAACCTTCGATTAATCTTTCTTTCCTTCTTTTTTTTTTTTCTATTTTCTTTCTCTTTTAGAATCTTCATTTTAAAAATTAACAGCTAGAACGTCCATTAGAGAAATAAGTTTCCGAAAATTAAATTCTAAAACATAAATTCTAATTAATAAAACTGAAGAAATTTTGTTTTCCTTCGTGCTGATAAATCATACCAAACTGTAACGCAGAAAGGAGCAAGCTGCTTTTTTTAAGATATTTTACTTAAAACACTAACTTGTGAGACATACGGAGAAAATGACTAATCATAAACACATATCAATTTATCCCTACCTATAGATTTTCACTAATGAAAAATTATTATTGTTGCCGTTAGATCTTGTTTTTCGCAAAGTAAGACCTGAACGTTTGCAAAATGTCAATCTTTGAAAATGTATAATTATCTGCTTGTTCGAGGCACTCGTACATCTCACATCGATATTAGCATGCGCTTATAACGATAAATATGTCGTTATTATATCTAAAGAACGTTGTAAAATGCTTACTTTTAATATTTAAAGCTTATCATTTCTTATAATCGGTAGTAAATGTTCGTAACCATCCATTATAGTATATTTAACGTTCTTTTTTTTTTATATTTTTTACTATATGTATACTTTTTTTTATCATTATTATAGCGATATGACGGGTACAAGTGCATCTTGTCTGTCAAGGTACCTATCTCGTATGTACAACATTACTTCTAAACTATATAACATCTCAACATGAAAATGTCAAATCAAATCAATTGTTAGTACTCGCTCAATATCCATTGCAGATGAATCTCATTACAAGAAAAATTTTAACGATTAAATTTACTTATTTGCACGAAAGAAAATAACTGGCAATTGATAATAACATAAGAATAGTAACAGTCAAATAATAACAACTTTCTCATTCACAGATCATGTAATGTTGAGATGTTATACATATTCATATACATCCTAAAGAATAATAAAGCATTTGATAAAAATAGCTGGCTTTTATTACAATCAGTGGAGATACGATTAATATTAATGAGAGATTTCATGAAATCTATTGATATAAGATATTTTCAATATCAGCAATTAAACTTCTCAAGTTACTGTTAATTATGAACAAGCTTTCAGTAAAAAATATGAACTTATTTGAATCTGTCTTTTGGTCAATTCACGTTTAAAAATACATATGCATTGTTTTATGCTTTTATCCTTTCTTTCTCCTCTATTTTCAATGCAAACAGTCACAAAAGACTACCTATAAAATAGATTTTTTTCTTTCTACGCAAAAAAGAGTACTTAAATGTATAATCTCTGAAGTACCAGTCTGTGCAAAATACTTTAAAGTTTGAACACAGTTTTTACATGGAAACAAAAGCTTTTTTCTAACTTTGTTCCAAATTTTTTCTTCCTTTCTTCCTAAATTAAGACAAGGAAAACTATGACTTGAATTTTCCACCTCAATTTAGTAAGAACTAGGTGTTAAATATTCATATTTGATCCTTGACTTCTAAACAGATTAACAACATAGTAACCAATACATAGCCAACTGATTATATTGGTATTTTTTCAACAATTATTATTACAGTTAATCTACATCCGTAATATTTACAATATTGTATACTTTAAAATTAATAGACGTTGTATGTGTAGCTTGTATAGTAGATTTATATAAGTTGAATTTTCATTTCTAACTTTGACTGAAATAGAATACTTTTCTTTGAACGCACCAAAATCAAAGTAGTGGCACGATCATCATTTGAAATGAAACATATTCTATTAATCTGTCAGTCAGTATTTTATTGCATTAAGTCTTATCGAGTATCCTTACTTGCTCAGAGGGTATTTTTCTTTTATATGACATAACATTTACAAAAAGGTTCAATTTATAGTCACGTCTCAAGTACTTCTCTGTATGAGTAATCTAGCAATCACATAATACAAAGTAGCTATTTTTACATTCTCAAAATTGGAATTACAAATTATCGATAAAAATAATATGTCCAATTATAATTGGAGCTATTGCATATTACATTATTGACTTTACGAAATAGACGAAATAAATGTAAAAATAATCGAAAATTAAATAATGAAAAATGTTGTTTTTTTTACATAATAAACAATACATGAGAACATAACAACTATAGTAAGCATATTTAGTTAAGTCAGATATTGATGGTATTCGATATAATTACAACCAGAATTTTAAAATATTAAATCATTGAGACAATTATTCTCTTAATAAATACCTTCTATATCTTAGTACAAAGCTGTTAATATATGTCATGCCATAACATAATACTATCGATAGATTTCTCCGTAAAATTTAATTTGCGAAGAAAACGATACTATAATACATGTCAGTGTTGTCAAGGATCATATCATTGAGAATTACAAATAATATTAATAATAAATATCATACACAAAGATCATGAATCGATCAGTAAATAAAAACACTTGTTTTAGTCATTCTCTTGTTTTACCATTAGCTTAGCCTTCATAGATTCATAGAATACTTGGAGAAGATCTTCCCGACTGAACTTCGAACTGACTGCTTCAAAAATCTTTAATAAATCCTCTTTCGATTCACAGAATTGTTCGATACATTCGACTGCAAACTGGGAAGACCAAAGTTTACTGAAAATATTCTCCATAACAGGAGAAGATTGAGATTCCAAAGCTTGCGCTATGTCAGCTGGACTATTATTTTGCAATGCTATATCTAAAACGACACGCGGTGGTATTAATTCATCATTTGCGACTGTATGGCTAATGATTACATCCATTGGCATTCTTTTTAACATAGCGTTTAAACTAGATAATTCTGTCATAGGCTTCCTTATCCCCTGTTGTTCTTCTTCTTTCAATTTTTTGGACAACATTTCAGCAAGTTCTGAAGATATACATTTTTCATAAACAGCATCCTTAACTTCGTTAAAATCGAGAATATCCAAACAATCACTGGTCTTTATCTTTTTTCTATATGTATTCAATACTTTTACAAAAAATTGTTTGTCAGCACTGAAAATATCAGGAAGCCGAAGCAAAACTTTATTCACTCCACAAGCACGGCATGCCATCTTCAATATTACTTCATTAGAATTTTTTCTATTTTCAGTGCCAAGCATTCTGATGGTTTCACTTTCCAATTCCACCTGTGATACATGTCTCATTTTATTCTGAAAAAACAAATAATTGTATATTTTCAGCTAAATATCTTTTAATTTTTAATTAGCATTAGAACTGTGATGAAACGTCATACGGAAATACAAACAAAATATTTACTTTATATTGTAGAAGAAGTTTTTCTGGAGTGCATCTCCTTACTGCACTTTCTAGCACTAAGTTAACATCTATCTCATCCAAAAGGTCTTCCAAAGCCATTTGTGCTGCAACCGATTTTGTCGCTTTATTCGCTCCTGCTTTGGATAGATAAATAGAGTCAATACTAGTACAGGTTCCAACAGTTTTTGTTGCTTGTGTTGTTGTCACTGCATTTCTAGCGCAAGAGCTAGAATTTTCAGTATCATTTTCTGATGTAGAAATGGTAACCTTAGATGATGCTGGTATACTCGTAATTTGTCTAAATAAAAACAGAATTTTGTTATACAATCATCATAAAGGAAAAAAGAATAAATACATAATTTAATACTATTATTAACATACGTAGTTGTCACATTTGATGATTCTGATCCAGTCGTTTGTGCAACTTCATACGTTGCTTGAGAATTAGTTTTAGAAGCATCAACTGTAAGCATATTTGACAATTCATTTGAAGCTGATTCTGTTGTTTCCTTAAACATCTTACATGCATTCTTATCGATTATAACATTGTTAAAAACTGTACTAGAGCTTGACCGGCTTAATGGTATATGATTTATTAATTCATGACGTATTTCATCAGTGCTGCTTTTTATTACTTGATCTTCGGTCGTTACTTTCCGTGTAGATGCAGGTACATTAATATTTACAGAACATGATACTTCGTTGTTATTTGATACTTTTTCAGCATGTTTTTTCTCAAAGCATTTTAAAACATTTTTTACAAATTCAACTTTTGAATTACTCTTTACTGGAATTCTGTTTATTTCACGTTCAGATAATTGGGCGAGATCCCCAATGGTTTGAATATTTCTATGTTTAAAACACGTAAGTAAATGTTGCACCCAAAGAGGATTAGTCAAATGATCAATGATAGATGTTATAGGTTCTTTACACAGTATTAATGTGCGATATATAGGTTGAATAGAATCTAATAATTCTGGATGTGGAGTTTCTACATTAAATTCGCTTGTATTCTCACTGTCTTGACTTGAAGGTAAGCTTCCAAATACTGAATCTGTAACGGGTAGAGTATCTTGTTCTTGGATATTCTCTTGCATATTCTCAGTTGCTTGTGTACTAGTCCTTATTAATTTTCCGCAGAAAATTTCGTCTGAGTTTGCTGAAGAATTCAATACAGTAAGGTTTGCTGCATCTATTGTATCGTCTAAATATTCAGAATTCGCATGTTTTTCTGAAGAATGTTTTATTATAGAATTGTCCTGAACATTGAATTTCAGCAGATCTAATGAATTATTCATAATAGATGTATTTTCTATAGCGCTTGTATCAACATCAGAAGTCCTTTCTTCAACAAAATCATTATGTTTAGTATCTATTCCGGTAAACATGTCTTCCTGTGTCATTGAATGATCAAATTCATTATTTTCTAAACTAACATTACAATCTTTTGATACTTCCAAAATTTCATCTTTTTGACTTTGATCTGTTTTGCTTGTAAATGTCCGTTTTACATGTTTGGAAGACGTTGAATCTTGGGTAATTTCAAGTTCAATATTTAAATTATTAATTTTAATATTATTTGGCATTGGAACTGCATTTGTTGACTCATCTTCTACAGAATTACACATTTGCACATCAGTATCTATAGTAACATTCTCTGAATATTCTAATTCTTCAGCTATTTTTGTCAATAATTCGTTTTCTCTTTCACATTGTATGTCAACTTCGGATGCATTTGTCACATCAGTTTCTTCATCTTTTTCCAACTTATCTGAGTCTGTTGATACCAATTTCTGCTTAATTTGTTTTAACCTTAATGGCGAATCCTTACGTACTAGTCCACGTGAAGTAAATTTAATAGCTTTATAGATTGAGTCAGTAGATGTAATTTCATATCCCATTTCCTTTGAAACTGGAGGATCCGCAAAGCTTACTCTTTTTCGCTATAATAAAATATAATATATCACAATTAACATGTCTTAATGGATTCTAATATTACGTTAAAAAATATCTATTATATTTATTTTATAAAAATATTTATTTTTTGTATTATATCAATATAATTATAAAAATATGTAAATTATAAATAAAATTATAAATAAAATCATATTTTTATATTTTATTAAATAGCCTGTTGTTATACATTTGAAAAAGATTACCTTACTAGGAGTTACAGCTTCAGGATCAGGTTCTGGAATATATTGACGTTGACGTTTCAATATACTTGCACTTGGAGATGCAGTCAATGAAGGTGGATTTGCACTTGACCATTCTAGAATTGGCAGTTCATCTACTTGAAGCATGGTTTCTTCACCTATTTTATCACTTTGAGCATCAGTTTGTGCAGATATGCAATCTACTGATTTGTCAGCTTTTGTGAAAACTTTTTCTCCATCATTTTTCAAATTAGAAAATAATTTTATTGGAGGGGAAGAACAATAATCTGTTGACCTCATATTATTAAAAATTTTCTCTTGTCTGCTGCTACATGTTGCTGTTATTTTATCAACTTCTTTCAACATAGGTGCTTGTTCTTTTTTTCCAAGCAACATATCATTGTCCGTATCTTTGGATTTTACTCTTTTAACTGTATGTTCTTCATCTAAATTTATTACATAGTCTTCAGCTTCCATTCTTGCTTGTTTTGTTACTAACCCTAACATATGAGCTGCACGTCCTTGTGCTGAGAAGGTTTTTAATTTTGTCTGGCGTTTGATATTACTTTTAGGCGATGATAACTCAAGCAAGGATTTAAACACTGATCCATCATTTACTTTTTGCACTTCAGATACACTATCCTTTTCATTATCACATAAATTATTTTCAATAATAGGAGTTGAAATCTTTGGTTCATTGATACTGATTTCATTGGTTTCTTCAAATTCCTTAACATTATCTTTAGGAACTTTGATATTGTCGTTATCACAATCATTTGAAACAATTTTAGCTACCTCCTCATTCTCAGCTGTAGCATCACAGCATTTCATCAAAGGAGAAATATCGTCCACTTTATTAATTTTAATAAAACATTGTTTTTCAGTACATTTTTTTAACAATTCTAATATTTCTTGGGAACTTTCTACTATATCTTCTGCATCATCTTGAGTTTGATTTTTTCCTTCTATGGACTTAAGATCTTGATTTAAAATTTGTGTTTCGCTATATGATTTATTATTATTAACTACTTCAACATTATTTTCAGTAGATTTTTTTGTATAAAGTAAATCACATTTATCATCTGATATACTTTTTGAAGTAATTTCTGTCTGTACATTTTCTTTTTGTTTCTTTTCCCCTACTTCTTTTTCTCCTTCTAATGAATTCTTTTTATTCTGTGAAATAGCTTTTGTATCTTCAATTTTGTTAAGTTCAATTCTTACTTTTGATAATTTACTTTTATCTAATTTAGATAATGCTTGTGAATCTTCTACTACATCTTCCATATCATCTTGAGTGTGACTTCTACCTTCAGTAAATTTAATATTTTGAACAGTATCATTAATTTCAATAGCTCTTTCGGTATTAAGTAAATCGCACTTATTATTTGGTATACTTTTTGAATTAACTTCTGTCTCTGCAGTTTCTTCTTTTGTATTTTCTTTGACTTTTCTTTGTTCTTCTAATCCACTCTTTTTATTTTGTAAGATCTTTCTTGTATCTTCACCTTTTTTAACTTCAACTTTATCCGATCTCTTAGGTCTGCCTCTATGTCTTGCTTCTCTCTTTGCAATATTAGCACCTTTGTTTTCTTCTGGTTGCTTTTTATCATCACAACATTTGGATCGCCGACTACGTGATAAGGGACTGTCAAATACCATATTTATACGTAAACGAGATATTTCATTCCTAGTACGTTGGCTTAAATTCGCTTCATCAATTGCTATTACACTCGTTACTGCATTATCATTTTCTACAGATTCACACCTATCGCTATCACTAGCTGTCTCCGTTAAAAGAACTTTCCTTCGTTGACGCACATTAGTTGTTTCGCTTTCACTATCTGAAATTGATTTTCGTTTAATACCTCTTTTTTCTTCTTTGGTCAATTTATTTTCTACATTTTCCGATGCTTTTTGTTTATTAATTATTTCAGACTTGTCGTGGATTAATTTCGTCTTTAAGCTGCTTCGCAAAATTTTATTTGTGTTTGACTGTCCCGGTTGATTGTAAATAATTTCTTCAAGTTTTGACGAAGTAACAGGCTTTACAGCAACATTATAACGATTGCGTCGTTTACTACTATCTAACATAGATGGAGATAGACTTTTGTCATCTTTATTTTCTAAAGATTTCTCTTGTGTATTAGCATCTAAATCTGCTGAAGTTTCTGGATCTGCATTGTCATAAGCATTTTTCACCGTTATCATTTGATCTTCTTCTATAAGCAAATTTTCATTACTGTAAGCATTATCTTTTGCTTTTTGTATGGATTCTAATGGTATGTTTTGTTCAACGTTGTCTGTTGATTTTGTATCATTTTCAGCAATTGATTTACTAACTGCTTCTAATTCCTTCATTTCAATTTTGTTTTCTTTATTTGCATCATCGTCCAACATATTTCTTATTGAAATATTATCTTTTTTGTTATGATCTTTCTCTGCTTCTCCTAAACTTTTACTTTTTTTATCAAACCATTCTTGTAAATTTTGAGTATCTTGTGATGAAGATTGTGACAAATCATTATACAATGCTGCAATATCTTCTTTCCTTCGTTTCAAAGACTCTTTCTGGTGTTCTGTCAAGCGATTGACATCAAACTTTAAGTTTGTTTTAATGAAAACATAATCCTGTAATTGAAAAAATGCAAAGTATAACAGTTACAGAAGAAACATATTTACAATTATTACATAAATTCCTGTATATATATATATATGTATATACCTGTGACTCTGTGTCAATTGATACTTTCTTTTCTGTATTTTTGACTGGTTCTGATTCCTTAACTAATTTTTGGCTATTAGTTCCTTTTAAGAAACCACTACTTACTTGGTTTAGTGACTTTTCAATTTGATCATTTTTCATTTCTGTAATTTCAGCCTTGCTTAATATCTTATTTGTCACTACTTCTTTTTCAATTTCTTCCAATATTAATTTAGGACTATCACATAACGCATTTTTCAATTGGAAGAGAGACATTGTTTGAACTTGTATATCAAGACTTGAATGATTTAATGCTTTAATAATTATTTTTTTGTAAGATGAAAGAAGACTATAATTTATTAGTTTACCAAGTCCTTTAAAAATTATAATTACACTTTCCCATGTACTTGCTATCTACAAATGAAATATTTTAAGGTTAATTCTATTTTTATTATATATTCAATTAAATATTGTAGAATATTCATCAATTAAATGAATATTATATCAACTAAATATAAAAGAATATTAAAAAGTATGTATACCTCTTTATGTAGCATTTCTAATTCAGATTGAAGCATGAGCTCAATAGCAGGTTTACAAACGAGCAAATATAATATTGCTTTCTCTGCATTATATCCATAGATAGTAATAATTACTGCTGACAGTGCTTTAAGAGCACGTTCACATTCTTTAGTTCTTTTATGGGATAAAAAGTACATGACAAGATCCACGATAAGATGTATAATAGATGGAACTTCTGTATTCGCTGAAAGTTAGATTGAAAATTAAATATTTATCTTATACATTCATTAAGATTGTTTCTTTCCAAACTTCCGTTAAATCAGTAACATACCCAATAAAAGCTTATAGTTGATAGTTTTCAGCAAAATGTCTAAACAGTTTAAAATAAGATTAGAAGACCCTCTATTTTCTGTTAAACAATGTTGCATAATACTTGCAATATTTAACAAAATTTCGTTTGATTTTACTGTTGTTATAAGATCTGTTCGCATTTCGAAATGCTTATATAAACATTTCCAAGCCTTTGCTACTTCTTGAACCTACCATAAATAGCATACAAACTAAGATAAAAGTTTATGTATGTAATTTAGAAGTTATGAATTATTTAATAAAATTAACCTGTTTGTGGTCCTCCAAATTTATATACATAAATGGAAATGCTACAATAGATTCAACAGTTTTAAAGTTATGTTCTGTAGTACTTCCTTCATTAATTTCTTGTATATCACTCATGTATTCTCCTAATACACATGCCAAAATAAACCATAATTCAAGAATAACAGATCTGGAAAATATTGTAAAAATAATAAAAAGGTAAGATAAAATTAACTTTATAATTAATATTAATTACTATTTTAAATTGCCTATAACTTACTCATTTTTATCTTCTGCATTTAATAGTAAATATATTTTTTCATGCATTTCTTTCAGACAATTAAATGCATGTAAATAATATATGTTTTTCTTTTGAGACTTAATACATTGCCAAAAAAGACATTTTAATGCTTTATAATGATTCCTTAAAGAGACAGTTATAATATATTTCAGTGAATCTTTTTATAACAATAACATATGTTGCACTAGTATTAGTACTAATATATATTTGTATCAATACTCACTTTTCAGCTTTATTTAGAATTGAAGTTTGTAGAAATTTGAATACCAATTTTGACAATGTATCATCTTGAAAATCAAAATCTGTACTCAAATCAGCAATTTCAAATAAGATTGTGTCAAGAATCAAATCTTTAATCATTGGTTTATCCCCAGCATAGTTTGTTAATTCTGTAATAACCCGTGTCATATCTTTATACATAATCTCCTGTAAAATATCATTTAGCAATTATTTTATATAAATGTATTTTAAAACAATCATGTATTTTTCATTAATAATATTTAAACCAACCTTTTCTGCAACTTTTGATTCTGATCTAATTTTAATTTTTACATAACTGACCAAGCTTGTCCATAGTATTTTACCAAATTGATATCTGTTTTTCATTTCTGCATTTGTAAGTTGGCTCAGTACAAGCAGAGCTTCTCCTACACTGTGAATTATACTTTTATAACATTCTCGAAAGACAACATCAGATATAGGATGCGGAAGTCTTTCTTCCAAAATTGGAGCAGTATAACTATCTTGTTTTGTGACAAGAAGTTGACATAAAGCATCCACAGCAACAACTTTTGTTTTAAAAAATCTTTTTCCTGGTGAGGCTACCACATCAAACTTTGAAGATAATAATGGTGTATCTCCAAGAGGTCCAAAACAAAAATTTAAAAACTGTGTGATTACGGGATTAACAAATTTCTGAATGTCTTTATAAAGCTTAATAATTACATGCCACCAAACTTCTAACTTTGTTAATGCTATTAATTCAGTTTTACTATTTTTGGCATTCAATGGAATACATAACAATTTTACTCGTCTAGCAGTAGCAAGTTCTTGTGGGTCTAAAGCAAAATTGTCCACCAGTAATTTCCATGAAAGAAATGCTTGCCTGTACCATAAGATATTATCATCATTATTTCTAATTTTTAATGAAAAATATAATTATTGATATAAGCGTTATATATACCTGCGTATAATTGTATCTGTAGATTTAAATGCTTTTTCTTCAACACTTAATAAATTATTTATTAAACCAGCACCACGATGGAGGTCCACACCAAGAAACTGAATACTAACATTCCATTGTGTAGCCCAATCTAATTCACATGTAGATACTAAAAGTAACATACGTTTGCAGTATGTAGACTGTAATGTTGCTATATAACGAGTCCATGCAGGTGCTAGTTTAGTACGAACATGTGATACTATATTTGTAGCTAAAGCTTGTTGTAAAAGTTTCAAAGCAGGACCTCTTTGTCTTTTATGACCCATATAAGCTAACAGTATTACTTTATCCATTAACAGGGCATGAAACTGTAAAGACATTCAATTTAGTATTTTTATATTTTTGTAATATTACAAATATTGCTTACATACTCTTTGAACTTTAATATCTGATGTTGTTGCAGCCACTTTATACAATCTTCTTAATAAAGTTATACAATAGTTAATTGTTTCTTCTTCTACCCTTTGGTCATCTGATAGTGGCTTAGTTTCTGCATCTATCAATGCTTGTAGATTATCTACGCATGCATTTGATGCCGTCCATGGCATTGTATTTGTTTGTATTGTACACATACAATTATTAAAGAAGTTTACAGCATATGCGTCATAAGCAAATGTTGATATAGCATTGTCTTCAACTACCTCTAATAACTTAAGAATTTTTAATCTGAAATTGCAATGATTGAAAGAAGTTACTGAAATTATTAATGCTTACATAAACCAATAAAATTATAGTTTACCACTAACAAAAACTATTAAAATTTAAAATTTTATACAAACAAACCTATTTTTTGGACTTATCTGCCACATAGCTTCAAATAAATTTAAAGTATGATCTTTGAAGTCCTGAATAACTACATTTAATGTTTCATATGCTTCGTTCTGTATGTCATTATTTCCATTTGCAAATGCATCTATAACCAGTTTACATAATTCCTTATATTGCTCTTCTTTAATAGATTTTGTAGATTCTAATTTTTTACTGTTACTGAAAGTAACATAATTATTAGCAAATTTAACAAAATCTACATATTACAATACAATATATTTTATATAAAAAAGCTAATAATGTTATTATAATTAAAATATGATATGGTATAAATAAAATAAGGTAATATATATATATATATATATATATATATATATGAATTTACAGATAAAAATATCGAAATTTGTACCTGCGGATATAGGTTAAAGCTTCACGTTTTTCCTTGATATTGCTATTTTCCCGCAGCATTTTCAGCATTCGCGGGAAAGATTGCATGTTAGAAGCCATTCTACAAATCTTCGTCTTTCAAAGAATTACAATGGAATTTCGTTCATCTCATCAAAAATGTGTTTACGAAGAATTTTCCACGAAAATTAAAATAAGATCTTCTGCGCTCTTACTAATATATCACATGAAATTAAAATGAAATCGTTTACTGATTCCCTTCGAAAATCTTTTTTTATAGACATTCGATATCTTCAAAGACTATCTCCTACAAACAGCCGAGAAAACAGGTTGTAGTAAGCAATTATTAAGTATTAGTACGCATTAATACATAGCGCATATTGCCACACACCTTCTACTTTAGCTCTTTCTTCATTTCTCTGTTTACGTTTTCCTTTCTCCTACCTTTTTTTCCCTCTCCCCGCCTTTTTCTTTGTGTCAGGAAATCACAATGCAACCAACGAAAACAAGTTTTGTTTTTGGAAAGAGATACAATTGGGTATACAACAGTTCAACGTTTCACATTCCCGGCGAGTTTGCAAAGTGCACGTAAACTTCAGATACCGTTTTCAATAGATTTTCGCTACATCTAATCAAGGAATTATGTTAATTATTAAGACAAAAATATCCTTTATTTTGTTACGTATCTAAATTATAGAGGCACTTTGTAAACTGCGTAATACAATTCGAAAAATGCGTATCAGTAAAAATCGTCTGTCCGCCAAAATATGTATCCCTACCACGTGATGCTCAAATATTAAACTAAAACTGAAGTTGACTCGACGACTCACTCGACTGTGACGCACTAATGTACATTGTAAATTGTAATGTACAGATCCACGACTATGTAGGTAGAACAAAGATAAAATTGAATATTTGTTTAATGCTGTTTAAAAACATTAACAATTTCTATTTATAAGCAAAATATTATTTGACTTTATTTAAATATGAATTTTAGCAGGTTCCATTCAGTTATTTATATTTATAACTTTTATATTTGCTTGAAATAATTTTTAAAAAGCTTTGTACTTCCTTTATATGCTACTTCAATGCATGTACTTACCATGTACGCGTTTGTTGTACTTCCTCCCAAATATACACATCAAACAAATTAAAAGAAAATACCAAATTTATAGTAATTAGATTTGAACTTTTGTATTCGTAAATAAAGTATTTGAAATAAATTGAAATATTTCAAACATAATTTTTTCTAGAAATTATTAGAAATAATAAGAAATTGATTTACAAACATTTATTTAATTTACTTTTAAATTAAAGTTATTCAATTATAAAAAGTTAAAAAATAAAAATATCATTTTTATTTATAAATGTATTTTATTATAAATTTTATATCCATTAAAAATTTCACTTTTATGTCATTTATTGGTACAAGTAAATACTCAATTTATTTAAAAATTACGTAGATAAACTTAGTTCTGTATAGTTAAATAATAAAATGCAATCATATAAATATTTTATTTAAAAATCTATGTTATACATATATCAAATCATGAAAGGTCCATATATATATAAAATAGTAATTGTATCTATTTTTACAATAGTTTATTATACTATCAAGTTAAGAACACAACCATAGTCGTACACTATTGTCCCTACCTTGTGGTAGGCTATCACAAAACCTTTGTCCTGTACTGGTAGCAATGATGGGTAAACTTTTGTGCAAGCTTACACCATTTATACAGTCACATGATAATTTTATTTTATGTGATGCATTAAGATCTTCGCAATTTGAACTTTGTGGTAATTTCCAAATTTTAATATCTCCATTTGTACCACCTAAAATATTTAAAATAATAAGAGGAATTATCTTTGCAATAATATAACATATTTTAATAATTACTTATTAACATACCCGAAACTATTTCGTCTCCATTAGATGTAATGTCAAACTGAATTCTCTGATTTGTATCAGACTGGCGTCCTTCAAGGGAGTACAGAACATTACCTGGGTTACGCAAATCCCAACATAAAAATTCATTACTACGCCTAACTACAGAAAATAATTTTGTTCCACAAGGGCTAAATTCAATTTGAGTCACTCCGCTTCCTGTTTTAAAAGTACATAATGGCCCATCTCTATATAAACCTAACAAAAGTATATAAGTGAATTATCAGAATTATATTGTTAGCATTAGTGATATTTTCATAATGAAATATAATCGATATCATTTACTTACCAATGTTCTTAGAATATGTACCAAAAGCAACTAATCCTGGCATAATTGGATTTTCTCGAATACAGGAAACTAGACCTATTACATTTGGAAAATCTCTTTTAAATTGAATGGTATTTATTTGGCGACCTGGATGTTCCACATTAAACACTCTTAAAGCATTTTTGAAGCCAGCCCATACTTCTTTAGCAGAGTCAATAAATTGTATACTAATTGCAGCTTCTACTTCATCAACTCTAACAACAGAATAGAATATTTAATAAAAACTTAATGAAAATATAAATATATTGGTAAACTATTTATATTACTAACTGATTATAAGCTCGATAAGTTGCTCTTAATTCACCATTAAAAGCATCCCATAAATGTATAGGACTTTCTTTACTTGTACTTAAAAAGCAACAACTTGCAGGTTCCCATGAATTCATAAAAGGATACCAACAAGCATCATATATAAGTCCTCCTTCTTTTACTGTTAAAGCTGCTGAAAATTTTGTGGATGATAAATTTGAAGGAATTTTTTCAGAATATAATTCTGTAGGGAGTTCATAAATTCGAATCCTAAAATCTTCTGAAGGTACTAGTAAACATGTTCTATCAGGAGACCACTGACAACCCTTTGTAAAATTTTCATATGATTCAGTTGTCTGATATTCTGCAGTTGCTTCGCATAATAATCTTGGAGAATTATTCCAATTGTAATAAAACCAATTGGTTGAGTATGTTTCTTCTATATTTTTTATAGCTTCAATTTCACTAGTAAGTAGCAAGCTTTCATTGTTTTGTACTTCTGGTATTTTCCTTATAATATCTTCCTCTAATTTTTCTGTTACTTCTGGTATTTTCCCTGTAATATTTTCTCTTATCTTTTCCGCGACTACTGGTATTTTCTCTGTAGCACCTTTTCCTTTTCTCCCTCTTAAAATTTCTTCTTTTTGAAAATCTTGTGACACTTTTGTGTCTTTGAAAATTGATGATTCTTCAATCGCCACTGATTCTGGCTAAAATATACAATAAAATAGAAAGTACTATATTAATAAAAATTTAATAATTACTCTATAAATTTTTTATAAATTCATCAAGAAAATATTAATTTTAAGTTTTAAGATTTACCGTATCTACAACAGGTTTTGTAGTTGTTTCTGTATCTTCACAACATTCCATTGTGAATAATGAACGAAAACATTACCTTTTTACCTTATTATATTTAAAAAAGTACATATTTTATATAATTCAAACTTGTAAACATTAAAATATTTATAAATTGTAAAATATTTTTACAATTTATAAAATAATACATAAATCAAAAGAATTGTTTTTATATATATTGTATCTGTTACGGCATAATAAATTATTTCCTATATATAATAAATTATTTCAGTATATTATGTTCTACTGTCATCTGCATGTGTTGATCGTTCATAAAACTAGAATTAAACACCATATATGAAATGAAAAGCGATTTAACTGAAAAATAAACAACATAGGGATATTTTATTTTTACTTAACTGTAAATTCTATAAATTACCAGAATAAAACTTTAGGTATTAAAATACGACCGTGGTATCAAGTATTAATTACCAAAGATACAATTGCGATAGAAAGCCACGTGATATTTCAAAATACTATATATCGGCAAAGAAAATAAGGGGCTCACTCCTTCATCAATGCTACCAATGGTTATCAGTGACGTTACGATACGCGGCAAAGACAAAACGGAAATACAATTCTTTTCATATTTTATAACTTTTTCAATGAAAATTAACTACGAAAAGAATCTTGTATCTTTTCCATTATCTTTTACATATGTATATTAAAAATTAAAATTTTAAGCAAATCCTGTTTAATCCATAATAGAATCTTTTTTAGTGAAGAGTATCGTTAGCTATAAATTTACACGTATTTTAAAGTTTGTTGGTAAACATAACATCTAAATCAAATGTAACGTTTTTTGTCCCGAAATAGTATAGGATTTACATTCCATCCCTTAGTAAGCAGTCAGCAATCATAAAGAGAAGTTGAAATGATGGAAAGTTGGGATTGTAAGTGATAAAATGTTTTAATAGAAGAAAAATGAGTAACAAAAATTACTTTAAACACATTACTTCTAAACAAAATGTTATACAGTATAAATATTATTTAATATAATTGTATATAACAAACATACAACTTAATTTCAATTTTAAAATTGAAAATTAATTAATGAAGTACTTTTTAATAAGAAAAGCTTTCTTTTACCTTACTCAGGTGAATCAAACTCTAGTACAGAGTACTATGATGCAATTGAATTTCAAGAAGAGCATAGCCCAATAAACAAATTTGGAAAAAGACGGAGTACATCGTTACCGAACATAAATTTACAAGGTTTGTGTTATTGCTATATTTATTCTCCTAATATTATATCTATATAGAATGTAATTATAACTATTTTCTACTTTATTGAGGAAGAAACACTGGAAGTTTCACCTAGAATCGATACGAAACCCATAAGACCAGTTGCCGTTTTAAAGCAATTATATACGTATTCTGCAATTAGTAAGTAGTCTTAAAGTATTTGAATTTTAAATATAACAAAATAAATACGAAAGAGAAATTTCTTAACGCCAAAGTTATTTCTCAGTATAAAAGCTAATAATAATCTATTATATGTATATTAACATTTAATCTTTTTTAGAATCAAATATAAAGCGGTCAGCGTCATTAGTAAATAAAACAAGAAGAAAACTAAAGCCATTTATAACCATAACACCTGCGACGCCATTGTAAATGTTAAATTAAAAAGTTAAGTCATTTATTGAAATAAATATTTAGATTTTATTTATATTTATTTTATGAAAACTACATATATATATATATATGTTCGAACACTTGAACACTACTCATTATTAGCTCTGAATACGAATGTTTCTTTTTTTTTTTCAAAACATTATAGTACCAATCACAAAATGTATGAAGGATAAAAGCTGATTAATTCGTAATTTTTTCAGATATGAAACATGCATTGCATTTTTCATTATTAGTGTATTGTAATAGTTAGTTTTAATAGAAAATTGTGCTTCCCATTTATATTATATGATACGTCAAATATGGAATTTATTCCGTATATTGCAGAAAACTCAAGTTTCGTTAATTCTTACGTATAGTGCACACTGAATATGTACTTAACATATATTAAAAATCTATAAAATCCTGGTTACATCGTGTAGGTTTTCTTTGTAAACTAGAGTAATAAAATTCAAGCAGATTTAAAAAATCTAGAATCCTAATAGGTGATAAAAGACATATTGATAAGTATAGGTTATATATTCTATCAATTTTATAATACAAGGATATTCAAATACGTTTTACAAGTACATATTGAGATATTGTGGATATTGGTAACGAAATAGGTTTTTAGAATTATTTGTATGGCTTCTCAACGCGAGAATTGATTGTAATTTCAATAAATAAATAAAAAAAAAAAAAGAAATTTGTATGGCTACACTCCATGAACTATAAATAGCACATTACTAAGAGAGGAATTATTTAAAATAGTAAGAAGGGATTATTTAAGAAATATTTTATTGTTGAACCGTGGATAAATAAAATAACAGGATGATGAAGAAACAATAAATAGGTAATTAATCGAATAATTGTATCAGAATATCTTTTTCTAATTTTATGAGAATGTTTAAAAATTTAAATTTAAAAAGTTGAATTTAATCAAATGTTTAACTATTCTCCCTCTTGTTCATATATATATATATATATATATATATATATATATATATATATATATATATATATATATATATATATATATATATAATATTGTTTTATTTTGAACTATAACATTTTTCAATTCGCGTAATGTTTAGAAGAGTTTATTACAGATTTTTTAGTCAGTTTTATTGTATTCCTGTACATTGTATTTATATTCTTACATTGTATTACATTCTTATATATTGTATTCTTATACATTATATTGTATCTTAAAAATATCTTTGTTTTTATTATTATTACATTATTAGGAGCATTTTTTAGGAGTATATTTTTTACTCATTTTTAATTTTTTTTAATAAACACTTTAAAATTTTTAATAAATATAAGAAAATAAAGGTAATGTAGTCGTGATTTACTGCGTGTAATAGTGATTTATTGCGCTGTCAAGATAATGGATTTTAGACCTTAAGAATCCAACAACTACGTTTTAGTCTTCTTAAAGAAATTCTACAGAATAGACTCATGCATACTTTGTACCATTTGACCTATGTATATCTTTTGTGTCCTTGGCGAAAATTCCTTTTACAGTTCAAGCAGGTATAATTACAGAAAGGGATTAAGGAAATACTGTTGGAACAAAGGTTTCCAGGGTTGTAGCAGATGTGTCGAAGTGGTCAAAATTTCACTATGCGACTCATAAATTTTAACAACTTCATGGTATTATTGCTGAACTGACAAGTAGATTGTTACTTGTACCGTTAATTTAAATGCAGGCTATATTTGACCATAATTGTTTGCTAAATCACAAAGACAAGTCTCCGAAAATACTTGTTTCATTTATTCTAATTGTTATTGTTATAAATATATATCTTACTCTTCTAATATAACATTAACAAGCAAAAATATTACCTAGTAAGAAAAGTATATAATTCATTAAATAAAAATAATTTTACTTCTTAATATAACTTTACTTCAAATCCCTATTTATAACTGAAATTCAATATATATGTATAGTTATATATTCAATATAAATATTATTTATAATGTATGTCTTGATATATTTTATGTTACAATTGTTAGAAGTTCGACATTTTTAAATTCTTCATAATAATGAAAACTTTCTCCGGAAGTTCAACGGAAATTGCAATCCTGTGCCTTCTTACACACCCACAAAAGTAAGAATTTTTAAAGCCTCCGATCTTTGTCCTTCGCTTTGTACCCCATGCCATAAATGCGTAGTAAAAGATACAATAATCCGTAACAAACATCTGCACTCGGTAAGTGTTTTCGTGGAAATTCTGAAAAAGTCTTTTAAATGGGATGTACTTGCAGGCCTCAGTAAATACTTTGTGAACAATGGCATTTTTCTTAGCTTACACGTTAAGAACCATAAAGGTATAGGAATATAGAAAAATAATTTTATTTTTATTTAAAAATTATTTACTCCACTTTGTTTAGAATTTTTCATAGAATATTAAGTTTCTACGATCTTCGAAATTTTATGTCGCAATCTCGTTCTTATTTCGTGAAACAAGAAGGCTCTCAATGTTTCAGGAGAAAGTTTGACATAAAATTGAAACAAGTTGTGATTCGAAATTTTCCAATTTGTAACGACGTTTAATTCTTAAAAAAAGAAAGAACAATATCTATTTTTTGACGACGATTGAAAAAATTTTTTTTAGAAGATTGCCAGAACTGATTGGAAAGTTTCTTAAAAGATGAGCTGGGTACTGTTTGGCGAACACTCTTTATACCTGTTCCTACCACTTACCGACTTACCATTTACTGTACCCTGCTTGTGCGTATTGTTAAGCTGACAGTAGGTAACCGGTGATTTATTAGGTTAGAAAGTACAGTTCCGAAACTGTGTTTCACCATAGCGATGTGCATTTCGTATTTTCTAAAACAGCTTTTATGGTAGAGTAGCAATTGTACTTTAAATTTTTTTTTTATTTATTTGTTGAAATTACAATCAATTCTCGCGTTGAGAAGTACTTTAAATTGACCAGAAAAAAGACGTTATAACTGTATAGTTAATATATATAAATTATATAAAAAATAGATATAATTGTATCGTGTATAGGCAGCGATAATTTTTAAATTTTTCCGTTATAACGTATATTTTTCAAGCAGAATTATCAGTTTCTGAGTAAATTGATTCCTGTATAAGGGACGATTCGCACATATACTTCTCATCTTCTAAATAACTTATATAGGAACGTATATACAAATAAGTATTTCTACATTTTACATGCTATAATTATTTATCTATAAGTACAAAAATTCTAACGTTCAATTTTAAAATCGAATTCCTTTATTTTATAGGTGAGGAAATAATTTCTTTGCACGAAGTACCAAGCAGTTCCTTTACATTATGAGACAAAGGCGTCACAGACATAACTAATTTTCATTTCTTCTATCATGATACGTTAAACATTGGCAATATATACTTTGACGCTGGAAAGCGTTATCGTCAAATTAAACTGACGAACGAACGAATTCGCCAATAAGAGAGGACATAATAAGCTACTTACGTAAATGGGAACCGTGAATTTTAACATGAAGGTGAATTCCGTTTACGCGCTAGAATGGCGCACGCGCATTCTATATTGCGTATAGGAAATACGTAAGTACATAGAGAGAGAGAGAGAGAGAGAGAGAATGGGGAGGAAAATCGAGAAGAGTAGCTGGAACGTCGATGAACGAACCACCCCCGCGTGGTGGTCTCTTTTGGCGCGTGGGTGCTTCCAAGGTCATCGCAAGAGCGAAACTGCTACGACGCCTTCGTCGCGACGCCCGCGCATAAAGC
The DNA here is from genome assembly GCF_024542735.1 of Bombus huntii. Lineage (NCBI taxonomy): Eukaryota > Metazoa > Arthropoda > Insecta > Hymenoptera > Apidae > Bombus > Bombus huntii. The sequence goes on along the minus strand of NC_066251.1, from coordinate 2,477,233 downwards.
GTGGGTAGAGACTATATACGCGTGTACTTATGTATAGCTAGTGCTACACGCCGTTTCAATTCATCGAACTGGTCCATTCACGAAAAGTTTCAACTATCCTATCCTCGAAAATTCACGACACAACGAACGTTACAGCAGCCTTGGCCGATCGAAACTTCCAAATTTCCCTCATAATAAATTTTGAGATATATCGGACCTCGGTGCGAAAAAAAGCTCCCAACTTTCCTTCTGGAAAGTTGGCTACATCGTGGTTTAGTACAGTGTCTGTTGATGGAAAGTTTGACGCTTCGAGAAAAATTCGTTCCACCGAATTTCGTCATGGTAGTCATTGGTGCAAAGTTTTGGGCAAAGAAAGAAAAGGTTACTCTATAACGTAGAATTTTACATGAAAACTTTCGTTTCAAAGTTTCAATCTTATCGGTCGATAAGCTGTTTACAAATGTAGCTATCTGATTGAAAAAAATGTATTTTTTTATATTTTTAATATTATTAGAATATTTCATATACTTTGAACATTTGTACTTTCCTGCAGATTTCAAAATTATTAAATATTCTGCTAATCACATTCATAATTCGTACACGTTATTATTAAAATGTCAGTTTGCTACATCGTGCTTCTGACATCAGGCATTGTTTGTTCATATCAAAATACATAAACAGTTTATAGAAATTTTTTTTTTTTTGTTATTTATTAAAATAACAATCAATTCTCGCGTTGAGAATCAGTTTATAGAAATGGCTACATTAAACAGGCATAATGTTATTATGTTATTATATGCTTATTCAGCGTTAGTGAAAGATAATTTATTCGTAACAGTACTGTGACATGATAATATCCTTTAAATTAATATACTTCGATACAGACTTATTCAATTTGAGACAGTTACAATTTATTTAATTACATAAACTAATGTGGTAGAGCGAAACGTACAGTATATTTTGAAAGATATTAGTCTGTCTAGATACTTTGTATCTTTTTATTGTATGAAGGAATTAACTGTTTGCGTTAGACGTGATCTTGCCAAAAACAATGACTTTATACTTTCCTGCTAAATCCGCCCACATGTGCACCCACAACTATGTAAGCACTTAGGTACGCCCACGGATCCTGTATCCTACAACTCACTAAAAAGTTTTGATCAATCTGTCATTTTAAAACATAAGAAATATTTCGATTGTCCATAGTAAATGTAATTCAAAGTAATCGTAAATTACTTTGTATAACTACTTTGATAGATTGTATAACAATTTAATGATATAAAAAGATGGCATTAAATGCTTAATACTTAAATGTGAATTACGATAAGATCATAAATCATATACTGTCAACACGTACATTCCTATAAAATCATAGTTTCTCTATCACCCAAAATTAAACTTCAGATATTACAGAAAAAAAGATGATACTAATTCAACCTTTCCTATATGTTTCGACAATTAAGTATGCTTTATAAACAAATATTTCATTCGGAAAATTCTTTGCGTTAAGTCTCAAGATATTCTCCGTTGAACAACGATGTTTCCAGCAAATGATATTTCGTTTGCAGGATATCTGTACTTGCTGAATCCTGATCGCTCCGATACGACCCAGATCCTATAAATGATACATCCTGTACTGGTCATATCAAAGGAGAAAAGAGGGGAGTGTGTGATAAAGCTCGACGAAGGGAGGAGACAGGATGTTCTCGATCGTTAAAGCGCCACAGCGCCGCGCCACGTGATCCTCACGCCCAAGGTACTCATTCATAAACCTGAGGTTGCGCTAATTCTTCATACGTCAATGTTACTACTAATGGCGACCTTTTAAAAAGCGAATCACATGCAATTCGGGAATTGATCGTGCCAACAACTCTCCATAGAAATATTTTTCCATTCATATCGTTCATGTCTTACGTCCAGTTTTATTTGCATATTAATAGGCGCGTGGACTCAAAAGAGAACATATCAATCACCTGATATGTTTATAAGCTCGACTATTATTCTGGTTCGGTAAATTAGCAATTGACGTGAAAACTGAAGAGAAATATTCAGATTTATATCTCCCACCTTATTCTCTTTCCTTATCTCTTTATATCTTTCACATAAATACTTATAACACTTCCATGATTGAAATCAATATTCATTTACTCGTTCGATTTGAATGTTCAACAGGCTTCTCGTATAACATAATTTTAATTTTAGATTATCCTACGGTTATCAATAACTGGTACGATATTCTCATAAAGAGTATAAGATACTGAAAAATCAATTTCATAAAATAAACTTCTATCAGGAAGAAGAAATTTAATGAAATACATCAAAGAACTGTAATTGTAAATGTCTGACACATTGTTTATCTATTTAACCCACCCCCAAGAGAGACCAAAAATTATGCATATTACAAATAGCTCTAGCAAGCATGATTTCCAACAGAGATCATCGATTGCCTTGTGCAAATAAAATGTCCACATGGACCTAAAGGCACCAACTTCAGGATCATAATTTATCATCGGTTTGCGTCCTTTGACGAGAACAATCGTTGTATAAAAATCGTGAACAATCGGATATGACACCTGTTTCTCCACAGAATGGAGAACCTGATTTGTCTGATCAAACCTACCTTGGTTGAAGGTCGCCGTTGGAGGGATATAAATAAAAGTAGAGTGGATGTATGATTGTGATTGTGTAGCTGGACTCCCCTCGCATTGAGCGGTGGGCTCCATTCATGATTTCCCCGCGCACGCGTCCTATCGTCCCTTGATATGGAAAACTCTTCCGCCGAGTATATAGGTGCTGGATTACGTAGCTGCATGTACACGTACGCTCTGGAGGAGGTGACTACGATTAAATCGTCTGCGCCCTGGAATGCCGCCACAGTGGTAAGCTTCTATCCCTCGTAAGAGAAATCAAATACTAACGATCTATCGAATGCACGTACGTACGCACACGAGTGCAATCGTTCACAATGACACCGTACAGTAATCATGTATAGAGTGATGTGACCGTGTTTCCCTCGGTGAAAAGCTCTCATCTCTCGTGTTTACGACCACGAGCTCTACATCATTCTTGCGTTAGAGTCATGCACGTCATATGAGTCATGAGGAACTGGCTTCCGCTCATCCTCGTTGCTTGGTCATTCATTTATTCTGCACCTGGTGAATAACACGTTTAACTGGACTTCAAGCTTCATTGCATATGGATACATATTGTTGCATGCTACTACTTCCGTGTAGTCGCATTCACACTGCGAGGCGCCGACCTCTTCCAATTCACTTCCAAACGAAATAACTTATAAATCTTAATAATTGATTTTTATAATAATTTATATGTAATGTTGGAGCTGTATATATGCTGCCTATAACTCGAAGTGGAATGGTCCGATATATATCTGGATCTGAAATGGTTCGATTTAACGAAAATTCTTAGGTCCTCGTAGAGGAACGTAAACGTTAAATCGAATGAAAATAGATGGTAAGGGATGGTAGGGATAGAACAGTTAGGAGAGAGAGAGAGAAAAAGGGAGTATTGTGTATTTGTTGCCTCAACGTGGAAAGATAGTGCGGGGGTGTGAATCGCCAATTCGAATGTGGGGGTAAAAATGCATTCTCTCGATTGGTCGAGAAAAGCTCGCTTGCCTGGCTAAACGGACGGCCGAGGGTTGGAGCGGGGGAGCAGAGGAAGAGAAGGAGAGGGGCAGAGGGTGCTAAAGGGATCCGAGTTTCAAACCAGAACTCAGTACTCGAGTTGTCGAATTCGGGAGATCACTAGACATCAGAGGTCCGACATACCCCTGCAGTTGCATTCTTCGACGACCACGTGCTCACACTTCTTCCGGTCTTTCCATCCATTTAAACTTATTATCGCGCCAGCCTCCAGCGGTGGAGGATCAGTTGATACTTCTTGCTTCAACCATTCATCTTGGCCTTCTAGGAACAACTTCTTCTTAACAAGGGTATTTATCTTTTTTTTTTTTTTAACATTTTAACGTATTTTATATGTTAGATTTATAGTTCGTTTGTTGTTTTTTTTCTTTTTTCTTTTTTTTTTTTTTTTTTGTAATTTGAATGAAAATCGTTAGACAAAGAGAGGCAAACGACTCTCCTGTTTCATGTAACTTTAAATAAATGAGAGCGTACGCTCCCGCAATGAAACGAAAGTGAAAACGATTCCATCGATCCTTGACTCTCGGTCAGTTTAAAGGTATTATTAATGTTGTGATCGAATAGAGCGACGTAGGGCGTTAATTAGATAGCTTGAAAATTGATTGTCACTCAGGTCGAACGTTGTTCGTTTACATTCGTGTATTTGTGTCGTAAAGTGCTCTTCTCGAACGACATTGAAATTCGAACGAGAGGGAAAGTAAGTATCTACGACGACGTTACCCAACGATGAAAACGAAATTCGGGAAGTTCGTTCATTTTCATCGGTTTGTCAAACGTGTCTCTATGATCGCTTACTTTCTGTCACTTTGAAAATATTTTTCAATAAAAATACGGTGGTATCGTGAAGTTAATATTTAATCGTTCTTTATTTTTTTTTATTTATACGTACAAGTGTATATAAATGAATTTGTTTAATATAATTTGAATAGAAGACATTTTGAAATATCAACATTGAATGTTTAAAAGAACTTTTTTCTGAATTTTTTAAACTGTAAGTATAGATTGTGTGTTGTAAAAAATTTTATTGGGTTTAATGATATAATGGAAAAATTTATATTTTAATATAATAAAATAAATATATACACGTATATATTGTCCGATAGATACGCAGACGCATGTATTTTCCTCTTATCTGAGAAACAAATCTTATAAAAATATTTCGATTTATATTCATACTTTGTCCACTTATATTTTTTCAATTTTAACTTTTAATATATTACATTATATATTTAAATAACTATTTACACGAAATATCTAGCTAATCTTTCTTTACGTACATAATATTGCTCGTTAGGTAGCAAAACATTGTATGAATTTCTAGCTATTTTTTGCTATACTCTAAGCATAGTTTTTTTTAAAACATTCATACAGTCGATATTGAGAAATAATAAAAATACAATTTAAAATCAATTTATCATTAAAACCAATTTAAATTCAAAATAGTTTTCCATATTTTGCTTATCCTATTTTTGATCGACATGAAATAAAAGCATCGTTTCCGGATGAATTGTTTAGAATATCAAAATCTACGGTGCGATATTTCATTAATTTTTATTTCCATTCTATATATATTTTCATACATTAATTCATCAAAAGTAAAAACTTTTGAATTTTACTTTCGTGTAAAATTCCAAAAACAATATCCTTGGAAAACAATTCTCAGCATCTTTCCTACAAAGGAAGCATCCCATATATATATTCAGTAACCCAAACAGGAAACAGCTAGATAATTCCTTTTCATATTTTCCTTATCTTCTTTTCTTTGTTACCTAGTGACAATGAAACATCGGACAAATTTTTCAAATATCTCCTAGAATAGTGACAGTTACCTGCTACTAGCCGCGTTTACAATTCCTCGGAATTTCTTGTTGCTATACGTTACTGGGGGTCCCAGGGAATGACAGATACACATACTTCACTTTCTCTTTCTTTTTGACCCTCGAAAAGAATAGCAAGCCTAACCTTCGTCACCATGGTAATTTCAAGGATAGCACCCCCTAACTGCTGCAGGCCAGCTGCTGGAAAAACGGAAAAAGGGAAAGTTTGCAGGTCAATGTGTAGGGTTTTCGCTTGAAATTATCGTAAACCAAACGTGCCATTTCTTCATAGACAAACCATCCCTGATCCTTAGCGGTCATAGTGGACCAACTTTTATAAATATATTATTAAACAAATAATTAGTAGATTTGTTTTTATTAATTTATTAAATTATTGTAAATGTAGAATATTTATAGAAATATTTTTGTTTTCGTGTTGTAAATTTCTATTTTTAGTCGAATGTTAGATTAGAAGTTTTTCGTTTGCCTGAAACATTTTCTTTGTCGATTTTATACTCTTATTCGATAAATAGAACAGTTTTTTTTTCATACAAAAGTGAGAGGAGGTCATCCTTATACTATAAGGGTCATACAGATTTTATCAGGCGAGTATTGCAATATTGCATTTTATTAAAATTTGATTGTTCAATAATTTCGTTCAGGATGATTGTTCAGGAATTTTGCCAATCCAATATTATATTATTAGCAAACGTTTTACAAATTATTTAAAACAAATTACGTTTGTTAAACGCGATATAAAAAGCAATAGAATTGCATGGTATTATATTAAACTTTTGATAGAAAGTTAATAAATTAGGTTTTTCCTAAACGTATAATGCATACAAGTCATTTTATGTAAGAAATAAATTGTGATTGACGTTTTGTATTAGAGAAATTTCTGAAATATAATTAAGGGATATACTCACTCTGAAATAACGTACAATATATTTTGTCGTTGTTGATATTTCATTAATTATAGTTAAACGAATATTACAGTTGTAATTAATGAATATAATTTTATTCAGATTTCAGAATGCATTTTCTAATATACCCTTTGATAAACGTGTCAATTAATGAGTTATGTGGTTACATAAGAACGGAATTCACACAATTGAAAACTAATTAACAGTATTATCGGCCAGACGATGAAGTTTCATTCATACGGTTGTCAGTATTGAACTCGTTGTATGAGATTTTACATTTATGAAGGCAACACGAGTCATTTCCCTGTCATATTAATATTCGGTTTGAAGTATGCGTTAAATTGAAGAACTTGAAAGACTAAAAGACTAAATTCTTGTTTAAACGCTGCTATTAATTCTCATTGAGGAATTCTTTTGATTTATTATTATTAATGTACGATAGAAATTTTAATGTAGTTTAAAATTCATAATTTCATAACGTAAATACTCACCATATAACTGTTGCATTCGATCTTGTGTATAATATGGAATATAATTTACAGGAGAAATATTTTTAATAATTAAAAGCAAATATTATTCTTAATAACACTTTATTTGTTACGTAATTCGAAACCCGAGAGATCACAGAATGGGACTTGGTTTACATCGTTTTTAACAATATTTACCTTTACATTCTTTAAATATATTACAATATGCTATTTTATAATATATTATAAGTAGATGCATGAGTATTTCTAGAAATAGAAATGCAAATATTCGTACATTAATGTTAATGTCAGCTTGTTTGAGATGTTAATTTCATTTTATTCTTGACGCAAGCGTGATTTATACTGTAGTCGCATCATGTTACGAAGTTATAGTGTGTAATTTCTAACTTTTAGAGCGATTGGAGTAGCAGCTTTTGAACTAGAATGAGATTCACATTAATTTAGATTTTTAGTAATTGCTATAGATATCATCTGATAGATGCTATAGATAATTGCTATAGATATCATCTGATAGCAATAATGCAATAATAATATAAGGAAATAAGTAACTTTCAAGCCACGTGGCCTCATAGAAAACTGAAAGTCGACTCCGTTTTTAAGGATTCTGTTTTTTTTTTTCTTTAGAAATCCCCTGATTTGACTATAGTTCATATAAATAACAATAGAAACCTGGAAAATTTTCCGTGTCTTTGCCATTTACCATGAATTCGAAATACATTTTCATTCAATACCATCTTCAACAGAGGTGACGATGAAACGAATGAAGTAACGAATTCTATCCCATCGAATCGAAGTCTCTATATTTGAGTCACGAATAGTACTTTAACGGATGGAGAAAGTTACGATTAGAAGCTGACTGAAACATTCATTTAGAAACACATAGACGGCGATACGTGTGTACTTACGTCGAATTTCCTACTGTTATTGATTTCTACGAGGTCCCACCAATGGAAGCGGGATCCCATTTCTCGACCCCCGAACTAAAAAGGGTATCACGGTTCTTGGCTGTGCAGGACTCGTATGATGACCTTGAACCAGCTGTGCAGGGGTGTTTCGTCTTTAAAACTAGATCAAGAGGTCATCCGTACGATTCAAAATGCTTTTCCGTTGACTCCCCTATGAATCGATCTTGATTCAGCTTGTAACTATGATACTGTAAATACATTCGATATTTTTTGACCCGTAAGTCACAATCGATACGGTATGACTGTTAAAGGGACCAACGAGAAGTATCCCTATGTCTTGTCGAGTGTCCCAGTTTTCTCTAAGTCGATCTTCAATTTCTTCTACGGATGTAAGTAAGGGGAAGATGTTATGTACGAGTACGTCGTTTGTTACGAATAAAATTTCCACCTACAAAATGTATTGACAAAATTTCGTTGAGAATACCTTAGACATCCTGTATATGTATGCGTACATATATATATATACACCATATTGTTTAAGAGTAAAAGTTTCTGCAGAAATCAGCGAAGAAATTAATATTCATTTTCTTAGGATTTTATACATACAGAACCTTACATTATGTTTACGGTGTATGTAGTGGTTGATACAACGTGTAAGCTAGAGTACAGCTTTGGGGTTACTTACTTTCACGTTTGACAAAAATTTGTGTAATATAATGAAAATAATTACTTAAGTCTTGATTTAAATTATTTGAATTATTTTTGTTCCAGGTGAAGTTATCACGACGAGACAATTCCATATTGAATTTCCCGAAGTGTTTTAATTACACACCTACAGCGTCATGGATCAAAAACACAATTCTAGATTAAATTACTTCTTTCATACTCCAAGCCTTCCACACATCCCAGGACCGGAAGATCCGAATGCAGAACTTCTTAGGGTATGCAGTGAAAGAAACTTTTATTATTCACACTTACCAATGTTGAATCACACACAAGATCAATATGGATGTTTTAAATAATTTTACATGTTTACACATTACACACACAAAACAAGTAAAAACAAGATTTTTTAATGCAAGTTTCATTTAATATCCATTTCTACATAAATTTGAAACATTTTTGCAATACCTTAGTGAGGTACTAACGGATCCAAGGTGTTCAATTATAAAGTAAAGGATTTTGATTTTTATTCTATCACACTTGTACGTTTTCTTTCGTTACAGTTGGCCAATGCATACCAGCCGCCACTTATCAGACCCGATAATCCCAGCGCAAGTCCACCAGGCACTAGTGCATCGTCCCCAAACAGCATGAACTCCCCACCCGGTTACAGTGCATCCCCAGAAGAATGTCAGATGGATAAATTGATTACCACTTTAGCACAAGTCTGCAGCGGTAGTTTGAGTATATCGGGTATATCTGGTATACCGGGTATACCGGGTATACCGGGTATATCGGGTATATCTGGTTCCCGCAGTAATAGATTCTTACAAGCTAATGATGTATGCAAGGATTGTACTGAGATACCTTGCGGAAAGTGCTCTAGGCGTCAGCGTTTGGTAAATATATTTTGATCTATCAGCCTTCCTTAAACGGTTAACTTCTATGTGTAATCTTTAACTTAAGTTTATTCGTTATAGATTTCTTATCGACGAATAAAATAAATTTTAAAAAGTAAAAATTTCAATAGTATCTGAGAACTACCATAGAACTATGTTATATGCTAATGAAGTATCTTTTTTTCTTGTACACAGAATCTTCCGGACGCAGAGATCGGGGCCGAATGTGCTCCGCCGCAAGATGCACCGGTGGAGGTACTGAACCCCGCAGTCGTTAATCCAAATTTGTTTCTTTTACAAAGGCCATTTTACTGCGATATTCATCATCATGGTCAACGATTATTTTGTCAGACTTGTTGCATACCTATTTGCGCTGAGTGTGGATTCCAACTTCATCGGGACCACGCTACAATTGATTTCAATAAAGCCATTGAAGAAACTTGCATTCAAGCGGGCCAAGTACTGAAAGACGCTAAGCTTGGAGTTTCGGTCCTCACCGATGAATTAGATAATGTGCAAGTAAGTTATCCTTTGAGAAATTCATTTATCGCAGATATAACAAAATATGATAATGATAGTTTACATCGAGAATGTTTAATATTATTGTGTCGGTACCTTCTAGAAAAATTAAGCACAGCGAATTGACTGAAGTAATAACAGTTAATATTAGATATCTTAAATCAAGAATTATTGATACATTATCAACATCTATGTCGAAATATATAATTAGATACAATGTTTTTAGAAAAATTAAATATACAGAACAATGCTCCTATTAACCGTCCGCTTGCAATCTTATCTTTGACGTCATCTGCTTACTGGGTTGTCTAAATCCATGCAGCTGTTCTTTTTTAGGATTTTGTTTTCAAAAATTTTTCAATATAAAAATTTCCGAATACTCTTCTAACCAGGTTTCCAGTATACTCTCCGATAGTTTCTATCGCTGCATGTTACTTCGATTCTTTTAAGGAGAGCAAAATTTAAACAAAAATATGGCGAAAATGAAAATTCACTTAAAATCACTGGTGGAAAGTAAACAAGTGTGCAGGTGGAGCGTTTTAATGTATTCGTAAAATGTTCGTGTCTACAATTTCTTTTGCAGGTAGCGGCAGAACTGTTAGATCAAAAAGCAAGACAAGCAGCTGCAGATTTGACGATGTGCACGAAAAGAATAGCTGTCGCTTTGGAGGCAAGAGAAAGAGAACTGTTAGACAGTATAGAGAAAGCCAGAATTGAAAAATATGCTGCGCTACAGGAAAAAGAGGATGGGATCAGAAATGGAATAATGCGACTAACTCGAGCTGCTAACAAACTTAGTCAAATTATGGAGAACAAAGCTTATATTAACAATCCAATGAATCTAACAGTTACCAAGGATATGGCTTCAGCTGAGGTATTGATCAATGAAATCAAATATCTAATATTTTTTAGTTTTTCGATATCTAGATAACTAACGAATCCTCCCAACATTCGTTATACGTAGTGAAACTAATAGTACTAAAAACCTTTCCACTACTATCATTTTATCGACATTGCTGGTTATCAAAAAATAGTACTGTAACTAAATATATTTAACAATTGTAACATCGTAGTTATTAGGTTACTCTATATGAAATGTTTCTTTAAAATCTGATATTAGTTGGTAGATATCACATGTTATCAATCTTCTGATATTCAATCGTGAATATATGGCACAAAACATTTTTCTACCTCTCTGATCCTGCGCTTGTGCATCATTTTCCAAAATCTAGATAGTATTTCGACAAACGTTTCCTCTCGTGGAATATTTTAATTCTAGAATTACCGATATTCATAAATTTACAGGCTAATGAAAAAGACGAACAGAATCATGCTGAAATTATCTTCCTCTGCATACACACGTTTTCTTTATACGTTCTATCTAAAATCTAATACAGATTTGATTGATTTGTTGTTTCATATGGCTTTTACATTATTCTTTTAGAGATATTGTGTCACTGCCTTAGTGAAAAAATTAGATTAATATTTAGTATAGGATGCTTATCGATATTGAATTATTTTTCATAATAATGTTAATATTAAAGGTCTCATAAAGGAATATAAAAATCACTATAACACCGTCTCGTAGATATCTGCTATAAAGATCAAATTTGAAATCGATTACTTTAACTTCCTAAATTTCAGCGTTATAGTAATAAATTTTATATCTTTCCGTCACTTTAAGATGCATAAACACTCTACTAACGCATGATTTTTATCGAATACAGATTTTCCAAATCTATCAGAACTATCGATCCCTTCCATCTCATGATGAAAATTGGATCTCTTTCAATTCTACGGACATGAATGTAATGGGCGCTATAGCAGGTTTTGGAAGCATTATGGTGAATAATCCGGGACCTATAGGCGATCGACGACCTCTGAGACACCATGAAAGTCCGCGTCCTATGGTCTTTGAATATAGATACTGTTTTTTATCAGTTTCACCAATTGGAGGAAGAGCAGTTGCTTTAAGTGATTCGCCCGTCGTAGTAAATCGAGGCCATGATGTGCCAACGAGAGCCTCAACAATAATTGGAAACAACGGCGATGTTGATGACAATCTGTGCCGACCATGGGGCGTAGCATGTGATGGAGAAGGACATATAGTCGTTGCAGATAGGTCAAACAATCGTATTCAAATATATAAACAAGATGGTTCCTTTTTAAGAAGATTTGGTTCATATGGTACCGGACCAGGACACTTTGATCGCCCGGCTGGCGTAGCCGTCGATGCACGTCGCCGTGTAATTGTAGCTGATAAAGATAATCATCGTATACAGGTAATTCAAACTATTCTCAAATATAATAAAAATAAGCAGTGAGAGAATAGCGAGTTTGAAAGTATTTGAACCCTCGTTTATCTTTAGTACGATATCGCTTAATTACAGAAATCCAACTAAACAAACCTGTAATGATCCCGTCACATGCCACTAATATAGCGAAATGTGAGAAACAACTTTCAGAAGCAAGTATAACAAATTTGTTAGCCATATGAAGTACTGTCAACAATTCTGTTAATTAACATGATTTCATTTGTTGTATCATTCAATCTTATTATTTTTTATATCGATATTACAGAAATCTTTTTTTTTTTTTTTCATGACAAGAGTCGTTATGATTAATTCAAATAGGAAAGCATAATAATTATAAGCATAATAATTAAAAATAAGCGATCGAAACACTTGTTAATAGAATAGGTAGAAAATCGATAAATTTAAATTTGCCAGGGTTAAAGAAGAATCATTCGTATTTCGTCAATTTTTAGATTTTGACGATGGATGGCCAATTTCTTCTATTTTTCGGCGAAAAAGGCAGCCGCTGTGGTCAATTCAATTATCCATGGGATGTGGCTGTGAACAGCGAATGCCAGATAGCCGTGTCCGATACTAGAAATCATCGCGTCCAGTTATTCAGTCCTGAGGGCACTTTCCTACGAAAATACGGCTTCGAAGCCTCGCCGAATATGTGGAAGCATTTTGATTCACCGCGTGGCGTTGCTTTCAATCCCCAAGGCAAGGTCATTACCACTGATTTCAATAATCACAGACTAGTGGTTATCGATGCTGATTTCGTAAACGCCAACATTTTCGAGTGCAAGGTCGCTGGTGGCAACAAACAGTTTCTGAGACCACAAGGTCTGGCAATCGACGATGAAGGAAACATTATCGTAGCTGACTCTAGAAACCATCGAATACAGATATTCGACAGGTCTGGTATGTTGATAAGACGATACGGCAGCTACGGTAAGGGCGATGAAGAAATGGACAGACCATCGGGAATATCTTTATGTCTCGACGGTAGAATCGCCGTCGTAGATTTTGGTAACAATCGTCTCCTTCTTATTTAAACGATCAATCCGGTTGTAGGAATAAGAGAGGGTGTGGCGGGAAGAAGGCGACAGTAAGAATAAGATTTTATATATGGGGGCTAAAGAAAAAAGAAAAAAAAATTACGCGACGATTGCGAACACAACAACTGTTCGATATTTTAGAAGCAAGCGTGTAACGCTTTAGTCAGACAAATTATTAGAGACATATTTTCTTACTAATTATATATTTTATGAAAATCCGTATAGATTCTTTTCGAAACTTCGGATTGTCTATGTGCCAAATACACAAGTACAAAAAAAAAGAAACTTTCAGAACTTTTCGTTCTGAAATCATATCGCTATGGATGTTCTCATCTGTGGCGAATAAGCACAACGTGGAAATAACGTTTCTCTATAGATGTTCCGTTTGGAGAGGAATATTATTTTTACGTTATTACGTACTTAACGTTATCTGTAAATTCATGGGTAATAACAGAAAACGAAAAATTACAATAATTGAGTATGGTTATGGCAATAATAATTTTTTTGCAATAAAGAATATTAGAAAATTTTTATAAATCAAAAATTTTTCGTGTGATATAAAATGCTGGCCATTGTAAATTGGAATTTTTTTGTTTTATAAACGGTAGAGTTGTTTTACTTTTATTTATTTCTTCTTTACCCACTAACGAATTTTAGTAAAAATTTAAAAGATTGTTCGTCTGTTTTTTCGGTGGGAATATTTATTAAATCGGGCCGCAAGTTTGAGAGTAGCACAATACAAGTGATATAATTATATATATATATATATAAAGAAAATAGTTGTCATTTCCCATGAAAATGTAACTATTTTCTCTGGTATAGTAGATATTTCGTAACAAAGATACCGAAATTCTACTTCTATAGCTTGCATTAGCTTTACTTTCAAAATTTGCTGCCATCCATAGTAGATGTTTTTTTTAAAGAAAAAATCATTATTAAATAATGATAGAGTAGAATGCTGAATTGACCAGCTATCAAAATTCAGGATATTGTTTAAATTAGTGATAACCGTCTCATGTTGATTACGCAAGGAGATATAAATGCAATTTATGAAGGATCTTTGCGATTAAAAAGCTTTTATCGGTGTGTGTATAATTAAGGTGAAATAACGGAATGCACCAAGATAAAAGTTAGATATATACGGTCGATGGTATGAACAGAATTACGAAGGAAGTATTTACATAAAGAAAGAATGAGAATACATCGTCTCTTAACGATACCACAGTTGTCAAAGAAATACAAAAAATCAATGTCGTAGTAATATTTCGGACATATCATACATCGAAGACATTTTTTGTACTAGCATCATTGTACTAGTATCTATAGACTAGTAATGATTATCATTATTATTTTGTTCATGTTTATTGTTAGCATATGATTAATTTCATTTACCATTTTCATCGACTTTTTCCTTTCGCAATCACATTCGTGACTAGTAACATCGTTACCTATTATCTTAATTATCCGAATTGATGTCACAACAATTGGGAAAAAGTTAATGCAAAACGGTGTTTACTGTAAAATATGAATTCTATACTATGTATAAGAATTCAATGCATCGCTAGTCAGTCTTAAATGAATGTGAGGATATCTAATTTAGTTTGCCGTTAATGAAACTCACGAAGGCATTAGTTGCACTTGCACTCTGTAAGACTGAAATAAGACTGACTTAATAGATGTGAAATTTTGTTCCCAGTTCGTTTCTTCCTTATACAGAGACTTAAAAGAAGAATTTGTTTGAATATTTATTTTGATGTATTCACAATTACAGTTGACGAATTTTTAAGTAGAGTAATTTAATTGGCCTATACGTACTATGTCAAATTTTATTTATATTTTTTCTCGTTTTCTTCCTTCTTTTCGGGTAAGATGGCGATATATTTACCAAATAACCGACTTATATTGGCGTAATAGTTTACACAGTCAGCAATCAATTAAATATTAGTTCTAGGAACTCATGTTCAAAGGATATATGATCTCCAATTGCATTGTGTAGAAATGTCTTCACAAAACCGAACTACTTAAAAAGTGGAAGGAAGGGAGAAACATTAAGAAGGATAAAGACTATTTTAACAAATCGCTACGCTAAACATGTTCAAAAACAGCAGTTCAACGTTAATACTGTTGAAGAGGTCTTTACACACGAAATATGATTTATCAGAAGAAGTTTTTACAAAAAATAATTTCTTCATATTAAAGGACCTCTAGTGTTAGAGTATATAGCAATAATGTTGTCCCTGGTATAGAACAATTTTATTAGCAAAATATCCTTATGTAATGCATGTGTTAAGACACAAAGATTAAGCTAAATTTTAAATATGTACCATCCTGCTCAATTACTACATACATTTAACTAATCAGGGACAGTTACAACAAAATATTTTCGATTGAGTATTTCTCAAAAGAGACACGATATAATATGATTTCTAGCATGAGAGCAAAGCCAGAGAATAATTGTCCAGCGTTGCACGTCCATTTAAAAAAAATTCATGGATAAGTTTGTTCTTCTATAAGATATTTGATGAACGAAAACGTTTTGTTATAGTTTCTTATACTACAACAGAATGATGCTGATACGAATTCAATATTGTATACACAGTGCACTATAATACGTATGTATAAAACTATATTCGGTAAACCGAAAATGTAATAGATATATACCAGATATATATATATACACGTATACATTTATATATGTATATATACATATACCTGGTATATATACTAAACAACGTAAAAGTATTGCAAATCTTGCATACAAGATAGTTTACGAATGCTATGATATTATCCAGGAAATGAGATTTCTGTGACAAGAAGACAAAAGAAATAAATTGATTCTTGTTATTTTTTTAGACTGCTGAACTTTTTACGGGCAGTTTGCTGTCAAAATTTGAACATGTTGTATGCTCGATATACGATAAAAAGTTGATATTTGTGTGAGGCAAATGCAGACATGAGATATATGATCGTGTTAAAGAAAATAATAATCAAAACTAAACAAAAATTATGAACACAGATCGAAATTTTTTTCGAAAATTTATAAAAAATTCCGTATGTCTGCAAAGTTTTTTACAATATAGATGATGTTTGGAAACAGATAAGCTGTTTCTTTTTAACAATCTATTGCACGTTGCGAGGTGGCGTAATAACAAAAAAAAGATAAAAAAGCAGTAGAAAAAGAAAAAAAATTAAAAGAAAAAATTGTTATGCTTAATCATTTTCTAGTATAGTTCTATCATTTAAAAGCTGTATTTGTTATAAATTTGTTATGCTCGTTAAAAATGCACGCCATGCATTTTAACAAATTTATAATGGTACTAATTGATTTACATGCATATTTGCATAACTAAGAGGTGTAATCACCTTCTAATAATCATTGACTAACACGCAATAATCCAATTTCAGTCCCATTTTTTTTTTTTTTTTTTTTTCATAAGAAAAGATGAAAATTGGAGAATGCGTGTGCGATTTATTATTTTAATTTTTTCATTTTTAAGAAAATGAACTAGTACTCTCTTCAAGAAATATCAGAGAGGACTTAATAATATTTAAAGATAATTAGTTACTTAAGTTAAAAATCGAGAGCAAGAAAGTTGCTCTTCGAAATGTTTGAAATTAACCCTTTCGCTGCGAAGGACGTGCATATACGAATTTGTGAAAATTCTAAATGTGTATTTCGCATGATATAACATTTTTTGTCTTTTTTGTATTAAAATATTTTTAATTCCAAGGATACTATAGCAAAAGGGTTAATACAGTGTTAACAAAATGGAATTATGTCCAAGCGACATAGTTTACATTTAATTTTTCAATTTTTTATAACAATAATTTTTATATTTACGAATGTGTGATATTATCCGACGCAAACTTTCAGTTTTACAAGTACCCCCATTAAAATTTTTCAAATTTTAATACCACTTGTAAAATTCTCTTCCCTCCCTCCAATTAATATTTCAGGTTTTGAATATAATCGGTTACATAATTTTTTAAATGTACCACAGCTATGTTTATGATAAATTTTCGACTCGTTTCATTTTCTTACTCAAATTTCGTTTCCTTTGAATTACGTTCGTTTTCAGAACGAATTTCAGATAAAACAGTATAACGCAATTGATATTCACGTATTTATTTTAGTGTTCGTTTCGTTGAACAAAAAGAAGAAACATCATTGTGAGCGTCAATTAAAAACGTAGGATATAGAATAAATAATAAGGATAAAGTAATAAATAACGAATAAGGATTAGTACGTTTAAAAGAAGTCAATAAAAAATAACATGCAGCATTGTATGCTTTTGTATCTGACCTATAACCTTATATTCATATTCTTTTTGATAGTTTTAACTACAAGTCAAAAAGGTAAATACGATAGATCACGAATACCTCCTTAAAAACGAACGATAAACGAATAAAGATGAGTACTATTTTCGAACAAGATAGAATTATGAGACACATAATATTATCAGATGGAAATATTTATTCATTGTTCATTGTAGCACGTAATGCAATCCTTACCGATTTAATGAGATGCAAACTAACGCAAAAGGGAATGGAATATAGAGGAACAATAGCCAAAACTTCCGGTGGCATTCGATGCCAATCTTGGTACGCAGAAGAACCAATACACGAGGTAGCTTTTATCTAAACTAAATTATTAATTTGAAATTGATGATAATTTCAAAGAAATATTTTTCTATCTAAGCCTTTTATCTTTTTTTTTTTTTTTTTATTGAAACTTCATAGATACTGGAATATTCGTGAAAACCGAGGTAAATTAGAAAAATCATTACGAAAGTATTAAAAATCTTCAAAACTATTTTATTTACTTATATTATTTTTTTCTTTTTAATTTTTCTCTTTCTTTTATATTCATTACGATAATCAATCGTATCGACGTAAACAATTTTCATATTCGTTAATGTTACTAATTACTGTGGTTGCCACTACAATACCATTGTATGTAGGGCGTGTAAGTGTTTTCATAAATCATTCGGGTCGTAGACAAACTCTTGAAATTAAAAAATTTTTAAATTTTGAATTATCGATTATTCCTTCGAGAATCTGAGTCAATTGGCAAATTTCACACGAGATCTACCAATTACGTAATACGTACTTATGAACTTAAACTGTAATAACTGTTTATATTAATAATAAATTTGGCACTTTTATCAGAGATCCTAGAGAGATTTTCATAATATTTGATGTCAGGTTAGTAAAGATATAAGCGACGAAGATTTTCCCGAAAGGTCGATAAAAATTGCGAAAAATTACTGCAGAAACCCAACGAGTGACAATAGAGGGCCATGGTGTTATACTTTGGAACCTTCGCTTATAGACGACGAATGTGACGTACCACTTTGTAATTTTGGAGGTAATATAATAAAAGTGAAACTTACAATGTTACAAAATTTGAGATAAGTAAATTTGTAACTTGCCTACTTTATTAAGTAACAGAATATTGTGTAAAAGATTATATAAATAATTTGATCGAAAATATTTCATTAGGAAAATTGAGAAAGTTTATAATTATCGATAAAGGTAGGTTTCAATGGAATAGAATCGCAGTAAAATTCAATTTTCTTTCGAAATCACGTTTCTTTTGAAAAATATTTACAATAATAATTATAATTATGTATAAACGAGTAGAATGCAAACTGTCGGGACCAGGAGCTGAATATGGAGGGACTAAAGAAATCGCAACGTCCGCAAGTAAATGTAAATCATGGCACAAACGATACGAGCTTGAAGGTTCGAAGGTGAATAAAATAAACCTTAATGCGATACTGAGCGAATAAAATTTCAAGAAATTTTTGTTGTTTGCCTTCGACAATGTAACATTGTCTTATAGAGTCAAAAGTTCAGAGATCAGGACTTTCCTGATCGATCACGTAGGGAGGCAGAAAATTTCTGCAGAAATCCGTCAGGTGACGTCGGAGGGCCATGGTGTTACGTCGAAGAAGATTTCGAATATGTTCGGAAGCAGTATTGCGATGTTCCATTTTGCGACGATAGAGGTTTCACATGATTTTGTATTTATCCCATGGATTCTATTCACATGATCTTCTTCTTCTTACTATTATTTTGTTATTACATTTCTTAGATTGCGTAGCATTTACGAAGAATTCGTCTAATTATGCTATACTCACAAAATTACACGCACCCAGTGGCAACACTTCGTTTTGGGTTAAATTGTGGAATCCAGATGACGAGAAAAAGGTATACACATCTATTTATTTATTTTCAATGCTCGATTATCCCAATGTATATGTATACCATTAAAGCTTTGTATGCCTTTATATATTCTTTCAGGAGAAAGAATAGAACATAAAAGATAAAATAGATATAGATAAAAGATCAACGCATATATAATTTCTATAGATAGGGAATATCGATGGAGAATTATTTTAAGGTTTAAATCTTAGTTACTTTTCTTCTTTGTGGCAAAAAAATTCCTTAGTTTAATAGAATAATGCATACGTACAGGGGCAAGCTGGTATATTGCTTAGTCTTTTACCGATTCCCGCTTCCGCTGAAACAATAGCAGATATATGGACTGCAGGAGTTGAACTGGTGTTCGGAAATTCTGGCAGCCGTCAAACATTTCCAGCAGATGATGTTCGTAACAATACGATGTTTTAACTTTTCTATATTCCTAATTACGTGGTACAATCTATAGAGTATGAATATTCATGCCTTTTCTTACAGGGAAATTTATAAGTGAAGAAAATAAGAAAATATACATTTAGAGTATCCGAAATAAGAGTACTTAGACTTAAATAAAAAGTTGAAATTTTTGTGATTTAAACGAGAAGCTAAAGATTTGTAATATGCAAGATTTAATGATTATGAAACAATATATTTCTTTTTTCTCCGATCAGGAAGGAGAAAACGCTGAAAATACTCCTGAAATTTTGGTCGGTTCAAAGTGGACGGGAATATGGATAACATGGGGTGGTGGTTTCATTTCCGCTGGTATCGAGGGAGCAATGAAACCTTTAGTGATGCAGGAATATAAGAAAAAACATGGAATTACAAGCTTGTACCCAGAAACATTTCTGTATTATGGGGTTCGAGGGACGAACGTTTTGTGGAGCACCGCGTTCTGTCACATTCGTACGTTTTCGATAAATCGAAGTCAGTAGAATACGAAGAAAATGTTATTGTTAAATATGGTTAAAGCACAGCCTAAAATTTCTAAAATTTAAGCCTCATATATATTGGCCAGAGAATTATCTAAATCTTAACTACAGTAAATACTAAATCGTTTTATATAACTATATGTAATAATAGCTATATACTAAAATTTTCAGATTGCGAGACGCATACGACTTTCGGCATTGATTTTTCGAAAGTTTGGGCCATGCAAAAAAATAACGATACGATCGATGTTCGGCTTTTCGTTCGTGCGAGCCAAAATATCCAAATACGTTTGTATCAAACTCCATCGATAGAATATCCCTCTGTGACGGTAAATATCCTAATATTCGAGTCTTGACAGATCGTTTTTTAAATTACCGTACGATATAATATAGGTAATAATAAGCAAAGACGTTACGACACTAACGTATCAAGAATTCGAAGAATCGTCCAAACATTATTTAAAAGAGATCTCCACCTCAGGCTTGCTCGATTTTTGGTCATGGAGGGAGTTCAGCATCAGGTTGACGATTTCGTATATTACAATCGAATTATTACATTCGTTCATTTCGCTACTTTAGTACTTTATTGCTCTCTTTTACGTTGTAGCATTTTTGGCGGACATTTACGCGTGTATTCACATAAGCAGAGAGGTGCTATCGAATTATTGTACATGAACGAAATCTTTTTTGCTAGTTTGAGGTGGTTTAGCATTGGAAGCGAAAAGACAATAGCGCAATGGACGCTATTTTGTTCTCCGGAAGGTAACATTCCTCGATTTAAATCTTCGTGTTACGCGTATTTATCGTCAGATGTGCGTAAATTAAATTTCATAGTAGAATGCAATTATACTGAAGAAAATATACTCGATAAATGATTATACGTCGATACGAAAGACGATTATAGGAAACTTACGTTTAAATAGAATCAGATGCGGTAGAAGATGCTTGGCCACCAAATTGTTTGTCCGATATAGGAGATTTTCAATTCAAAGGTACACAATGGACAAGCATTAAAGAAATTCCATGTATTCCATGGATATCGAAAGAAGTAAGAAATATACTTAGGAAAAGATTATTAATATATCAAACTAAAGATGTTAATTAAAAGATAAATGATTTTGACATGATTCAGACACTTGATCTTTCAGACAGTACATACTTACATAACGCGTGCAATCATAGTAGATATGTAAATCTGTATTACAGTGAACAACGATAATTGTTGCAATTACTGTAATAATTACTGTAAACATGAAATTTTTCATTTTGGTATATAAGATCCCAGCAGAGAACAAAGATGACAATAATTTTATCGACGGATCTGCTTTGAAGGCACTTAATAAATGTAGAAATCCCACTCGCGACTCCAATGGTCCCTATTGTTACGCATACGTCCCTTGGGAGAGTGTAACGATTTCAAAACGATATTGCTCCATTCGAAAATGTAGATCGTCAGGTAATTAATGATTCTATTTAGGTGTTAATTAAAATTTCGTCCCGATAAATACAATTTTTGTACTTAAATACAGTAAAGCTCCATTCGTCTGAATTTGTCAGACAGGACAAATGGTTTATATAGAAACTCGTCAACTTTCCTCGCTACTTATCTTCGTTCATAGTTTCTCGTTCGTATAACGAAAGCTCCTAATCAGGAGGTCACGCACAGACAAGCGAATTCAATCAGCAAAAGTTCAGTTAACCGGGCGTTACCTAAAATTTCGTTGCAATAAGTGGAGTTGAGTAGTACAGCGACGTAGTTCTACCGTACATTAAAACAAGTACAAAACAAAGACGATTAACTCTCCTTTGCAGAATGTCGAATGGCAGGTACGGCGAACGATTACATGGGAACACTTTCGAAAACACGTTCAGGACGTGATTGTGACAAATGGCCAATCAGACCCAAATTACCAGCGATGGCCCAAAATGCGTCTCGAGCAAATACTACCAAATCGACTCACGTCAGATCTGCAAAAATTGGAGCAAATGTAGCAGTTCCCAAAACCAGTTTGACAGTCGGTAGAGAATATTTCAATGATAGCGTCTTTCCAGAAGGAAGTGCCAAGAATGCCAGTAATTATTGCAGAAATCCATCGCGTAATATCGCCGGCACTTGGTGTTATACCAAGGATCCTTTGGTGCCCCATGATCTATGCAACGTTAGAGATTGTGGGAAACCAGGTAAATATTGCGGCATTATTTTCTCCAATATTTTATTCACAAATTTTATTTTCCATATTTTATTCAAGATCTTCCGTATGAAATAGTTTCCTCAGGTAATTTGCATTAGGAAAAAACGAATCGAAAAAATGTCAAGCGACTTGGAACCTCCTTGTTTATTAGCTAAAACGTAATAATAGTAAAGCGCGTTCTAGCATGATGGTAAAAGACATTCCAATATTTTTGTTATTTATTTAAAAAGTAATGATTCTCTTCTTGGGATGCAATTAAAGTATACTAATATAAAATCTAATTCTAATTAATCACAATGAAAGTTATAATTAATCGTCGTTTTTACAGAGGAGTACACGTTCCTTGCCGTGGGAGATGGCCTAGATAGGCGTATATACGTTTTACCCGAATATCGTTCGGAAGGTTTACACTTTTCTGTGAAAGCTTGGGAACCGGATAATCCAGATTCTGTCGTGTTTGTCTTTTTAGCCGATGATGGATTAAAATCGCGTTACATCCTCAAAATAGGAACGTCGAACAACGAAAAAGTACTTCTCTTTTACGAATCGGAAACTACAGGTAATTAGCGAATATATTCTGTCGGAATACTTGTTTGTTTCCCAATGATCGAATTTAGAGTCGGCAATTTCAAATTTGCAAATGTTAATATAATAATTTATAATTTATTTTTATCTTTCACCATCATTGACCGTTATCTGTCAATCAGGAGATCCTTTAGAAGTTGATAAATATGTCTGCATGTTTAAAGAAACTAAAGAACTTCGATTAATCAAATTATCAACTGAAAATCATTAAAACATTGGTAGCCCGACGAGTTAACTAGTCTTTCGCAGCTAACAGGTTAACGCGGGAACCGGTTAAAGGAAAACTGGATAAGAGGAAGTTTTAATTAATTTGTTCTATTATTGAACGTATAATTAATATCTTTAAAGCACGGCATTGTAATTTCAAGTTCGGTGTATTCCCATCCTACTCCTTCTTCTAATATTTCTAAGAACAACTTGTTATAATTATTTCGCTTTTTAACCGAAGTCTGTTTAATTACAGAAATTTCCTTAGTCAAGAGGAAAACTCTGCCACATTTGCTTTATGTAGGAAAATGGAGCAGCTTTATCATCCGTATACCACGCGGACAATTATTGCTTTATTACGAAGACGATCCTACACCATTGTTCGAATGGACTCATCCCGATCCTCCCAATGCTTTTCTACCAATGTATTATTATTATGGCAGCGAACAGTCAAAAGCTGTTGGCTTCGCGTTCGAACGTGGATCAAGTACGTTCACAATTAAAGAAACGAACTAAATATTATAATTTCGCATAAGTCCACGAAAATCTGCAGTCTATTAATCACTATTAATGTTAGTAATGTCCTCGAGAAATATAGGGGTGAATGTTTAATATCGGTACATAGAAATGTTTAATGTTTTACATGAATATCCTTTCATATTTTAATCTAGATACAAGTATCAAGTTAAAATGAATATAAATGATTTTTGATACAAATAGATTGTCATATAGAAAACACGAGAACTGATAAATACACCAGAATCCTATCGTTATCAACATGGATTGACGAAGAAATATTGCTTCCTCAACAAGTGACTCTTCATCTTCGAGGGGAAGGTGCAGTTCATTTCCCTTTCTACCTGATGCCCGAGACTCCAGGGTAAATGTAATAAATTTTCTCACCTGTTTTCAGTTTCTCAATCTCTAAATTTCGCATGTATAATTTCGGTAATATATATAATACTGTAATATATTAATCAGATTATTGTTATTATTGTTATATATATTAATTATTATTATAATCTTACATATTATAAATTCTTCTTTTTTTTAATTCTTTCCTCAAAAGTTCTTAAAAGCCCGAACATCTCTTGCAGATGAATATTCAGTTTTCATGCAGCAGGCTGCATTACTATCCCAAAATTGTACTCTCGACTTCCTGTAAGTTACACGCAAAGATCTATCGTTACCCAACGACGTTAAATTCTTGTGATATACTCATTTTAATAAACACCAGAGCTTCCACTAAACGTAATTTACTGATATATACTATTTTAATAGATATTTTATGCTCAAGCTTAATGACCCAGATCGTTGGATATTATTCGCAAAAACTACGTACCCTACAGTGACGGTTTTCCACAAACAAAAATCGCGCGTACCTTTATTCACAACGAATTCATGGACTAATATTACAATAAGGTAAAAAATGGTATAAATTTTTACTTGGTAAATATAATTCGATATTATGCACTAAAGATAGATACCTTTATGATCCGCAGTAGGATCAACGATTCAGAAAGTTTTGTTGAGTGACATTTACTTTTTAAAATTCGCAGATGGTCTGCAAATACGATGAACATCTACTCCAACGCCACAAATGTGTTTCATTATCAGCATACCAGTCTTTTCATATTCTACTTCTTTTCCGTCGGCGTCGGTGCCAACAGCTGGGTTACTTGGTCTGTCAATTGCGTTCCAACGGGTAGAAACACATGCCCTTGTATTCTGTTATTAAATATCTAGGAAGATTTAGGAAGAGATTTAGTTTTTGTAAAACATTATTAATAAAATTAAATTTCTTCCTTGAAAGATATAGAAGGACCACCAGTTGATGGAGGTTGGTCAGAATGGGGACCATGGGCATGCAGCGTGAGCTGCAATGGTGGTACAGGAATTCGAAAACGACGTTGCGACTCGCCAACACCTAACATCAGAGGAGAACCGTGTGTAGGACCGAGTATAATGACTGGACGTTGCAACGAAATTCTTTGTGGCGATATAACCGAAGGTAACTTTAAAAATTCTAGTTCCATTCGAGAACTATGAATTTCCACACGGTATACATATTGTCATTTATTGGAACCAGCTGCAAATAAATTTATCTTCGATTTGTCAGAAGAAATTATCGCATGTACGTATATTAAAATTAAAAATGAAAATTTTGTAAAATTAGAAATTATATAAAGATATAATCAAGTCCTTCTACTTTCTTCAATTTCCATAAATGCATGAATATCCTCGGTCTAACAATTGTATTAAGATTAGATATAAAAATATCAGAATGAAACTTGATATCATCTCTGCAAAAATAATACGTAAACTATTTTGCTCGCAGATACGATAAAATTGATAAATCGAAGAATTAGAATGAACCACACGGCCCTTACTGCCAAAGAACATCGTTCTATCACAATTAAATCCGACTCGGATATCGTGCAATTAATTACTAAGGAATCTCCTCGTTCCGAATTACAATGGTCCTTAAATGGTGTCTTTGTGGAGATAGAGCCCGAAAGATTGGAGTTAAAAGATTACAGCATTGGTAAAATATAATTTCTCATGGTTTTTTATTGAAATCACGCTGTCACCGAGAATCTCTTGTTCAGAGATAATTAACAATTATTTATTTAGAGATAATGGAAGCGGTTCTAAATGATTCTGGCGTTTATGCGATGACACTACGTCGAATCGATGGAACGTATTCGATTATCAAAGTGGTCACCTTGGCAGTGATTCCAGCAGAGGAAACTATACAAATAAGGGAAACTCTAGACACAACCATACAATGCCATTGTGCAATCCTAGGACACATTTATTCGGAGCTTGAAGTGTCTTGGTTAGTACGCAATAAAACGTGGAAGAATTATGGCATCACGCTTCCAATGGCAGCCGATGTTGAACACATTACAAAAGTTAATAAAACGCATAACGGGATGTGGCAATGTGTCGTGAAGCAAAATGACTTAAATTTTGTATGGATAACAAATATGATATATATCAGAGGTAATTGTTATTTTTAATCTTACCTATATTTTTCGTATTTTTATTCTACTACGTCTAAATCATTATACTGGTATCAATCATAAGCTGTGCAGCAAATATTTCTGAATATTTTGTATAAAAAGTATACAGTTAGCACTTGTATTTTGCATAACTTGTATTCTTAATTGGTAATAGGTATATGTATGTATTATAATTTACGTTGTGCTTTGATCTTTCATCAGAGAATATTATTATAACGAGAATATAATGTGCATCACTGATACACTATCTTCAAGGAAACATTCTTCACTAAAAGAATAACATTTTAATGAGAGGGTATTCGGACAGTAGTAAGTGACTAATAAATCGTAGTATAATAAAAGTTCCCTGTTCCCATGATAAGATAATTACCATCAATTACCTCAGACATGATAAATTCTTCCGATATAAATCTTGACAAATGTAAAATAGATCTTATACTGTAACGATACAGAAAAATAATTAAAGTTCGATGTTCATCTGTAATTAATATCTGTAACAAATACGAAATGAAAAGAACATAGAAAATTCCAAATGAATTTAGAATAGAATATAGAATAGAAAATATTATTTTATGTAAAATCATCTACTTTTTTGATATATGCACAGTTTACTGAACGAGTCTTGGTAGAAACTTGTGGGAACCGGAAAAACCGGTAACAGTGTAGGTAACATTACATTCAAGATCTTCTAGGGATGTTATTATTTGAAAATTTTCCCTAAGTGAATTTCACACGGTTGTTTACTCGCGTTCAATATTTCTCGTAGACTTTAAAGCTTTTCTATCTGAATGTTTTGTCAAAACACAATATTTCTATAAAATTTATCCACTTATGATAATACAGCGAACTACCTTTGTAGTAGATGTAATAGCGGAGCCAGTTTTAAATTTGATACAGTTTTTTGAATAAAGATATTTTGATTTTACGATATTTACTTTATATTAGCTGAATTCGCTTATTTTAAAGTTCATTTTTAAGTTCTAGGACCTCCAAATTGGCGTACGCATTTGATGGAAGATCAGGCAACGCGTTTCTTTTTTGGTTGGTTGCCAAATGAAGATTACGTCGGTGTTTTCGTATTGGTTCTTTTTCTGATTTTAGTCGCAACTATAATCGCAGGATCTTATTATTACATAACGTATGTGCAGTAATTATTTTCACTATCCAATGTATTATTTTTCTTAATGTACAATCGTCTTATATTTTTCAAGCCATAATTTGATGGTTAAAAACTTAAATGAACAAATATATCTTGCAATTAGAATTCGAGAAACTGCGAAACGCATATTTGACCTGAGAAATATAACCAGAAGTCCAAGAGGCACACAATATGAACCACTGACGGACGAAATGACTACCGAAGATCAAGCGATCACTGACGATCAAATAACTACCGACGACCAAGCGACTATTGAAGATGAAGTTACTGAAGACCAAACGACTACCGAAGATCAAGGAACTCCCAAACATCAAGCGGCAACCAATGATTAAACTACACGATAAACCATCGCTTTTTTAAGATGCTTAATATAAAATGTTTATTGTACAATTAATACAAATTATTATAATCATATTTAATACAAATGTTGGTAATTTACAATCGGTACACGTTGATACAGTATAGTATAGTAACAGTATGGATAAAGGATATGATATAAAATTATCTCACAAGACACTACTACGTTTATGAAAATTCCAGTCTACCATTTCTTCGAGTACATTTTTCAAATATCGCCTGAAACAAACATTCTCGTTTACCATTACGTGGATCGATTCCAAAATAAAAACCGAGGAACTAGAAACCTTGGAAACTCGTCAACTCTTCTGTACGATCGTACGCGTGAGAAGACGAACTTCTAATCAGCGAAGGAGCGAGTAATCGCGAGGTAAAAGCGTAGGGATCGGTCCCCGATCGATTTCGTAACTATATTCCTCGGTGTTCCAACGTTTGGTCGTAACGAACGAATAAAAGGAGAGGTTTTCAGGTGACGGGTAGAGCGAACGGCGGCGAACGAGAAGAAGGGCGAGAGAAAGAGATCAGAGTGGCGGCGAGCGACGACGAGGCAAAGTGGAAGAAGAGGATGAACGAGGAAGAAGGAAAGAAGTTGGACACAGGAGGCAGAGGAAGAAGCTGGTTGAAGCGAGAGGGAACGGCGTGGAATCAGGGAGGCAGCCTCGGCTGGTTGGCAGAAGATCGCCAAGGTGCAGGCCCGAGGAAACGCGACGAAAGAAAGAAATAAGAGAGTCCAGAAGGCTGTTAGGTGGAAGAAATGGCGAGGAGCAGGAGAGCGGCGGATAAAAGGATATGGTAGGGCGTGGAAGCGGGAAGATGGTAGGGAACTAGAAGAGGATGGACACGAGCGAGCAGAACGCGCGAAGGAGAAGGAAAGGGCACAGGGAGCGACAGGTGCCCAATCGCCCACGTGGGTTCTCTCTTTACGGTGCTGCAGCGACGGTAGAAGGGTGAAGAAGACGACGATGACGACGACGAGGACGACGAGCCGGCTTCCTTGTAATGGTGAAGCAGCCGATACTCGTTCTATACACCAAGTGCACTCGCCACAGGATGAACATAGTGGGGCAAAGAGATCCATTGGCGTGTATACCGTTTGGCTACTCTTATCTCTAACGAGTCTTCGTCGTATACTTCTTCCTTATGTGAAACGAGAACAGAGAACAACATTACGCGAGATACGAAGACAGTGGAGTCGTTGGAGATAAATAGTCGAACGAAGAGGTCGAACGAAAATGAAAGAAGAAGTGGAAATCGGTAAAAGAACGGTGAAGAGAAGATCGGCAAGAGAGGGCGAAGTACGGCGTCAAAGGATACTAGCAGAGGGCTACGCCACTGAAAAAGTCTGCAGCGGGCCATGTACTGTGGCCATGTGAGTGGGAAAAGAGGTAAGGAAGGGGAAGGGCTACCCATTCGGTAGCAAATGCTGGTAACCCGTCGCAAGGTCAAGATCAGTCGGTTAATCCTATCCAGTCAGCCGAGGCCCTTGCACCTTGGAGGACGAACGACCCTCACGCTCGCAACTGAAATTTCACTTTGCGATCGTCGCACGCCGCACTTGCTCGATTTGCTCCAATTTTTGAAATTGCTCGATCCCCCCGCCCGCAGGGTATATCGATCGATCGTGTTCCTCATTTAGATCTAAGTCGGGAGCGGACACGAAAACGACGTACGACCGGAGAACACGGGACAGTTTCGAGTGCGCTCCACACACAGTGTCTCTCTGTACTTGTATTAAAAAAAACGATTCGAGTGCGTTTCAACGTCGTGGTGGCTTTTGACGAAAATAATTAACATCGTTCCCCTCGAATTCAGAACGTTGCTTTCGCCACCCTCTTCCATCGATCTCGAGTTACCATTTCTCTTGCCGAAAACCACATCTCTGGCAGAGACTGTTAAAAGAAAAAGAGAAAAGGACATCGACGTTTGGTCATTTTGCACGATCGTCTGGTAACAAGCGTTCGATAAAAAAGAAAGAATCGAGGATCTTGTCGTTGTGTGGGAAAAAGTGTTTACAACAGTGGAGACAACGGTAGCTGTGATTTTCCCCAAGCTACCCTTTGCGGGCCCTTTGTTATGGAAACCTGCGTTCTGATACCCAAAGAATTTTCCTTGGCACTAGCGAATGATCGATCGAACTACAAGGGCCTCTTCAAGAATGATTCAGGCGGTTTAGTTACGGACGTCAGGATATCCGTATGGTCGAACGTGCTTATTCCGGCAGGGACGTTGATCTACCCCTTTCAGGGCTCCATTCGATTCGACAAGATTGACCTTTACTCCCTTCTCGATGACAACGATGTAAGTAACGTGTTTCGTCGTAAGATTCTTCCAACTTTCGTTGTTCGGATTCTTGCGATTGATCTTAGCCGTTAATCTATTTCGGTCCTGTATCGAGCTCGTTTCTTTCCGTCGACGAGAAAACCTTACTCTATGCACCACAGTTTTGTCTGACCTCTCAAACGTTTCTCTTTGTAAATATCAACGATATGCAAGCAATTTTAATAGAATTAAAGAATACAATAGAAGATAAGGAATGGAATTAGTCGACTTTTATCGGTAGAAAAGCTGAAAGTATCGCTTTAATTGTAATGCGGCGTACAATTTAAACAAGGATTATATTTCAACACTTGGAATTATATTTAAACGCTATAAAAATTATAACACAGCTGTATTAATTCTAGGGACTATACTGTATTCACATTCCGCAAATTGATGATTCTAGCGTCGATAGAAATATATAAAATATAAATAAATGACGAAACGCGATATTGAATGTAAATCAGCCGAGATAAAATGTCGGGTGTGACTCGGACTGTAAGGGGCGAGGTAATGCTGGTTTTCGCGTGCAAGCCAAAAATTTGATTAAAAGTTTGAGTATTTCTTCGGCATCGTAAGTTGTTTAGAATATCGATGGAACGCAGCTTACAGTTGGAGATGATTCCGATATTATACAGGTATCGAGTTGGAATAGTCGCAAAAACATTTTCGTGCGTTAAACTTATGGAAGAGTGTGAACGTAAGGTAATAGGGTATAATGGCTAGAGGTATGTGAATAATAGTTCTAAACGACCGCTTCTTTCTACGTCTTATTGTGTAAAGAGATCGCCATCTGAGATCTTTCGCTTATGAGATCCAAGTGGAACTAAAGGCTTGCGCTATAACATTTAATAACGAACAGATTCTGGTTTCGTGAAGCATAAGTATGTCTTATAGAAACTCAAATATATTTCATAAATATAGTGTAGAAGAAATACAACAAGTTTTAAGTATAAGTTAGTCTATCGAGTATTAGTCGTCGTATGGTCATTTTAATTCGATTTCGCTTTATAATTTTCTTGATCACGGACTTGCCCTCTGGTTATTAGATATCTAAGATAAGGATTCCACGAATTGCACCCTCGTATGAATTTCAAAATTAATTCGTTCGGAGAAACACGAGAAACAGTACAGATCGTAACTTCAAATTTCAAACTCCTTCCTTTATCGAATAAATTAAGCTACGAATTAAAATTTCCATTTAAATGGGAGTTTAAGTGTCGATTATGAACGAAAGGAACTAAATTGCTTTAAAGAGTCGAGGCATGTAAGTCTGAAACGTCTTAGAATTAGGATTTATTATATGTAATGCGAATAATGTTACATCGGTGTTCGATTATATTTAAATTACAAGACATCGGAATAACTTATTTGCATCCGATATTGAAAATATCAACATAGTAGTTAAAATAACATTAAAGTGTTTTGTAATTGCTCAATCAACATTTATATGCGATTTTCTCAGTCGTTTTAATATGGTATATCGGCAGAATTTCTGTAGCTTAATGATAATGCCACGTCCTGATCGATTTTAAATAATAGAAAACGAACAGACTAACTATAAGCAGCCACGATAAATATCAAAATACGTAATTGAGTATTAATAAATATGAATAATGTTAAACGGTTAATAAACTTTTATCCATCCAACTAGCTAATATTACGAAATATTACAGGTACAGTAATATCGTAGATTCTGAAATTCACCTGATCGTTATTATTTACTCAGACGTGAAATTAATTTGCATTATGTTTACTTAATAATAAATATTTCTACAAGTTATTAAGGTATAAATCTGAATATACATGTTGAAACAAGGAAATTAACAGTTTTAATTACGGGACATAATCTTTTTATAATTTCTATAATTTATATTTTTATTTTTTATTATATTTAAATACATTTGATTTCAAATGGTAGCTTCATAATTACTGATTGCAAATAATTAGAAATTGCTTTCTCAAAAGCAGTATATCCATTAATTGAATATTTTCTATTTGTTAATTCATTCCTCTTCATACCGAAAAATGATTTTCTCTCTATCGAGAAAAAGTACTTAAGTTAAAAATGAGAAACTCGTTACCATAACTCGATTTTCTTTTTTTTTTTTTTTTTTTTTTAAACGTAAGAAGATCACGCTGTGCTAAGTACGTATTACAGATAGCAATTACAGTTAATGCAACCCATGCGGTTTTTTTAACCCAAGTTTCTCATAACTGCGATTTGTTTCAGATCAGACGCGAATACGGCTGCTACGATGAAGTCTTCTTTTCGAATTACAGTCTTAACAAGCGCCAGTGCAATTGGATAAGATTCCTCCGTATAGTTCAGTCTTACGACGAACAAGTAAACTTAATCGGTACCAAAGTGAAAGGTAAGTTAATGTATGCGTCGAAAGAAGAAGAAAAAAGATTAAGTAAATCATGAGAATCAACATGATGCAGCAAATGATAGCGTACGTGCACGTCAGTCGTGATAAATTTTCCATGCAAATTATTCATGTTGCTAAGTTTTCTGCCACTCAAAATTAATATTACGTTTCCTGCATTTCAATTTATAAATATCTGCTTAGCGAACTGCCCTGCGACATACAGTAACGAACAACGTTCGATATTTTCATCAGCTGATTTTCCTTTCTTGGCTCTCGTTTTCTCGTCGTCCGAACAAACTAACGCTACTTTGAATATCTAAATTTGAGATCAGTGTTACGCACATGTGACACATTATGTAATCTAGATTAGTCACATCGATCTGTCCGTACGATTCTGTATGTGCATAAGTAACTAAATTATCGGCGAATAATTATCTGTACGTGAGAACTCGAGGAATGAAATTGAAAACAGTTTAATTTCATGGAAATTTTTGCTAATACAAATAACTACATTGTTAGTATAGTTTATACGTAGAAAGTTTAATGTTTCTTGTCGTTATTATAATTTAGTGGATAATACGTTTACTTCGATAAGATCCAATTAACACTCCTTTATTAATTAACTACCTTCGCATTTTCCATCAATACGAATTATCAACGTTCCTTTTATTCTTTCTGTTCGTTTATGCAATTCAGGGGATCCAATCTTCGAAGTAATAAAAGATGTCCAACCGGATACAGAATTAGTGGCTTGGTTTCTTCCTACGGCAGAACAAGATTTCGTCTTTATATCGCGCGACATGTGTTCGAGGTCTGCTCTGTACAGATGCACCATTGACTCCATTCTAGATGGTGAGTCTCTAAAGACTTTTAGCTTGAAATAATACAAAGAATCGACACGGAGTCTGGTGAACGGACAACCTCTCAAATACGTCAATTTGCATTGTTCGTACGTTTCCCAAACGCATTTCAAATCATCTTCCATCTCTCTCTGTACTCTGATATACGTAATATAACTA
This sequence comes from Bombus huntii, assembly GCF_024542735.1. NCBI lineage: Eukaryota > Metazoa > Arthropoda > Insecta > Hymenoptera > Apidae > Bombus > Bombus huntii. The sequence goes on along the minus strand of NC_066251.1, from coordinate 2,443,657 downwards.
AAGCGAAACAAAACCAAGACTATAAAATACCTTTGCGAAAGGCGAAAAGCACGCGAAGCTTACGAAAGAGTCACTTGGCAAAGACAACTAAGAAAGCTTATAAAAATCTACAAAAAGAAAGATAGAAACTCTTTGCTCGAGAACGTTTCATAGACGCTACCGACCATTCTCCTTGTTCCTTTGAAGGATTTATCAAAACGCGATGCACGCGAATTCGTTTTATACGTAGGTTGATGCGTTCGAGAAGAATCGCTCTGAAAGACCAGTGAGCGAAAGAGGCAGAGCGGTGGGACTGTGTTCGGTGATCGAAATCTCGAACGGGTGCAATCGCGTTAATCGGCGCAATCGCGGGTCAATCGAAAAAGAAGGTAAAGAAAGTCGGCTAACAAATCTGAAATGCAAATATGCGCCGGTATTTTTGTCGGCTGGATCACAAGGTGCTCGTTCGTTCGCTCATGATTCAAATGCGCAGACCCCCGCGCTTACCGGGGGATATAAAGGACAGTACAATGCCAGCGAACCTTCAATTCCGAAGAGGAGGGCTCGCCGACCGAAGAGGAGAACCGCCGGATAAACGGGTGACCATGAGGGGGATGTTCGGAGTCGCGACCACGGATATTTGCTAGGAGATCCTTGGCCTTGAAAGAAACCGAGAAAATTATTATATCGGGTAAGGTACAATTGCACCAAGGCCAAGGACAGGGTGAAGTTTCGCGTAAAGACGAGTGGGAGCACGCTCGTTATTGCGCAAGTATCTCCAAAGAGGAGAAGAAAACGTTGTATCTCGATGGAATTAGAACGTTATGAGGTATCATGGTACGCAGACGCGTGCAAAAATTGATGTGGCTTATATGTTATGTTACGTATCGACGGAATATTCGCTTGACGATTAAAGCTTCTAAGTATCAAACCCAAATGTGGGGTACAAATATCTTCAAACGTTTATTTTAGCGTAAATACCACTTTTTAAAGATATTCATTCGGGATAACGATCTTAGGAATTGAAAGAAAAGAAACGCTGTTTTAGTCAGGCTATTTACAACGTTATTGTTTAAAGTGATACATAGTTGCACAGATGCAGCATGTTTCTTGCAATCAGTAGGAATCTTTTGCTCCTATAAATACACGAGGGACTCGATGGAAAAGCAGCGAAATCGCTTGTTTTTCCAAAAGTGACACGAGTACAGAGAACGATATATAAAATTTGTATTTACCTAGCGGATTTTGTTATAAATTTCCAGACCTTTGCGAACACGTATCGAAATGCGTTTTAGCGCTTGGAAGCAAAAAGAACGTTGACAAACGAAAAGTTGAATAACTTTCTCTGTTGGAATTTAACTTTGTAATTTTCTCGAATCGAAGATTTTTATCTGTGTCTCTTTTCTTTTAAGTCTCTCGTTTAACAAGATCTCAAAGATAGCGTTTAATAACCAGATGTTTCGTTCAAGAATCCCCATTAGACCTATCCATGGCGTTGCTTTCTCATCATTCGTCATCGACAATTTCACATCCGTACTACGAGGTAGACGAATACGAGTCTACGTCCGAAGAATCCTCGTCATCGACGTTATCCTTGACAGGGGATCATTTAGATTGCAGTATTTTAACGACGATTAAGAGAGGAGAAAGGGTTCTGTTGCCGTGCGAAGTCTGCGGGAAATCCTTTGACCGACCTTCCCTTTTAAAACGTCACATGAGAACGCATACAGGTGAGTGAAATATCGATCAGTGCCTTTCAAGCAAACAATTTTAATTTTACTCGATATTAACGCTATATGAACGTTGTATCATTTGCACGAAAAACAAATAACGCGAAGCAATGGGATTTAGAACGAGGAGAAGAATTTGTCGAATAATTAACGATAACTGTGCAGTAAATTTAAAGACCAGTAGTGGCATAATTTACGATTACGATTTCCAATGACAGTGAGGAAATTTTTATTTCTATCTAAGAAAGAATATTTTAACGTAACTCGATCGAAAGGGCTAACAGACGATTGTGTCTAAAAACGTAAGCCTTTCGACGGTTGAACATCGGCCAAGTAATTTGATTTTGTTGTTAAATTGAAGGAGAGAAACCGCATGTTTGTATGGTGTGCAACAAGGGTTTCTCAACGTCGAGCTCGTTGAATACGCACAAGCGAATCCACAGTGGTGAAAAACCTCATCAGTGTCTCGTTTGCGGTAAGAAGTTTACGGCCTCTTCCAACCTCTACTATCATCGTATGACTCACATCAAGGTAAGTTTCCTACAAGCTGCTCTCACTGAAAAAGATAAATATTCTTATATCGCGAGCATAGCCTATCGATACTCTTTCGCTAGTTACTCGGAGTACTCGTCGAAGCTTAGCAACGTGGGTCATCGTAGTTCGATGTAAAATGCGGTCTTTAATTTTTATCCATGAACCAATGATATCACATAATTATAGAAAATACCTCGCGAAACAACATTTCATTCCTTAATGAAATTACAACGTCGACATTGTTCGAAGAGTTCCTCGTCCGGAGTTTTAACGACGATCGGGGTACAATACGTAAGAGATTAATAAATCATCGATCTATCCTTTTGACTCGTCAGGATCGATCGTGTTATGCGTTGCATTTATGCGCTAATGTTTCGTCAACGTTATAACTCACTTTTTCAGGCTGCAGCTGTAACGTTTACACAAAAGCGTGTAGCACGATCGATGCTGAAGACCCAATAGCGTGACACCCGTCGATCATCGCGCAAGCTAAAATCCAAAATTCATCAATTTGTCACTAGCTCGTCGTTACTTGAATCGGCCACGTAACTGGCTACTTAAAGCGTCCAGATATTTATCAGCGATACTATCACAAAGTGACAATCTAAAAAAAAAAAAAAAAAAAAACACACATTTGAAAACACGATTAAGTTAAAGTATATGAAAGAGAAGAAGATGGATCCCTTTGAGAATCGGTGCAGACCGACTCCCTTCAGGGAGTTTATCTTCATTTTAGCCGTAGTTATCCCAGTCGGTGTAAAGCTGGTTGTGATCGGGAAAACGCAAGGAAACCGGTACGCGAAGCGGTAACGCGAGGCGCGAGTGGTAAAAGATCGGTCGGAGTTTTTATTTATCAGAGCGGAAACCCCCGTATGAGTTTCTCTAATCCAGCGAAGTAATGATATCTCGGGAGCCATATAGGTTGCTCTTGCCATCAGCTACTGTAATTGGTCCATTACTCGCTACTGCTTGGAATGCAATCCAATTAGGGAGACGGAGAATATACCCGGAGGCAGACTCTTCTGGTTCTCTCTTCGATCTTATGTTAACATCGCTTTCCGCCTCTATCTCTCGTCTACCTTCGCCGGTGTACTATCTCCCCTGCCATCTTTCTCCTTCGTTTCTACTCACTTCCATTGCCTTCCTCTTTCACGTGCTCCGCCGCTCATCCCACTTACCCTTGCCACCTTTTCATCGTGTTTTCGCGAGACCACGCGTTCTTTTATTGTCGTTCGGCAAGTCGATCCAACTGGGATAACAAATACGACGCGTGTCTTTGGACTTTGTCTTTCACACTCGATGGTAGTTTTGCGTATGGGGAAAAATCAGTTTGCTGATTTCCATCTTTTAGAATTCCGTTTATTAGAATATATAGGATATTCGGCAAAATATAGTTGCTGCTGTCGAGCATATGTGATCCCGTGGATATCTTTCAGCCTCGTTTGTCCCTTATGACGTTGCGATAAACGTACGAAAAGTATGATCTGCGGATTGCTTTTCTCGTATTTCAACGCTTGCAAATTCTATCCTTTCTTTGTTTTTAATGGAAGAATTTTTTTGTAAATTTAGCAACCTATCTGTTGGTTGTATTGATTCTTGTATGACAGTATAAAAATATAAAAAAGTACAAGACCATAATATAAAAAATAACAGTATACGAAAAAGTACGTGAGCTTGGATGGGAAATAAGAGATTTTAAATATTAAAATACTTATGTAGGAAAGAAAATGATAGGAGTGTTCGATTAGCGACCACGACAAGTCCCATTAATTCTTTTAAATATTTATCGTGTTGGTAAAAATTGATTGGATTTTTAATCAAATGCAAAGCAATTCGTGTTGCGAGTTCCTTTATTCGTTCAAAGTTAACAGCTTTAACTCCAATTTATACAATAACGAACAGCATTTGTTTCTGTATAAATTTCTTCGCAATCAATGCCGTTCTTTTATATTTCTTTCTATCTATTATAATATCATTTCATCGTAGATCGGTATAACATTTCATAGATTTTTATTATACTTTTGCGAGTTGGTGAAATAAAAATAAGTTTAGAATCTTATCTTTATTTAGGTAGTAGTTTGTACTATAGAAGAAATGTTCTATATTTTGCGCTAGTATTCAATGAAAAGAGACAAAATATGCGGGTTACAATAATATTTATCGAACTTCCTTTAAGATATTCCTCATCGAAGATTCTCATAATCGAAGTGTACGTATTTCACAGTATTTTCCTTGAGGTAAACTTAGATATAAATATTAACCATCAAACGCTTGAAAACGACGAGTAATAGTACATAGTACACAACAAGTAATGTCGTTTTGAATTTACTGTAAAACTTACAATCTTATCTTATGAACGAAACTAAAAGTTGTACAAGTTGAAATTACATTGTTTCGCAAAACAGTGATTTGTTTCAATTTATTCGTAGTATAAATTCGCAGTTAAGGGTGCTCTTACGTTTATGTTTCAGGAGAAGCCACACAAGTGTTCACAATGCTCCAAGTCGTTCCCAACACCGGGAGATCTTAAGAGTCATATGTACGTGCATAATGGGCTATGGCCATTCAGGTGCCATATTTGTAGCCGTGGTTTCAGTAAACCAACTAATCTTAAAAACCACATGCTGCTACATCTTGGCAGGTGTTCGAACAAGAAGATTGTCAAATCCATTTCCGACTACTGACCAATCGATAACGGCCCCCTCGATAATTTAGAAAATCCATCGAGAAATCTATACGTATTTTGTTATACTATTGTACGAGATAGAAATGAAAGTTACTCGTCTAAACGTCTCTCCCTATTTATATCGCTGTTTAAAGAAACACGTACGCAAAGTTTGCGCACAATACAGTTTGACGCACAATTACACTTTAATCTTATTGTTAGTAACGTTTTCAATTGCTCATTACATTCAGGTAAAATTAGTATTTAAGTACGTATTGTTATCACGCCATAAGATCCATTTCCGTTAACTTTTATATCTTATTTAGAACAATTAATTGAATGTTATTTTTATAAAATTTCTTTATTGTTCCTCGAAGTTAATTAATACTGTTTACAAAGTGTTACGTTGATTATTATTGTAGTGATTAGATCGTGTTAAGATAGATCTATGTACGTAAGAGAAATCACATGAACTTTGAGTGAAACGTTCATTTCTTATGATATAGGAAATTTAAGAAATATGCATTGAGGAATAAACGCGTTGTTTCGCATTTCTTGTACGCGCGTGTTATTAACTACGAGAATCTAAATGAAAGAAGGAAAAAGTTACCCTTACATCGAGTGCTTGCCGGTTCATGAATTTTCATCGTTCCTGACAATTTCATATCGTTCAACTCAATGAAGAGAAGTAATTGCCTTTTTACCTCGTTCCAATATTTGTTTCGCAATTACAGCGAATGACCTATGCATACCTTTGATAAAATTATGTGATGTTTAAAATAATCTTTATCTTTTTAGATTTCGTCATAGCAGAAGAACAATCAATATCTAAATGAATAAAAGTCGTTAGTACTCGTAAAATTAATCAAAGTTTAGTTACGATGAATAATGTATGCCTTTGTATTTTCTTCTTTTCACTTACCTTTGGCTCATATTTCATTCTTTTTGCTCATGCTAATATTTAATATAAGTTTTGTATTTATTGCTAATTACTTGTATTATAAAAGCATCATATTACTAAATAATCAGAGTGAAAATTTTATGAACCTCATAAATAAAAGAAAAACTACGATTATTTAAAGCACAAGTCGTGGTAATCACAATCTTCAATGGAAAATTGTTTTTAACTAATAATTGTAAAATAAAATTGAAAAATTGTAACGAAACTTTTTAATATTTTAAATTAATCTAATTACATGATATACATACATAAAGAAAACACCAAATAGTCCTATTTAAGTTCACAACAAAAATATTATAACATTTTTAAAACAAAATTATATTTACATGTAATGTATTAATATCTGTTTAATAATGTTAGAATTTATCACTTTCATTCATTTAGATTTGATCTCCAATTTAAAATATAACAAACATAATTTTATGTATTTACACCATTTTCTTATAATATTTAGTCGATATACAAAATAATGCGAAAATATTTTTCTCCTAAAGGTATCAATAAACGGAACACAATTTGGAGATATTTAGGTGTAATTTTTGTGTATAGACTTCCTTCACAAGTAGATCATTTTTAGATCATATTATTTACAACTACAGACAAGCTCCGCCACTGATGAGACCAGGTTTTGTATCAGTAGGTACTTGTTTCTGGAAACAATCATCCAAAAATTGAGCCATTGATAAGTAGAGGTGACCTTTCACTCCTGCTAATGTATGACCCACGTCTGGATACACCTGGAAACAAACAATTAATATTGTAAAAAGCAGGATGATCTAAAGTTATGTATTCATCGCGTAGAATGGTCGTATGCGTTTGTTAACATCTAAAAATGTCTACCTGTTGTCGGAAAAGTATGTCTTTTTTTGCAAGGTAATGCGTAAGTGCCATGGATTGTTGAAATTGGACGTTATCATCTGCAGTGCCATGCACTAAATAAAACATTTTATTTCGTAAATTTTCCACTTTCTCATACACATCTGACTCGGCGTATCCTTTATAATTTGCTATAACATCTGGTAAACCCATGTATCTTTCAGCATATGCTGAATCTGTTTAAATATAAAAATTAAGTTTCTTAATTAATACGAATAATTTAATATAAATTTAAGAAAATAATAAGAATTCAAAAATATTGAACTCAAGTAGTGTACCATGAAGTTTCCATGAAACAATAGGTGCTACACTTATACCACATTCAAAGACATCTTGCCCAGGATGCGCCAGCGCAAGGGCAGCTACGAAACCTCCATAACTCCAACCCCAAACAGCCACTCGTTGCTTATCCACGAAATGCAATGAATCCCGCAAATATCTAAAAATTTTGGATAACTTGATAAAATATTAATTTTATTTATACTAGCATTCGGTAATCTAACGTTTTTTCTGAAAAAGTTTTTCTTACTCGGTCACTTCAAGTTGATCAGCAACTTCTACAGAGCCGAGTCTATAGTACACTTCGTGAAGAAACTTATAGCCTTGGCCTCCGCTACCTCTCCCGTCAATTTGTGCAACAATCATATTTTTTCTACTAGCCAAATAAGTATTCCAATCAATTTTAAACGTTTCTGTTACTAGCTGTGAACCTGGTGCACCATACCTAAAAATAAAAATATTTCTGATCTCATATGCTTTCTTCCTAAAATAATGTTAGAGTTTAATATTGAAGAATATGCTTACACTTGTACAATTAATGGATATCTGGTGATTTCATCTTCTCTTAGTCCTGGTGGTAAATGCAATTTTACTTGTGCATTATATCCACCACTTATTTGAACAGGAAATGTTTTTATTTGTGGGAGTGCAAGTTTAGCAACTCGTTCCTAAAACAAATCTTTAATTTTATATGTGTTTTTACTATTTTATACTTCAAGTATAAAAGTATAAAAATTATTACAACTTACACGTAATAATGTATTATTCTGTAAGACATAGATAAGACGTGGCATAGGAAAATTAGTTTTATATAAAGTAACAGTGGGTATACCAGGCCCATAACATTCCAAAACAAAATAATCAGTTCCAACTAGTGGGAAAATAGCATTGTGATATTGACAAGGTTGATCGGTAAATTCTGAAAATAAAAGAAATATTATAATATTGTAATTATATAAGTCAATCATTAATTCTTCCTTAAAAGGCGCATATACGTGTATACTTACCTGGCGTAATGGATGCTTTCGCTTTCTGTTTCTTTGTAACATTTTCCTTTGGCTGTCCAACATATTTATCTTGTATACTTTCTGTTTGTGTTTCATAATGATCATGTATGTAATTATTGTCAGACCAAGCACTATGATGACCAGATGAAGCTGTTCTATGTTTATTTCGATTTCCTTCTGATGTTGCTGTACAAGTAACACAAACAGCAGGATGTAGAGACGAACCCACGTGTGGTAACAATGAACTCACATAATAAAGATGCCTCTGTCCTGGTCTCATAGGTGGAATACCTATAAAGTATCTATATAGAGGAAGTAAATTAGATTCAAAGAAAAATATTGTTTGGATATAGTAATGATCAATCAACGTTCAATAAACAATAGAATTTGTTACTTACATGGTATTATTAGGCTGATCCCATGCTACTATTTGTGTAACTTCAAATTTTCCATGAGTAAGCGGAACGACTAATTTTTGGGCAACATTTACCCAAACAATATGTTTGAAATAACCAGTTGGACCATCTTTTATTGGGCTTATAGCAATGTAACTACTGCCATTTGCTGAAAAAATAGGTGCCTCTGGAGGAGTATCTACCCAACCACGACCTTCAGCTGCTATCTTTTGAATTTCCTACATGAAATGATAGAAGTAGATTTATAAATGAAATAATTATTTGATAAATAAAATGACAATAACTGGAATAACTGCAGTGTACCTGACAATGCCACGATGGGCTCTTGCAAATAGTCACAACAGAAAGATTTTGTGCACGGGTCAACCATGTTATGCAGACTTCCGTTGAAGAAATCCAAGAAGCCGTTGTAAAGTAATGTTCTCTGTTAATGGATATAAATATTGATAATATCTATAGCTAATATTGTGTATAATAATATTTCATAATTAATTTAATTTACTGAGTGTTCGATTAAAGCAATTTGCATGATATTTAATAGCAATTAAATCTATAAGAATGCAACTTAATATATTACTACGATTAGCTGATTATATCTATGCAAAATAGTAAAACTTAACTATTTTAATGATAATAAAACACATATGAATTGTTTCTTTAATGACCTAAATTTCCCTGTTGTTTATATTCTTTTAATTATAAAAAGGAAGCTATGTTATATTTTTCAAGATAGCAGAAAGAAATGAAAGCGAATGAAAAAAAATGTCTATAATGCACACTAAAATAATTCGTGAACTAAAATTGCTAAGCTCAATTAAATAATCATTTATGTGCTAAAACTCAAAATATTTTCTACATATATCACATTAGCGGGATTAAAATGAGATGATTTCTAAGATTAACTCTATGAAAATTAATTCTTCAAGAACTTTCCAAATATTTAAATTATTAATTATAATAGGCACACAAAAAAACACTTACAAATGTATATAAATACTATATGATAAATGTGTAAAAAATCCATATATGCATAAAAGTATATGAATAAAATAATAATTTAAAAATGTTTACATGTTCAACAAAATTTTATGAATCATGTCTTGGTACAAAATGATGTAAATTCTGTTAACGCTCGTTTATCAAAATCATTTTAAAATTAAATGCATATTTTTAATGCTTTTTAGTTTAACTAAAAGAAAACGCATCAATGCTAATATTTTACAAAATGGTACAAAAAACATTTGTTTGTCGTAGAAATCGTGAAATTTGCTACACAAATATTAGATCAAAAACATTTTACTTTAAGAAATAAAGCAGAGATTTTCCTACTCAAGTTTATTTTAAACTAAAAGGTATTCTTAAAAGCCAGCTCATTTTAAACCAAGAAACTACTCCTCATGTATATCTTAAAGTATCTTGCCGAAAGAATATGCTTCCTTTTTTGAAGTACCTTGGGAGTGTCACCACAGAAACATCTAAATGTTTCTTGTAAAAAACAACAAAGTGCAATCTCTATTCAAGACATTTTGAATTTTGTTCATTCTTTTTTTTTTTTTTTTTGTTAAGACGAATAATTACACCTAATGAGGAAAAATTAATAAGAGAAAATTTGTTCAAGCACTTCATACTCCAAACTTTGTAAGTAAACTCACACATGCTCGATGATAGGTGGCGGTTTCACTACCTTCGTATGAATGTTTTTTGGATCTGCCAAGTCTGCTACATAGAGTCGTACCATAGGATTTGGTGTTCCTGGCTATACAATCATGTATAAAATATTTCAATCATATTAGAATATTTTACTTTGCGGTAAATTGATATCATGGAAAAACAAAATTATAATAATTAATCCAAAACAATAAATGAAAATAAAATTACCTTAGGATAACGCAAAGATCGTATATGAGGATACAAAGCTTTGTATCCTTCCCCAAACCAAGATATATGCATTTCGTCAACAAGTGAATCATTGAAGGAGGCATACAGCATCATATGGCCATCTGATGACATCCAAATTGCTTCTGCACGATGTAAAATCTCTTCTACAAACATATGTATAAATATTTATGCATATAAAATAATTTACCGAACATTCTCCTCAAAAATATAAATTAAATTACCTTCATATAGCCAGTCAGGCAATCCATTTGACAAAATACCAGGAACTGCTGTATCAGTAACACGATATCCTGTATTACTCTTAGGGCTTGTTATATAATAAATATCATAATCCTGAACCATAACTAAACCATGATCACGTGGAGTCCATTGTGCCAACAAAAGGTAAGGGTGGATATCCTTCTCAGGATGTGGAGTCAATGGTATAATTTCTCTGTAACAATAAAGTGACTAATGTCTAATGTTAATTAATAAACATTACTAATTAAAAGTTCCAATAAAATCCCAATTCTTTAAGTAATTTTCAATTGACAAAATGATTTTTATATTTGTGTAGATATTTAGACACGAATTAATTTTTATTTCTGTAGTAAAAAGAATATTAAAATCGAAATTTTAGCACTATATATTACATAATATATCGAATTGAGTTTGAATAAAATTTACGTTTATTTAATAATTGAAGAATTTACAAGAATATATACAACTGGAACTTTATTGTATTTTCGCAAGATTCTTGATTATTCTAAATTAAAATTATCATCTAAGTCATATTTACTAACCCTGTATTTACGTCATAAATTTTATATTGTGCTAAATACGAGTATCGGAACAGTTTCTTCACATTGTACGCAAGGAGTAAATAATTACGATCCGGTGACAATGAGAACTTGGCGGGATTCAGTCTCCTCTGTATGCAAAATACCTCTTAATGTTCTGTTTTGCTAGAAAGCCTAAGTGTAAATATACAAATATTTTCTAACAAACACAATTTCTTCGTCTATATATAGAAAAATTATATACGTACCTGTTAAGTTTAATACTTTGTTTTATATTACATTATCTTATCAAATTAAAAACACATAAAATTAATTGAAATATTTAAGTAACTTAAACTTACAAAAGTCTCATTGGACATTAAACTGCGGGAAGTGATGTTTTTTGGGGAAACGTGTAATAGCGAAATTCCACCCCATACATCTCGATAGCAAATGTGCTGCCCGCTTACCCATGATCCATTGAAGAAGAGAGGTGTCAATTCTCCAGAGAGTACCTACAAAATATTTATTTTATATTAACATAATTTTTTAACTATTTATTATTAATTATTACATAACACTCTTTTTATTAATACCATAATTAGGAGAGTATTCGTTTGAATTTGCTAAAAAATCGAATCGAATTAAATTTGCTAAAGAGTCAAATTTTTTATTTAATCATTGATCTAAGAAGTATTTTATTGAAAGAATATTTTCAAAATACAGACGAAGCCATTTAAATCTGAAGTCAAAGCTTTTTCTTTCCGATTGTTAAATTTTGAAATTAAATTCAAATGTAAGTATGAAATAAATGACGATGGATTACGTCTACTAATTGAAGAGGTTTTTGAAATAAATTGTTGCTTAATCTTCATATCAAATGTTAAACATCGTCAAAAATCTAATGATTTGTAGTATTATGGATGTAGAACAAGGTGCTAGAGAATATTTTATGCTTGTTTAAAGAATATTCATGAATATTAAGAAACAGCATATGAAATAGCAATAAAGAGACTCATTAATAAGAAAGAATGAATAAAATTGATTAATAGTATCGCATTAATAATATTAATAGAGGATAAAAAAGATAAATCCTTTGTTTTATGTTTACAGGGAATTGATGCTTTCAATTAAAATTGATACTTTTAAGATGACGATAAAGAGATAATTTTAAAGCTAGAATATTAGAGTCAAAAGTACAAATGTTTACCTCAGAAAGTCTTATTCTAGCACCTCGTACCCTGGGACCCTCATCTGGCGGTGTTAATAAGGCAACCGATGTCACAATTAAAGTCAGGACCGCAACGATCACAAGAAGAGCTATCAAAATGCCACGCCAATTCCTTTGATTTGGATTCGCTGATACAAGCTCCTATCACAAAGGTACTCACTAACGCCAATGCCAAATAATCGTATAATACTATGTACATAGAAAAATTTATTAACCAATTTATTTAAAATATAAGATAATAAAAAATCCTTAAAAAATATCGAAGATAAAAGTATTACATTGTTCCATTCGATTTAGAAAATTACGAAAAAAATAGCGATTTTATAGCAAGCAAAGTAAATAAATTTCTGCGATACATGACAAATTGTAATATAATAAATTTATTAAAATATAAATTATATATAAATATCTTCGCAATAGTAATAAATTGCTATATAATATATGTATGTATGTAACTACTGAAGAAAGTAATTGTATAATTAATTAATTGATTAATGTAATTAATTTTAGACTATGTGTATCAGTAGGTCAATGTTAACTTTTTACAGGCATTTATAGGGAAGGTAATTATTGATTTTGGAACTTAAGAGTGACTGTTTTTAAATTCTCATTTTTATATAAAAACAAAACTATAGAATGTCATATATTAATGTATTGTTCATTGTGTTGCCAGCGTCATGCTACGAAGCAATTATATTTAATAAAATTATCAGGCTTATTAAAAATATACGTAATTGATATTAAATTGCATTAAATAATAATTTTTATTTCGAAAGCAAGTTCTTAAACATACAATTTAGAAAAAATATTTTTAAAAAACAAGAAAGACAGAGAGAGAGAGAGAGAGAGAGTTAAAATAGTATTGATAATAAAACAAAAGTTGAATAAAGAGGATTGGATGAAATAATAAAAATTACATATTTGATTAAAATCTTTTTATCTAGTTGTAAAAAATATATCGATCATTACAAACATCGTATTACGATTCATAAGAAACATACAGTAATTCCTACTTGTGTATCCATCGCGGTATCTAATAGCAGTATAAAAATAGTAATTCATTTTTAGATGTAAATGAAATGAAAGAGCTCAAAAAATGTTGGATAAAAATAGTACTAATAGCTAAAATAATAATTTATTCATTTATGTTCCAAAAAATTATTTTTTTTTAATAAGTATTATGATATTTTTCTCAATATACAGCTTTTAAAAGGAAATAGAACATTCAATTTCTTTGATTACAATTATTATATATTTCCGTCACGACTCTCACTTAATCTCGAGACACTAATATATAACTAATACTAATATGTAGATAATATATAATAAATATCTGCCAGTAATTTGTTATAATTAAAGATCTTAAATATAACAATTTCTCTCTTGTTATAAATGAATTGTTAGCAATTTATATTCATCTTACTCTATATATCACTTCTATACGAAGTCGTCAAGAAGGAATAATTTCTTCAAATAAAATGTTGGATGCATACAGTATAATTAAAAGATATAACAGTACGAATACATTTATAATAAAAAACCGACATACTTAAGCTACAGTTTTTATAAAAAGAAAATTTCAAAATTACGATCAATAGATTCTTGCTCTAATTTTCAATATAGCGCTAGTAAAACATATCTCTTCGCGTAAGGCATAAAAAGTATTCTTCTATTAAAATTTTTTATCTAAATGTTCGAAACACATTTATTAACATTAAAGAGGGAAAAAACGTGCATTATAAAAAACGTATATCTCTCAAAAAGCTTCATATATAAGTATTACCATTTTAAAGAAATGATTAATGTTTAAGAAAACCATCCAACATGAGGACAAACTTCCATCCTTCAAACACTTTTTATGTCATATAATTATAATAGTATATCTCATTCTAGCAAAGCATTTACACGCAAAGTTTACCAACATCAAGGAGCTTCATAATTTCCACGTCCTCTTAAAACAAAGTGGATGAAAGGAAAACCGAAAATTTCACAGGAAACGCAAGTAAATCGATTTAATTACCTCGTCGTCGTAAATGTTATCGTGATCTGCCATCGGAGAAGGAAATCGATATCCTGATGCTTCTGTTGAATTAAGAAGGCAAACAACAGAAGATCGTGTTAAAGTTTATCCCCTACAAAGCTACGATAAACGCTGTAGTGTAGTCCTTTGGGCAACGTGATACATACAGATACACACACTGACATATATGTAAAACAAAAGAAACACAACAACGGAAGAAACGAGGGAAAACGAAGAACGAAGGTAAATACAGTATATGCGTAACAATCCTGCAGCACGTTGCAACCCGCTGACTTCCACCTTCCACCTTGCACCGTGCAAAATGTTCGGTACTGAATTACTGATATGGAGATTGTCCCCGTTGATGCTGGAAGAACGAAGCCTGCGCGTTATTGATGCTGCGCGCTTCTATCCTTTTCTTTTTTCATTCCTCTATTTTTAAATTAATTTTTGGCGTGAATGGGATCATCGGGTTTCTGTCATTAATAATTACCAGTTCCATCAAAGATATTGCATTCTACGAATGCTCAATTAAAATCTCTTGGATTTATTTCATCTAAATTTGATATTAACAAAGTGACATAAATCAATGTATTTTGATATAGCCATTTTTAAGAATGAAAATAATTCTATTGAATATACTTAAGTTAACAATGTTTGTTTTGTCACATTTTATATTTGGGTATTATGTTAATTTAAGTTATCAGCATAAACTTGATCTGGTTTGATCTACTTTGAAAGTATGAAGGTGAATATTTTAAAATACTAGTTTTTGTGATGGCACATGATATATTTTTTAATGTATTTTCAAAAATAATAGATACTAAATTATTAAAAATTTCGAATTATAATTGTAAGTGACGATAATAAATATAAATTTTTAACCAATACGAAATCTTCTAGTTTGCAATAAATTTGATACAACCCTTTTCATTTTCATTTCGTGCATGACATAAATATGAAACGTTTCAAAAACGAATTAGGAACAAACTTGCATGATGAAATATTGTTGTGCGTTGTGCTGTGCTTTCGTAAACGTATACGTACGTATAAGTATATGTTTCATTTTAATAGAGATTAAGTAAAACTGTATATTACACGTATTAATTACAAATATTATTGATTTGTAAGTAACATGAGATTTAATATTTGGTTTTGTTTTGTTATAAAATTTACAAATAAAATTTATATGAAAGTATACAATTATGCAGTTTAAAAAATTACAATGTTCTAATACCTTCAAATTACTACAATTTATAGCAGATTATTAAAAATTATTTCGTAAAACAAATTTTTTCTTGGTGTTAAATGTTTATATAAATACGATTTTCTATATTTAATTCTATGAATTGCCACTGCTTACTTATTTATTGTTTTAAAAAATTATTGAATATGTAAAGCGAATATTTAAAGCGTAGTAAATAATTTTTATTCAAATTTATTAAGTACATTTGATAACAAACGTAATATATAATAATTAATGAAATATGTTCAAAATAAAAAACATACAGGGATACATACATACATATATATAGCTCCCTTTATGTTAACAAACATTAGTTATTATAAATTCTTATTAATATTCATGAGATTATATTAATACAAGATTTGTATGATTAAAAAAGATATTAATTAAAATGTAAAATGAGTTACTAGCAATTTATTAAAGTGAATGAAGAAAAATTCGTACAAATTAGACGAAAATATACAATGAAATTCTTTCTGTAAAAAGAGCAAAGACAAATACAATTAAGCGCGTCATACTACTAACCTCCATATACGTAAAATAATCTTTCGGTTTTTCTTCATAAAAAAGGTATCTCTTTGAGTACCACAAGTGGATATATATAAGTTTAGTGGTAAGTTACAGACCTTTTATATGCGACCCAGTATATTCATGGACACAGATCAATATCTCCTGCGTTTGCGTGTAAGTTAAGAGAAACATTTATGAAAAAGCGCGAATTATTTAAACAGAAATTATCTAAATTTATTACACGTTCACTGAATAATATTAAAAATTAAAACAGGTTCGGATTCACGTTGCATATAAACACGTATGTAAATTAGGCTATAAGTACCCTATACACATTAGGTAAACAAAGCTACTGTCAAGTACGCGATGACTGATTGACTATAGACCGGGATGATCTTCACTCCCCATCGCTTAACATTATTTATGAAAGAAAACTAGAAATTATAGTAACGTTGCTAAATAATCTGTGATCGAATGAAAATAGAGGAAACTTCCTCTCTGGTTATTAAACGTACCTACAGCTTTTGTAAATCAGAAATAATAAAAATGAACATGAAATGCAACTTTCAGGTAATTTACAGAATTTTATATTTGTTAACTTGAATTCTTTCTTGATAGTTACATTAATATTATATCCAACCTTTATAAAGTCACATATTTTTATTTTTTTAAATTGCAAACATTAAAACATTGTTTACATTCTTGATGTAATAATTATAGTCACAAAATCAAAAATTATAAGTTAAAATATCCCGCTATTTAACCATAATAGAAAATAGTTCACTTATCGTGCACATATAGCGCTAGTGTTTGTAATTTTCAGAAAACGACATCTATCTTTAAATAGTTTATTTTTATGGCATAAGGAATATCAACGTATTGTAATTTGTGAAATACATATACTGATTTATAAAATAATCTCTTATGCTGCGAAGTTGTTATCTTTAATCTCTTTCCCTTCATTTATTGAGTAATAAAAAATAACATTTTATGCTACTAAATATGGATGGAAGTTTGATCAAGGAAATACACTATTTAACACGTAAGTTTACGATTTTGTACAGTTCTAACTATAGTAGCAAATAAACGTTTTATCATATTTAAAATAAATTTAACAAAAGATAAAATCACGCTGTTAATTATGTCATTTCATTAACCATGCTTGTATAAATATCAGGGCGAAATATGGAAACAAAACAAAACAATAATAAAAAAACAACAAATTATGAACTTTTCGCTAACAACAAATATTGATATATTGATATATTGATATATTTATATTTAAATATTGATATATTTTAATATTGATATATTTAAAATGCCTTAACTCATATGCCACAAATTAACGTATCTATATTTTCAATTTTTATAATACTTCTTTATTAATCTCAACATTTATATCATTGTGATTCTAATAATAAATACGTATGTGTAAATTATAATTCATGATCTATAACTTCTATAATATATTAATATAATTCAATAATATATATTATAATTCAACAATATTCTGAATCTACACACGTGCGCACACACACATGTCAAGCTATTTTGTATTTATATGTTTATGAAGTATTATTTTTAGATTTAATAGAAAATCATAAGAAGAAATCATCAGATAAATTGTGCTGTGTGGATAAACCTATTATAAACCAACCTTTGAATTCTGCAAAATCTGAGAAGTGTATAAATTTACTTCATATGTCCCAACAATTGCCCAGAACATCTAGTAGCACGTCATGCAATGTATCAACAAGTACTAATGTATATATTAATCCAAACTTCAATCGCCAAATATATGTTAATCCAAAATTACATAAGAGATCTTTAGTACATGTTAATCCAACAATGATGAAAAATATTAATTCCAATGAAGACGTGCAAAGTAATTCTGTAAATATAACAAGTACAAATTCTATACAAAAATCAGTACATGTTAATCCAAAATTAATCAAAAAGTTGTCTTCCTCTGTACAATTTAAACCGGCAGAACATAAAGAAAAAGTAATACAAAATATTACCTATCCTGTTTGTTCAAGATTAAAACTTGTTAAGAATACAAATTCTCCAAAAGTTATTCATAATCAAAAGAAAGTGAACAATTCTAGTATTGTAGTTTTATCACAAAGGAAACTTTTGCGTGTAAGGCGAGGGTCAAGAAAATCCTTTAGTACTTCTCAAATAGAACCATGTAAGACCAAAAGAACCTCAAATTCAATAATAAAAAATGTGAAACCTGCACCTCAAAAAGTTATGAAAACAAAGATAGCAAATATTTTGCAACAGTCAATTAATGAAGATATTAACTTAGTAAAATCACCAGTTATAAAACCTAAAATTAATAAATACAGAATAGATCGAACAGCATCAAAAACTACAAATGCAAGAGAACATGCAAGCCTTGGTCAAGAAAAGACTGTATATGTATCTAAAATGTGAGTATAAAAGATATAACATTTTTTTAAGTTTTAGATAGCTTCTATAATTTTATCCTAAAAATTAAATTGATAATAATAATTTTTTTATGAAAAATTTTACAGAAATAATAAAATGGAACTAATTACGATTGGAGGAATTGTTTATAAATGTTCCAAGAATCATTTAGTACGTAAAAGTTATGGAATAAAAAGTAAGTGATAATACTATATTACATAAAATTGTAGAAACGAATATAGAACAGATTTTCATATTGTCTACATTTTAATTTCAGAAAAACGGGCAATAAATCTTAAAGTTGACAAATTTATAATAGCTACCAATGGGAAAAAATTATGTAGAGTAAAATCTATGAAAGAAACTCCAAGTAGTTCAAGTAAAAAAATATTGAATTCAACAAATGCAATTAAATCCCCATCTAATATGTCACAAAAAATAAGTTATAAAAATAATATAAGGTATATGGTTATCTTTAACTTCATAGTCTTATTTCACTAATTATATCTCTCTTAACATTTAAATTCATATTTCCTTATTGCTTTGTTTATAATTCTATACATATTATATTTTTTAATCTTTTTCATATTAAATTCTTTTTTATTACATCATTATATAATATAATACTATTAGAAGCCATATAATCATTTTGTTTGTCTTTTCTCTTTGTAGCAATAAAGTCAAACAAAAGAGTATACAAATATTACGCAACAAAATGCAAAAAAATAACCAACCATGTTTAATATTTCAAAAATTTGGATATTGTTCAAATCATGAAAAAGGGATTTGTGTAAAGCGTCATGACAAGAAACAAATTTCTCTTTGTAAAAAGTAAAGTAACATTTTGTATCTATATGATATATAAAAAAGCACATTGTTTAATAGAGAAAATATCTTTTTAGATTTCTTCAAGGAAATTGTTTGTTGGATAAATGTCCATTATCTCACGATGTAGGTCCAGAAAAAATGCCAACTTGTAAATACTTCTTGGAAGGTTGCTGTACCCGGGATGCTTGCCCTTATCGTCACATCAAAGTTTCTTCCAGTACTCCAATTTGTATAGATTTCTTGCAAGGATATTGTGCCAAAGGTAGTGAGGTAAGTGCGATATTTTTTATTTTTTGAACTAAAATATTTACTATCTTCTATTAAGCCTTTATAACCTTCTCTTTTGTACTTATGTGTACTCATATGTACTAGTATTATGGAAAATTTGTCTCCAAAGGATTAATAAAAGATTAGACAATTTTTATTACTTATATAAATAAAGTGTTATATAAATATTTTTACAGTAATTTTCATAAGTACCTATCAGTAAAATATACTGAAATTTATTAAATCTTAATTAAATTTTAATGCAAATTTTATGTATTTAGAAGAATCTTAGATATCTTTTTAACATATTATAATTTATTTTTTCTACACTTATTTTTTTCTATATTTAATAATAATTTATATGTTTATAGTTTATAAATAATTATTCATTTATTGATTAATTTTTAAATGAAATATTGATATCTTGACAATTAGTTTTATTAGTGGGGAAATATTTATGTATATAATTAATGTATTAATAACACATACAAGACAACATTTTTCAAAGAGCTGGAAGTTTCTTCTTTTACAGTGTAAGCAGCGCCATGAAAATCTATGTCCAGAGTTTGAGAAAACAGAGAAATGCAGTAAAGGTGAGTATTGTCCTTACCCACATAAAATACAATCATCTTCTAAGAATCAAAACCATTTAAAAAGAAAATACAACATGCATTGTAGTCAAACAGTAACAACCGTTACAAAAGATACTTTATCTGCTGAAAACAGACTTAGATATTATGAACAAGCACCTGCTTTAAATAAATCTCTCGATAAAAAAAAAGAAAACATTATGAGAAAAATTAATCTTATGAAAAATATAAACTCTGTAGTTCCTTCTAATACATCAATTGAAATGTCTAATAATAATACAAATTCGGAAATAAATGAAAATAGTGATGAATTAGAAACCGTTTCTGATCCAAAAGTATTGAAACGTCCTCCAATTGGTGTTTTACCTGCTTATATACCTATTGATTAATGCAAAAGAATGTAATTATTGGTAAAATTCTTTCGATACTTTTTATGGTTTTAGTAATCATTTATTTCAAATGACGTATCATGTTTGTGTGATTTGACAAAATAATTTATCTTTAACAACTGAAAAAATTTATACTTGTAGCTAATAAAAGAGTTACATTTGTATTATATTATATTCAGCTATACACAAAAAATGGCAATTATATTTTGTAATGTATATGTAAAATGAAAGTATGTCATCTATGTACAAGTTATAATTATTTTATTTTATGTACATGTTATTCTTGCTTTGTTTTTCTAAAATAACAATTCTGTTTACAAAAAATAAAAAAGAGAGCTATTGCTAGCTATATAAAAAAGAAAATTTTCTGAAAATACGATAAAATATTTATATAATACTATAGAAAATGTACATTTTTGTATTCTTCTGACATAGATATATTTGTACAGCGCATAATGTACAATTTATTTATTTACATATATGCTATACAAACAATCCAAACACAAATATTTAAACTTTGTATTGTTACAATTCTTATACATTTTTTTTACAATAAAAAGAACAAATATTTGATAATGTTGTTTTAAGTGTACAAAAGGATCCAGTTAGTAGGATGATTGTATGCCAGCAGTATTGGGCTATGTAACAACAATGAAACTGTGTTTTCATCGACTGTATTTGATATTATGAACCATTGTTCTAGCCAATTTCTCATACTTTCTAAGGACATATTTGCAGGACTTACACCCCTAAATGAAAGTGCCTAAAATATTTTATAATTTGAATATATGTAATAAATATAGTATAATATGTAAAGAAATCATCGAATAAATAGTATAAAAAATATCAAAGATATTGGAATATTATTTTATGCACACCCAACGTATTGCATCATTCGACATTGTAGTAGGTCCACCTTCTTTTTGTATTGCTTGATCCATTCGTTTTATTAACATAGCCCGTTCTGTTAATTTTTTTCTTTTAAAAAGCGTCCAAGTAGATATATTATATATACCAAGTAATTCTTTCTAAAATGTAATTCAGGATTATATTAATATTTATAAAAGATTTTACTCTCAAAAAATTGTTATAGATGTGAAATTAATTTACTAAAATATAATTGAATAATATATAAAAACAATATTAATTTAAATTAAATATTAAATTTAACATACTGTATGTTTTCTGTTAAGACTATTTAATGAATATGGTGGACCCGCAAATAATTCAGAACAGGCAATAATATCTTTCACATTAGGATGTGTACCACTACCAAGACATGCAATAATACCACTCCATTTTAATTTCAGTGTTTCATTTTTAATATTGTTAAGCTCTGCTTGCATGCACCTAAACAATGGTCTGTTGTGTTTTAATCTTTTCTTATGATCCAGTAGCATAAAATCCAGTTTTTGTTGTAACGTCCAATAATGAGAAGTTAAAAGATATCTTGGAAAATAATATGCTAATGGAAAGATGATGTAATTTGTAAAAGGAATGGCAGATATTAATAAAACAGGAAATATCTTTATTAAATCTTTACGCATTGTATAGTTCAACCTTAGTTCATCTGCAATTAAATTACTATCTCCATCAATATTTTGCTTTTTCATTACCAGAAGAAATTTTTTTACATCTTGAATAAAATCTTTGGTACCAATACTAAATATACGATATACATGCATTGTCTTTGGAAAATTCTTTTCCAGTACTTGTTCATAATTCTTAATATAATTTATATATTTATCAAACCAATAATTTTTGATGTTAGATATTCTATGTTTTTCTATCTTTTTCCCTTCTTGTATTTGAAATCGCATACAGGTATATGTGAGAGGTAAAAGTTTTTGATTTTGAAAAACATATCTTTGATGATGCATTAGTCTATACATTTTCATGGTTCTATTTATATAACATTACTTGTGGTTATGTTAAATCTTGTTATTTAGTTCTATTTCGAATTGACAATGCTATTATGTCAAATTAAATATATTTAATAAATATTCTGTACAAAAAAGTAATTATACTATTTAGTAATACTATTTATAATTATCATTTGGCATATAATGCTTCTTAATCCCATTAATATTTATTCTATTTTCTTTTCATGTAGAAGTATTAAAGAGATATTATACTTGTATGACATAGTATTTATAAAATTTTCTAATTTCAAATAAGGCACCCTTTTGTTATTTAAACAATTGTTAATACATTATGTTATGAATATTAAACACTGCAGTCACAGAAACTAACTTCTTTGTATTCAGTTTATTAGTCTTATTCGGTATGTTATATCATATCTGAATTCATAATTTATTAAAAACAACTAAGCATATAAAACCCACAAATACAAAATACGAGGAGATTGAATTTATAACGATTTTTAAGAGTTGATGAATTTTTTGAATTTTCAATTCTTAATTATTTATTTTTGCTTGCTACGGTATCAATGTATTATTGTATATAAAATATTTTAATGCCAGTTATTTTTATAAGACTTATAATTTTTGTATTATATCGACTGGTCACATCTTAGATGTAATATTCCAATATGGTTCTAATTATACTGTATTAAACATAATATCATCTGATACCGTATACACATTTACTTTACACATCGCAGAGAGCACATGCACAATGTATAGATTCACAATAATCGATGGCTTGAACGTTCTTTTAGTGGTAAATTTAAAATTGATATTTGTATATCTTTTAATGAGTTTTTACTAAGTGGATAAATACAAAAAGTATTATCTGCTAACATATGCATACATTGTAAGCTATATAACTTTATTTTATGTTTACAAAATTTAATATAAATATAATTCTGGACATACGTAAATGTATTAATAGGAAAAGCAATAATGTAATTTTAATTTTTAATAATAATGTAATTTTTCTATTATTAGTCTTACTTAACGTAAATAATATTATATATAAAATTATTTATTTATAAATAAAGTATTTTTATAAATAAACATTAACATAATGAAGCAATAAAAGATTGATTAAGTATTATTATAAAATTATTGGGTGTCAGGATGTTTAGAAATATTTAAGAAGAAAAGTTTACTAATTTTATTCAATTTAAAAACTTCCGTTTGGAAATAAAGTATCTTTTGTAGCCAATTTTAGCTAATTAACCATTATTTAATACATTAGTGCAATTCTCGTCATGTCATATCATATAATTAACTGTAGGACATTGTAATATTTTGATTTTGCACTAATTTAAGTGATAAGACAATTCTTAAATCAGTTCGTCTTTTTGATTTTTATAAATATTTACATTTATAAATGATAGTGGCATAAATATTTTTGTTTAGTTAACCATCATTTATACATTTTAAAAAGATTAACAGATCAATGGTGAACATACGTATGCACAGATAAATTGCATAATACACATGTAATAATATCATGTAAAATAAAACATACTCATAAATTGATCTTTTTAGAGAAGAGTACACAACAATAATTAAACTAATGTTTTTAGCTTATTTTTTGTTTAAAAACAGGGGGCATCCTTTAAAATCGTAATATAAATCACTTCGCAATATACAAGCACAATTATTATTGAAATTTCAAGCTTCTATGAATTAACAAAATTGAAGGCACATGTAGCAATATTTTGTAGGAATGTAATTCAAATTTGGTATAAATATGTATATTGAGAAATTATAATTTCTACTTACAGCATATAAAACATAATTCATTAATTTGTAAAATGAAAATCATATGGCAAATAAAGATTAATTACTTTTTCAACAAAAATTCTAAATATTCTATATCTCTGTGTGAAAACAAACTTGAATTTTCTGTATTTCATATAAATTTACCAGAAATAAGAATTAAGGAAAATCTATACACAATATGTATATACATTATTATGTGAATATAAATTAACAAAACTTTATAGAAATATATAATAGGAAAAGAGGCATTTTGCTATAGTGAAATAATCAGATTATTGAACTTTGGATATCCAAAGAATGGCAAAAATTTTCTTATATTAGCTTAACATTTTTTTAATTTCAGGATGTAAAATACTTTTAAAATAGACCATATGAATATGTATAGCATGTATTTGATATAAAAATATCTAAAAAGATTATTAACCTTTACACGTATTTAATAAGTTAAACTTTAAAAATATTGAGAATGGCACATATTTAGTAAACTAATTGATAGTTTTAACATAGGTTATTGATATCAGCCTTTGAATCTGGACTCAATGAGCTCCAGTAAGTATTAATACACTTTTGTAACTTTAATTTAGCATTATTAGCATTACAGATTTTATCAATTTCATAATGTTCCTGTACTAGCTTGTCTATCCATTGATCCAAGTTAGAATTAATTTTAATTTCATTATCTGTCGTATGTGTAGTTCGTTCGTAAAAATTTACGGAATTTAATAAATGTGACCACTTTTTATTCATTTCTTCGGTAATATGATAACTGTTGGCAGATGCATTATTTATTTCCTTAGCTCTCTCTGCATCAATCTTTTTATTTTTCCAATATCCTAAAGGAGTCACCAAAAAATTCATTTTTGTCACTAATAAGGAATCAGTAACTAAGAATAGATGCCAAGTACCCACAACTAGATGTTCATTGAATTGTGGTTTAACATACCCTGTCTGAAAATAACCAAACCGTTAGTTATATATAGGATATTAAATATAAAACAATAACTAAAAATTTCTTATATTTACTAATGTCGTTTCTTCAAGCTGTATATAATTAACTTCTGCTAATCGACCATAAGGATCCACCCATAGTATTGACAGATTTTGTGGTATGGTCAGTGTAGTATCAAATTCGTATGATAAAACTGGATATGAATATGGTCCTATACTTCCCATCAAATTTCTAAATGTCTTTTCTTTTTGATCATAATCAGTATTAACAGATAAACTTTGTATCTTTCCCAACCATTCTCTACTAGTAGAAAAATTCTGTCTTAGGTAGATCAAAGCTTCTATTTGTTCCAAATATTCTTGTTGAACAGTTTGTTGTTGTAATGTAGCTTCAGCACGAATTAATATTCCAACAAACTGATTTTGTTTAAAATAGGCAGTTGTTTCCAAAAGACGGATATGTTTGTAATCTATATTCAGTTTACGAAAAATTAATCTTGCTAAGGAATTTGAAACAGTCAATTGTGCATCATCACTCAAAGGACTCAAATCTGCTGCATGGTATAAACTTTGCCAGTACGCGTCGTAACCTTTCGCATTCACAGATTTATTTAAATTCTCAGGGTATAACCATTCTTCTACCCTGTCTATGATTCTTTGGTCAATAATAGATTCAAACTTTCGTGCGAAAAACAAATTGCGATCTATTGTATTGCGAATTCTGCTAAAGTCTTCAAGTTTGAAATCATTTGGACTACAACCACACCAATCCACCACAGCTTTATACTGACATTTACAGCCTAACTTTCTTTTCCAATTAGTAACATGTAAATTATTATCAATGTAAGTATTGCAAAATTTTGAATTACGTAGAACTGTATGAAAAAAGGATTCAGCGGGTAATAAAGTATATTTAAATACTTTTAAGAGATCAGTCACTAATTTATCCGGATTTGGATTAGCAACATACTCTACAAATTCTCTGCTTAAGGCTACCCAGTCACTACCACCATCTATTTGAATACCTATAAAAACATTTTTTGTAATAAGTTGAGAATATTACAAATATTATCAAATATAACGAAAGAAAGAATATTTACCATCTGGTAATTTGCGATCGCCTATTCTCCACATACGAGTTTCACATTCTACAAAAGTCTTATCCAAACCTTGTTTGGTGATAAATCGTTGGACTTCCCTTCCATGAGATTTTACAAAATTCATACCTTTATTCAAGCTAAGAAATTGAGTTAATTGCGTATTGCTTTTTATAGGAAAATCAGATTCTGACAGATTTACAAGAAAATCCCAATGGTGATGATGTGCAAGCATCTGTTGTGCAGATTTTAAAAGAGTCGTTAAAAGACTTGCACCTCCCCAAATGCTTGCATGTCTTAAATTTTCTCCTCTTGCCACCTTAATATTATTAATTTTGCAAGATTTTTCCACTTCTAACATTTCTCGATAAAGATAATCTTGTCGCTGAAAATAGGAAGTACACGGATTACAACATGTTCTTCTATCATATTAACATGTTCACAACAACATGATCCACCAATGGTGCACGCATGCGTGTATAGTGCATTACCGGTTGATAATGTTGTCTCGAATATCTTAAAACTAAAAAACTTATATAATTACCGCATCGACATGAATATAAAATAAATGGGAAGGATGATAAAGAATATTGATAAGTCGTTTTACTTGTCGACTGGCTCTGCCATTTACTGTTAATAAATATGCTATTCGAACTGGCTTTTCATTTTCGCCATCTATACTTGTATTTCGAGCTTCTTGTGCTTTAAATTCTATTAAACAAAAGATGAGATTTATTAAAAATCTACATTGTTACAAGCAATAATGAATATATATGCTATAAATATATCAATTCTTTACTTCCTTACTCTGAATTCCAGTCCAAAATACATTAATTGTTAGATATCCACCACAAGAATATTTTGGATTACCAGAACATTTCATATTACAACTAGAATCTGGTAATCGTTTTAGTTGAGATGGATTTTCCATTCCACAAAAGCATTCAACACTAAAATTAAATACCATACATTTTAAATCTTGATGTAGTCAATTCAGAATAGTAACTGATACTTGATATAATTTTTCATTTAATTTCTTAAATATTTGAAAAACTTACGAATATTCAGTACCAGCATACAAATATCCTGACTGAAGACACAGAAAAGCACAGCGTTCTGGAGAATTGTTCCCTTTAAAAACATGGTAATAACCAGAAAGTATTCTTAATGTTTTATCATCTTTAAAACATCCTAAACTGAATGGTTTATCTATAAATCCTGGAGAATGAGGGCACAGAGACTGTATTCTTTCTGGGTATAATAATCCTTGTTGGTTAAGGCACGTCACATTGACAATGCGTTGTTTGCATACTTGACTTTGTGCACGTGTTACAGCACTCACTGCTTCTCTGCCAGTAAATTCACAAGGTGGCGTAAAATTTAATGATTTACGATCTAGCTTTACTCTAGTAGTACGGTTTCGTTGAAATTGTAAAATTTTATTTGAATTACTAATTTTGTCAGGTGGAAGTTTCAATTGACGTAAACCTTTTGGTAAACCTTCATCTTCTGTAGGTTGAGATGAGTCCTATATGCAAAGAAATATATATATAATTGGTATTATAATGTTAATAATGCGACCAAAAAATAATATTTATATTATATATAGTAAAAATCATATTAAAACTTACTTCCCCTGAAGACAACCGACTAAATTTTCGATTTCGGATTTCCAAACCGAAGAATATATGAGCTAAATAAATTTGTACACATAGTACAGTAATACCAAATACAAACAGTATTCGATATTTTCGTAAACAACTAGAGGACCGACTTATTGAATGATTTTTTGGTATAACCATCTTTCTTATTTTAATTTATGTCAACTGAATCCTTTGAATTTTGTTGAGTTTTATAACTTTCATAACCCAATTTAATGGGTAATTTTCATAAGACACGAGGAACATGTTTCACTCATACGTTCGATATTATATATAATATTACATCCACTGCATTATATCTTTTATATCTATACTTATATGTAATATACAAATGTATACAGATAATTTAGGCAGTCATAAATTACCAAAAAGACAATAACAAAGTGTAAAATGTATGTTCAATATAGTACTTCAATATAAATATTCGTTTACATTGTTAACACACATTCAACTTCATTCCACTCTAAATTCTTAATTAAGTGAGGAAATGTAAGCATAAAAGTTTCAAAAAGAAATTATGCGAGGTAACGTTCTTTCAAGTTATATTTATTGCTATAAATTAACAAATATATATACATAAAAATCTATACTGTATTATAAAGGTAACTTCATGATAATCTACATTTAGTTATCAGTATCACAGTATTGCCAGTATTGCCACCATAGTTAATAAATATTCTATTTCCTGCAAAAGATTATCTAGTTGAAATAACTAATTTAATTTAGATATATTTATAATCTCCTCAGAGAATCATTGACATAGCTCCAAAAGTATACATCTAAGTATTTCAGTATACATTTATGTATTTGTATTGATTACAGAAAAATCATTTTGGGGCAGAAACAACAATCAGGATACCACAAGCAGTTAGCATCAGTAGCAACCAAGAGTAACCAGCGACAAAATCTTCTTAGAAATGATTATATAGTACAATAAGAAATAAGATTATTTATTGTAAGATGATTATACAAAATGTATTTTGAATGAGTTTTACAATCTTGTTATTTATCCTTTCCCCTATCTAATCCCACAGAAATTCAAAAAAATTAAAAAATGAAGTGGAAAAGTTTCGAGAAGTGATGCTAAATTCCAAGAATTATTGAAATGCTGCCACCTCTCTGTTTTCCCGATACAAAATCGCAAAATCGATTCAAAATTCTGAAATAGGTCCCGTAAATTTCTTGTGTCACCTCCTAGGCTATCCTGTTCTCCCGTTACAAAATTGAGATTCTAATAAAAATTTTCTTCAAGAACTCGAGAATTTCAATTGAAATATGGTGTCATTTCCAAAAAAGTGCTACCTCTTATATTATGTGTTCTCCTGATAAAAGATTGCTAAGTTGGCGTGTTCGAAAATTTGTTGCTCTTGAATTTTCCCGGAAAATGATTTTCAGGAAATCATTTCTAAAAATTTCGGAAGGTTTTGAAATGCTACCTTATTCTCTTAATACTTACCAATATTTATCAATTTTCTCGAACTTTTTCGTCACTTTTTACAACCTATTTCTTAAACTAATGAGAATTGGAAAAGATTTGAGGGTTCATATGCAAAATGATATTGTTTTATTCAATTCAATTTGTACATTTGTAATAACTGTACAATTTTACTATGAGTTCGTAATTTTCTGTATAGTAATTTGTGTAATTATGTAATTTTACAATAATTTTATACTGTTGCATGACTGATAAAGCTAAAACAACTCTTCTCATAAAAAACTCTTCTTAAAAAAGGCGGGAGATAGTCAATAGCGCTACATACTTACAAATTCGAATCCTGATCCACGAACCGCTCCCTTCTGAATATTTTGCACCCTTCTATGATTAAATTAGTATAAGAAATACCAGGAGTATTTTATAAAATTTGTATTATATTAATTTAAAAGAGTGAAAATTATAATAAAAACTGATACTGTAATACACATCATTATATATATATATATATATTATTATAAAATTTGTTTAATTAATAATTATATTCGTATCAAGTATTATTAAATGATTACAAAAGGATCATTTAAATCTGATAAACAACGTTACTTTTGTTTTTGAATATGAATTAATAAAGATACAAAATTTGAATTTTCTAAAGGATTTTTATACGCATACATATCTATACGTATACATTACAATAATCATTTTTCTTGAAGTTTCAAACGATGATAAAATTATTTGTTAAATTGATATTTAGAAGTTTTATTGTTGTAACAAAAAGTTATCTTTTTATAAGACAAAATTTCCTTTCACAAAAGATTTAAAGAATCAGATTGTGATTGTGTTCAAATCTTAGAAATCAAAGATGAAAAAGACAGATGGTTCGAGAGAAAAGAAAGAGGTAAACGAGTGAGCAGGAAAGAGATGACAATAGGGAGCTATAGAGAGGGAAACAAAATGTCGGCAGATTTCAATATGTTTACTAGCAAACGATTACATCCAACGTGACATGCTTGACATTGTACAAGAAATGACTAATGAAATGGTAGAAAAGTTGTGGCGTGATGGCCGTATCTTTTAATCGATATCTCATTTTACCGGAAATCGAGAAAAGTGACTTCAAAATATCTCAAGAAAACAAGCATAAATACACGGATGAAAGTACCACAAGAAATTTATCTAATGAGCAAAAGACTTCCGTAATACCGGCAACTGTACCTTTGTGTGTTCTGGGTGATGTCCAGTTACGTTTCCTGTGTCCAGATGATTTGGAGGAAGTACGGGCACTTTGTCAAGATTGGTTCCCCATTGGTACGAAGTTTCCCATCAGTTTTGAAATTAAATCTTATAAACACCTCATATAAAGAGTAATTTACACTTGTTTCTCACATGTAATTAATCCTTTCTGGTTTTATGTTTAGTTTCTTCGAACTTAGTTAATACAATATTTTTGTATTATTTTTGATCCATGGCTGCTGACTCAATTGTCATAACATTCCAGTTCCAACAAAGTATTATACCAAATATGTAAATGTTTCAAGGATTACTCTTTAAAAAGAGATTGATTTGGCATTAATTCTGGCATTAAGAAAGGAGAATTTCATAGTTTTCTTAATTATCTATTTTTTCAAAAATAATAATCTTTATGTTCAGATGTAAGTGAGGTTCGTATTTAGAATAATGAGGCCTTAATCATTCATTATTTGGCTTTTGTATGTTAGTTGAATAAGTCTTTTGGCATAAAGTGTTTGATTTAATGCTTTGCATTATATTTTTAATTTATTCATTAAATCTATTAAATTACTATAGTATAAGTATCACGTCAAATTATTTTAAATAAGGAAGTTTATTTTAAATAAAGTATATTATTTTTTAACTTATAATATATGTATCTAATGTGGTTAAAAATATTTATTTTTAATGCAATTGTAGTTTATTAGTGTTATAAATTTATTAGACATTATAAATATTAAATAAAAGAAATTTTAAATGGTGCTTTATCTAGTCTTTTGTTTATAAATTTGGATTTATAGAAACATACTCTTTTTGTTATATTTTGCTTCTAAACAAATTTATTCTGAAATTATTTGCTTAATTTGCTTTTGTTTAATTTGTTTTACCATATACGATTTTGGCAAGTATTTGTAACATATATAATATCATATTCTATTATTACTATTATATGTATAATGATGACATCAAACAATTTTTCAAACAGTTTCTTTTATTTGAATTATAAGATATGAGTCTGTTTGCATATTTTATGTTATTTATTCATAAACTCATATGTAACTGGATATAAAACTTATATATAATAGTAATAGTTTATATAATTAATAATATTTATCTTTATTATCTTTTACCACTGTATCTTATCAGTACTTATCAATTTGATAAGCAACTATTTGCTTTTAGTTCAATTTTTATTTAGTAACAAGCCTTATTAGTTTTATTTCTATACAAGTATGATAATAATTAGCAGCTAACATTAATTAAAAAGTAAATATAGAACAATAATAATAGAACTTATTACATCTATTCGTAATGTATATTTTTTATCATTTGAGAACATAATACCTTATTAATTTAATACCTTATTATGTTTTATCATATTTTATTCACTTTTTAATAAAATACAAAACAATATACTTGTCAAAGAGAAGAAGTACATATGTATTTTAAAGCATGATAATAATTTATAAATGAATTAAAAATGTTAAAAGTTATATTATACATACACATATATCTTTGAACTAGAATAAGGCCATAAAGGATTAATTAATAAATATGTTATAAATTATTTTATGAAATAACAAAAAATTATCAAAAATTTAATATAACTATGCATGTTATTATATGTTAATTTTATAAATTATTCATCTTGTATTAAAGAAAATATCAAAAGTCACTTATATTAAAGCATTAATTTATTTTGTCATAGATTATCCTTATTCGTGGTATGAAGATATAACAAGTTCCTCACGGTTTTATGCACTTGCAGCTGTATATGGTGGAGTAATAATTGGACTCATTGTTGCAGAAATAAAGCCTTATGCTAAGTTGAACACAGAAGATCGTGGTATTTTGTGTTCAAGCTTAGGAAATGATTGCTTAGTGGGTTACATTCTTAGCTTAGGTGTCCGTCGTGCATATAGAAGAAATGGGATTGCATCATTATTATTGGAACAATTATTAGCACATGTCACTGCTCCAGAACGCTCTTCCGTAAAAGCAGTCTTCCTGCATGTATTATCCAGCAATGCACCAGCTATATTGTTTTATCAAAGATGTCACTTTCGATTACATAGTTTTTTACCATATTATTATGTAATTCATGGCAAATGTAAAGATGGTTTTACGTATGTCCTCTATGTCAATGGGGGCCATGCACCACGGGGTATTCGTGACTGGCTACGTCATATAGCGAGTGCAATGGCTAGTCTTGGACCTTGCAGAATACCACGTTGGATTTGGCAACGGCTTCTTTGGGTTACAACTATTCTTTCATATCATAGATGATACTTTTTGACAAATACCAATGTTAAACCAAATACTCTTGTGTTTCTCTTGTGTTTAAAAAAATGCATATAGCACAGAGTCTGCTAATTTGGATGTTATGCCTACTTAAGCAATGAAATTATTAGATTTATAATTGTTTTCACAACTTTAGGAGTAAAATTATTATGAGAAATAATTTATTGCTAAAATGACAATACTTAACTTAACAAATATCAATTTTTATTTAGTCAAGAGAATATTCAAAGAATTTTATTATATTTACTCTAACAGAAGTTATCAAATTTTATAATTCTTTCACCATGGATTATATTATTAAATGATTTGATAATTTAAGGTTTAAGATAAATGACATAAATATTATGTCATATAAAGCGTCGAATAAAGCGTTTAACTGCCAGAGCATTTGATCGGTTCAAAATATTTATATTCAAACATCTTTTTGAATACAATATTTGCATGTTAAAGAGATTTGTATTTTGTTGAATATAACATTCATAAAACATTGAAAAATAGAACTCGTTGCAGAGTAAAATAAAGCATTGGTGACGGGATAAAACTGAGAAATTTTGGAAACATTTATGACTATTTTAGCTTTTTCCTATATTTTGTTATAATTGACTCAATATTTTCATATGCGTTATTATGTTGTTGATTGATATGTAATTTGCTATTCCCAACTTTACAAATAATTTTATTATCAGTTATTTCACAAATCTTCAAGTATTCAAATTTTAATTCTAAATTTAATCTTAACTAGGTTTTTGAACAGTTCTTTCCAGCATACTAGTCATTTTCTTTTGGAATACTTCCAAATATTTTATTTCATCTCAAATACTTATTCTTAATTTTGTTAAAAATGAGAGATTTGTTTTTTATTTATTCATTTTGATGACATTGACAAATAAATCATTTTTTTATCATTCTTCATTTATTATATCATTTGTTTAAGGTTTTTTCTAAATATCTATTTTATTTATGATTCTTTTGATTTTATTTATGATTATGATTCTTTTTGTTGTTAAATTCAAATTCTTTTTATTTATCATTCATCAAAATTTTCTACTACTAAGTTATTCTTTGTTTCTTATCTTTTATATGTCTTGTTTACTTCTTCTGTATTACTAAAAAATAGCTTTTCTTAATTAAATAAGAAGTACAGACTTCTGGGGCCATGTCGCCCGTCACCAGTTTAAGCACCACAGGAGGACTATTTCTCAAGCTTCTCAAACTCATTATCACTAATTCTAACTAAGTGCAATACTGATTATTATGATAGTTGATAGTGTTGGGAGTGACTGCTGAGCATGTCATGCTTACTCACATTTTTTATTATATATGAAAGAAGACCATCATTTTCAATGCTTCTAATGAAGCATTCATTTTCCATGTAGATATCATTCTTTAATATAAACATACAGTTATAAGAAGTCCTCTTTACAATTATAGGATAACTTTCAGTCCCCTTTAGAAATTATTTATCAATTACTCAGATATATTAGAATTGGTTAGTTTTTAACGTTTTACAGTTAAGGAATAATTTGTTGAAAAAGAAAGCAAAAGTTCTCATAATAAATATATCAATTCAAATAAGATTCAATTACTATTCTTATTGAAGTAATTTAGTATTTAATATTTTCTGTTGTAAAAATTCACATAAATCATTACAGCTGGAAATATTCCTACAGGTAACTCAATATCAGGATAATGAGGCAGATAAATTGTATTAATTATATTGACTACACTTTATTAAGTTTTTTTAATTTAAAAGTATTAAGCTTTATAACTTAAAGTTCTAAAGGGGATTTAGTTTCAGTGGACATTACTAGGTATTACATAGCAAATATGATATTTTCCATGGTGATAGAATACATTGAATTGCTTCTTGTTTTAGGCTGTGCATGTATCCTTTAATTAAAATGTAATGTAATACATATTTTCTTTGTATTTTATTTTTATCAATCATTTAGAAATGAGAGCATTGTTTACATTTACATATTCAAACAAAAGAAGGAGCTTTCGTATTGATGATATATATGAATGTGAGTCATGAATGTGTGTGCATATTATTTATACATAATGTACATATATATTAAATGTGTCAGAGTAGTTGTACATACTAATGTATTGACTTTGTTTGTAATAAATTGACATGTTACAAGTTTTGCCCGTTTTTTATTATTATTATAAAATAAATACAATTTTCATAATAAACATTTATTAAGCTGATAGTAACTTCAATTGTATTTAAAAAAGTAGCTTTACTGATGTGTCCTCTATCAGGTCTTGGCTCTGACAGAACCTGGTTCTAATCCAGCACTCTTTGATGGACGAGACATTTCTTTTTGCCTTTCCTTCTCCATATCCTTCTTTTTCCCCAACCTATATTCCTATATATTGAAAAAAAATTTTTAATTTGAATTTGTCTGAATGCAATCAGAGGAGTATATATGAGAACCAGGTCCGTGACTTTACTCTGACAATCTCTCTACTTATCTTTGTTTATATTTACGGATCTACTCAAATTTGAATCCCTATCAATAAATTATCATGTTTTGAGAATGAAATAATATGTTTAAACGTTCTTCATTTATCCAAAATCCATCTTCAATTTTTATAAAAGACTAATTATATCTATATGTCATTCAATGTATTCTTATATGTCATTTTAACATGTAATAGAGCAGAAAGTACCTGCGGTAAATCGTATATAATCGTCGCAAATCTAACCTCAATGTAAGTCTGCCTTTAATGACATTTTTACATAGAAATGCCATTATATAATTTAAATGAAATAATTCTTATATTTAAAAATAAATGTATTACAAATATTTTATTAATTTTTGAAAATAGAAATATATAATTATATGTTATAATATACATTTATTTATGTATATATCTGTAAATAACCTATATACAGTGTGTAATGTTCAATAATTATATCATTACAATGATATGAAACGATAACATTATTTAATGTAAATATAAACATAATTTGTAATTGAAAACATGATACGAAACGAAATATATTAAATGTAATACATTTATGATTTAACAACCTTTACTATGTAATATTTTCTAGGATTTGTGGTTGACGATTGTTGTTCTCGGATTAATTTAAAAGGGTACTTAACTGTATTTTGTTTGTATGTTGTGCAATTTGTAAATTTAATTAAAACATAGAAAATATGAATATATTACCAAAAACGCACGAAGAATTTAGCCAAGTTGAATATTGGAACACGTTTTTCAAGAAACGTGGTAAAAGAAACTTTGAATGGTATGTCTTACTTATTAATGGCATGTTCACAATTTAGTATTAAACACACATTTGCTTTACATATATATGATTCTTCCTTTTTATTTAGGTATGGAGAATATCCAGAATTATGTGGTATATTTTTAAAGTACATCAAGGTGAAAGACAATATTTTAATTGTCGGTTGCGGCAATTCTACTGTTAGCATGTGTTTGTATGATGCTGGGTACAGGTATGAGATCTTTAATCATGTTGACCTTATATTATAAATTTAAAGCAAAGTCATTTTGTTTAAGATTGTCATTTTTTGTACAACTGCTTTTTTTATAAAAGGTAATGTCGGTTAATCTTTTGTAATATTATTTTTAATTTTATTCTTAATTGCAGAAATATTACTAATATTGATATATCACATATTGTTATCAAACAAATGCGTGATATTAATGCAACTATGAGACCACAATTAGTTTATGAGCACATGGATGCTACACAAATGGCATATGCTGATAATACATTTAGCGTTGTTTTGGATAAAGGTACTTTAGATGCTCTTATGCCAGATACTAAAGAAGGGACAGTATCTAATGTTAACAAATATTTTAAGGTACACCATATATATTAAGTAATGAGTAAATCACGTTTACACCATGTTTTATTTACAGTGTATATATGCACTATACTTTTTAATATGTCTTAGTAAAGTAATAATATATCTTACTATATAATAATTTTTAGGAAATTACAAGAATTCTACGCAATGGCGGCAGATACATATGCATCTCATTATTACAAGAATATATTTTAAGGCAACTTTTATCTTATTTTCCAAATGTTGGGTTCATGTTTCGTATAGTACGTTGTCATGAAGCAGAAGAAAAAACACGCCTTGAAGATGGAAGTTCAATCCCAGTTTTTGCAGTAATTGCAACAAAGATTACAAATTTGTCACAGACTGTAAGTTTTATGTTATTATTAAAAAGTAAGTTGCCTATTTTTAATAATATTAAATTTATATTTAAATTATCAGATTCTTATAATGTAATTGACAATATTTCACTGATGACCATTTTAATAATTTCTTTCTAAAATAAATGTTGTATAATTACAATAGGTTCTAGAAGTAGTACTAGTTGATGGTGCACCAAGACGATTATCATCAGTGGATGAAATGATATCAGCTATACTTTCAGCACAACAATCTGCATTTATATTTAATAGTCTTCAAAAGCGTAGTGTGGCTGATATTGGAGAAATCTCACTAAATCTACATTCTCCTGATAACAAACATCCACGTTATACAATCTACGTTTTAGATCAGCCCAAGGTACATGGTACAAAAAGCTATGCAGCTTTTATAGTACCACAAGGAAAGTGAGTTTATGTCTAGTATAAGTACATATTTAATGATTCCAAAGATGAAATTGAGACAAAGCTTAAATTTTTTGTTCTGTTAGGGAAACAGATTGGCTATTTAGTACAAAAGAAGGTAGACAACAGGTTCTTAAGAGCTCCCAGCGTGATAGACTTGCTATTGTCACACTATGCAGGGAACACAAATTTGAAAATTGGGAAGCTGTAAAAAGTGAAATCGAAGATTGTATTTTGAATCTAGCACCAGAAGGCTTGTCTGGAAAAAATGATATTCCATTTTTATCACTGGGTTCAGATGTTGGGGTCAGAACAATATGTTTTGAAGGAAAGAGCAATTTGAGTGGTCCTTTCGTTGTTGAAGAGATTGAAAGAGATGGTAGTGAATTTAGGAGATTAATTTTTCTAAATAATCCATATGTTGTTCAGAGTGAAGCTCGTCTTAAACAAGGTATACAATTTTACTTCTTATTGTTTCATCAGAATCATCTTACCACACAATGTTTTTAATTTATAAATAATTCTTTTTAGCTAAATCTAGACGAGGTAAAATGAAAAAAGTTGTTGATTCAGGATTTTTAGCGTGTGATCATCATGTATATATGAGCATTGGTGTTAGTGCTGCAATAAATTCTAAAGAATGTGACGAGATAATGATCATAGGTTTAGGTGGAGGTGGATTGTGCACATTTTTATATAATTGTTTTCCTAAGGTATATGTATACTACATGTTCGAATTTAATTTTTTTTAATCACATGTTACAAATATTTAATAATATATATATTTGTAATTCTGCAGTTACGAATTACAGCAGTTGAAATCGATGAGAAGATGTTAAAAGTCGCCACTGACTATTTTGGTCTCATTCTTGATAATAGAATGAAGGTTGAAATTGCGGATGGTATTCAAATTATCAAAGATAGTACATCGAATGGCAAAAGATACAAAGCTATACTTTTTGATGTAGACAGTAAAGATAATACAGTTGGAATGAGTTGTCCACCTAGACAGTTTCTAGAGATGCCTATTATAAAATCAGTTGCAGAATGTTTAATGAATGATGGATTTTTTATCTTAAATTTAGTTAGTCGAGATGGAAATATCAAACAGAAAGTGAAGAGCGACCTAAAGTCTGTTTTTCAGTCTATGGCATGCTATTCTGTACAAGATGAAGTAAATGAAGTTGTAATATGTTCTTTAAATGAAATTGACGATATTGAATGGAAACATATATTTAAAAATTCTGTAACAACTTTAAACGAACAGATATCTATGCGGAAGTTACTAAGTGACACAAATATGTATGATTTATCGTCTTTAATGGGAAATCTGAGTATAGAGTTTTAAGTAAAAAGTATATATATATATACATATATATATATAAAACCAACCAACTATATATATATATATAGTTAATTTCGTGTACAATATTCATTTGAACTTCTGTAAATATTAAAATAACAAAATTGAAATATATTTTTGTACAATGGTGTGTTTTTTCAATTTAAAAATATTTTTCTCCTTCCTCATCTTGCTGTTATCATAAAGTTGCATATCATACAAGAATTGAAACAACAGCGAAGTTTGACTGACTTCCATAATATTGGAAAAATGAAGATTGATTAAGGATAGGTAAAATATTTTTCTTACTATTAATTTTACATATGAACACTCTGATTTCGAAACCTTTTTACTTGGCGTAAATTCTCATTTGTTTGGTTTGGTACCAGAAAGCATCACGCAAAAATAGTGTACTAGGCAGGGTAAATAACGGTGCGGCTCTTGATGTTATGATACATTTGATTAAAAATCAAAAAGATACGAGGAAACGCGAATTTAGTTCACGATACCTCTGTTCTATAATGATTGCGTGCTATTAGGCTAACGCAAATCGCGATGAACACGAACATTGCTTCCGATACAGATTTCATACTTAGTGTTTTATACCTAGCATAATATGTATTTATATATAGGTATATTTAGTCAGTAACACATAATAATTAAAAACTATGAAATTAATATTTAACGTACATATATTATAATCATTTTACTTCGAAGCGGTTTCAGAAACAAAGATTTTATACCTATTTACAGTTAATCAATCATACAGTATGTAATCATCATAATTTAATAATTTGTTATTAGATCCTAGTAACATTTTAGACATTTTTTTTTATAAGGATCAAGGAACTTTGTAGTCTATGTTAAATAATTCTCTTATCTTAATACTTCGATTGTATTTTATTAACGAGTAAAGAAAGGAAAATTTAAAAGGCATACGTATAAGAAAATATAAAGTAAATTAAACCAAAGGATCTACCTCAAAATCTCTAAAACATATGACAATACAAAATACTCGTAATATACGGTGATTTATCACGTGGTAAACAATAATCAAATGTTGTATGCTTCTAGGAGGTATAACTTAACGTAAACGAGACTATTCAGGATCTAAACTCTAAACAGCAGCCACATGGAACGTTCACGCTTGTCAGAATAAATTAACGGAATAAAAGTCAACGATACCCTAATGATACCATTGTGCTTCTATGTTCTGGCAATTTATGCGCATTTAAGAATTTTCGACGAACCAAAACGGACGTTATGCGTTGAATAGCCGTGAAAGTGAACCCTCCGCCAGACACAAAACAATCTTTCTCGTATCCCTGAAAAGGGTCTACAAGAATTTTGAAAGAAATTCGAGCGACTGAAAATCGAAAACTGTAATAGCTTTAATATGTTGGGAATATATAAGATGATCTATATTTACAAAATAAAAAGAATGCATATAAAATGAGATTAGAAATTTTATCGATTTGAGACATATGCTATATGTATATAATGTTAACTTTTTTATGGAGATTAAAAAATTTCATCTATTTAGGTTAATTACAATTATTTCTCTTAAAGAATTATAAATAATTGAAACGTGGTACTCGTTTAATATCATGGAAAAGAAAGATTAAAGTAAACGTTTGTATTATTGAATACTTTAGTTTTGGAAGGTTTTTTCAAAACACAAAATAGTGAAAAGAAATTTTGTATATTGTTTACTATAGTATCACTAAGTTAATTACCAACTAAAATATTACTAAATATCGCTTTGTGATTCTTAAGGCGTATGAAA
Source organism: Bombus huntii (assembly GCF_024542735.1). Classification (NCBI taxonomy): domain Eukaryota; kingdom Metazoa; phylum Arthropoda; class Insecta; order Hymenoptera; family Apidae; genus Bombus; species Bombus huntii. Next base: position 2,402,935 of record NC_066251.1, on the reverse strand, counting down.
CGATCTACAATGAAAAGTCGGGAAAGGGAAATGATTTTATAAGAAAAAGAAAGCTTAGAATAATGAAGTCACTGGTCCTAGGGACGACACAGCAGGTGGCATCGCTTTCGGAAAGACGAAAAAAATGTGTAGCGGCGAACTTTCACCGGTTAATGAGACGTTAATGCAACAAATGGCACTCCTGTGGTTAAAATGTAACTTAACGAATGTAAAATGTCACCGTCGCGATTGGACATCCATCTTGGAATGATTACTTATAATTAAGATTTCGTATTCGCTTTCCCCGAGATGAATATTCGATTATTGGTAAAAAGAAATATCAACTAGTTAGCCGTTTTAGCTATAAGGAAATTGTAAATGCGTGCGTATTCCATGAAAAGTTCCTCGTAAAGTAATCAGCTTCTCGGTAGAGCATTCGATTTAAGTGTTTCTCGCATTAACGTGTCTATGGGATAGCTATTGATACACTGCTGAGAAATTCCTTCGTGAGAAACATATAATGTAAGATTACACTTTTTTGTTTAGTGAACGACGAATCTCATTTGTTCGTTTTATTGAGAACATATTCAACAAAGCAGCAAATATTATTTCCATTTTTAAAGCGTATTTTAATTTATTTATTTACCTTGTGTTAACTGAATCACAGTCATCAGAGATTGCTTCAAGCAGTTTGATAGCTTGTAAATAAATTTGTTATTCGGATCCTAGAGGAATTAATATTATTTGTAACTCTTCTAAATCGATATACATATACATACATAGAATTTTGACTGTGATTGCAAAGATAGAATACAAGGAAAGAATACAAAGATACGCTTACATATTTCAATATTTTAGGTAAAAGTTGAAAAACGCTGTATTCATTTTCTCATCTCTCTCTATCTACTCTATATATGGTTCCAACGATTTTAAAAACTGTCTAAATTTCCAAAAAATATCCATATCAGATTACATCGAGATCAAATTGTACATAAGTATTGCTGTAACGAATATTGATATGTTAACGATAACGAGACTATTTTTTAGTTGTTCTTGGAACTGGATAGTTTAAAAAAGAAGAGAGGAAAAGCAAAAAATAGAACCAATAATAGTAAAACGCATCGTCTCTGTTATGAAGCGCAGTCAGCGAGCAAGTATCACGAATGCGGGAGCTGGCGAGGTAACGGAGGCGCATAAACCTCGGTTATGGTACCAAGATAAGTTCGAGCATAGTCCTAGTATGGTCATGACAGGGAAAACCACGAATTTCGCGAGAACAGACTCCGTGGTTATTACAAAGATCATTGGATTCCTCGAAGAAGACGCACCGAAATTGGAGTGAGCAATAAACCAGCGCATTGATTTTCAATCCTAGCTCGATGCTTTCCACGAATTTTCTAGTGAAGTGCTTTTCCAATTTGCTACGTTGCACAGAATGGCATGCAGTGGATACAAATCGAAATAATCATTGCCTGATATTGATCTTATTATTCGATAATATCCTCAGTCTGTAAGTAATTAATATAAATGTAAACAATGGTTTCCCAAAATATCGATAGAGAATTAATAAAAATGGTTTGTACATCAAAATATAATCGCTTGAAAATTAGCTCACTCTTTCATTATTCTTGTTTGTTAATTTTGGTTAAATAGTGTTTGTTACATTTTAAATAAGGAGAATTTGAGTAAAGATATGTATAATTTTAATTTCCAATTAAAAAATTCTTTCTTTCTGTAAAGAGTAATCAAACAAACGATTCGAACCACCCTATAATTTTGATTGTTCTGTGTCAAGGAAGTATTATATTACATTGCTATATAATTTTTCTTCTATTGCAAACTGTTATACCGAGTATTTTTTATTTCTTTAGTGAAATCCACTCATAATCACGACTTGGTTGAAGATTTCTGACCACGCCTATTTCAAGAAAATTGTAAAAGTTACATAAAAATGCTGTATTTCATTAAATGTCAGCATGATATCTGACGGAATGAAAGAGAGGATAAAAGATCTCTGCATGATACTTACGAGAAATGGAAAAAATGTTCCTCTCATTGGTGCTCGAACTTCACCTTATGTGCTTAGACAAAGAAAAAAATATTTAAGATATTTAATTATCCAAACGATGCCAGTGAATTTTTGTCGAATGTCTGCAGCGTCGAATGGAGTCATTTCATTTTATCTCTGTACATTTCGTTCGTTTGCTGTAAGTGTACCAATACTGTTTGACATTGTTTATTTTTATTTTTTAATAGATTGTAGATTAAACGAGGATAAAAAAATACTCTGTGTGCTCTTTTCAAAACATTTTAGAGAATTGTTTTTCACGTCTCTTTAATTTTTACACCCATGCTTTGTGTCCATTACAATTCTGTTTTAATAATTATCTCCATTACGGTATCGCAACGAATTCCTTCAAGTAACTTCAGCATCTTAAAGACCTGAGTAAATTTCATAAATCTCCTTATTCGAAATTCAAGGAAATAGAAGATAATTCCACATTGGAGAGACTATTTATACTATTGTACGTTACCCGCGAAGAAAAATCAATTGAAACACGATGTCAAGCCACGTTATATTAGCATAACAAAACAACCACGTTAACCTCATGATTTTCACCCTAATATTGTGTAGATTTCTGTTACATTTCATTAGACAGGTATATTCAAGGGTTTCCGAAGCCCCATCTTTGAGAAATGCACCTTGAAATCGATGTCAAGCTTCAGAATTTCCTTTTATGGAAATTAAGGCTCTCTGAAAAGTGAAATTTGGTCGATTCACTGAAACATCGCTAGGCTGACGATATCGAATATTTCACTAATGATTTGTTTGTCATTCTTCGAATTATCGAATACGAAATGAGAAGACCACCTACTCATAGTAATTTGCATACAAGATTTCTATTCGCAGTCTCGATGCAATTTAAATAGATCTAATTATTGAATTTATTGAATTATCTGTAAGGATAGAATAATATAATTTCCGAGACAAATTTTATCAAATTTTTATAGAAAAATATGAACGTGAAAAATATTGAGATACAAGTAGTGTTTTAAAAGCCTAGTTAAAAATGTCGCAGTCGACGATGGCTTTCTCTGAATTATTAATGTTTCTGGTACCTACATAGTTCCGTGAAAAATACCTCCTAAGGGATTTTCCACCGTGGAAAATACTATGTTTGCTGTAATAATGGAGCTCACCGCAAGTTTCATACCACTGGGAATAGAATTAATCGTTTGCACGAGCGCGACACGCTTTCATCACAAACCCTTGCGGATGGATTGACCTCAGAGGAAACAATTATGATAAAAGAAAAAGATGACATGAGATTAATATTGAATATAATATATTACCTTTCTATATTTTTTGCTCTTGGATATTTTTAAATTAAATAATAATACGAAATCTTGGTCCATCTTTAGTCCAACTCAATTTTTCTGTTAAGAAATTTTCTACCTGCGAAAAAAATAATATGAAAAAGCTGTAATTAACTATATATTAAATGAAGATTCGTCTCAAAATTGGGAAACCGTTTAAAAGAAAGAAAAACAAAGATCATATGTACTAGAGTTCAAAACGTTTAACAAATCATCCTATATACATCGTACTTTGTCAAACTACTACGAATAAAAAGTTCTTAATAATTGCGTAAAAATGATCATGTTTCGCATAATTTCATAATTTCACACAATTCAACCGGTATGAATAATTATCGCGTCAATTAGACAAGATGCTCCCGGTGGAATTATTAATAAATAATTAATAAATAAAAGCCACGCGATGACGGTGTTCTTCGATGTTGGAATTATCTACAAACAAACGATTAAAATAAAAATTTTACACGGTCGCGCGGGTTCCCGTGGAGACCCTTGCAAAAACATTTATCTGCTTCCCCGTCAGGGAATTCCTTTTCTAAGAACAATAATTTTAATCGTGACTTTTTCTACGTCGTAAGAAACATGCTCGATAAATATCGACGGAGAATTATCCCTGTGGGGATGGTGAATAAAAAATAAGCTGACTTCTTTCATCGTGTCGTTCCTTCTAAATAATCGTTCCCCATATGTTCGTGACATTTTCTAGCACCGCTCGAATAATCATGAGCTATGCCATTGGAGACCAATGAATGGATATAATCGGAAATTTTGATGTTTTGAATTCTCCTCTCTTTTCGTATTTTACAATAATTTTTATTCCTCCGTTGAGATCTTTGTGACAGCGAGATAAATTTGGAAAGCAGATCGTTGGATATTTATGTCTAACAATGGCTATACTAATAGTGGTTATAACCAATAGATTATTATCTTTCGATTGTTATCTCGTTCGAAACCGTGGCTTATAAATAATCCATATATTCCGTATTGTCAGAAGAATTTTATAAACAATACAATTAAATTCTGATTTTTCACGAACACCATTTCTTTAATTCACCCTAGAAGTTGTTATTATTTATATGTCATCCTCAAGAAGCGAGTCATTCAAAGAGTGAAGCTAATTGCATTAGTTTGCACGAGCATAAACTATATTTAGCAAAGATAAGAAGAAGCAATAATCAGGATCAGATGGAAGAGCCACAGACTTTCATTTTACGCTAATTGATGACGCGGGAAATTTTAATTTTTAATTCAATTAAGAATTCCCTGTTATGTAGTTTCTATTCAACGAAACAAGTAAAGACGCTCGAGAAAGTTTGACTTTCGATAATAACGCGAGCTCTCCTATTAGGAAGCGTTGGTATTAAAATGGTGCGAGAAATCGGTAGGTTTATACTCGGAAAGAGGCGCAGCCACGAGTTTCTGGAAGCAATTTTTGCAGCCGCCTCGATAACGAACATTTTCGTGCAACAGTCCGATGCTGCTCTGGTTTCCACGTCTCTGACTTTATTACCTATAATTATAGATGCAGCAAATGTAGTAAATCCCCGTTGCAACGCAGTCATTTGGAAACACGGCTTTTCCTTCGCGTCGTTAATCTCCGACTTCTACTCCACGCTCTCGGTTCATCGTGCCTTTATGCTTCTATGGGTCTTATGCCTTTACATGGCGTGATTAAGTATTTCTTTTCACGAGAACATCTGAAGAAATAGTTCCATGCCTTATTGAAGTATCAATGAAGCTTCTTTAAATCGATTAGTCAAGTGTAATACTGAATAAAATAGATTTAAATCGATTGGAATATCACCATATCTTATTGAAGACTTAACAGAGCTTATATCGATTAATTAATTAATTGTTATGACACAAAGTATATTTAAATTATCTTAATTCCTTTATACGAGTCAATTAAATATTTCTTTTCAAAACAAAGTCCAGAGAAAGACATAGCTTATCGACATCTTACTAAAGACTATCTAAATCAATTAAAATTAGGTGTTATTAAATAATGTAAACATAAATCAAATGAGAATATTATTCTACATGGATCGATTAGCTATTTCTTTTTACAAGAACATCCAGAGAGATATTTCCATACCTTATCGATGTCTTAATCAAGATTATCTGAATCGATTAATTAATTGTCATTAAATGATACAGGTATCGATCGCTTAAACATATTTCTCTACATAACCTGGTTGTGATATGTACACTTTCATTCATAAATATTAGGTTATTTTCGTCGATCTGTACTGAAAACACATGAATGTTATTCAAACGCATGAATTAATAGTAAACTAATCGTAAGCTATACCTATCTATACATTCTACGAAACGAGAGTCGTATTTGTCCTTTTCATACAATATTGGGCCCTTTTCTTACATTAAGAAGAAAGTTGAGACCCCAATTAGAGGGATGCGCAGTACACAAATCCACAAATTAATTCTATTAATTACCTTTTTTCGAAATAAAAATTTGATCGATTTATAGATCTCGAAATACTATCGCCACGTAGCTGCAAAAAGGTGCAACTAATTTCCATATCTGTGCATTGTCGCACAGTGGTGCTTTGTTTACGTTCTATGTTGCCATCTATCGAATCCGGCTGGAACTGCGAGAAAGTAACAGGAGTATAGAATGTGCGAGGAGGTATCTCAACTTCTGTTAGACAAAGAGCGCACTACTGTGCGAGAAGGACGGACACACATGACGTCACAGACAAAGACAGCCATATTGTGCGACAAGGACAGACGTACTTCTCCCTCTAATTTCACGATTATTCGTTAATTACACTTTTCCCTGGTAAAATTCATGAACTTTCAGAATCGCACGACAAAGGTAGAGTCTCTGGCAAGATTCACACACCAATTTCGCCCGGAATTTTCCTTTAATTAATTAGTTATCAACAATTATCGCAGCAAGTGTCGCGGCTATCACGGCACGAATTTGCGATTTTCCATAAATATCAACCTTTTGCGGCATTGATTCGCTCTCTAAGGAATTGTGGAAGCTTCCTTAGATCCTACGCTAAGTTCTTCGTGCGTAAAAGTTCGTAAATTGATTACGCGTGGCGAAAACTATGCGAAAATTCACGGCGTCGCCCCTTGGTGACGAGGGGACGTCCGTGGATAATTGTTAAAAACTGAATAATTAGGCACAAATTCCGGTCAAAAGCGATGCCAGAATGTTGTCAGGGATCCCCCCTATATTCTACGATTCCAAAAGTACGGGAATTTGTCCCAGAAACGGAGCAATTGATGAAAATTCAACGACTTAGAAAGAGACGTATGTCTGTCCTTGTCGCACAATATAGCCGTCCTTGTCTGTGACGTCACGCATGTCTGTTCTTGTCGCACAATGTAGCTGTCCTGGTCTAACAGGAGTTGAGATACCTCCTCGCACATTCTATGTTCCTGTTACTTTCTCGAAGTTTCAGCCGGATCCGATAGATAGCAGCAGTCCGATAGACAAGGAACGCACCATTGTGCTACAATGGACAGATATGGAAATTAGTTGCACGTTTTCGCAGCTACGTGGCTCTAGTGTTTCAAGGTTTATAAATCGGGCAAACAAGTGAATTACAAAAGTGAAAAGAAAAGAGGCGAATTAAGAGGAATAACTTACGAACTTCCCTATGCAAATGTACTGAACGAGAATCTGTGCAACGAACTCACGTACAATTTACGTTATATTAATTAATTCACGACTTTTTCGGATGTAATTTAAAGCATACAGCCTGATGAAACCTGTATTATTACATTTGAATGAAATTATTCTTGCAGACGTTCGGCATTAACAGAGCATCATCATATAATCGCCTTAGTCTCGATACTCGATGCAATAATCGTTAATTACCCATCGATTGAACAGAAATTCACAATGAAAACCGTCCAAGGAAATTCGTTCGGTGTCCAGTCTTTGTTCCACGGCCCCAAAATCGTCTAAATCTTTCGCAGAAAAGGCTGTGGTCGATGAACGTTCCGTAGGATTGGAGAGAGAAGTATATATCTCTGTCCTTGTCGCTCAATACGGCGCTCCTTGTCGCACTAACAGTCGCTGGTACCTGCTTGCAACGTTCTACGTTCCTGTTAACGTTTCTCGATTTTCAGCGAAAAGTCGTGCTTCTCGCTAGATGACTGCAGTCTCAGTAGCGTGTTTATGCCCGAGTTTAGAGGCATCGGGATGGCTCTGACCCTCGCAGTTGACCAGCCCACGGCTATTTTTCCTGCCTGGATCTAGATTATTTCATATTTTGTTGCTTCTATTAATTTATATCGGCGGATTTATTCGATTAAACGTCAACCAGGTACGTAACGTGGTAATAATTATTTCTCTCTTTTCTAAATTATTTTATTTAATGTTGCAGCTACCTTTGAAGGTTGATTGCTGGCTACTACCAGCAGCGACAAGTTAAACAATTGTAAACAATCGTATCACACGGACTTATACGATATTTCACACGAATAGCAAGTCATTATTTCTTCACAAACATCTAGGAAATTTATATCGTACTATGGCGGAGGTGTAGTCGGAGCTAGGTGGTGAAAAGAGGAGTTTGCGTTTCGACCCGGGACTACCGGTGGACTCGTCAGTAAGGCTATGCCCGGTAGTTCCTACCTTACACGTAGAGGAAGTCTCGCTAGATGCGGTATTTATATCATGCGCCTGTATATTCGACCGCTAGCGAGATAGGCAGACTCGTCGTCGTCGTAGCCCTCTGGTGGTGGCGGTTGGTACTCGCGGATCGCCCGGCATGTGTTGCGCCGCGTTGATACCGATCCGCCACAGTACCATTGAACGTATTTATATTGGGTGGAGACGATCGTAGTACAACTGGACAGAAAATGATCCTACGCGAAGAAAATAAATCGAAGATATAGAATAAAAGCTTGTCGTACGAAACAAACGTTATAGACTATAGCAGAGAAAAATATTCGACGGTATTTGACAAGCTTTTCTTCGCTCGTTCGTTCTACGTACAAGCGTAGATTCGCAAGCAAGTCGAGAGATTGCGGCTGACGTGGGTCGTGACGTGGATCGACGAACAGGGAAATAATTGGAAAAGCGTAGCCGCGTATTCTCGCAACTTGCTCGTGCGTACGAAACGAACACGTGACCCTTTATGTTAATACGTCTACGATGATAAAGAAACTTCTGGTCGTTAATTTAGTGGCGCGATACGCATAGTTCGGGCGAACATGACCATGTCGAATCGTAAATCTTGTTAGCCAGTCGTAGCGAAATTCCAAGCGTATGAATATTTAATTTCGCGTACGTTCATTGCAACGGAAGCAATCTGTAGCACTGGACTGGATGCTCCTGTTGCTTAGGCGAACGCAGGAGAAACGAACGGAGAATAGAATGGAATTCACAGGCAGAACTGATTTTTACGGTTGCACTTGTTTTAACATATGCGCGAGAATGGAAAACAGTAGTAGAAACTATAGGAAGAACGTTTTATGGCTCTTTCTAAACTCTGTACGCTTTATTGAATTCCGAAACTTCTCTAATTAATTACAATTAATCGTAATTTCGAGTAATAGTTAATTAATAATCGATACGAAGAAAAACACAAATTTTCTAAATATTAATGTTGAGATAATTACCTCAAGAATAACTCTATACCTTCTCTTTTGTATATCCATGACCTGTTTCGAAGAGAATAGAATGTGGCGAAAACAATTCAAAATAAAGAGAGGTGCATATTATTGTGCCCTTAAATATGAATTATGTATTGGGTTACAAGGTCTGGAAACAAAAGAGCTATAAGTAGATTTCTATTGCTGTTTCTTGTAGCCTTCAGCTAGAGCTACACACCAAGGCTAACTTCTTGCTAATGTCCTTTGCTAGAAATACACGAACGTGCTCCCTATCAATAGCTTCTTCTATTGTATTATAACATTGTAAGAGCGAGGATCTGGATCAACATACACTCAACAATTAAGGATCACTTGTTCGTAAGCGTATCTCGTAAACTTTTCCTCCCAATTCCTCGCGTACATTGACGTATTTCAATTACTTGTCCATTGTGTTTTATGTGAAAATTTAGTTGCAATAAATAGCGAGGCAAAAGCGAGGTGATTTCTCGACCGTTTCTGGTCCCACGATTTTGAAGTCGAATTTTGTGCCAAATGATAACTTGCGAGACGTCGATCGCTAGAGATTTTCCAGTTCAGCTGACAATTACTTTCTGAACTGTACACAGCGGCTGAAAGATGTGAAAATTCGTTAACGCGTCAAGTTCTTACTCTTCGGTCCATTTATAGTTCAAAAGATTGCTCGTTCGATTTGCAGATTTTATTGAAACGTTTTGGTAGGTGATTGTTTACCGTGTCAGATCGATAAAACGTTCTGACAAGAATCTGTGGACCAACGTCGGCTAAGATAAAGGAAGAACACGATATCTGGGGTAATTTATCTTTTTTTCTATCGCGCTTTCATCGCATATCCTTGCAAGGAAGCATCCGCCGTTGATAATACGCCCCTAAGGCGAAGGATAATCGTCGATAATCTATTACATCGTCGATCCTGGCTTCGTGTTTCTTTTTTTACCTACCTTTTTCTCACCTGCTTCGCTCGCAGGCTTCTAAAGTTTCCACCAGAAACGTTTCAATTTCGAACCATCGTCTTTCAACCGTTCTATCTCAAACCTATTTTGAGGTTAGATCCATACGAGGTTAGTTCCACACGAGATACTTGAAAATATGTTATTTTCGTGTTGTGTTTTCGAAAATATAATTTTAACGTTGCTCAACTTATACGAAATAACACGAACGAAAATTATTCCATTCGAGAAACGCTTATTCGTAACGCGTGCATTTTTTCTGTGTGTATTCGTTCATAGATCGACACAGTTTCTCTTCGTTGTATTATTGTTCACGGTGTCCATTTCAACCTGTCGTTGACGGTGAACAAAAGTGTTGAGGTTAACTGATAGAAGAACGAGTGGATGAATTTGTAATATAATAGAAAAATATATTGAAATAAATAAAGGTATAAATATAACGTATAAGATTATGCTGATCCAGATCCTTACTCTCTTAGTGTTACTATACAATAGAATAGATAGGGAGCACGTTCATATATTTATAGCAAAAGGACATTACCAAAAAAGTTAACCTTATAGTTTTAGCTAAAAGCTACAAGAAACATAAATAGAAATCTATTTATTAGCTGCTTTGTTCCCAGACTTTGTAATCCAAAACATAATAATAAGGGCACAATAATATACACCTCTGCTTGTTTAGAATATTTTTGTTTCACTAAATTTTTTTTTCTGCCTAGGTCTCCAGGTCTCCAGGTCACGGATATACATAAATAAATATGTAGAGTTTTTCTTGAAGTAGTTACTTCGACAAAAAGGAATTTTCTTTTTTTAACGTGACTCCTTCTTCTTTAATGGGCGCCTTTTCTTCTTCTTAATGAAACGTTAGAGTCATGACTACAACAAGGATTCTATTATAGCAAGTATTACGCTATAATCCTTTACATTTTATTTATCGAATCCTGATTGTCTTACTTTTATAATTATCTTTACCACTGTGTTATTCGACGAATTTTACGCCATCTCTTTCTCTAATTTTATTTTACTTTGCTCGTCTGCCCTTTCTTACTTACCTTCTCATTCCCTTTTACGCTATTCCGTTTGTTATAAAAAAAATTTCGTATAAAAACCACGTTATATATTTACGGACCACAAGTTACGGGATCACCTAACAAAAATATTAAGATTATGAAACAACGCGAATTGTAATTGTATCGTAGAAGCATGAAGCTCGTCATCCGCATAGCGTGACGCGAATGGCTGTAGAAAAACGCTATTGTTTACCGACTCGTTATTTATATTGCGACGTGTCGCAGTGAACTACGTTAACTGTTATAACAAAGATAAGCGAAACGCTATGGAACCTACACTCTTACACGATTATTCGCCTCACGTGACCAGGCAGCGAGAATGGAAGAAATTATTGATGATACCTTTCGAGGACCTCTCGTGAAGAAGTGTTAGCTGCGACTCTTCCAAATAAAACGCGATTATTTATTTATGCGGTCATTTTTCATTTAGGAAACGTGCTTCGCGCGATAAATTTTATTCCTCGTTTTAATTACCTTCAAGATAGAGTAGGTTTAAAAGCATTTCCAACTTTTCACTTGCTCAGTTACTTATTCATCGACGATGAGTCACTTTTCATTGACAATCGGGCGTTTTCGGTTTTTAAAAACTGTGAAGTAACAATTAGCGTGAAAATGTCGCAGTTTCACCGTGTTAGTATCTACTTATGACAATTTCAGAAATTCTGCTAAATTTACGATCAGTCACTTTTCCTCTCTGCTATTTCTTCGTCGAAGAAGTATAGGAAGATCGTAGATACAGTAATGTCACGGTTTGATTATGTTGATCGTCATTTATGGTAATTTCGTCAATTATACCGTGGAATAATTACAATTGACAAGGCAGAGAATTATGCTATTCGCTTGTTAAATATCGACGATTCTTATTCCTGCAAATTCACGCAAGTTGCTACGTTCTAATATTTTATTACGTAACGATCATAACGTTGATTTCTAATCAAGCGAAAGTTGTCTTTCTATATCGCAAAGAAGAAAAATGTATATAAATGTATTTTGTAAGAAAAACAATTTATTCAATTGATACCACTTTTATACCAATTATGAACATATTTTTTGGTTTTACCGATTAATACAAGTCCCTCGCGAATACGCTCGACAATCGCACGCCTCTCACGCTCTCATACGATTAAATCTACTTATCGATCTATCGGTCTTTCATCCTTATCTAAATTTCACTAATCGTTAACCCTTAGATCATCGTTTTGTCATAATCGAACGTTCCAAAGAAATTTACAGAATTGTTACGATCACTTCGTTGAAAAATCGTGGAAAATCAGTGGCTATGATATTTCCCAAGAAGGCAGATCTTAAAGATCCACGTGGTCGTGAAAACGAATTAATTACAATAGTTCCAGGGTTAAGATTGATTATTCGATCGAATACAAATCTTTGTTCGTCGACGTATTAAAATTCGATAATTACGGTCATAACCATAAGACGCGATCGCACGGTTTAACAATTATTTCGACGATTGTAATTAGAGACATTGAAAAAATATCAACTTCTTACGGTGATATCTCGCTCTCAATTGGACGATCGATTAATCTTAATAGTAGATATAATACAATTCGTACGTACGCAAAAAAGGACCAAAGTCTTTGGTGAATTTTCGGGCGTGGCGATTTTTTACATTTTCACTGAATTTTCATCTCGACCCGAACAATACCATTCGACTAGGTCCGACTTATAATATATCTTTGGTCCTCTAGCCGCTATGATTCTTTGCCAGACATCGAATTTCTAGTGAAATCGTTTAGTCCTTTCTTTTTCCTTTCTGCCTCGTTTCTCTCCTAATTCGACGAGAACATAAAATTATTTACAATACATCGTCCCCGAATTTTTTCTTCTCGCAATTACTTTTGTGCAATTAGTACAATTTGAAGGGCGGAACGTATCGAAGAACAGCGCTTAACTAATAATTTCTTTCTTTAACGAGTGGTTCCAAGCTCGAGAAATTGCCGATAAAAAGATACAAGTTTCCGATTTATGGGATTTTTCTTTCAACTAGATCGAATTTAACGCGAGTTTAAAAGTTCGCGTCTTTTTGTTCATTTCCTCGGGCAAAAATCTGTTTTTTGCTTTCGATGGCACCGGTGGAGTTTCGGTACTTAAGCAGAAATTTTTATCGCAAATAAAAAGCACATGAGATTTTGTCATTTAATTTCTCTATGAGAATCTAAATAAAACTAATATTAATTGCACAAGATGAATAAACATTTCTTTGGCTTTGGAAAATACAATTCTTTTTATAATTTCTATACATTTCGAAAAAGGAATTTTACAAGCTAATAAAAAATAAGATTTCTACCTAAACATAAAATTAACATTATCCATACACATTTTTTACAATTCTAGATATAAATTTCGTACATATTTAAAAATATCGCGCGAATAATTGCCAAGCAATTGCATTGCTTTATTAAGAAAAATCCGCTTATTTTTTTATAATAATTCATCTTCCTATTTGCGATCAAAAATTCCTAAACTAAAAAGTACGATGAAATAGCGTTATTAATAAAAACGATTAATTTAAATAAGACACGTTCCTTTGAAATAGACCTTCTGTCCACTCGTGAGTCTGATTGCAGGAGGTAGAAATAGTAAAAAATATGAAAAATACCGGGCAGCATGGTGATTATTGCGGCACGACTGTACATTTAATCGATACTCGATCGATATTTAATTATTATATAAAAACACACTTCGAAAGAACTTCTTACTTTCCAATCTCTCGAGTGGCAATTTAATTACAATTAGCTACACTTTATACTGTATCTTCGTTATCGTCGTCTCTTTTAGAGATGACGATGGCATAAAAAGTTTTACAAGATTCAAATTCAATTATTTTTCGTCCCACAGATTTGATCGTCGAACGAATTCACTTTATATTCATTTTAATAATCTCTAAAGGAAAAACGAGCTTTTCTAAAGATCAGATATGTTACAAGATTGTTTATACATTTTTTCTTACAACACTAACAAATGGTTTTTATATTTTTATATGAAATACCAAGATCTATACTTCAGAATACCAAGAATTATACTTCGCTCGACACATTGCCACTCGAGCGATTAAGTGATTAGCAAAATCGCTTCTAAATGTAAATGAGCATACAACTAAGTATTTGAAAACCCTGCACGTGCAATTGGTAACGCTGGCTCGGATATAATATTATACGGATTTATACGCGCCGATATATGTGTACACACATGCAAACACACGATAGCGTCTTTTCTTTTTCGCGAAATACGCCGCTGAATTTCATACGTAATATCGAAAATCAATACTCTTTTTTTTTTTTTTTTAAACTAAAGAATTCCATAGTCTTCTATAACTTCTTTAATTTTTCCTAAATACGTATCTTTGTACGTGACACGCACGTATATACGTGTACATATGTATACACACGTATCTGCTTGCTTCAATGCGTGTATATATATACATATATATAATTATATATATGTATATATAATTATACACACATATGTATATATAACATAATTTTTGTCAATATATATCTATATAAGATGTATATTTATATATATACATGTACGTTACATACCGAAAGTACAGCAATAATGGACGGCTGAAGGTTCCCTACCTCAAAACAGTGGTCGATCTCGTAACACTCGCCGAGGACCGCTAGTTTAGCTCGAGAAATATGCAAAAGCGTGCCTCCCCTAAGGCGTTTTTTCATTGTTGAACAGCTCGCAGGTATACAAGTACCGGTTATTAACAGGGCCAGCCACTTGGAACAGGTGTCTGCCTACATCTAATACGTTCGTTACGCAGTTCGAATCTTCCTTTGACGATAGAAAATGCAAATTTGTTGCGTTCGAAATATAAGCGATTGTTCGTGGAATGCGTGATTCTTCGATCACGATGGTCGTACTTTTGTCCGCTTTGAATCTCGATCGAACTACCGTGCATCGTATAAACGAGCATTCTTCCTCGTTTGTTCTTCCGATCTTTTAATATTTCCGTGTTTTGTATACGAGCGTGAACAGAGGGTGTTGAGAAAGAATGTAACGTTCCAAAGACGTGGGAACATGTGATTCGAGTCGTTTGGAAAAACGATAGTTCTCTTCTGTACAACGTACGATCGTTGGTTGTACTGGAAGTTACGAAATTTGTTAAAATATGATTCTTTCATTCGTCACGTAGCAATTGTAATTAAGAGTAGTTCATTTTTGGAGTCGATTTCGAACTTTTATAATATTTCTTTCGATTGGAATTTCTCTTCTTTAAGGAATTTCTCCGAGGATTGTTAAAATCTGAACAAAGTGTAGCTTTACCAAGTGTAGCTACAGCAACATCCCTAAAGAATACTTGAACTTCAAATCTACCGCAGTTACCGAAACGAGAATAGATTTCATATCTATTTGATACTAATAACACACGCTCTTTTTCTTATCTTGTTATCTTCAACAAACCTCTCAACACCCTACACACATACTGTATCATCCTATCCATCCATTATCTTCCAATTTGCATCCGCATATCCATCTCTTCCTTATCTCTCATTTTGCTATGTATAGTACTTCTCTCTCTTCAACTGTGCCTCTTCGGCATTCACGCGGGGACAAAGAGCAAGAAGAAGGAAATGACAGGCAGACGGTGTTCGTGACAAGATCGTGAAAGAATCTCAACTATTACCGGGGACAGGTATCATGTGATAACCGGGGGCAGGTTGTAGAGGAGGAGAGTGTTTGACGTTGGCGGGCTGCGAGGGTAGTTGGAGCGAGCGATAATCGAGCGCCGGGGCGGCTGGATGCTGTCCTTCTCGATGACGTCGCAGATCCACCTTCCTCTGGAACGCCTTGTCGCAGAGACCACACTGGAACGGTTTGTAGCCTGTGTGCTTGCGCATGTGCGTGATCAGATTGCTGCTCTGGGAGAACGCCTTGCCACACACCACGCATTTATGCGGCTTCTCACCTGCAACAGCGATTTACGGATGGTTTCACCTTAGAAATTTGAGAAACTTTGAAACTCGCTATTTTTACTCATTTTCTTTTTGCAGTTAGTCAATTACCAGCTTGCTGTCTCCTCTGTCTCGTGACACTTTCACGTTGTTCTTTAAACGATTATTTATCATTTCTGATGATTTTACCTGGTTTCTTTAATATATTTGTTGGTTACCGTAGATATGTTCATAGACAAAGGAATCGAATAAATCACAATGTTTTTCCCTATCATGTGTTATAATTTTCTCTGTGCTTATAATTCGCGATAGTTAAGCTTCAACATTTATATTTGTTCTTTTTCAACCTTGCTATGATACTCGAATTTTTATTACTTGTTCTACGTGTTGCTTCAACGAGCAAGAGGATCTTTAACCCTTTGCATTCGGAATTTTATTTCAATTTCGTTACCAGCAGCTCCCAACGCTTTTACTCTAACTAAAAAGTAACAATTTAAATAAATAAAGGAAGACAGAAATTCGCTTAAGTACCAGTGTATTATTCACACTATTGTTGTATTTTGTAATTTTTAAGCGTATGATATATCTTGAAACAATTTCCAAGAATCTTTCGAGCGACAAAGGAGCTCCTGAGATAGAAGCTGATGTCGAGTCACGCTACAAGGGGTTAAAATGTTTTAAAGAAAATTTTGGTTTATGGTTACATCGTGTGGAATAGTTGATAATAGTTCACTGTTGCGCGATAAATAGCAACGGAGGCACGATCGAGGCTAAAACGACGCAAATTATGCCACAGGATTAATAAATCCTCTGTCAGATGAAATTTGCTAAACCTAACGATTTTTCATTTATACTATGTTATGCGTAAAAGCATTTGAACATAAACTGCAAACATCGTATTTCTGGCAACAAAGTATCTCACGCGTTTACAGTTACTCATCGTGACAAATAATCGTGAAGCAGGTTGCAAATTCGATTAACGAGCGAGGAAAGAAGTCGAACGCGATTTGGAATAATGAGTCAAGGTGAAGCTGAGCGCACCTGAATCAACCTATAAATCGTGGCGATCTGTTTGTCGCCGACAGTTGGAGCAATCTGTTTACGTCAACGTCGAGAAAAGTGTCCTCCATTGCGCTTCTTTTTCTTTCAGGCGATTCAACCTTTCAAACCTTTAAACTGTTCTTGCAAATTAAAAAAGAAAAGAATTTTTGAATACAATACATTTTACAAAAGAAAACCGATGAACTACTACAAAACAGAGTTTATTAGTTCACCGATTCAACGCTACCATCCTACAAACATATTAACTAGAATATCTCTTTTTTTTTTCCTATTTTACGACATATTTACAGCTGGCTGCCTAGAGCCAAGCAGCAAATTTGATACGTGAGATTGTGTCGTGGACAGTGGATAACACGCAACAACGTTTCAATTGTATTCTATTTTGTGTGCTGTAAGTCGGTTGGTAGGTTCTGTTATCTTTCGTCTTCCTACTGTCGGTGTATGTCTCAACTAGAATATCAATAATAAAAATTCCTATAAAGAGAAAAGGCGAGTAAAAGAGTGAAAATCGAATATCGCTTATAACTCAGTCCACGAGCTATAAAGATTGCGAGCAAAGAATAAATTTCAAGCGGCGCGACATCGCGTTACACGTTGAATACGGTTGCCTCTAAATATTCATAGTGTACCACTCTAACTGCTTTTTAAATACCTGTTTTTAAATATGTCCGAGCGGATATCAGAGCGTAATTCAGTGCGCACGACGTTCCGAGCAAACAGAGGATGGCTATTAAGCGCGAACGCCCGCCAAGTTCCGCTGGTGAACCGTGCAGAAGAAAATTCCAGGAAACTTAAATATTTGCTCGAGAACCATTATCAGCCTGGTTTTAAGAACGATCTTTTATGCGGATCGGGCTACCGATAAGAGGAAAAACTCGTTCGGAGGAGACCTCGAGCGGTCGTCTAACGATGATCGTCTCGATAAATCGTGCAAACAGCCCCGGTTAACCTCTCTTTCTCTATCTCGAAAAATTCCAGGCAAACACTGGAACCGATTGTAAAATGCCGATAAAACGGCTCATACGTAAGTTGCGTACCGCGGGGGTCCCATCGTCGTTAAGATTCTATCGAGAAGAAATTAATTTTCGTCCTGGCCGACGTCACCGTGATCGTGCGACATTTATCTCCGAGGGTGCAAAAACTCGCGGTGTGGAGGGGAAAAAAAAAGAGGGAATTCTCATCGCGGTTAGGTTCGTGGATTGCTCGTTTTTCCGATTATCCACGGCCAACGTGTGACATTTTCTCGATCGACTATAGGCTAATATGTACAATAATTATTTGCAGAGAAATTGTGCACGGGGTGTAAGAAGAGACGAGAAGATTATTAAGTATGTATAAAGATCGTTGCTACGTATAATAATGATTTGGAGAGGGGAAACTGTGAACGGAACGGCAGCGTGAGAAGAGAAGATTGCTGGGGGATACAGCAGAAAAGAAGAGAAAAAAGGGAAAGAGAAAAAGAGTGGAGAAGAAGGTGGAAAGGAGTAGGGAAGATGAAAAAAAAAGTATGGCAGTGAAAGGAGAACGGATAGTAAAAGCAAAAGAGAGAGAGAGAGAGGTGAGAAATAGCAATGTGTAATGGAGAAAAGAAGGAATAAATTGAATAGAAAAAGGAACGAGTATAAGTCAAGTGGAGAAGAGATGGAAATGCAAGATGATTATCTGTTTCCTTTTCGAATCAGCAATTAGAACTAATATTCACGATTTAGGTCCTTGTATCCTTTATGTTTCAGGATGAGGAATCTACCAATGAAGAGACGTGCGATGCTTCGATTTGTGATGTTCGATGCTTCATTCTTGAATTTGGAATGAACGGAATGTCAAAGTAATCGTGACGAATCTTGTTCACGAAAAATTAGAAGCAATTGGAAAGGAGTGAAAATTGGTAGGGAAATATGACAACCGACCTAAACGAAACTTCTTATCTTTCCTATACTTATTACCATTCGTACCATAAAGAATAAAAATAGACGAATACAAAATTAATTAGAGAGGTATAAAGAAGAGAATAAAGTACCAACTTGCAATCAATAAAAAAGCGTAAGGGTATCGGAAGAGAATGAAAGAGGCGACCGATAACACTCTCTTGTAGAGCGATAAAAATGTCACCAGCAATCGTCACACGGCTTCCCTTTCGTTTTCCTTCGTTTCTCAGTCAACGTACATATATTGCTTGCGAATCGATTTGCATCGATATATCATCGGACTTATCGGGTCCGCTATAAATACGAACAATGGCGGAACGCGACGATGATGACGCCTTGTTATCACAAGCGTTGGTTCGTTTGTGTCACCGCTTAGGACGACGCGAGGAAAAATACCATTATCGTAATTGTTCGCTCGGCTTTCGATCTACCTAACCCTTTTATAACTAATGAAAGATGGTTGTCTACACGAGTATCCTCATCGAGTGGTGCTACGTTATTATCGAAATGATTTTCCCGTAAATTAAACATGGCGAACATAGCTGCGTCAGCGTACGATTTTTTAGACACAATTCTAAATAGATTGATAGACGAAGGTGACGATATTACACAAAGGAATTATTAACGATGCTTTCCAATAAGTCGAACAGGATTCTACGGTACCGTTAAAGATAGCACATAGCGCGAAGTAACTCGAACATTAAATGCTCCGTGCAATAAAATTATCTGATTGCTGAAAGTTTGAGTTTTCTTACAAAGATTCTATTTTTTAGGAAATGAGATATTTTGACTAGTAAAGCATGTTCTATTGCACTTACAATGGCGAACAAAAGAAAACTATGTTGGTAACAAGTTGTTTATTTTGGAGCATTATATCTGCTTGTCCTTTCTCATCTGTCAATCATAATCTTATTTTCTAAAATTATGCTGTTTCTTCGTATTACTCACAAAGTTTCTATTTTTTAGGAAATGAGATATTTTGACTAGTAAAGTATATTCTATTACATTTACAATGGCGAACAAAAGAAAACTATGTTGATAACAAGTTGTTTATTTTGGAGCATTATATCTGCTGCTTGTCCTTTCTCATCTGTCAATCACAATCTTATTTTCTAAAATTATGCTGTTTCTTCGTATTACTCACAAAGTTTCTATTTTTTAGGAAATGAGATATTTTGACTAGTAAAGCATGTTCTATTGCACTTACAATGACAAACAAAAGAAAACTATGTTGGTAACAAGTTGTTTATTTTGGAGCATTACATCTGCTTGTCGTTTCTCATCTGTCAATCACAATCTTATTTTCTAAAATTATGCTGTTTCTTCGTATTACTCACAAAGTTTCTATTTTTTAGGAAATAAGATATTTTGACTAGTAAAGCATGTTCTATTGCACTTACAATGACAAACAAAAGAAAACTATGTTGGTAACAAGTTGTTTATTTTGGAGCATTATATCTGCTGCTTGTCCTTTCTCATCTGTCAATCACAATCTTATTTTCTAAAATTATGCTGTCTCTTCGTATTATTTAAAATTTGTTTTGTACACCACTGTAAGTATGTACATAAAAATATCCATTATAATATTTAATAAGTAAACTAATTTTCTATCCAGGTACCATTTTTCTAATTATTTTCTTGGAAATATGCATTCGTATAAATATACGGAATCTAGTTATTAGCATTCATTGGATTTTACGCGTTTACTACAACGTGTGCAAGAATCTAACAGGAGAAATTCCCCATGAAGAGGAGGAAACACCTAATGACACAGAATCGGTCGCGTGCTTATATGTATTTCGATCACAGAAACGTTCTGTATGGCCAGCTAAAGAGTTCCACTTTGCATATCAGAGGAACAACATATTGCAGCGGAAGCGTAATGTCTTTTCAAAAGCTCTTTCGACGGTGTACGGCGGGCAAACGATTTTCATCTTGTAGTTTCCCAAGTGAAAGCGTCACGGAGTAATAAATTTTTCATTACACTGCAAGAAGTTTCTTCCTAGACTGTGGCTTGGGTCAAAAAAAAAAAAAAAAATGTCAAATTCATCTTCTCACGAATTCATTTAGCACGCTGACAACGCAGCCAGACAAAAAAAAGTTTGATTTGAAATGAAATGATTTAAAAATAAAAGCGATAAAGGAAATTCCGATCAATCGTGAATCTTTTGTTTGATTTTGTTTGCTTTAGTCGAGCGGCTGGATGGATTTAAAATAAACTGATTAATCAAGATCATACTTGGAGAAATTTTGTTTGGAATAAAAATAAAAAGTAACGACCTGAAATAACCACTTCTTTCGACTAATTTATCATTTTTATTGAAATTGAGTTTATTTTATGTGTCAAAATTAAAGAGGACATTCTTTGTTTCAGTCAAGGTGATTGCCGAATAAAATATAAAAGATAATTAAATATTAACGTATCGATTGAATGCAGCAGATCGCTAGGAAAAGCAACAAATTGTTGCGATATCTTAAAATATATAGAAAAGCTTCATTCAAAGTAATTTTAAAGCAATAAAAATTCGCGTTCTTTAAAAAATATACAAAAGCTGCTTTCAAGTTTATCTTCGGTGCAATAGATATTATTAAGTATTCGTTATTCAAATGTAACTTTGAAAAAATTACCTGTGCACTTTAAATTCCGTTCGAATCTCGATACCTGTGTATATTTCGCCTACAACAAATTCGATTCTTAAAATTTCACCGTTCAATCGTTCGAGTCTAATTCTATCGTGTTTGCGTTTCTGCTGCGATGTTAATTAATTATACTTGAACTTGAACGGACTCTGCGATCTCTGTACACCGCGTTACGTTCTTTTATTTTTTCCTTTCGTGATTCCTGTCTGTGTTTGCGCGACAGATAACGCCAAAAATGTGACGTGTACTCGTGAAATTGTATGCGGGCTTGATAAACTCGACGTTGCAACTGGCGATCAGAGCCGAAAAAACATTCGAAAACACAGCCGGCAAAAATCGTGATCCTTCTGTTTGTCCAAATGTTTCCGCGTCATGATACGCACAGTATCGGTATTTATCGAGTAATCGTAGAAAAAGCCACGAAATCCCACTGATTAAGTGGTAATTCAAGTGGTTCTTATTACTTTGGTTTTCTAATGACATAATAAACGCACTTACCGTACGTTAAACGTTCAATAAAAAATTATCAATCCGTAGAAATTTCCACAACATACGATTGCTTATCAATATTTTTGTAAAACTTAACATTCGAATCTAACGTAATATCGAAAATCATTGCCAGTAAACAGTTGTACAATAAAAAAAAAATGAACTATTGTTAGCAAAATATATAACATAATCGTGTTTCAATTGTAAAATTCTACGACCTTTTCTTCCCTTTAGAGCAAATATAGAATTACAAAAACAACAACTATCTAAACTAAAAGCTTCGCAGAATCATAATTTAAGAAGCGAAATCGATATCATAATCGTTTCCAACTGCTGAAAGTTCAACTGAAAGACGATGATCTCCCAAGTTTACACAGCACCTGCACCTTTCGTCTTTTAGAAAATCTCATCGTCGAGGGTGAATGATCGCGCGTGCATGACCATCGTAGCGAAAATACGTTAAAAAGGAAGCGACCGGTCGTTAGAATTACTCGCCATAGAATTATTGATTTGGCAAGCAAGCGATTGCGGATTTTGTCGATACCACCTAACGACAAAATCCGCGATCACTTAGTTGCCAAGCCGGTAAAATCTCGTAAAGGCGTATCAAAAGAAGGAGGAAATTTGAAAGCAATTTCAGCCGATGGGTAATATTTATCAAGTGTGTCAGCAACCGATGAACGCGCGTATTCGTCCTCTTGTACGCGTACGTGGCCATGTATCGATCCATCTCGACTCTCATTACCGAGCCCTTAGCGGTCGACTTAAATATTTACCGTCTGAAACGTTTACTTCGTGGCCGATTTTAATGATAGCACTGGATACTCGGCCTTTTCGCGTGTGTGTCGACACGTGCGTGTGTTTTGGTAGCAGCCCGCCAGTTTAATTATGCAGCGACCGCTTAATGAACTTCATGTAATGGCGTCGCGTGGATTATCTGGGACCAACGTCGTCCACCAACAGTGGATTTTCATGTATCGGAAATCGTCTGATTCGGAATCTTATTCGTTCCTCGCTTCAAAGTTTCTTCAGAGTCAATGATTCGTACGAGCATCTACGTTTGTATATTGCTTACGTATTCTGATAATAAAATTAAGAAATTATTACAAGATACAGTCGACTGGTATGGCTTTTCATTATTATTATTATTATTATTATTATTATACGACGAATATATAATAAAATAAAGCGAAATGGAAAGTAGGAAATCTAATTTTCATACGAACACGAAATTGAACGTTTTAGCCTTAATTGAAATATCGCTTTAGTAAGCGATAGAGAAAAGAAAGCAGTAAACTATCGTTTAACAACGATAACTCGACGTGATAGATTAGTGGAGTGGACGGTGCAAGAATCTGCAATCGAAACTTTTTAATGCGAACACGACAATAAAATTCCTCGATATACTCATTTCGATATAAAGCGATGTTTCATCGGCTTTTGCCAGGCAAGAGGACAATTTCAATGAAAGTACATGTTAGGGTATGCAATTTACCATGATGTGCGTGTATCAACGAAGAAAGACCACCGCATGTATGTAAAACTTTAGCGATAACCTCCCTTAGATCGCTGCTTCCTGTTCTATGTCTTTCTTATATTTATTTTCAATTGCTTATATCGCTGGTTTGAGGGGAAACTTGCTCACCTATTGTCTATTCGAAAGAACTATAGCTATGTTATTTCTCTATCCAGACGTTTTCTTACTCTTCCTTTCCTTATTTTCTGTTTAAATTTCACAGCAATCAGAAAGAGATGTAACAATGTATGACGCGTAATGTATCGCAATTCTGCGCGTATTTTCTACTTTATAACTCGAGTATCATTGAGAATAATTCTATTCTTTTAATGTTCTCTAAATTCTACTTTTCCTCCTACTATTTCTACTATTCCAATTCTACCTTTTAATTCTTTCCTAATTCTTTTAATTTTACCTTTTAATCCTTTCTTTTTTAATTTAATCGTCAATTTCTATTGGCAAAAAGTGGATATTACTTTTATTATCCAAATAATCTCGCCAATTTCGAATAGAAAGATTTAAACAAAATGTAACTTTGCTTCATCGTAAAATGTATATGGCAATATTACTTAAAATTGCTCAGGTATAACGCAAATGAGATTATTACAACGATCATAGGAGAAACGACGCTGAGAACGTTTTCTATTTGTTGTATTTTGTTGAGAATTAAATGTGAAATAAAATTTCAAACGTGTTGTCGCGAAGAGGTAAGAACAGGGTGGATACTGTGACGACGAGGCGTGTCGTATCTCCCACAGGAATTATTTATACGGCAAAGTTTCGCTATAGAAAAGTCCGGCAAACAATTTACAAACTGCGTGTAACCACTGTTCAGCCCGGGTTTCTACTTATTACCCAAAGGATTATTACAGTGCTGCCGTATTTTAGAGTACAATTTGTTGTTCGAGTTCAACGAATCTTTCCTCACGATTCATTTATGCCCTCCGGTAGTCGTCGTCGAATATCCTTTACCCTAGTCTTATATCATGCCGGTGAATTGTATGAGATTATATATCTTTCTCCTCAACGATAGCAAAAACGAAAAACAGACATCGAGAAGCGTATGAATTTTAAACCGGTTAGTTAATATTCTCCATGATATAAAAGTTTGGTTGTTCGAACGGTTGTAACGATTAGACCGGAGATGTTTATGCAAATATACTAGGTGGCTCTGTAGAAAATTGGCAACGAAGTAGAGATGGAATATAATCTGGATGGAACGTGTTTTCGCTTCAGCAAAATTTCAAATCTCTTCTTTAGACTCAAAAGTATATTTTATATAAAATTAGTTTAGTTAGTGACATAGTTATTTTATGAAACTCGATTAATTTACTTGCAAAGATGTACAAACATATTGTACAAATTACCAGGTGAACGTTATCGTCTAATTTGATGCTATTAGTTATTATAAAAAATGAAATAACGCAGTGTAGAATACTAAATACGAATATGAAACGTAAAAGAAGCATTGTGTACATGGAAATGGAACGTGTTTTGGCTGCAGAAAATTTCAAATCTCTTAGACTCAAAAGCATATTTTATATAAAATTAGTTTTGTTAGTGACATAGTTATTTTATAAAACTCGATTAATTTACTTGCAAAGATGCACAAACATATTGTACAAATTACCAGGTGAACGTTATCGTTTAATTTGATGCTATTAGTTATTATAAAAAATGAAATAACGCAGTGTAGAATACTAAATACGAATATGAAACGTAAAAGAAGCATTGTGTACATGGAAATAGAACGTGTTTTGGCTGCAGAAAATTTCAAATCTCTTAGACTCAAAAGCATATTTTATATAAAATTAGTTTTGTTAGTGACATAGTTATTTTATAAAACTCGATTAATTTACTTGCAAAGATGCACAAACATATTGTACAAATTACCAGGTGAACGTTATCGTCTAATTTGATGCTATTAATTATTATAAAAAATGAAATAACACAGTATAGAATACTAAATACGAATATGGAATGTAAAAGAAGCATTGTGTACATGGAAATGGCACTAATTTGCAACGTGTTTATTGTAGATTTCGCGTATTTGAACTTATATCCTATATTTTATTCCTACATTGTGGCATACATTAAAACATACAGATAAGTGGAGTCATTAATCACATATCATTCTTTATGATAAACGATCTAGTTTCTATAATTTCTTTTGTATAATCAGCCAGTACTTCGCGACTTCCATTTACAATTTTCGTCGCATTATACCGACCGTTATTAATAGCAACAATTAAATACTGATACTAGTCCAAACGTGACACATAACGATAACGTGCTACACGTGTAACAAAACATAACATTAGGTGTCCGTCTCTTTAGCGACTAATCAACAAGTTAAATCGCAAAAACGAAAAAGCTAAATAATATTCAGAAAGAAACCGTAGCTTGGTCGGCTGTTATCTGACGTTTAAATCGCTTTACTTTCCGCCGATCCATTAGAATTCGATGCTCGTTCGTCCACGCGGTGTTCTTATAATTCCCCAGCAATTAAGCGCAATTATCCGTCAAGGTTGCTTTTATCGGAACGCTACGAGAAGCCAATATACGTTGAAAAGTCTGCCGTACGTACGCTACTAAGTTCCAACACTTTGATCGCGTATTATTATTACTAAAATATAGAAATTAATGTACACGGTATGTAATGTATACGGTATGAATAAATTAATGAGAAAATAGCGAGTAGACAGCGAGTTCATATTTTTGCGAACGCAGTTACGAAACGAAAGCTAAACAGAGATTTATTTGAAATTGCCAAGCTTACACAGTCTGTTTCGAATTTTCTTGTCGTTCTATGGAACCCACAACTTTGAAATTACTTACCGAAATAATTCAGCGATTCGTAGGAAAAGAAAAAGGGGAAGACGGACGTAAAGAAAACATTGCAAGTGTGCGGTGCACATGTCTCGGTGTTATGCATTACGCAATAACTCTGTACATATTTCACCCACCCGTTAATTATGTGGCATTTTCCGATGACAGACGAGTTTTGTTTCCAACTAGGAAATTGGAGATAGGAATATTCCAAAGTATAATGAATTGGAATAAGGAGTTACTTTTAATTCCATGTACGAACACAGAGACAGAACAAAGAAATTTTATAACGCTTTCGAATGTATCGATCAAACGATATGTTTGTACAACGAGTGGAGGTATCTTTCAAATCTGAAAATGTACCATTGTTAAATAACGTTTATTCTGTTAGTTCTCGTCGTGTCTTTATAAGCGATAAATTATTGTATCGTATCGTAGGCAGTCTATTCGTAGCAATCGAAGATTTCTAGTTCTCACAGGCTACGTGTATCTTGAGAAACGATCGGTTTTTTTAGTTTTTAGATCAAAATAAGAAGCTCTGATCGTAATATCTTCTTTGTTATGACCAAACAATACGATAAATAATTCCGGGAAAAAAGCCAGTCTCGTCTAGTCCAGTAAATTACTTTGAAGATTTTGTAGATAAATAAAAATTATGACAAATTAGTCCATTTTTGCACGTTTTTGAAGTATAGGCCAATTCACGATACACTGCGTATGTAGTATGTATTTTGCGCGTATATATGCTACTACAACCGAGAACTGGATAACATAAGTTGTCATTGATAAAACTGGCGATAATTAAAACCGTAAATGTATTATGTGCCACCTTGTAGATTATCGCCATTATGCGTGAAAATAAGCACATATAGCTGTTTTTAAACGCAATTAAAAAAAAAAAAAGACTAACAATAATAACCAGTGTTGGTTCATAAAATATCGAATATACATTAAATAACTTCTGTAAATATTATAATAAAATGAATTTTACCTAACATTATTTGACGTTTCATATTCCCAGTTCTAAGTACTCCAATTAAAATGAAATTAACTAAAAGGAAAAATTGTGCTATCAATATTTTATGTACCTATTTACAGAAACCTAATCGATATTTCGCGTTTCATAATTTTGCGTGTAATCTGGTTTTCCCACTGATATTCTAAAATGCTATTCGAATGATAATTACGGCAGTTAAAAGAAACAAATCAACTAGAATTTATACTTACGTTTATTTAATGTGCCATATATTTATTTGAGTAGGGAAATGGTAACGAGGAAACACGAATTGCTCGTTTCTATCCATAAATTCTATTCGCTTGATATCTCGCAACGCAAAACTCAGCTTTCTATAAAATCGTTATCAAAGAAATTTTCTCGAAGCATTCCGACAAAGCAACGCACACGGTACACGAATGATTTGAAATAACGTTGGAAAAATGTATAGAACGCGTGTTACGTAAACTCCATAACAAAGTACTCTTTAGAAAGTTTAACAGTCAGGATTCCACATCTTCGATCAATATGCATAAAAGTGCAAAATCACATGGACGTTCGCAGTCTATTCGCCAACAACAAATTCGATGTCCGCCTGAACCGCTTGGAACGTTAAAGCGGTAAAGCAACCATCGTAAATTCTCCGTTGTTTTCTTAACGATGAATCAATAGGAAGAAATCGCGACGAGGGGCGATTAAATTTGTATCAGTAGTTGTTCCGTGAAACGAGGGCAGAATCGTTTACGCGAATGGATAAAAGGTGTCTGGAGGTACACGTCGAACCCTTACGACGCCCGACGCTAATTAAAAAGGGACACGGCGATCCTCGTGGTCGGCCACGTGGCTAACCGGAAACTCCCCGATCCGTGACAAGCAGCACGTTTCCCATCACTCGTATATCTCCTTCCGGTCGTTCGAATCGGAAAACGCGATTAAATCGTCCCTAAAATGTTCCCCTCGCGACCGATCAAGATTTCTTCTTAGATTAAATTGGCTGTTTCCTTTTATTTATGCATCTTTCAATTTACATTACTACGTAATATCGTTTCGTCAGGAATAGACATAAGCATCGTGATATTTATACAGTGGCTACAAAAAATATCGAATATGTTCTATTCGGCCTCGCAGCCGAGAATCGCACGTTTTTTTTTTTACAAATATCTATATTTACAAAGCTATCTTATCCGTGCACTTTGTATCATTCACTCTCTCTTTCTCTCCTATTCGACTTACTTTATCGGCTAATTATCCTACTTGTTTCAACCTTCTTTCCTCGCTAAAACTTTCTTTAGTCCGCTTATCCCATATCTCTCTCTTCACTTTTGCTCTTTTGTTTTGCACCTCCTCGAGCTATTCTACGATCTTTCTACCTTACCTTTCGCCCGCTACGTCTTCCAACCCTGACATCTTTTACGTTTTCCTCTGCCCTGTCTCGCTGAATGATCTAGGTTCCCGAATTTATCCCATGATTCGTCCCGATCTATCCTGATCTCAGGCTACACCTTGCTCTTTCCAATAACTGTCCCAATTTTTCAAATTTCCACGTCTTTTGACTTTTTTCCTCTCTTTTCTTAGATTTTGGGTTGGCAACTAAGTGATTGCGGATTTTGTCAATACCATCTAATGACAAAATCCGTAATTATTTAGTTGCCAGTCCAATATTTTCCCAGTCTTATTGCTCGGGGCTATAAAAAGTATTTGCACGCCATTGAATTTGATACAATATCTAAATAGCAGTTAATTTGGTCCAAATGTATCAAATTCCATATCAGTTATTATCATTTTGAGATAAAAAGATGCTTCAATGGAAAATAAGGTACGTGCAAGTAGCTTTTAGAGCCACTGTACGTGCTGCTTCGTATAATTTTCTTTATTGTGCCTTTGAAACGATGAATTCGATTAAGCGAAAATTACGAGCATTGCAACACGAACAACATACGTTGAAAATCGAAGTGAAAAGCTTTCCACTATATTCTTTAATATCTGAACACACGAATACTATCGTTTGGTTTATCATTTATCTTTCTTACGAACGATGAATTTCCTACTTCGAACAGTTGCATATTTTATACAAATTTCATAAAATAGTCGAGCAACGAAACGTCCAGATAATTGTTCCATTCGCAATTTATCTTCTTCGATAAATTATGTATAAATAATTGTCGATATATCACGGAGGGCTATAACAGCGGTGTATGCTTAATGCATTATTGTATTAGCGATTTTTTGAGAACGTGTTCGTACATCTTCATGAATATGATTCGAGTATTGTATTAGACAAATAACAAATGTGTTCAGGGTCGGTTCTAAAGTCCATTAAAGTCTGCTCGTGACGAATATTATAGACACATTTATGTATCTTATTTCCTACTACATTAACATGATAATTCAAGAAATAATCGTGAAACGTCTAATGAAAAAATCTTTTGTTTAATATCTGTTATTTTTCATTCGTATACGTCCTATATAATTATTATTTATTTATATTCTTATACATCCTTTTCAAATCTTCCATAAGTTTTTACATTTAATTATTTTCACATTTAATATAAAAACGTTTATCTCGATACGAAACTTTGAAACGTTTGTTTCTTAAACTTTTATTCAGAGAGTTTCTTTCTCGATAAAAGAAATCCAAGTCATCGTGTTTTTTAAACGACATCGTATCATCGGACTCGTACTATTCGTCATTTGAAAAGCTATTTACCATCGAAACGATGAATTTTTTAAGATTAACGTCGTACCAAGTGTGCGCTGAATTAACTGTCCAAGTTTATTTTGTCCTTCCTGAAAGGTTTAAAAAATATTTCCAGAGATAACCGTTTCAATTGACGAGGGAACGATATATCTATGCTTTGCATGACACGTCACGATGGGATATCCATATAATTTCCATTTTAAAATATACGTCGATTATTTGTCGATATGTGCCTCGTGTTTCATTGCAACTACTTGGCACACATATTTCACCGGATGGAACATAAAGTTCCATCATTAATAAAATTCAATTACAACTTAATATCGAACAAATATGTAAGAATTGCATAATTTTCTATACCTAACGATCCTGTTTCATTCTAGTTTCGAACAAACCGTAACTTTTATCGTGATCAATTCGCAATAGCGAAGTATACGATGACCATGCGTGATTCACAGGCATATGACACTCAGGAAGCGTCGGCGATAGGCCCGTGCATAGGTGCACGCGTAAACAGTATGTATATTAGAGCGTAAAAGAGGGACGAGGACGTATGTATCATCGTGGTTGGCCGAGGATGCGTTCTATCACACGTGCATATACATATAGTGCGCATTAACATGCACGCGTCGCGTCGATCAAAAAGGCGCGGTCTATAGGACGAGCCACGACACCGGCTTTTTCGGTATCGTTACACCCAGCGAACGTGCATGCCACGTATCCGACGTGATAAGCGTAATTTCGTTTCGTCGACGACAGCTACGTTACCTGTTCGACGGAAATCCAATGGACGATGGTCGATTAAAGAAAAGTAATATTAGTTCGGTGTATGTGAAAAATACATTCGGTTTTCGAAAATTTGCAATTAGTTCGTGGTCTTTTTTGACAATTTAAATAGTTTGTTATATCTTTTGCTATTCTTCGAGGCTCGATTAATTTGTAATAAAGCGTTGAAACACGAAACATATTGTTTGAAAAATATATTGAGACAAAGAATATATTGAAAATATCGGATCGAAATTAGAACTCTGTTCACGTTACATATCGCTATCGTTTCGAGTCGTTGATCCGGTTCGCCTCGAATAAACCAACAGGAAAAATGGTAAAAAATTTAGGAAAATCGATTCAACGCGAACAATTTCACGAAAGGTGTCGTTTCGACGTGAAAAACGTAGCGTTGACGGGACGAATTTGTGTTATATCGATATCGTTTCGAGTCGTTGATCCGGTTCGCCTCGAATAAACCAACAGGAAAAATGGTAAAAAATTTAGGAAAATCGATTCAACGCGAACAATTTCACGAAAGGTGTCGTTTCGACGTGAAAAACGTAGCGTTGACGGGACGAATTTGTGTTATATCGATATCGTTTCGAGTCGTTGATCCGGTTCGCCTCGAATAAACCAACAGGAAAAATGGTAAAAAATTAGGAAAATCGATTCAACGCGAACAATTTCACGAAAGGTGTCGTTTCGACGTGAAAAACGTGACGAGACGAATTGTATGAAAAAAAAGAATGAAAATTTATAGTATCGGGGGCAAAGGTATCATCGCGATATGAATTTGGTGAAAGTAACGAGGGGCAGAAAAGTTGAAAAAAGTTGAGGAGTTTCGTTCCAATGGGAATTTCACGAGGTAACAAGTGACGAGACAGTGGTGAGCTTGACAAAGTTGCGAACTCTAGTTGCCATGTCTCCGACATGTTGCAACGTATATTTGCAGTTTTCGACGATCGTAACGATGGTCAGCTGAATAATGGAAGCGAGCGAACATATTAGAAGCGGCACGAGTCGCGTGAATAATTGAAAAACAAACGTCAAAGTTTCTTCAATTACAAAACTAGTTGCGCTTGCAGACGCGCCAACGCGAGAAGAACTTTCTCTGAAATATGTTTTTTTATGTCGTTGACGGCAACTGTTTCATCGATTGGCAACGATACTGCTGGAAAAATTCAATATTTTATTCGAAGACTACGGAGCGAGAACCATAGACAGACTTTATGAAGAGATTACGATCACATTCTGTACTTTTTATTTTACAGAGTAACAGTTTATCAAAATTGTCGCTCTATTTCATTTTAAACCTAAACACCTGTATTTCCAGCTGCTTTGTAATTTAAAAAAATATTTCCTCTCCTTCCAGTAGATATTAAAGTATTGTTTGTCTTAACGATTATACTTTTGTTCTCAAACGATCCCATTTTTAACAATTAAAATATTTAAGTCGTAAATGAGTCGACTTTTTCATTTTATAACGTCCAGTTAGTGAAGTTATAGTTAAGACCGATTATAGCTAAAAATAAAAAGGCTCTTTTGATGCTACACTGTATCGAATATCAACAGTGTATTGAAACATAAAATTACTTCACGGTAAATCTGAGTCACCATATTTTCCCCTATGGTCGTTGTACACTTTAAGAGCTTAAGTAATAATTTAATTACGAGACTCACCGGTATGAATGTAAGTGTGCTTCTTCATGTCTGATTTCTGATGAAACCTCTTGCCGCAATATTGACAGGGATACGGTCTGGTGTCAGAGTGTATTAAAAGATGAGTGCTGAGAGTGCTCGAACGTTTGAAGGCTTTCCCACATTGTTTACACTGTAACAGAA
The DNA here is from genome assembly GCF_024542735.1 of Bombus huntii. Classification (NCBI taxonomy): domain Eukaryota; kingdom Metazoa; phylum Arthropoda; class Insecta; order Hymenoptera; family Apidae; genus Bombus; species Bombus huntii. The sequence continues at coordinate 2,370,260 of NC_066251.1, read as the reverse complement.
TAACAGGGTATCTTAGAAAGTCGAACCAAGTCTAATAACTATTGACTAGGTATCATATTCTTCGTCATATTCTCCATGCGTTTGTTTCAACTTTCTCATCATAAAAATACACTTTGCATAGTATCATATTCGTTGAATATTTTCAAACGTTTTACTGTAAAACACGTCTCAAATTGATGTAAAATTTACCCTGATCTCTGTGCTTTTAGATTCACGGTGCCTTAAACTGAACTTTCATAACATTTCTAGTATTGGGTTGGCAACTAAGCGATTGCGGATTTTGTCAATACCACCCAATGACAAAATCCGCAGTCACTTAGTTACCATCCTAATAAATCAATTCGCGAGAAGTTTATTTTCTCAGTGAAATTATTTCGCCACTTTTTCTTTCTACCTCGCAAATTATCGTTCAACCAAGTGAAAAATCAACGAAATAATATTCGCTGGTAATTGATATAAGATTCGCGAAAACTGAAACGTAGTCTAAAGGAATTACAGTAGAAACAAAGGAGGAAGGAAAATGCGTAATTGATTACTGTTGAACGACGAAGATAAACGAACGATTCGACCTGGAGAAATCGAAATCGGTATAGATGATGAAAAATGTGGAAGGAAGAAGGCGGACGACGTCGAGCCGGCAGGCGCACCTGTGTTCACGGAGCCTCGGTTTTTCTCCTCGGGCTTATTGTCACATGGGCGCCAGTCCTGACAATGCTGTCGACCTAGGCGTGTCTCTTTTCACGATACACGCGTAGGTACATGCGTGGAATCGCGTACGAAACCGCTACAGCGGGATATTATTACGAGCGTGCACCGGTACCGGTAGAGAGCTACGACTACGCATGATTCACATCCCTCACCGATCAATAATAAGGAACGATATTACGATATTAACTTGTCGCGATGTTCCAGCTCGTTCGATTCTTTTCACGTGCCCTTACGTCGTTTGGATGTTTAAGAAGTTGCGGAAACACTTGTCCACTTGTGAAACGTAATTTTCTTTCGATCCTTCAATTTCAGATTATAATTTCGATCGCGACACACGATGGTAAATTTTCTTCAGTTTCTTTTCTCCTATCGGTATACTTGATATCGGTATACGTATATCGACAGAAATGGAGTTACTCGAAATAATTGATCTTCTACGATATCCATTTTACATAATTTCACATGCATGCCAATTTCACTGCTCGTTTTATGAAACTGAATGCTCTCGCAGAATTTCGAATGCTTTCTTGCGATCAAGTAGCAGCAGAATGCAGCTTACGATGCGCCGCTTGCTGCATTTGGACGACACCGAAGAAGTTCACCGAAACTCGTTCGCGTGCCCCTCTGGGAGACCGTAGAACGTGTAATGGCTTCCGAAGAGCTTATAAATCGTCCGTTTCGAGGTTTCCCCGAACAAGTATCGACCGTGGCAAAAAAACGTCCCGTGTCTTCTTTGATCTCATTTTCTTTCTGGAACGCTTAATGCGCGATCAAAACGACCTCGAGCATGACGTTCAACGACGTCACGAGAACTCATTCTTCTTCTGTTTAAAATACAGCAGGTTTTTCGTTAGTCTCGATGACAAAAGAATTACGAGAATTTGTTTCTCTCTTTCTTTACGGTTTGCCAAATGCTTTACATACGCGATTTACTAAAAAAAAAAAAAGCTGGATGAAACGATTAAAAACATTATTTTGTTTATTTATTATCGTATCTTTCTACTTTCTACGTATTGCGTTAGTATTTAATCGTTACCATTGCATCTATTACAGTATCTGTTAAAGCTTCTATCTATTAAAATAGCTTGTAGCTTTCAAATAAATTTTTTCAAAGACTAAAACACATGCAAAGTGTCCATTAATCATCTTGAATAAGAAGATGGATCAGCGATGATATTTTTCCCCCTAGTATAGCAGCTTCGAATAGTCGTGTGTATTTTTTCTTTCGCAACGACTTGTATTTTAAAAAAAATATTCTTTGTTATTTTAATCTTCATTCTCTATCGAAATAAATATCTTAGGCATCGAAATCAAATTTCAAGTTAGTATTTGGCAATTTTTCTTGCGGATATTCGATAGAATATCGTTAATAAAAAGCAAGATTGTTATCTCGCTTGTCCCACCGTATCTTCATATACAGAATTTTTACGTTTACGTTCGCCTCTTCTATCATTCAGCTTTAAATAACATTAAATTAAATAAAATACCTGATAAGATCCAGTGTTATCGGGCGTATAAAATTTAACGTCGTACAATTTTTGTGCCTTCGTACCGAATTAAGCAGTTAAGGCATAACTTTTAATGCCAGAAAAATAAAGTACGAAACTCTTGTAATAAGTATCATGGTCTGGGCTGTTGCTGTACAATTTCCAACGATATCTTCGAACAATATACGGAATCTGCGTTCTCGTACATAACGGTATAACACGTCGAATGACTGCAGTCGAAATATCGCGGGATGTTTGTAAGCGAGGTATTAAATTCAGGTCAAAATGTGCCGCTTACAAAGATTGAGAAAAATGGTTAACCGCTGGTTCCGTTCATTCGTTTTTATTCATCCCCGACTGATTGCGTTGTATACTTACGTATACGTGTAACATTATTTCTTAACATTGTCGAAACGTTGCCTCCACGTTACGAATACAGTAGAAATGGATACGGTACAAGATAGTGGTACAGCGGAAAATGATCGTTTGCGCGAAACATCTTGCAACAAGATCGAAGAGAAACTAGAAAATTCTTAGGGGATAGGAAATCAACGACAATTTTCTGCACCATTACCTCGCACGAACATAAAATCCTCGCTGATTAACGGCTTCTCTGATAGCCCGAGTGAATTACAAACAGGAGATCCCAATTCCTACGAACTGGATTGCACGAACGAAATGTCAAAGTTTCATGAAAGACAGAAAGTGTCTGATGAATTTTAAGCAACGAACAGCAGTTTGAAAGATTCTAGTTGTTACGGATCAGGATTCGAAGTCAGAGAATCCTATGATTCACAGCTGGAACTACGACTGAAACTTTGAAAGCTTGGCAAGCTTATTGTAAAAACACTGTCCCCTTCGTCGGTGAGTCGATGAGCCGGTGAATTCTGGCTGCTCGTATCATCCCTTCGATTTTCGTATTTGCATACGTTCGAGGTGAAATCCATGGGAGTCACGCAATGGTAGGCTGAACGGTGGCGCAAGTGCCCTAAAGTGCACCGTGACATGACGTGGCGAAGAAGCGGGTCAAGCGTTTGACGAATGTCGGAACTCGACAAAAGGCGGCGGTGAAATTACGGCTGATTGAATGGAAGTAGAAACTCGCTTGGCCGCAGTTTTACGCGCGACACGTAACAGCCACCGGACATATTAGGATATCTGGGGCACACGCGCGTCATACGATCCTGATTCTCAGCGAAAAAAGGCCCGCCCTGACAGCGCCGCGTCGCGAAACCGAGCTCGCCGTCAAAATTTTTCCCAAACCGCATCGTTTTCTTTTCGTCGGAAATTCGACAAGGTTCCACGACACGGAAACCGCACGCTCCACACTTGGATTCACTCTTCTTTCCACGACTCCAGTAAAACACGAAACGAGGTATTCGGGAGAATATGTACACATTTCCTGTATAAACATCAACATGATCCACCGTGGACTTTCACGCGAATTCGTATTTTTCAAAGTACTGTAGTATCGTGGACGAGAGGTCTGAGAGATATCAGGCGAACTATAAACAATGGGTTGAGGAACAAGTGCGTGGTGCGGCTGAGACGAAAGACAAAGGGATGCTAAGGGACAGAGACGAATTAATAGTCGGTGTTGGTTGAGAAGCCAGAGATTGTGAGTTGAGAAGTCAGAGAGTGCGAATTGCGTTGTCGAGAGAGTGTGGTCCGCGTGAGAGAGAGCGTTGGATCCGTGGTGACGAGACTTGCCAATTAACCATCTAATTGTCTTAATTATAATACGTTATTGTGATTAGTTGACGTTAAACAACCATCGTTTTCTGTTTAACCAACGTCTGTTTAATCCATTTATTGTAAATAAATTAATTGTAGTAAAGATCCTACAGTACATTATTGGGAAGTGGAAGCTCGGTAGAAAATCCTTTTGCCTATCGAGTAGGATAGAAAGCAGCGTACTTTCGCTATTTTACGTAATTTTCCCTATTAGGTTGCGTTCTGTGAAATTTCCAAATTTCTCACAGATGCGTGAGAATTCGCGCTCCGGTTATTATATAAGGCGCTGCTCGAAATTGAAATATGGCCACTAAAAACGGGTTTACTGTGTAGCTATCGACGATGTAAATAAAACGAAATGTAAATTCGTCGAGCTCTGTTTCACTCACGATCAGTCGCACTACAAAAGCGAAAGCTAAACAGGGATTTGATATCTTTGTGGATATTTTGTGGTCCTGTGTAGTGTATTAAATATCGTTCGAGATGAAAGGAAATTGCTCGCGTATAATCTAATACCTTTGGTATTAATCTTCCAATTACTATTTTGAAAAAAATGTGATCTTATCGTTGTATGAAATTCCGATAATATTTATAACGAAGATAATAGGAGCATAATGGTAAAAATATTGCGTCTGAACGAATTGATAGACTCGATGAGAAAAATTGAGAATAGAAATTGTTAATAATATAGCGAATTACAGTTATAGAAGATATAAAATGAAAAGTTATTGTTGCTTAATCGTTACATAAAGTATAATATAGTAAGTATAATATACAGGGTGGTTGGTAACTGGTGGTAGAAGCGGAAAGGGGGTGATTCTACGCGAAAAAAGAAGTCGAAAATATAGAATAAAATTTTTTTTTTTAATTTTTCCATCGAGACAACGATCTACAGTGAGATCCGTTATAACGTACCGCACGCGTACCGAGCGAAAATTCAAAGTCGATTTTCTCGAAAACAACGCCTCGAACGAAAAATTTTTATTCCATATTTTCGACTTCTTTTTTCGCCTAGAATCACCCCCTTTCCGCTTGTACCACCAATTACCAACCACCCTGTATACTAAAATAGCACAACATGCATATATAATTTCATTGATTTATCGATCGACTCAATGGAAAAGATAAATGAGACATGAAAACTGATTTATAATATTCTTGCGATAAATTTATGATCATTTCGATGGTAAAGGGAAGAGAAATTCGTAACTATACTTTTTCATTTCTTGTTCCTCGTCATTCTAAATGTTGCAAATACGATTACGCAACCGGAATGATGCTTCAAAGGTTGTGGCGCGATAAAACACATTTTCATTTCAGCTAGCACAAAAGCAACAGAATCTACCAGAAGAAAAATGACTACTTACAGAGATGCGTGACAAGATTATTATACAAGCGAATATACACGTAAGCAACGCAGGGAGTGACAATATTGATAGAGATATAAATTCAAGCAGAAAAGGACTGTCAACAATGTTGTCCTCGCAGTTGTATTTTAAAAACGTCGTTTCAAGTGAAAAATGGAAAAATTATCTATATGCAATAAAATATATCCGATTATTTCTTACGTATTTCAATTATACACTTTGCTGGACAAGCGTTCCTCGACTTGTAGAAAAATTGTTTCTTCCAAGTGAAAACGTTATAAAAGTATCTTGATATTTAAAAAAATCATCCATCTAACGTAACTCCTGGGAATTTTGTACATTCGCAAAATACGAATACTAAACACAATTGAACATTTAATATTAAAACACCTTGCAGAAAGAAAAGTGAAAAAAAGGAAGCAAAAGGGAAAGAATGGAATAACGTGAAAAGGAATGAAAAAACGGATAAATCTAGATAAAATCTTGGAAAAATTGACGCTATTCGAGTAGATGTCTGGTTGACCGTGATTTTGTTTACGAGCTGGAGATTATCGAACCTCGGAGAAAGCCTATTTACGAAGCTCGTAAAAGAATACACAAAAATGAGAATATTTGTTTTTGACGATCAACCGAGTGTTCAAGAAGAGAACACGGTGGTCGTGTAGAGATTTCCTAGAGCGATACTCGTCGTGTTCTCTGAAAAACATTTCACCACCTTACTGTTTGACGACGATTCGAGTTAACTCCATCAGGTGATATTGCCCTTTTTCCATTTTCTCTATTGATTTCTTTGGGACAAAGGTACCGTTCCGAATAATCTTTAAATCGTTCGATTAATTTTAATTTAACATCGTTTTAACTTGGAATTAATATTCCGATTGAACGTATAATACATCTGGATCGAAGAAACGACTAGAATCTGATAATAATTTACAAAAAGATTTGGATCTGCTTCTTTCTTATTTCACTTTCTCATTGGTTAATTGCTTTAGATGAAAAATACCCGACTTGTTAATTTAGAACTAGATGTCTGTTAGGAAAACAAAATTTGCAAAACCAACTATATTTCTTCCCATATATGTATCTTTCCTCGAATTTCTCTTCTTCAAGATTTAAAAAAAGAAAGACGTTTTGACATAGAAAACTCACTTGGAATGTCCTTTCCGAAGAGGAGGGTGGTGTCAACGGTGAATGATGGATTTGTCGAGTGATTACAGGCGTCGAGGATGGACTCCTGGATGATAGTATCCTGGTTTCTTTCGCTTCCCTCTCGCAGACTGTTCCCGGTGACCAAATTTCACTCTTTCGGTTCATGGTGGACGAAACGTCGTTAGGTTTGGTACTTAAATTTAGCGGCGCCTCCTCCTCTGAAAATTATGTTGCAAAAATCTTTTATTTTGTATAATAACTCTAGCAGAGTCGATTCTTGGATAGAAATTTCTTTCAAATAATTTAAAGAAACTCTTGCTTCCAATAATATCATTATAATTATTCAATTATAATTCGATTAATCATTACAATTATATTATAATTCAATTAATCGTTACAACTATATTAAAAATTACAATATCATCGTAATTACAAATTTTCGGCAAGTTTTCGCCAAGTTTAAAATAGAAATATAAATCTTCATATACGCAAATTATAAAACATATAATCTGAAGCTTCTAAATCTAGAAAGTAATAGAACCAATCACTTTTTAGCCCAATACAGCAAAATAGTCAAAGAATATTCTATTACATTCATACAACAAAATAGTCAAAGAATATTATACTTCATTTTGTTCGAATCACAGACAAGTCGTGAGATATTCTTCAATTTGTTTGACGAGGATTCTAAGCTAAAGCTTGTCACCCGCATATATCACGAAAGTACCCTATCGTCGTAGGTACACAAACAACGAATACGAACCTAATTCGTTATCGTTCACCAGACTGCGCAGAAACGTTTACGTGGCATAATCACCGACAATTATCGGAACGTTATACATTACCGAAAGGGATTCGTGATAATTAGTTTAATAACAGGTTCTCTCTTTGTTATCGATGACGATAAACGTAAACGTCGGTGGTGATAACCGACCGTTTGCCAACCGCTCGCAGAACAGGATCGATATTACCTACTTACTGTGCTTACGACAAAATTGTCGGTCAGTTGTCCCCTTTTTTAAGCTCTTCGCGTATTTCTACGCCTTTTTCGCCGACTGGTCGCGTCGAGAAACCCCATGGGAATCTCAAGGAGGACCTCGATGGAATTTTAAGATAAAACGCAATAAATCTGGTTGACGTATTCGGAATGTGATTTATTTCGTGACTTGTTTAAAGGAAACTTAAGCTTTTTTTAATCTGGCAGTCGATTTATAAATGGCGAGTGGTGAAATTGAATTAATAAGAATAAATTTGATAAAGCTTGCCGACGTACACCAAAAACGATTTATTTTACGACAAGCGATTTAATGCTAGCATTCGAATCTCTTCTTGTCACGTAAATAGCAAAATTATTGGTTCGAATGGAAATCCCGACGCGATTATTACTTGTTAAACTCAACACCGTGACGAGTAGGATTTCAAATGTAATTTCACAGTTCTAACTTTGGAAAATGAAAGTTAATCGCGGCAATGGGCAAACACGTGCGTACCACCAAGTGCCGTTAAAAGTACGTGGGATAATTCTGGAAATTGAAACAACCTACCGTTGGCGTTACAACTGACTGACAAAAGTGATATTATCGAGTAGACAGAAAATATACAATTCCAAATTAAGGACAATGTTTGTCGCGTTCTATAGGCATCGTGGCAATTTTGTTGGTTTTCGTGAGCGTCCCGTGTGTATTTAAATAAATGTTCGATCGTTCGACAATTTATTCGTCCAAAAGATTCGTTCGACTTTAAACAGCAACGAAGATAAATCTGACGTGATTACTCGTAGAAAAAGATATTAATATTTCCGCAGTGATAATAATATTAACGTTCTTTCGAACTATAATGTAGTATAATATTCTGAAACTATAACATGTTTCTCTCATCCCATTCATTCTCACGCTACCATAGAACCTCCATCGAAATTGATCGTTACAGTCACCTCGTGTAATTTTCCACGAACTGCCCTCTTAATTAAAATTCTCACCGAACTTCGCCTTCTCCGGGGTGCATCTTCGTGGCGAGCCAGCTCTGGACGTGTTCAGGGGTTCTGGGTGAATAGGCGAGCAATTTGCAACCGGTGTAGTTTGCTGGTTAGAAATCCTCGAGGGTGGCAACAGGGAATGGGGCAGCAAGAGACTCAACTGGTGTTGAGCAGCCCACCATGCAGCCCCGGTCGACCCATAACCACCATACATCAGACCACAACGCATCTCTGCAAGCCAGAAAATTTCTATCTAGCACGAGAAACCTGGCGATCCTCGGCTCAATCATCTTTCCACTAGCCGGGAATTAATTCGGGAAGTTTTCGAACAAAGAATCTGTAGGTTTATGCTAAACGTGTAACACGTATTTTTTAGAAAGGTATATTTTTTTCTTAAATAGTCGAATTATTATGAAATTTTTACTTATTTTGTAAATATAGAATATAGAAGAATAAAATTGCCCGATTGAAAGCTAATGTCAATCCCATCTAGTCTTCGAATTTTGATTTCAATCTTTCTATTTCGACGAATCAAAGAGACTTTTAATATTCTTAAGTTTTCTAAAAATATTTAAAAACTATCTTTGATGCTTTAAGATAGAACTTAAGAATATATATCAGAACAATTGTTTCGTATCTTCCTCAAACTTGAACAAATTTCGGATGATAGGAAAATATCATGATTGGGTCTAAAATGATTTAAAAAAGCGTTAGAAAATTATTATCGCAGCGAACTTTCCGACTGAATTTATTCTCTTATGCCTGTGTCTGTTTTGCTTCATATTTCCTTTTTCTTTTTCCTAGAAAACTCCGTCATTATTTCTGGATAAAGTAAAAAAGCACGTTTATTTTTAGATGGACAACATTGGATATTCGTTAGCGATTCAGATACGACTATTCGATATAATGAGGCGAGCTATAACCGATATAAATATTTCAACCGAGAATAGAAGATCAAATAGGAGAGCTTAAATGGGCTGACGTTCGCTTCTAAATTCGACTGACCGAACGTTCATACAGATCAAGCTTCTATTATTTACGAAGTAACGTAAAATGAGACAATTTTGGTGATCTCTTTGCAGATATATATAAAATAAATTATACAATTACTAGCTGGAGTATTTAAATACTCACTAGACACGATACAATTTTACAAGTGTACACGTATCAGCCAAGAACAGCAGGTTAAATGGTTTAGTTCTAAATTTGGCTGACTGCATTGACACGAATACGATCCTATATTTGTGAAGTAGCATGGTCTGTTCATGCTCTGTTTCTCAGTCTGACGTATCGAGTAGTCGCAACAGATTCTGGTCAGACATATGCTATAAAACCTTGTTACGGTTGTACTGAGATAACGATCAACGAATACATCGAACGATGACAGAATGTCATAACTATAAAAATAAGAATTTCTAACAAACACGATATAACGAGCATTTGCCTAATTGCTCGAAGATGACGCGCCACGAACGTACCAGTCAATGATCGATTCATCTATTCGGATTACAAACATCTTGAAGCTAAATATTAAAATCAAATCGCGTTCTACGACTCTCCTATTTTCAACGATAAATAAAATTCTCCAACATCCTCCTATCTCTAATACGTACAACGTAACACTATATTCATACTATTTCGATACTAATCTATGATACTATAATAAATCTAATATTAATAGTAGCCATATCTGAAAGGAATTTCAAACGCTGAAACAAGCAATGGAATAGTCACACGATAGTACGATATTATAGCTCAGCAACATATTACGGTAATCGTACGTAATACTTGATAAACGAATAAACCACGCAGTATCGTGTGAATTTGCATAAATACCCGCAGAGTATCGACGATACTGGCGATTGTGTTACCTCGTGCCGTGGTTGTGTTGGTCAGCGGTAGACTCTGAAGTCTGGCGTCGGAATTACAGGTGGAGACGAGGGTGAAAGCGCTGAAACGGTCCGGTGTCGGTTGGCCGAGGCTCGTGGAGGAAACCGAAGAAGGATTGGAGGATGTCGCAGCGGTGTTCAAGCTACTTGCAGCCGCGCCAGGACTCCACGGCGAAGGCGGCAGCGTGACGCTGGGGCTGCTAGGCGGTGAAAGCGTGGCCGGGGGTGACAGAGCGCCCGCCGGAACTCCAATGGCGCTGTAGTGAAGTTCCGGTTTCATGTACCAAGTACGCGGCACCGCTTCTGACGAGCAAACCGTGAAACCATACATTTTTATACATCTTTTAGACGCTCCTGCTGTCGCTAGACTGAGGACTTTTGTGCGATCGTGGAAAATTTGAAGGCGCACGAATCGACATAGTGTAGGTAATACGGAAAAATATACGAAATGTTCAAAATATGGTACTCTTTGTGATACGTAGTAGATAAGACAATCGCCCACCTGGCTTCCAACTTCTAAATTCTAAGTATCGGAAAAATTTGAATAAACATTCACGATTTACTTATCGTTTAACGTTATCGTGGCATTACAAAAATTGTTTAACACAAATGGAGTATCGCACCCTACAGGCGATAGATACGTTGTTCGTAGAAACGATCGAGTGATAAATATTCGTCTGGTACCAAAGAGAGTCGCCATAAAATCGTTAGTCTGCTTGAGAGCCGCAACCAAATTCTGCCAATTGTTCGATAATTTTCTGTAGAATAAAAGTTTGAAAAATCCTCAAAAATAATCAATCGGTAGTATCGGTTTTAAATATTTGAACGAAAGCCGAAGAGGAGAAGAACGTTTGATTATTTCGAACGAAAGTGTCTAAAATCGCGCTATTAACGCGTTGTATCTACGAAATCGTATGCTCGATCGAAAGAATATGGAAATGGTGTGCAATTGTTAGAAGGATTCTGTTTTTATCGAATTCAAACGGCAGGATATAGAGAAAATTGCGCGTGTCCTGTTTTAAAATGGATTTCTATTACATTTAGATGGGAGCCGAGTTAATGCGTTATTCTCGCGAGTCATAGGTAGCCACGGCTATCAGATTTATAGGGAAAATCACAAACATGCTCCTCCCCCGAACGAGAACTATGAATTATACATCGTAGAACATGCGTGCGCGTGTCCATCCAAGAGACAGTGTTCCTAATCTGATCGTACGCTGAAACGGACGTGATTGTCCGACGAACTTTATTCGCGGCCAACTCTGATAAGCTAGCAATCAATAAGATCTCATCTATCCATCATCTATCCTTTTAAAAGCTTAAAAATCGAAAACAAAGTAGAAACAAATTGCACTACGGTTAGATATCTTATAAATAATTTTCACCAATATATACAGAGTGTACATTTTTATCGGCATTTACTATTTTCTAACTAACGCTGTTTAATCGTCTCTGTTGATGCCTGTAATTTTTCTCTATCCTTCGCAATATTAATCTGTTTATAGTAATATACATGCAAAAAAGGAGAAGAGGACCCGAAGCACGTAGTAGAGGAGATGCGAGATTACAGGAGGAGCAATAAACATGGGGAAAGTGCTGAAGGAGACTGGAGAAGGACTGACAGAACCGAAAGTCATAATAGTGAAGAGAAGAATAGAAGAAGAGAGGGAGGAACGACAGGGAGGGAGCACAGCAAGGAAGCAAAAGACAAAGAAGGACGTCGTTGGAAGTCGTTAAAAGGCGAAAGGCACGGATTAAGATTAAATAAATAAATAAAAATAAATAGTAATATACCTGACCTTAGATATTCGTAACAACGTGAAAGAAAATTATCTAGCCTCGTAAAATGTTTCGTGTCTTTCAAAACAATTGCCTTTCTATTTATTAGCGTTGTTGTTATTACCAGCTTACGTCTACCGGATATTTCTAACAATCAGCTAAATTCTCCTTCGACCGACTCGAAGAATTCTCCATTCACGTACTACTTAGACAAATTTCACGCGCAATTTAATTACGTGATTACAATAAGCCCTTTATGGCAAATCAATTTCGATTACTTTCAACGCTCGACTCGTAATCCAAGAAGAACGCAATAAGAGAATGAGTCAAACAACAGATAACAGAGTTAATTTCATAAACAAATGTATCGTTCAGAAAAATAAGGAAGTTGCATTAATATTAATAATAAGATTAACATTCTAAGGCAAAACGAAACCGAATAACTTTCTTGCACGGTAAGCTTCTCCGAAAGGCATAAGGAGACACGAGCACGCAACAACGGAAGAAAACGTGAATCGTTAAAGTCGAAGGTTTTCAGGTAATAGATAATGTTCGTATATATACACAGACGTAGTTAATAATCGCGCCTCGTTGTTTGAATAAATCTGTAATGCGATTTGCAAACACGACTGTATGAGTGGTTCCTGTTTTGCATAGATAACGAACGATAATGTCCGAGTTCGATGTCAATCACCGACCATTACCTACTTACAAGTCAGCTTTAAAATTGCTTGCATATTGTTATACGAAAAAAAGGGAAAAAAAAATTATAGTTTCGACTTTTGGCTAAATAATTTAGCTAAACAGGTCGTTCGAGACTGGAATTCTCAACGAAACAAAAGAATGTACCTTCAGCGTTCTGGTGGTCAGCGAAAGAGAAAAAACGCGTTGGTAGCGAGATTCGATTTTACAATTTTCTCAAATTTGATTTATTCTATACGATTTATCAATATGATTTGCACAATACGCATTGTGATTTATATTCCAGCTTTTTCACATTTCGAAATCAACGTTCACGAATGACAGACGTTTCGATCGATTCATCGTCCGCCACCTAATTACGAAAAAGCTAGCCGAAAAGACGTTTCATTGGAAATCTTGAACGTGATCGTAGGTGAGAATCGATCCATCTGGTCACCGATTCTTCGCTTCGTTAAAATGTGTAGAAACAAGTGTACATATCAACGAACGTCAGCGTTTCCGTCTCTTTCTTTTAACGAAGACGCTTCTGGGACCACGAAACTAAGAGAATCTTAGTCATTGATAGGAACAGTTGTCCGGTAAAAATCTGACACATGTGTACTCTGTTACTAAAGAGATTATGCAAACACTTGGTCTTTTTCTTTCAACAAAATGAAACCGAATTTATTCGACATTTAACCGACATTTTCGATCGAACACTTATAATTTCTAAATATTATAATTTCTTCTTTACGACCAAGTCTGTTTTTCCAATACACTGTGATATTACTTGTTGCAAGATTTTCCATCGAAATTCCATCGCTTCTATATATATATATAAGGTCGTCCGAAAATTTTCTTTCGTTTTACAAGGAAATAATGGACGCACAATATCTTTCGTTTTATATTATTTTATCGAATCACGTATGATTCATTTTGTTCTATCAAGATAAAGATCGCAACGTTTGATAGACTAGGTTTCGTGTTTGTATAAAGATACACCGTTGTAACAGACGGGTCTGTAAAAGAAAGACAACCTAATATTACAAATTTTACAACGACGTCGATTCTCTTTTAGAATTTTATATTTTCTCCCACCAAATTATAACGCCATTTCTCGCAAAACTTTCCATCGAAATAATCTTATGGTTTGTAAATGCTATAAATACTTTTTGTAACGATATCATGCTAAATTTTAATATTTGTCATACTGAATACGAAAGACCCTGAAATTCGTGAAAAGCGAAGGTATCGAAGAGATAAGGAGTGAATGTGAATTTGAATTATGACATTTTGAAACAGGATTTGCGATTACTTTGATCTGTTTTAACGTCATTGGCAATACGTACAAATATTTGCTGCTGCCATTCGTGTGCGCTAATAACATTCTGGTTCCTGTGTATGTTCCGAGTGTATGCACACTTTTAATATATCTTTTTATGCGGCAGATATACAAGGTCGCGATAATACGAATATTTCGAACAACCTTGAAAATTTGAGTATCTCCTACAAGTTTCGCGATAAGCAACATTTTTCATTTTAAAATTGATATCTCGCTATTTAATTCTTTTTCCTTTTATTCATTCCATTAAAAATGTATATAATTTTCACCCGATACAACAACGGTATAATTAATTTGCAACGTTATAAATAGAAGTAGCGAATAGTTTGCGATTGTATCGGTTTTAAGTTGAGATTCCTTTAGAATCTCCATCAAATAAGAGAATAGTTTTGAAATTTCGAAATAGCTATTCATAAATTTCAATTTGCAAGAAGCGATAATTGTAAACTTTTCTAGATTACAAAAACAGTTAAAAACTAAACCTGACAAACTAAATACGAAAGGTATTTTTTCATCGCCAAAAACTAATAACCGTATACTTTCTGCTAGATTAACAAAACTACAAGAAGTACAAGAAGAAGAAGAAGAAGAAGAAGAAGAAGAAGTAATCTGATTAAACCGATACCGTCATCCGCTCTCGGCTTAACGAAATACCTAATCCTCCTTGGTAAATCGACATCATCGAAAAACCGATATCTTCTCTTTCGACCGGATAAAATACAAAAAAGAAACAACCTGTATATGCACTTACATCGAAAAAGAATCGCATAATTTTATCGATATTTTATCGCTACAATATTTCTACGGGGAAATTTCCCAGCAGAATTACGAAAATAAATTTAATATCACGAAAACGACTTCCACATCTCCAAGTGTCGTATATCAAATCAGCTAACATCATCGAGATAATCGCCGAACTATATTTAATATCATAATTTTGCCATAAATTTCCATTGGAATACGTGAAAAATAACACAAGGTCGATAGTATATTCATGGTGAATTCAACCGGAGGCGAGATTCGTTTTCTCAAGCACCGTATCACCTCCCTGTGAAACTTGTCTCTCTGTTACCAAGACGCTTCGCGCCAATCGATCGATTCCATTCGCGCGAATCGCAGCGGAAGAAAAGAACAACGAGAGGAAAGCGATGAGATGCGGAAGAAACTCACCGCACATTGCGTCCAATTGGTCGATCGATTAGTCCCCTAAGTCTTGCGACTGTTCATGGAGGCGAGCAGCGAATCGTAGTCTCTTTTTATTGGCACTAGAGATCAAGGAACGCACAAACGACGTACACAATCGGTATCAACCCCACAGACAGTCCCGACGCACGTACAGTTTTTCCATTCACTGGGCTGCTCGCTGGCGATCCTCCACGTGGTTCGCCAAGGTCGCGGTCTCGTACCCGGTTCGCGCGTCCAAGGCGGTTCAGTTCGATGCTTGGAATCGATTATTACAGATGCAAGACGAGTAACACTTCTCTGAGAAACGTATTTTCAACACTCTTTCAAGCCAGATGATTTTTCTATCACAAAGCAACGTTGTATGCGGTTGTACGCAGTTGATAACAGAATAATTTTCTTCGAATCGTGAGAGGCGATCGATGAAACGAGCAAGTAGACGGAATCGGATGATCCGTAGAGCAAAGAAGAATCGCACAGGTAGCCCGACAGCTGTCCGTTGGTTGGTCTTCCGGAAGATACTCTCGGAGCGTCCTGGCTAACAGCAGGACCCTGACTGGCCCCGGTCTGACCGACGAGGGTACACGCACGGTCTCGCGTGGAGCGCGCGTCGCAGTCTGCCCGTGGCTCGGCTGCTTACCTGTTCGGCTTTTCTCTCTTCTCACCTGCGCTTCTCCGCTACCTGGAGGCCACGCCTACCGAGCTCGCATGCGGCTAACTTTAACCCACGGGAAGTAGCGCGCTGGTGGGGTGCGCGTTGCTTCATCCCCTCTTTGGCAAGGATAGTCGGACAGCAGACAATCTTCCTTCCTCTTCCCGGCGAACGGATGCACGCGAGCGCGCTTCGGAAGCCGCTTCCACGGACGTTAACCGTTGCATCGAATTCTCCAATCTCGGCACGTTGGCGGTGTCGTATTGATTTCTCGCGTTAAAAACGAGTATATTTGAAATGGGAAATCGTTTTGGGCAGGGTTGCTTGGTCGTTGAAATACGTCTACGTTGTTTCTATTGGATTATTTTTACATCTCAATATCGATGCATATGCGTATGTGTTCGTAAAAATGACGAATATCTCGCTAATTCCGAACGAGAAGGTTAAAAGGTTGGATAGCGGTCGCATCGAATCGTATACCTAACTTTGGTTGAAATTGGTTGAAAACGAGCGCTGCAAGTCGAAAGAACTTTTTTTCCATCGCCTATTGGTTTTAGATCGAAACACTCGGATATGGAGTAAAAATATTCATGGACTATTTATTATAATTTTAACCATTAAGCTAGTACGTATCTCTTTAAATATCAAATACGTTCGTCAGGTACTTACATAACCTACACACTGGAACGTAACTTTGAAATTCATTGATTTTCCATCTTACTTTCGCCAAAGAATTATCATACGCAGACTACAATTTTTTCTAGCGAAAATCAGTTGATTTCTACGTTTCTTGGCAACCACGCTGGCTAAATTTAATTTATCTTAAATCTCTATCCACGTACATCTAACCCTGTCTTTCCAAATACAAATCGCAATAACCGAACCGAAAAACGCAATATCCTAACCGATCCTAACCTCAGCTGAAATATTCAAATTATATCATAATTATAATTTGAATATTTATAAATATAATTATATAATCATACGCAGATACTAAATGGATACTAAACAGCTGCCAAACGTAGAAGCGACAGACCGATGAATCGAGACACGTAGATCGAAGTCTCGGAATTACGCGCGAAATTTCAAATCTCGATTAACCCTATGTAATTGCAAATAGAAGAACACGAACGCACGAATATATAGAAAATGGCGTATAGTAAGAGCGGGATAGGAGAGGAAATTGTCTGTGTACGGATTAGTTGATCTTACGCATCTGTGAGAGAGCAGCGAGACCGGGACGATTCTGTGAGACCAATAGGCAGCCGAGACGGCGGAGCGAGAGCGATGCGCGCGCATACTAGCGCCGCGGCGTAGATTTGATTCGGCGCGGGTCGCGCGAAGAAGGAGAGCCACCACTGCGTCTGCGCCGACCGAACACGTTCTATTGGGCCGCCTTCCTAGAACCGGGTCCACCTTCGATAATCGCGCGTGACGTTCTAGTCGAATTTGGATTAGGCAGCCACCAATTCGTGACCTTGACGTCTTCCATCGACACCGCAACGGTAAATGTTATCGAGAGAACGTATCCGAAAGTGGAATCGAACGCCTCGTTGTCGTCGTCGTCGTCGTGGCACTACAATCGACTTCCAGTCGATGTAGGTCAGGACCACGCTATTGCCGCGATCTGCCGCGTTCTCAGAAACGAAAATTGTTCACTTCCGGAAGTCAGACCCTTTATTTTTCTTTTTTTTTCTTTTTTTTTTTTTTTTAATTAAGGGTTTCCAAGGAACATGTGACAAACACTTTGATTCGAGAACGTAATGGTAAAGATCATTTTTGATAGAAACATTCGATGCTTTTAAATATTACGAGATGTTAGGTATTATATTTAAAGTATTCTTATAGATATCGTGTCGAAGAATATTGAGACGCAAGGACGGTGCGATGAGATACTGTCCACTGCTACTGCTATATGTAAGTATTCACAAGTTCACCAACTTTTTGATGCATTTAAATGGTTTTTGAAATTGAACCGATAAAAATTAATTAATCGCAAGATTGAAATTAAATTATTCGATAATTTCCTAGGTAACGTCTAACGGAAGAATGGATTGAAAACTGAAATCCTGTATATCGACTATTTTGTATTTAAATTACCTTCGACCGGTAATAAATAATTCCACGTAAGCAATAAATTGCCCACGAGACTAATGTAATTAATGTTATTAGTACTAATTATATATTTCGTGTGTAAATATCTTTGATACGGACACTCGATGATATAGAAACGAAAGTATGGAACCGGTGAGAAAATGATGCGGAAGATAAAATGGAAGAATGGAATTTTCTATAAAACGGTATATTTTACTTGACGTTAATACTTTTATTAACTTTTTAAATAACAGCACGTTGCAAACTGTCATTTCGCGAATATACCAAAATACTCGTTTGCCGCAGGTAACTCTTTCTCCAAAAATGGCCAAGAATTGAAAAACTCACGCGGTCAGTTTAATTTCGTGTGAATTACACTTGACCACCAGCTCGGAATCATTAATTCCTACCTTGTCAGTCACGACGAATACTTGCTTCCAGGCAATTAAACTACTTTCTCGCTTGTCACAAAATATCGATCGCAATCTTCGGAAATGTATAATGTACATCTACTATTACATATGTAAACTGTTTTTGTCCGTATAATAAATATCTTACTTCGAGCAGAGAATCAAGAAGCAAAGATAATATCCGACGATTAAAAATACTCTTCTACCCAAAGTCTGTAAATTACAAACAGTTTTTACAAATTACGCAGCTCCACTTACCGCGACATTTTTATTGAAATACAAAATTATATTCCAATAGATCGTAGGTAATCGATCGGTTTCGAATTCGCTTGTCCGAACTTGAACTCTAACTGTAACCTATATGGACGTAAGATCATAAATAACGAAGAGAATCAGCGAGCCGAACAAACTTTTATCGCGTCGTGAGCCACTATCTTGAAATACGAAAAGACGTTAAACAGGACGTTTCAACCTATCAACCAGGTCATCTCGAAAGCCCCGATAATCAGGTAGTCAAGCTAAATCAATTGATTTCCAATTTACTCCACGCCAATTGTATCTCTTACGCGTGCATATACCCTAAGGAAGAAAAATTATTATAGCAATTTCATGGCAAAACGAGCGAAGAATTGGCTCGTCTTTGCCTACAATAATTTTAACGGCTAATCCAAGGGAGTGAAAACAAGGAGGAGCAGCCATAATTCGTCGACAGCGAAGGACTTAAACATCCCCTATTTCCATATCCTTACGATCTGATTCTTTCACGGTCCTGCACCAGGCCACGAATATTCCAAGATCCCGATGACCCGTTAAAACGTAACTTTAGGGTAGCACACTTTCACCACAAAACGAGGCGATTCCTACGGCGTCGAAATAGAAGGAGACAAAAGGTAGACAAAAGAAAAATTTCCAACCGAGAGTACAATGCTGACAGATGGAAAAGAGAAGGAAAGAACCTGGCCACGGTGTATTATCGGAAACGGAGTGCTTTCGTGGCGAGGAGTGCGTGGCGAAGAATGTATTGAAAGCAGGTCCCGATGTCCTTAACCCACTCGTGGTCTCGCGTCCCGCGATAACGAGCTACCTGGCAACTTCGGATAAGTGAAACTTGCATAATTGGCTACCGTAGGAGGGACGAAGAAAGAACTCGACCAGCAGGTAACTGCACCTGCGATGTCTCCAAGGTGCGCGCGTGCGCCCGGCCTGCTTGCCGGAGGAACGTGTGCTTCTACAACGAGACCACCGCATCCGGACGAACGATCAAAGGAGACTCGAACGTTCAACGTTTCGAAGAACCCACCGAATCACGCTCATCGACGGAAGTACGATTGATCGTGCGTATTCCAATTGTTGCTTCTTGGTCCATTGTTTCATGTACGCTCGTATGTATATGTAGCTTACGCGAACGTATTGAAAATTACAGGAAATTTGTACGCCTTTATCGTATGTGTTGTATGGAATATTTGGAAATTTCATCAGCACCACGAGCAGGCACGACTGTCGTCGTTATACTGAGAAACATTACGCAGTTTTATATTAGTTCGACTGTAAAAGTTATCGTATATAAGAAATATCGTAACAAGTAGGAGTCTACTTTGGATACTTTATACACTTTCGTGCGTTATCTATTGGTTTCTGCGTTTTTTAATTTTGCGTAAATGCAAACAGAAACGCACAAACGTTCGCAGTCTCGTCATAATTACGATGATGAGCGAAAATAAGTTTCAATTTGGTACACTACTGATCATTTTCCGTCGTATCGGTTACGGTAGCTGCTATTGTCAAGTAGAATTCTATTTTCTAAAATTAGGCTGTCGCTTCTCCCTTAAGCTTTCTTTTGTCCGCCAGTTGTGCGTTAATACGATTGGAAGCCAATCAACGTAAACAAAAACACAGTGGGATCTCGTAACAGCGTCAATGAAATTTCAAAATATTTTGAATAACGCACGCGATCTATTCGTGAAATAGTGACGTAATAAAAGTGAGGGAATAGTGAAAAAAGTGACGTAAATTCGTAAGTGGCCACGAGCGTTCCATTAATTTCGTTATTCTCGGTCGTTGAGATATTACGAATCTAAAAAGACAAAGTAGCAAGCTGAATAAAAATTATGCGATTGAAAATTTGGCAAACGGTGTTAGTTTCTGATACATTGGAGTCATACGAAGCAAAGACGAAGGAAGAGAAAACAGGGTTTCTCGAAAGGAACGAGGTACATATTCCTGTCGCGCTGATTCTTCCAACCTGCAGCTTGACAGTTTTGGCACGTTGCGTGCTTACACGCGAAAACGTATGAATGGATGTCCCACGATCCGACCGCAAACCTTCCTGCCATTTGGAGAGGATGCGTGAAATCTTTCTCGTCGAACGACTCACTCCAGCCTGAGACCGAAAGGATGCATCTTTCAAAGGTATAATATATCTTTCGAGTATAATGTAGTTACTGGTATGATCTTCGGTTTTTATATGCCATCGAAGTCGTATTTCTTCGAAATAAACTTCATCCGTAACGAGAGGTTCGTATAAACGATACACGTAAATCTAAATTTGTCAGTTAATTGGTCTCTTTAACGTTAACTTGACTTTATCGATATAAAATTGTTGTTCCCTTCTTTCGGATATAACGTAAGGTTTTACGTACGCGATTTTTTAAGTTGAACGGAAGAAAATTAATTCGTTTAAGATAGAAACGTTGTCGAATTTAATTGTAGTGAAAGCGAATGCTAAACGTTGAACCTTTTTTTTTTTAAGAGAAAGCATATCGTATAATTATTTGAAAAGAACGCGATTGCAAAAGCGCAGCGCCGGCTTAGGAAGATGAAAAATTCCAGAATCGATCGGTGAAGCGATATTTTGGGAATAAAAATTTCAACGGATTCTCAAGCAATATTTTAGTCTCGTATAAACGAAGGAAAAATATACGTGGAAGCATGTCGATGGAGCCGCGTATATTACATTTAACAGCACGACGACGACGTCGAGGATACGAAAGGACAAAAAGAGAAAAACATCGCGAAGAACCAGAACGTACAAGCTGTTTCGTTTCAGGCAATAGTTATTAATCAATCGTTATTTCGAACGGTACACCATCGAGATTTGTCCTGGGCGAAAGCTTTTTAATCTCCCGTCGAGATCCCGTGGATCGTTACGAAACGGTGCTTAAAATGCAGGTGCAAGGGAGAATACCTAATAGCGGGCGCAGCTTGAGGGGTGAGGTGCAGCAGTAAAAGGAATAATTAACGAGTACCAGCAATTATCATGGAACAGCTTGCGGCCGCAAACGTCAACCACGATCCTCAAGTTTTATCATTCGCTTAATTGTTAAATATGGTCGTTTCTATCGACGATAAAGACAAGACGATTTCATTAGTAGTAGCACAGAATATTATTTACAGGGATCAATTGTCTTTGTGACAATTGTCTTTAGAATTTCACAAAGTTTAATGGAATATCCTTTCTGGATAAGTATTAATCGATAATTATACACTGGCTACCAGAAGTGCTAGGGCGCTCAATCGGTGCGATCGTTGTGAAATTCTGACAAATTTTTTGTATTTTACCTTACAAAGTATTTTACATTACAAAGCACGCGCGAACGAATTTATGACGATTTATAACGAAAGAGTTGAAACATGAAAACAGTGGAAAGCATTCAAGAACAATTGGTAGTGTACATCTTTGCTTAAAATTCAGCTTGTAAAAGATCAAATAGCAACAAATTGTGTCCTCTATCTGCCTGCATGTACGCATTTTTTAAATTGTTTATTTAAAACTACAATCGATAGTGTACTTCCTTGCTTAAAACTCAGCTTGTAAAAGATCAAATAGCATCAAATTGTGTTCTCTGTCTGTGTGCATGTACGCATTTTTTAAATAGTTTATTTAAAACTGCAATCGATAGTGTATTTCCTTGCTTAAAATTCAGCTTGTAAAAGATCAAATAGCATCAAATTGTGTCCTCTATCTGCCTGCATGTACGCATTTTTTAAATTGTTTATTTAAAACTGCAATCGATAGTGTATTTCCTTGCTTAAAATTCAGCTTGTAAAAGATCAAATAGCAACAAATTGTGTCCTCTATCTGCCTGTATGTACGCATTTTTTAAATTGTTTATTTAAAACTACAATCGATAGTGTACATCTTTGCTTAAAACTCGGCTTGCAAAAGATCAAGCAGCATCGAAAAATAAACCATCAAATTGTGTCCTCTATCTGCGTGTATGTACGTATTTTGAAAATTATTTATTTATAATTATATATCACGATAAATGTATCGATACGATGATAAAAGATAACCACGATGTAGAAGTGAGCATATAAAGTACGCTATAAATAAAATGTCGTTTCTTATTTATGGGCTGCGCACGTTTATGAAACTTACATTTTGATCTGCGTGTATAACACGACAGAGAAGAGGCATAAAAATTCATCGGTTTCGAAGGGAACGGAACCGTCTCAAATCCAATAACGCTTCCGTTCCGGGTCCGAACCGAACAGTGAATGGTAGAAAAAGTAGGTGTTCGAAAGGCAATTAATGAGCGAGCGTAATTATTGGCGGATGGACAGATTGGGGCTGACATGGTGGTTCGCGTGCAACGATCGCTTCCCGTTTCCCTGTGGCGTTACACGGAAATCATTCGAGACTTACAACCACTCGTTCCTACACTTGTCACACGTAATTCTGCAATTTTGACTGGTCACGCATACAAATACCGCGTCATATTTTTTCTTGCCCAGTTTCGACCACGTTGCAAACATCGTGTGTTTTACTTTTTAAAATATTGTATCGATTTCTTTCGTATAATTATATCGCTGGAAAAAAATGCGAACACGTAGCTGCGTTTACGAAAGGTGAGGGCCGGGTAAAATTCATTGCTAACGATAAGATCGTCTTTTTTTACAAAATATCTAAACGCGCTCAAACCAAGTACAACGCGAAACTCAAAAAAAGCAGGAAACCCGATTTATCTCTGGTATTTCGGTTTACCAAAAATTCCCTCTTGCGTCACAGACAATTATGGTCTTAGGATGGCTCGGATAAAATTTCGATCTAACCTTACGTTAGGTTGTCTGAAAAGTTTCATTCGTTTCATAAGTGGAATAATAGATGCACGACATTTTCTATTTTATATTATTTTATGGATTTACGTATTTTCCATTTTCTGGTAATAGAATAAAATGGATCAAACGTAGTTCAATAAAAGAACATATAAACAAAAAATGTTGCGCATCTACTACTTGCTCGTAAAACGAAAGAAACTCTTGGAACAACCTAATAGATTACAACTCGACTCTTCTACACGAGTTAACGACAGTTTGCCCTCAAGCAACAACGACACGCGTTACTTTCCAACGAAATTATGTTCATGACATCTGCCCACCGCGTAACCTCATAAACCAATCAACAGTTAAATCAATACGCAATTAACTGATCTCAGAAGCTAGCCCAATTCAAGAAAAGAAAAAAGACTACAGATAAGAAAGGTGCAAGAGAAATGATGTTGCCGATATTGTGGCGTGTTTCGATCGAGCAGGCGATAGGATTCCGGTGAATTAGTCGGTAAGAATCTATCAAGAATGCAGAAGTCACGGAGGGTGAAGAAGGCGCGTGCACGAAGGATGCAAGGCGAGGATGCACCGAGCGGAACGTGCACCCGACGCGGAGGAGCCGGCTAGCACCCGATGCTTCCCTTTCCCTTGTTCTCCGAGCGGATCCTCCATTGGCGTATCACCTGCCTTTCCGTTGCTTCGCGATTACCGGATTTTGATTCGAGCGCCAGATGTCGAGGCTCGCGTTCCAGGGACTCTATCAAATCCGAAATCATCCATTCCGACGAACCGTTATTGCTGTTACGAGCCTATCTGGCTGATGTTAAGCGACGCCATCGGGATCATATCGTCGATCGTATTTACGATACGAGTTACGATCGTTTCGTAGTTTCACTGTCTTCTTTTTACGTTCTTACGCTCGACTTGCATTAGAGAATTTTATAAGTTCTTAGAACATATTCGAGTATGGATCGAATTAAGTTTACACGTAGCACGTTTACTAAATTAAGCGATACGTAGTATCGTAATTATGTATAAAGAGTATTTGATTATACATAGATATAGCTAATACGTTTGGAACAATAGATACAAAAAATATATGTAACTTGCAATTTCTACCATCAATCGTTTTGCTTCGTCTCAGGTTCTCTTACTTTAAGATTTAATCTGCGGCGTAAGATGTTGTACGTTTACAAGATATAAGTTAAACTTCGTTTGTACTATACACGCGTAATTTATAGGATACCATCAAAGGAAAGATTGTACATCGGCAGTAAAAACAATGTAAGATTTTCTTATCGATCGTTGGTTACGATCTTGGGACTTCTCCCATTACATGCGTTGGCCACAAATGAATATCAGAAGCAATTCACGTGGCACTAAAGGAAACCAAAATTGCTAGTACCATGCCTGATATTATACTAATATATATTCACAACGTGTGCTTAATCCACGTTGCAAAGAAGAAAGCAAGAAGAACAAAATCTCATTTAAGTAATTGACGAATCGATCAAGTTTCCAAGGGAAACTCGATAAGAACGAAGAAGTACGGCTACACCTGAGCACATCTTCCTCGACGATGAAAGGAAATGGCGTGAGCTACGCCAATGACAGACAGCACGTGACTACAGGGCACGCGCCGGCACGCGCCACATTTCTCACAGAAAGCACGCGTCTTTCTTTCCCTCTCTCTTTCTCTCTCTGCCATCCCCTCCATCGACTCTCCTCATCCCACCTTTCCCTACTCTCTTTCACGCTGTATCCCCCTTTTCTCTCCGTATTCTCATCCTCCGCTTCTCTTTATCCGTGTTCATCCTCCTTCGTTTCGTTTTTCTGCAGCCGAAATTTTCAATTTCTTTCCCTCGTCTGCCATTCCTGTGTCTCCTCGTTGGTGTTATTCGCCATCTTTATCTCACAAATGATTTTTCAATCTCGATCTCGAATTTCTGCCTCTCAATGATAAATGTTGGTCGTTGCTGATCGTGGAATGGTGAAAACGTAAAGGATCGAAGAAGAAGATGTGCGGAAGGTTTGCCACGTTGTCGATGGCTCTGTAGAGCTATGAGGCTTTTCCGTGTGTTTATTGGTTTTCCTTCGTCGTGAACTTTCCTTCCTGGCGATCCTGGTAGCTGAGATATGGCTATCTGCGAAGCAAGTGGTTTCCTTTTGACTGTACCGCGAGTGTGTATAATAAGAAACGTTTGAATTTATTACGAGAGGACTGCGTATAATTCTGTTTCTTGGTACCAAAGTATTCAGAAAAGCAGCAATTACCACAGTATTGTCCTGAATTGCAAGTATACCTAACGTTAACAAACTGCATTCCTAAAGAAATATTAATCGTTATGCAAAGCGTTATCAATTTTGTAAAAAATTAAGATTGTCCCTATGTAAAATTAATTAAACGTATTAACGAAAAAAGCTACCACAAATTACGAAACTAATAGACGTTTATTCGTAATCTATCGAAGCAAACGTTTATTACATATTACGCTTCATCAAGATCATTTTATATTGTCCTTATACGGTATTTCTACTTCTTTTTCTCCCATACATTTTCAAAATCGACCAAACAGACGTTTACCTTGTGCAGCTTGATGCACCTTAACATTGACTGACTAATGAGGCAAGAATAAGGATTTAATAACGGAATAAAAAAAAAAAGAGCGAGACAAAGAATAAGACAAATGTACCATCAAAATCACAAAACGTAAAGCAGAAACACGCGCCAATGCCGTTTCCACGCTGAAAATATCTCACAAGTAGACCTCTCATTAATCACTTAAGGCCTAAGTAACCAAACGTCCGATTGATAAACCATCGGACACGAGCCGATGAAACTCTTTTTATCGACCTTCGTCAATTTTACGACTGTTCAGAGGTTAGGGTGCGTGCAGTGTGGAATAAAGTGAGTCGTCAAAAATGGCGAAATCTCGATACGATCTCTCGAAAAAAGGACGAGGAAGTAACGATGGATGGAAAGAATGCGGCAGAGCAAGAGAAGGGGAAAGGGCGAGAGATTCATCGACGATGATTCGTCACTGTAACGGGGTGTCGGGTCTGTATGGGCAAAAAGGAACATCTCGAGACTGCTTGACCGAGGCCAGCATTTTTCAAGGTTCGAGGGCCGGATAGTTACCGGGCGCAGGAAGCATCCGAAAATCCTTGCCTCGCGCAGCCTCGAGAGACGCGCCATGCATTATTCAGGAGGCTGTGCGCGTGTTGCTCGTCCGCCGTGTTTACGTATGTAGTACCTATGTACATACGGCGCGCGTGTGCGCGTTGACGTCACTACGCTCGCCCTGGCGAGGAAGATACGAGGCACGCGTCCCTCCACGCGCGCCGCGGACGGACACCAGACACCGGGCAGCTGCACCGTGGCGGCCGTGCAACCACACGCGCTATACACCCGCGCGTTCACATACCTCGTGTAGATGTACCGTGGACGCCAACGCATCGATTCACCGACGCCTACCGGTTAGCGACGCCACTTTTTAACCCTAACTTCTCCACCCTAATCGCGAATTTTTCGTTCGTCGATGGTCAAATCGGTAGTTTCTAAAGATATGACTATGACAATGTCCTTTAAAACTGGTATCAGTTTCTTGCTAAATACGCTTGCCATTCGTATTTCGATTCTTTCGAACAAAATATTCGTCGTATAGTAACGATATCGTAGAACCGCGTTTAGGGGGGTGTCCTGAATTAGAATAAACCTTTTTTCTGCCGTTGTTTAGTTCATCCAGGAGAAAAATATACAGGGTGGTTGGTAACCGGTGGTACAAGCGGAAAGGGGGTGATTCTAGGCGAAAAAAGAAGTCGAAAATATAGAATAAAAATTTTTCGTTCGAGGCTTTGTTTTCGAGAAAATCGACTTTGTATTTTCGGTCGGTACGCGTGCGATACGTTATAACGGATCTGTATTTATTGTATATTTACCAACCACCCTGTATAATAATTTAATCTTTTTTTGGTGTTTTGTTTCCGTCAAGAATTACGAGGTGGATCTTTCCCGTCGATCGAAGACTACAAAGATAAGACGCCCATGAAATAGGCTTAGAAATCTGTTATAATTTTTTCTTTACTTTAAAAAGAATTTTTTCATATTTGTTAAATATATACAAAAGCATACCTCAAAATTCAATAACCTCGTTTCTTTCTTTTCCTTCTAAAAAAAAAAATCACAAGAGAGCGCTGTTTTAGAACCCCCTTAATTTGTAGCAGCGCATGAGCTAGAGGACAATTCGGATCATGTTGTTGTTTTGCCTGGGAGTATCACTATCGTTAGGATACACATAATGTGATAATAAATAAACTGCGGGCAAAACAATGTCACCGCTACGTGCAACCGTCAAACAAAGACGAATTTGAATTTTCCAGTAATCTCTCGACCAGTTCTGACGACCATGTTCTGCGGAAGTCAGTCAGTCGTGTGAATCAATATTATAATATAGTTTTTCAGTCTCAGTCTTGAGCCATTTTAACAGCGATCTATACACTGTCCTAGCGAATCAGTTAGTACCGAGCGTCTTAGCGAACATTCTCTCTATCTATTTATCTTATCTTATCATTTAAACTTATACCTCGTCATCGAAACCATACGACCAACCATCCTCTGCAAATTAAATCACGAGGCGTGGGATTTTGATACAAGTTATTTGTACAAAGTCGTTTAATTTTAATTCGACGATAGGTCAGAGCATACGTCGCTTTTCGCTATTATCAATCGCACTTCTAAGTAGTAAAATCCATTATCGTTTAAAAAGTCAAGACACTTGTTCTTTCAATGGGCAGATATTAATAAGAGGAAACGAAGTAACACACCAGCGGATCATTGGACGCAGGTCACGTTGTATTTGCGTATTATACTATCGCTGGGTTAAACAATCTACGAGCATTGACTCTTCTAACGAGCTTGATCTTTCAGCAATTTTCAATGTTTCGATCGTATCACGCTACGTTTGGTATTTAAAGTGAATGAAAAATCAGAAACTCGCTATGTAACTCTGATAAAAGTCCAATAGATGATAATCGAACATAACCGTACCACGTATTTACCAATAAAATAACCACGTAAAAGTAGCAATTCTCGTAAATCCTACTCGACATAAATGACGATTGATATATCCGACTTTCTATGATTCGAAGTCTACTAATTACGATCGTTACAACGAGCCTGAGCAATCCATAGAATCTACCGTCTAAGAATTTGACCAGAGTGTGGAAGTGGACTGGAAATCGTGGTATTTCGAGTGGAAAGCACTTAGCTCGACGACAGCAGCTGGTTCGAGCCAGTGTCACGGCACGGACACCTAGTTCATCGGCGCGAGGCGAGGGGCCGGTGAGCGTGTGTGTGGTGCACGTTCATCCCCTGCAGGGTGATTAAATGAAGCACCACGATTCACAAAGGGAACCAACCGTAAAACACTGTTGCGCCCTCATCGTCCCGCACACGCACAACTCCCGAAACTTTAACCGACCACGGCTAAGACGATCAAAGTGGCGTGCAACTTTGTGTTTTCAGGGGATCCCGCAGATACGATTCCGGATTATTACGTATCTGCTTACAAAATTTCGCGGCTATTCGAAGATTACTGGGGAATTTTGAGGAAAAGAGGATCAGTGGTGGTATCGGCATATGGTTAGAGGAATTTTTTAAATTCGTAGAAGTCGTTGTTAATAAACTTGTTAAAGAACTTGGCAATTTCGAAAATTTATAATCGACATAACGCGACGATAATGGGACAAACTTTAAAGGGTTCTATGGGAAGACTTGTAAGATGTACCTTATTATTGACTTATACTTTAAAAACGAAAGGTACTTGCACACTTAGAAATGATTATATAGTTGTGCATTATTTTCAAAAAGAGATTTTGTCTAATCAAAATGATCGCTGACTTTGCATTAGTCCCATTGATCGAGATAAGCTTTCCACGAGCAAATTCGCTACATTTGTACACGTTACGCTTCGCCGCGTAAATTTTAATTAATCAATCGGAATATAATCGAAACTTGAAAAACTATATTTATATGACATCTTTTTCTTTTTATTTCTATTCGGACGAATGGATAAATTTAATCGTATAATTTCAGAGTACTTTTTACATTGTACATTAAAAATAAACACACGTCGTTCCAATCTAAAATGACAAAAAATACCGTCAATAAGCGTAACTTATGTGTCAAACTCTAGATTCTAGACTTTCAACCATCATCTTTATTGTCGCGAGCCACGTTAGGTCGATGCAAGTGAAGTCACCACGCCGGTCTATCCGCGGATCGTCTTCTCGCTTTCGAAATTATTCATTAGACGCTTTATAGCGAGCTGGAGGATCGTTTTACCTTTTATTCCATCTGACTTCTTCCTCTCTCTCTCTCTCTCTCCCCCTCCCTCTCTCTCTTTTCTCTTTATTATCGCGGCTTGAAACGTCAGGGTAGAGCGAGCGGAGCGTTCAACGCGGAGGATGATTTGTGTCAGCTCGTAAAATCGTGGGACTCGGCCAAACATTTACACCTGTTCTTAATCAACGTTAACATAAATATTCTTTAAGGCGATCTTGGTACGAACTGACCGATATAAAACTCTGACTGAATAATGCTTCGTTCGTTCATTCTTTTCAAGACTAAATTATTCACTGCGAGAAAGGAATTAAATTTACGCATTAATTTTGTTAAACGATCACTTGTGCTTTATCGGGCAGAACTTTTTAACGTCCTTTTGAAATCTTAACCCTTTGACGGTGTAATAAAGCGACCAAGAATTTAGAATCTCGTGATTTCTTGCACGGTATCACGATACAAACAGTACACTTTTAATACTATTTCTAATATTCTATTTTTATAATAAATTATATCGTATCGGATTAAACAATTACCGTAATCAAAGATCGATACGTAGCCACCTATCTGCTCCATCGTATCTGCTCGTTAAATTGAAATACTGCAGGACCCGATGTAATTTATCAAACTATTAAATTAATCGAAAAAAGCTAGAGGCAAAAAATGGGAAAATCCCGGAAGAGGAGGATGACAGGGAAGGGTGATTTGAAAGGCACGCGATGGGCACACGCCAGAGTCGAGGATAAGGAGGAGGTTTGCGGAGACGGTGGGCCTTTTTCCAGGGCCCGTATGTCGCACGCGTGCGCTCGTGTGCGCGTGTAAACGTCGAGGGCAGTGTGCCGACGTTGGATCGAGAATGGTTGGCCGGTGTCATCTGGCAAGCAGAGCAATCCGAAAACACATGGGTGTTTTGTCTCCTGCCTGTGTGTGCCACCGCTTTAATATGTGGAAGTAGAAGCATCGTACGCCTTCGTATAACGGTCGAATCTGTCGATTCCACCGCGAACGACTACCCACAGCCTACATCGGAAATTGTCAACCACCGAACGGCGATTAAACCAATCAAAAGTCATTTTCAACGTTATTAATGAACGTATCGTTTTGTTTGTTCCGACATACGGGAGAACTAGTTGTGTTTTATTTGGCGAATGATTTTATGTAGTAGAGAAAAATCAACGATGGTAATTTTGCAAAGGATATAAGATAAGGATCAGGTACGAGTCAAATTAAACTATTTCTTCAGCAGTTAACCAAGAGTTAATATCAAAGTTAAATATCTGTATTCCATTTTAATCGATTTCTCTGGCTGAATTTCATTGTCATTTATTTCCTGGTATTGTAGCGAATTATAAAACGAACTTTAAGTCGATAAATTGTAAAAATTATCATTGATAGAAACGGTAATTTAAAATAAAATAGCCAGTTATTAGAAAGCACGCGTGAAACGTACGTAATTTCGACAAATTTTGAAAACAAGTTTTGTTCCTTCCGCCATATAGGAGAGTTAGTTATCTTTTATTCGGCGAATGATTTTACGTAGTCGAGAAAAATCAACGATGGTAATTTTGCAAAGGATATAAGATAGGAGTCAGAATGGGATGCCATAAAGTACGAGTCAAACTAAACTATTTATTCAACAATTAACCAACAGTTAATATCAATGAAAGTTAAATATCCGTATACCACTTTAATTGATTTCTCTGGCTGAATTTCATTGTCATTTATTTTCTGATATTCTAGCGATTTATAAAACGAACTCTAAGTCGATAAATTATAAAAATGATTATTGATAGAAACGGTAATTTAAAATAAAATAGCTAGTTATTAGAAAGCACGGGTAAAACGCGTGAAACGTACGTAATTTCGACAAATTTTGGAAATAATCATTTCCAAGAAACGTTTCCCATTAATCTTGTCTTTTCTGTCTCGCTCTGTCTCATTATGATACCCTCGTCTCTACCATAAATCACCATTAACCTCCGTTATGATATTTCGCGGGACGCTCGGTATACTCCGTAATTGCTTGGAAAAAAAAACGGACACACAGCAAAAGATCATCAGCTGTGCGTGCAAAGTCGGGCATCCGCGTTGATTTTGCCAACTATACCGACACTCGCCGTAAGATCCGCTTCGATGATTTCCAGCGGTTAATCAGGTGAGCGTGCACGTGCGCTCGACAGGGACGTGGCCCATTCCATTTTAATTGAAAGCAATCGCAAGACTGCAGCTTCGATCCAAACGAATTTCAGTCACGGAACAACATACTGAATATTCACCATATAAGGAAGCAAAGGTGCAGAACGAAAGCCGACTATGCCAGTTAACAGATGAATTATACACCTTTTAGAAAATTCCTGCTCAAACGTGTCCCTACCTTTGCAAATTGAAATTCAGTTAAGACCGAAGTTTCACGATGAATTGACAAGCTTTGACGGGCGACTGAGAACTTGAATTTTGAAAAGTCCAAGTCAGATGATGAATTAAGAAACGGAAGTCTGACGATGAATGAGGAAATCGACGTTTGACGATGAATCGAGAAATTCGTGTTTGACAAGTCCAAGTCAGCTGACGAATTAAGAAGTGGAAGTTTGCTGGTGAATTAAAAGGTTCAGAGATGCGATGATGAATAGACAGGTTCAAGTTCGACGATGGACCAAAAAATGCAACTTTTGAATAACGTTTATCAAATTCTTTCGAGCAGTGTACTGCTGCGTTGTACTACCACAATGAAAACTTCCAGCGTAGTTTATTCGATTCAGAATTTTGCCCGATTATATTAGGTCGTCCGAAATGTTTCTTTCGTTTAATAATAGACGCACAATGTTTTATATTAGTTTATTGAATTATGAAGGAACACGATAATAGAGATATAATTCAATAAAATAATATAAAACAGAAATTATTGTTCATCTATTATCACCTTATGAAACGAAAGAAGCTTTTCGGACAACCTAATACTTTTACCTTACTATCGAAACTATTTCATACTCCTATTTTTCTATTCTTCCAATGATACGATAATGGAAATAGCACGACCAATTTAACAGAGTATCTTCAGAATACTGCAGTTGTAGATTTCTTCAACTTCGTTCGCAACGACATTTGTACATTTGATATTTCGCGGGTATTTGATGTCGCCACGCGCAGGAATCGTTAACCTTTCGCGGTGGTACACGAACTACCGGTTATAATATAATAAGGACCAGTTTTTCATACGTGCGAATTGGCCTGTATTTTCCTTAAAAGAAGCGCCATTATGGCCACGTTTCGTATGTCTTAATTGGACATGATGGTTGTTGAATTCGGGCGGATAATGAGACCGTCGATCGTCGAAAGCCGGTGTGGCTTTTCTTCGCCTGCCGCGTTTTCTTTCGTTTATGTAACCACATTGTCTTTCATTTTTGGCTGTTCTCTTGTGAAACGCCACTGATTCGTCGTTATTTTCGCCAACGATTGTTAGAGTGTGTATAATTTTCGTTATAAATCGCGCGAAAATTGCGCCTTGCGTGTTTGCACGCTCGTTTATAACGGTGCTGCTATTTCCATTTGTCGATCGAGCTTCCCTGTTTTCCAAATAATTATAGCACTAGGTTGTCCGAAAAGTTTCTCTCGTTTCATAAGACGATAATAGATGAACAACAATTTCTCTTTTACATTATTTTATTGACTTACACCAGAGAGCACAATATACGCATTGCTGTATATCGTGTTTCCTAGAAATATTATAATGTTTTACGCGAACGATATTCTCTTTTATACGACGAATTAACTTGCCTCCGTACTTCTGGTGCCTGAATGTATTTTTGGTAGCGTACAGTTTGCTCGCAAGTCGTCTTACCATTAGATTGTGCGAAAAGTTTCTTTTGTTTCATAAGATGATAATAGACGAACAACAATTTCTCTTTTATATTATTTTATTGAATCATCCATTTCGTTATATTTCTATTATTATGTTCGTGCATAATTCAATAAACTGATATAAAACGAAAAACATTGTACGTCTATTATTTCCTTATAAAACAAAAGAAACTTTCCGAACAACCTAATACATTGCCATTTATGAGCTGCTAATTCAGTTAGTATCGTGGTACCTAACTCGACAGGATGTTTTTATCGTGAAAGGAATTTTAGAAATGGAAAGATTTCCAAGAGCCAGAGAGTTTCTTTAAAGTCGTCCTAATTTTTCATTTTTTATATTTTCCATTTTATCGTTTTTACGTCGTTCTCTTTTCATCGTATGCAACCGCGATCTTCGAAGCTTTAAAACTCAATTGGAAAGTATGTACCAAAGATATATAGCTTTACCAACAACTTTCGATCTCTCGCGATTTTTATTCCTGCCGCAGTACTAAATTTATCAATTCGATAAGTCAATCTACTATCTACAAAAGTACAGATCATCGTCCAGAAGCAAGACGAACGTAACGCAATACATTTTGCAAGATTAAACATATTCGGCATATCGCTTCGTCGCATCAAAACATTTTCAAATGTTGCATTAAAAGAAATCTCTCGCTTTAAGGCCATAATCTTTTTTCAACAGTGGCAATTGTACATATACCAAATTGCCAGGCCATTTAAAATTTACCTTATCTGACATCTTGAAAGAAAGTATTTACTTGGAACGTCATCGAACGAGAGACTTGAATCACGTTATCCGTTAAACGTAGCCATCGCTCTTACTCAAGATCCATCTTTGGCTTTACGTTTCTCGTTTCGGACGAATATCATTCAAATCTGTCAGGAAGACAGCCAAGCAATTAATTCACTGTCTCGATCGACAACAACGCGGACCGCAGACAACGCGACAGATGAGTTTGTTGTGCGCCGGCGCAGTCGATCAAGGAGAATTTGCGCGGGAATTCGAAAGGTTCAGAGCGATGCGGGTTTATCGCGATTGCGTCAATCATTATGGCAGCGGTCGGTGCGGTGAAATCAATGTAGATGCCGATAGCCGGTTAATTGGAAGTGAAATCACTTAAGTAGACATCCGTAAAACGTTGTTCCGCGTTTTCAAGTATAATCGCGCGAAATGGCAAATGATAGCTGGCGTGGTTTGTCGTTCATTGACGATGCTCGTTTGTGACGCGCGTCGTCCAATTTCCATAATTTTCGATCGCGCTACTTTGTATCGTGCTCTTTGGCCAAATGTGTAATTATTTCCACGTACGCAATCTTTCTTACTTGCCCGGTCGAACAAGCGAAAATAAGAAAAAAATGGTAGGGGAACTTGATCAAAACCGCGCATTATGCTTATCACCGTAATTAATTAAAAAAAAAAAAAAAAAAAGAAAAAGCTGCTGCCATTTGGCGGTTATTATACCAAAGTCGATAGAAATTTATCATGAGACGCTGCAGTGAATTACCAAGCTTCGCGAGTTTTCAAGTATCCCGATGTTATCTTCGCCGATTTTCTAGAAACAAATCTTCCGCTTGATGAGGAAATGGTAAAGTAACTTTAACAAAATAAACTCGTCACTTTTCTCTACTTTTTTTACTTATATCGTTGATCGATGCTACTATCGAACAGCTTAAATCTGTGCCCTAAATAGCTGCCTTAAACAAATTTTCCAATGGCAAATACAACGTTACGTACTTACGTATTATGTAACTATATACGTGTATATGTAATACAGACATATTTACGGATATAGTACAAGGAACGCAACATACTTATTGCTTGATAAATTCTGTCGTTTCGATCACCATAGCGTTTACTTCCGATTCGTTTCGTTCGGTTCGTGTATTCGTATTCATCGTCCCTTTCATTTTTATCAAAGCAAAGTCTCGAACCAGCCAATATTTCCCAGCACTTCCTAATAAGTACATCGCAGCTGCATGAAGAGCCCCATGCCACATGCTACACGCAAAAATCCTCTTCATAATGCTGGAACCCAATCATCTCCCCATCGCTCGTACATAACCAATCAAATTTAACGACCAATACAAAATCTTGATCAAACTCTGGCGAATCAAATCACACGCAACAAAATGATAAAACACAAAGAAGACGCGAAATGATGGACGAACGATTGAAGCGAAGGGTTCACACGTTGCAATTGTCGGCTGGAGCGACTGGCTGGTCGCAAGAGGTCGAAAGTAATCAACGACCGAAGGCTTTCCCCGGAAGATACGTCGGCGATAAGAAGAAGCCGCGGAAAGAAAACAACGGCGAAGGAAAAAACCGATCGGATCGTGTATGGCCAGTAAGACGAAGACGAAAACAGATTACGTATAAGCAACTGTGCGCATGTGCTTTTAAGTTGCACCTGACCATTCAGCTTCTTTTCCAGGCACGAGAACAGATATCCGTGCCGTTTCGATCGAGGGTTCGTTAATGAGACGCTACCACTCGCTGTCTCGATCTCTAATGAGAGGTTTTCCTTTGCCGTTTCAGGGCCAACAGATTGGGATCTGTTCGATGTGCGCACACAGCGACCTAGATGCATATGTCTCCGTGACAGTCAGAGCCAATCGTGCTCGTGTCTCTTATATGCCATTCGTATGCTTCAAGGAAAGAACCTTGTCGTACTTTAACGTCATTTTTATCGATATTATTATCATATACACGATATTTCTGTTCGTAAGTATTAGGACACTTACAGAACGTCAGATAAATTTGAAATTGCAATTGATCGCTGGGGTTTGTTGGAATCTTTAGCGTTATTACCGTTATTAGTCTTGTTTGGAATCGTTGATTGCAAGGAACCCATATATTATTCTTAACCATCTTTTAATAATAATATGTTACATATAACGTACGATGTACTATTCGTGTATAATATTGGGTTGGCAACTAAGTGGCTGTGTCGATACCACCTAATGACAAAATCCGCGATCTTAGTTGCCAGCCCAATATATCCTCTATATCGTAATAATTGGCACGTGATCTTGAAACGTTGACGGAAAGATCCTTGTTCGATCAGAAGATCTGCCAAAGCGTTGCCCCCCCCCCACCGGTTCGTAATTAAATACGTTCAAATTTTAGTTTCTTGAAAAAAAGACCTCGAACGGCCATATATTTGTGGCGGCACTCAACAGCAAATACCACCACTCGACACTAAATAGAGTCGGACGACGGCAGCACAGTGGTTAGCGCCTTAGGTTACGAACGTTCGGGACCCGGGTTCAAATCCCGGCGACTGAAATCCGATTTTTCTTCCATGCATCTAAATTGGAAGAAAAATAGCAGTATACCCCATCAGCCGATATCTATCTACAGCCAGCATCTACAAGTATCACGAACACTATACCGCCTCATATTATTTCACGTCTTATTTTCAAAGCTGTAATAACCTCGCGTCGATTGTTCCTACTCGTACTTAATCGATGCTTAGCCAAGTCGAGCTATACTTGGCGAATTTTCAAACTCGTTTTTCTCGAAAACGAAGCGTCGTATGAACAAATTTTCTTGTATTCTTCCCACTTGTTTTTCATATAAAATCACCCTATCGTCGGTTGTAACACCAGTTACCGAAAAATTCTGTACGTATCTGTCTAACGTATGCATATACGGACACGTACCTATCTAATTGAAGAGAAAGCTGCTCATTGTCATCTGACAAATTGAGGATCGTTTCATTCGTACGCTAGTAGTAGTGAAAACACATAGTCAGTGGCAGGTCCGTCCGTCCGTGTCTGTAATTTTGCACGACTTCATTCACGAAAACGAGCAAGGGACTTTTACGACTTCATTCATAGCCTGCGGATCCCTTGAACGGATCCAACGACCGATGGAAGAAGCACAAGTCGTTTTCTTACACCCTTCGTTTAACCCTGTGAAGCGCCTCCTATTTTTACACTCAGACGATTATATACCCTTGAACGTTCAATTGTAAACGGATAACGAGTGTGTAATTTCACTCTTTGAATTGCATCGAAACCCTTTGCCACTGTCCTCTCTGCCTTTAATTATCTGAAAAGCGAATGCCAAGAGAAGCATGATCGATTTCGATCGATAGTCATTTCTCTGGGATTCGGTCATCGATAATAAACTTTCGCAACTAGCGCTTAAGCAGTTTTGAACGATTAACGCAGGGTTCGCTGTTTTGATACTTCTGAAACGGCAGAAAAAATGCGAAATTAAAAATTTAAAAGAAAATGGTTTAAAA
Source organism: Bombus huntii (assembly GCF_024542735.1). Classification (NCBI taxonomy): domain Eukaryota; kingdom Metazoa; phylum Arthropoda; class Insecta; order Hymenoptera; family Apidae; genus Bombus; species Bombus huntii. Next base: position 2,332,314 of record NC_066251.1, on the reverse strand, counting down.
AGAAAATGTGTTTAAAAAAAAGATAAACTTTCAGGTGTTATAATTATTATTTAAATAAACCTTTTTTCCGCCTTTGTTTAGTTCACTCTGAAGAAAAATATATAATAATTTAATCCATTTTTGGTTTTTTGTTTCAGTCAAGAATTACGAGGTGGATCTTTCCCGCCGATTGAACACTGCAGCGACAAGACGCCCATGAAATAGGCTTAGAAATCTATTAATTTTTTTTTACTTGAAAAAAAATATTTTCGTATTCGTTAAATATATATAAAATTGAATAACTTCATTTCTTCCTTTCCCTTGTAAAGAAAATCAGAAAAAAACACTGTTTTAGAACATTCTGAAGCAATTTTGAACGATTACTGCAGGTTCACTGTTTTCATACTTCTCCCTCCTCTAAATCTTTCGTAACGCTTTTCCTATCCCATCCATCGCATCTTTATTCTGTTGGTGATATAAGTTGAGATACTTTAACTAATTTCCTTAAATTATATGTAATATTACCCTATGTTGTATACGTATATCAACTCACAAATTATAATTTCAGAAGATTTTCTTCGAACTGATACTAACATCTAATGCTAGTTAATACGTTATATTCATATTTAGTATGTTAATATCCAACATACCAAGAAATTGTAATTTCTCAATTTATTAGTCAACTCTTCCACAGAAAGAAATTACGATAGAGAGAAAATGTAATAGAAACGACACGTTGGATATTCCTCTAAATCGAAACACGTGGCACACGGTGGAGGGCTTGTTCGAATCGAGACGCGTCCAGAGGCGAACAGAGCACAGGTTCTTAATAAAGGAATGCGGAGAGGCCAGCATTTACGAAAAGATCAGCTGTTCCTCGGGATGCTTCCTGAACGAGCGGCCAGAACCGACCCGCCCCTTTAAATCTCTGTGCAGGACCGTAAAGGATCAGATGGCTGCGAGATACGTAGGTTGCAGACTCGCTCGGACGTTCATCAAAACTTAAGCACGTTTAAGCTTCACCGTTATAAAATTCACGAACACGTTTTTCCTTCTTCCTGTCTTTTTTCTTTTTGTTGCCAGATTCTTTCCAGTAATTCGTCCACTTTTTTACGAACGACCGTGTTTTCTCGTATCAAACGGGTTTCGTTTTAATCATTTTCTCCCCTGATTTTATAGGTCGAAGAAACTTTGTATATGTATAGCTACAGAGCAGCGATGAGTTTCATCGAATTAGTTTCACGAAATCCCGAGTTAGATTATATTTTGGTCGAATCGACAGATTCAACGTGTGACTATGGAACATGTGGAATATCGATGAATCGGTTAAAAATTTAGGGATGATCTACATGTATGCTGCTCATACCTTCTGTATACTTTCTTACATTATACAAATATTTTGATAATTTGTTCGAATTGTAAAAATCGAGTAAAACGAATGAACTGTACGGTAGCTATTACTGTTTGGTAACTATTATTAATACTATTGTACGGTAACTATTATTAATTGCACGGGATGAATATTATGTAGATGAAATATTTGTTATTTATTTGTAAACTCTTATATGAATTTTACGATAATCGAAATCATGTTTTGCCAAAGACGAATCATTGTGTGCGCGTATGTTTCGCTAATTTCTGCTTATCGGCTACAGAACGAGACCGATTTACATAGATTTCTCATTCGCACTCTCACTCGACCGCAATATACACTGGTTTATGCACCATTACGTTGGTATACTTCTCGTTATTTGTTGTCATTGTATGTTACAGCTGCTTAATCGAGACAGAAATGTGGATATGTGAATTTGTTTACTTATTACTTTGTAGAATAGTCTATTACGATTCCTATCAACCCCTATCATCGATTTCGTTTTTATTTAAGGATTTCGGTTGATATTCTACAAGTTTTTATTTCCTGTTCAATGGACGTCTTTATTAGTTCCCGCATGTCTGCTCATGTAATGGAGAAATATGTGCTATGAAAAGGACGCAGCTGGTTTTCAATTATCCATTTTTCTTTGTTATTCCTCAAGTTCTCGGCAAACGTCATTGGATTGGAACGAACGATCGCTTGGTTTACGTGTGATTGTGAACATTTCCAATGGAACGCGTATTGTGAACGATATTTATATTTTGAAGATATTTACTCGTCAAAAGTACCAAGAAACTTATTCGTTACGTTTATTAAAAAAATTCCAAGAAAATTTACCTTCTCCAGATACGCAATATTACAAGATACATTTAACACGAATAAAGTAACAGACCACGCATGTGTATAATAAAATCACTGAAAAATGGAAGCAGTGAAAATCCTAAATCCTATAGCCAACAGTGTACTCCTCGGAATACGTAAGATGCTTGAAATATTTTTTGCTAAATAACATTTCGCGAATAAAAATAGTAATCGCCAACTACAAAACCAAGCTGAAAATCTCATGATACCAGCAATACCTATCGTGACAACAGACCTATCGAGTGTTCGTACCGAACACCGGTCCCAACAAAACCACCAAAGTTACCCAAACTACCCAAAGCCAGCGTGACGAGACGAAAGAAAGTTCACTGTGAAGGAAAACGTCGGTCAGGATGGTCGGAAGAGCGTTTCGGAAGGTTGGATCGGTTAGTCAAAGCCACGCGTATCGCAAGAAGGGGAACGCGAAGAGGCGGTTATGAAGTGGCTGAAGAAAGAGGAAAAATGAGAGGGGACGACTGGTCCGGTAATTGAATGTGCCAAGGTGTATGATTTCGTCGATTTATCCCCGAGGCGCGAGCGAGCCGCGGCTAATTTAAACTAAATGCTTGGCCGGTAAACGCGGCGGTGGCCTGATAAGTTCTCTTGATTTAAGCGGTTCGAAACCATGGCCAGAACCAGCGGCCCTCTGTACTTTCGCGTCGTTAAGCCAACTAATTAAACGGCTGGCCACCGTCGGCGGGTATCTCTCTTTTTCACGATTCATCCCCAAACGCGTCACGCAGACAGAGATATACCGCTGAAGCGACAGTGTGTAGAGGAAAAACGAGGGAGATGCGTAGCCGCAGCGTATACTTAGCCACGGTTATTCTATACCTAATTATCGTCTTACGCGGCCGATTATCGACGATTATTAAGGATCACGGTCGATCTTCGCCGACAATCGTTCGCCTCGGGACGTATAAATCTGCGGGAACGGCCGGGTGCAAGCTTGTTATCAAAATCTATTACGCTTTCCGTAATTCCGGCGGCGCCCCATCGTTAGTTTTAATTGTGACCGGTTCAGGGATCGCGATCACGCGGGACACCATGATAAGTACAGTGGTGAAGATCGCTCGCTTTTGGTTTTCTAATTTTATTTAAGAAAAAAAAAAAAAAAAGACTGCGCTTGGCAGGCTAGGACAAGAAGATGGAGCGAGTCATTAACGTAAGTATTGGTTATGCGTGTAATGGCAAACCTATAGGTGTATGATTCAAATATTAATATCGATATTGTATGATAATAGTAACCTCTGCATGCCGTGCCCTTTTTATTCTTTTTGGCGCTTTCAAATTGTAATATACACAGGTAACTCTCTCGCAATGCGACACTCGAGTCCTGACCATTTTACGTACTTATATTATATTCATCTTTCTATTATATTTTGGCCAAACTTACTCCAACTACCTGCACTCCGTTTTCTTTTCCATCGGATATTTTTATCTTCGTATATCATTTTCTGTGTACTTTGTCTCTTTCTTGCGCCTCATAGCGTACAAAGAATTCGATTACTCTGCGCCAAGTCTAACATTGAATTTCAAGATCGAGGCTCGGGAGACTCAAGTAACCCTTACATCACTGTTATTGCACAAAATCTCAAAAACCAGTTAACGACGATCTCCTACAAAAGCTAGGTGAACTGTAATCATCGTCTGCTCTTGTCATCTTCGTACATACTAACCCCTTCCCCTATATATATTAACCCCTATTTTATCGAGTCAGACTCGCGATGAAAATTTTGGCCCAAACATAAATATCGCGAGTCTGACTCGCGACCAGACACTTGGGCCAAACGTAAACATAACAAGGCGAGCTCGCGGACTGTTTTTTTGCCCGTTACGATCGTCACTGAATGTTAGCTTCTGTTTACGAGCATCAGACTGGTCTGTTTAGCCCGCGTCGATGTCTACCGCTTGGACCCCGAGTTTCGTCGAACTAAATGGCACGGGAAGGGGTTAATAAGTACTTTGTCAAATACAAACGATCTATCGCAAAATCTCTTCTAAACTATACGTTATCCGAGAAAGTGTTTCGAATAAAATTTTATCCTATTTTTGTTCCCTACTGTATATAGCTTAGAACTTAAATAAAAACGACATGAACCACGAAACGGACTTGAGGAACGTGTCCCATGCTACAGTTACGTAACGGCGTAAGAATACGGTGTAATATAGTTGTCTCTCAGGCCACGGTTTCGTAACTCGCAGTGTGGCACGTGGCCCGGCCAAAGGAAACTGCAGCGGGCCTCGCGTGTCGCACTTGCATCCGCGTGTCTCGCCTTGCCTTCTTCGCAACATTAATAACCAAGCCCCATTTGCATCAGAAACACCGACCGTATGCGCGGACAATGACAATTTGTCGTGCGATATGAAATCGAGTCGCGTACGCACGATATCTTCTTTCGCATTGCCTCGAGGAATGGCTTCGATAGGAACAAGAGCTATTTGCCGGTAAACGACGCGAACCTTTTTTGTTTTAGAAAACGGGGCATTGTTTAGTTGCTTGCTTGATTACACGGTTTCTTCTGTCGTTACATGTGTCCTTCTATGACGCAGAATTTAATCCTACGTTTTATGATTCTTCTAGCAGCTGTCTCAATAGATCTATATATATTCTTCGTTTACATCGTTGTTTTGATAGACGAGTGATACATACGTTTAGGAAAGTGTTTGAACATTTAACACAGCCAATTCTTATTATACGTATCGCGTACAATTGCATTTTCCTTATTTTCTAATACAGGGTGGTTGGTAACTGATGGTACAAGCGGAAAGGGGGTGATTCTACGCGAAAAAAGAAGTCGAAGATATAGAATAAAAATTTTTTTTTTTAATTTTTCCATCGAGACAACGATCTACAGCGAGATCCGTTATAACGTACCGCACGCGTACCGAGCGAAAATTCAGAGTCGATTTTCTCGAAAACAAAGCCTCGAACGAAAAATTTTTATTCTATGTTTTCGACTTCTTTTTTCGCCTAGAATCACCCCCCTTTCCGCTTGTACCACCAGTTACCAACCGCCCTGTATATCTCAGACTTATCGCGTCTATTAGATTTGCCTATAACATTTTCACAATGTTTCAGAAGAACCAATTTTCTGTCAATTACGCTTTCAATCGATTCTTTACTTCTTACTCTCGTTGTCATTCGAATCAATTCGTCAAAGTGGAACTACAAGCGTGCGTAAATTAATAATAAAGGAAACTATGATATTAGCGGACGATTTATCTTAAACAAACGAGGCTTACGTAAGCCGTGTGCTAATTTTTTGTCCAGCCGAGTATATCCTGGCTGCAGTCGTGAAGGATCACCGGCTGTTGAAGAGCAAGAGTGGTAAAAGAGGATTATGAATCCCCCGCTCTTGCAGCCTGCTAATACCATAAAGAAAGAGTAATTCGACCAGATCATCTTGAGAATACGTTGCAACGTATTTCGTTATACAGCTTTCCTTCCTTCTGTCTTCACGGCAGGATTTAATGAATTTCCTATAAATAGGAATTTCGAGAAGAAAAAGCAAAAATAGCCAATTGACTGATAACTGAACAATTTTGAAAAATCTTTGTCACTTCGTACCGAATGACGTTCGAATATAGAATTTGCTATTCGATTAGTTAATATGTAAATCGAAGACTTATTAATCAACAAATTAAGCTCTTTCGTAAGTTACTTCAACTCGCAAATATTACAAGCTCATCAAAGTGTTAAAAATTATAATTTCCTAATCTCTTGTAAACAAATATGAAAAATATCTTTCCTCTGCTAGAAGCAAATATGTATGTTTATATAATATGTATGTATATTGAGGCTGTTATTTGCCGAAAGACTATCGTCACGCTACCGTAAAAAGGAGAACGCAAAAATGATTCGAACCACATAAACCAAGATCAGAAGGAGTGTAAAAAAGATACACAGCGATCGAGATCGAGTCGAGATTGCCGGGGCAAACCGCAGAAAATGTAGCAAATGTGACATTGTCCTCTCAGTGAACGGAATATTCTGCGAAAACGTACACCAACCCTGTGCACCAACAGATGTTTCCCGTATGGTGTCGGTGCGTCAAAGGAATTCGCTGGTTCCCGCACGTTCGCATTTCTTCGGTTGGAACGTGTTTTCGTTGCTCCTCGAGAATTTGCTCCCAATTTTTGCCATCTCGTATCATTTTTCTTTCCGTATATTCGTGTTACTCTTCTGATTTTTACGACTATCCGGTGCTTAAAAGAGAATCCGTATCTTTGCTCGTTAAGACTCAAGTGGTAAAATAACGAGAAACTGCTGTGCAACGCTATGGAGAAACGAAATCATAGAGCTAATCGTTTAGATAGACTTTAATTAATTTCCTCGACCATCTGTCACTTGACTGATTTTATAGTTACCTTTTATGGACAAAAAAGATGAAATCCGCGATGGTTATGCTGTTTCTGCTAGTTGAAAGTACGTAATGAAACATAGCTTGGGCATATTTACGGTGACGTGTTCGTAGTTTACGATTTAGAAAGTAATTTGTGAAACGAAGGAATAATCCGTGACTTCTACTTTCGCTAATTCAGTAGAATGAACTCGTTACGCGTACAAACGCGAGTACATTCCTTGGTATGTATTACAGCGAAGAGTTTAAAGAAGAGCCAACTTGGAATACTATTACCTTGAGAAAATTCTGTCGAACTCTATCGGAATAAAGATCACTATCGTCGTGTCTGTACATATTAGCAGTATATATTTGTATATATATATCTGTATATATTTGAAGAGCGATTCAAAATTCGCAACAATATACCACCAGTATACGAAACAAGCATACCATTTACATAACCAAGCTATGTAAAAATGAAATTACAAAAATATATTTGCAGCTCGTCGCATTTAATTATTTATCTCATACCTACTATCTCGACATATTCAATTACATATTCGCTTCCTTCTCGTTATTTCACTCTATCACGAAGATAAGCGCGTACCTTAATCTCCAATAAGATACCCGATCAAAGATGTAAATACCAAATTACAACAGTATTTTCCGATCGAGGCTCGTTTCATAAATTACTCGTTACGCCGTGTAACGTCGCAGGACTAATAGTAGACGGTACCGGTGTACATTTTAAAATAGGGGAAAAGTAAGATGGAAAAACGTGAAAAGGGAGCCGCACGGGGGACGCTAGATAAAGCGACAGAGATAAGGGCGAGGGGCAGAGCGGAGATAAAACGGAAATCGGGTAACGCTCTCTGTTCAACACCTGGAAGTGACTGCTGGTAAGGATCGGCCTGAAGGTTGAATTACGAGGTAGCGGAGGAGTAGGGGGCACCTGTGCGGCAGGTGACCGCTATCCTGCGAAGCATAGCGGAGCTTGAATATTCACGCACGGACCGCGTTCTTCTTCTTTGGTTGTTGGCTCGTGTGCGATCGCTATCGCCTACGCCTACCAAGCGTTCGCCTCGTTTCTAATTACCGCGCAGCCATACGCGTTCCATCCATCCGCGATGCGTATTAAACACGCCGTGTTTACTCGCTATTATACAGACTGGCGCGCCGCGCCTGCTTAAATCGACGCTCGTGTAAAATTTGCATACATCGGCGCAGTAACCTTCGCTCTTTTTCTTCTGAATTTCCTCTTCTTTCCTTTTCATTCATCTTCGCTCTTGTCCTTTTATTTTTCTATGATTTCTGAGCATCTGCCTTACACGCCACTGAAAACAATCAAAGGATCATATATAAAAAGGCATTTATCAAATATCTATTGAAATACGTACGAGGGGAACAGTAAGATACCTTCTTCCTTTTTCTGTCCAATTTATCTCTCCTTTTCTCTCTTCCATCGATTCCATTCGCTCTTCTTCCATCTTCCTTTTCCTTCCTTCCTCTACGATTCATTCTCGGGTATTTGTCTTATACGCTGTTCAAAGCAATTAGAAGATCAAACGAAATAAAACTTTCGAATATCTATGGAAATATGAACCAAGAGAACGACAAGGTTACTGTTGTGGATACTGTTTCCCCTGTTAATAACATCACAAGATGAATATCATTTACAACGACGAAAGCGTATCTTTTGCTCTACGCCAATTTCATTCCATACTCTTTTCGTTCTCTTTTTCTGCGGTATCTGTGGGTTTGTCTTCCTCTGAGGCCGATAATAGTACTAATGATAGTCCGGATATATGGTATGGTATTATTCGTGATTAAGTACAGGTACAATTATGTGTTGAACGATTTGTGATTGAACTGGTAGAAAAATTTTAACTGCTTCTGCGTTTCGAATCAGTGCTGATTATTCCTTGAAATATTTAGCGCTTCTGGGAAACCTTCGTTTCGTTTTCAACGTACAGATAATATCGTACGAAATGAATCATTTGACTCGCATATTCGAGCAACTTCTACGTTATACCAATCAAGAATAATGTTGTTTTTCGAATCGTTAACATATTTCCATTGCACGTTTTACATCGAGCCTTGTTATGAAAAACACAATTTTGTAAAAGTTGCATTCCATTTAAAGAGAGAGAACAAAGTTGCTCTTCGATATTTCTACATAGCGTTAACGGGCTTTTAAAGCAACTCGAACAAACTCGTTACTCAAGCTACAAACCGAAAAAACCGATAAGAAACGAAGCGCTTGGTTCGCGTATATCACATTCGACAAATTGGCCCATGAGTCTGTTCGAAAACGCGCTCGACGATCACGATCGTTTACGCTGATTTACAATACAGCGGGCGCGTCGATTTGTTCGCCAGCTTCGCAGAAAAACTTCATCTTGCCGGAAATTAACGGAGATCGCGGCGCTGGTTAGAGGCAATCTGCGAACCGCGTCAGTTCTCGATGAAAAAAACGGTCCTTTCAATTACCGGCAGACTTATAGCCACTTAAACTCTTCCAACCTCATAATTGCTATCGTAAAATCTCTGCTACCCTGTGCGCCATGCTCACGCTTTATTCGCGAAACTGGCTTCTTCGTTTCAGTCAAATCGATCGAGCCTGCTTCGCGATATACTAAACAGCTGTTAGAAACGTCGTTTCTTCTCCGCGTATCTTGCTTTCTTATGCAACTGTTTCTTCCGTACGAATGTTTCTTGGTGTGTGCGATTGATAACAGTAGAATGTCCCATTAAGTTTTTCCAATTACGTCTGCAGTGTGTTTCGAGAGATAAACAAAGATAACAGTGTTCGCTAAATGTGAAGCTATATCGAAGTTTGGCGTCCGTTTTGCTTATATTTATTTTTATTATTTATTTTTCTTTAGTCTTTCGAGTTTTACATCCCTCACATCTAATTCTCTTCTTATATGTTTACCTTCCCCCTTTTCCACTCTATTCTATTGCACTACCTTGCTTATTCTACCTCTAGAAACTAAACATTAGGGACTATAATTTAGAAACTAATGAGAAACGAACTATTGCAACGTTGGTATTTAGCCTCCTTGCTGTGCATCCTCCTTGTCGTTTGTCCTTCTCTTCTCTATTATTGCTTTCAGTTCTCTTAAACCTTCCCCAGTCTCGTTCAGCGTTTATCCTACGTCCTTTGGTCCTCCAGTTATTTCACATTCTTTTGTTACATGTCTCAGGTCTTGTTCTATTCTTCTGCAATAGTCTGCATCTTTCTTTCTCCTCTTCTTTCCAGTATTCCCTTGCTTTGGTCTCGTTTCCACATTCGGATCTTGATTTTTAAAAAAATTAAAAAAAGAAAAATTTTTATTCTAAATTTTTGACTTCTTTTTTCGCGTAGAATCTTTCCGTTTGTACCACCAGTTACTAATGACCCTGTATATGTCAGAGATAAAAGGACATCGGGGCCTTTCTTTTGGAATGGTCGGCAAGGTCCGCAATACTTTAGTCTAGACTTTTTATTATAGCTGTACTTAAATAATAAAACTGAGAAATAGTTGTTCACGTTCTAATCCGAGTATGAGTGCCCGAGATTTACGACAGTGGGTTTTTCCTTTTTTTTTTTTAAATAACGTTTATTACACCAAGATACATTTTAATACATTTGCGTATTCACAATAAACTATGAATTTTGATAATGATGTGTTAGGCAAAAGTACGACGTAGCCATACTATATTATGTGTCGGCGCTTTACATTTTTTGCGTTTAATACAATCTTTGGGTTTAAGCCGCTGGGCAGCGGAGCTTTCATATGATTTTGTTTTTCGTTGATTTTTTCTGTCCTGAAAACTTGGTCGCAAAACAGGACGCTTCGGTAGTCTACTTTTTGGATGCTGTGTAACTTTGGGGAGGGGTGGGATGAGAGGGAGGGGGGGGGGTCAAATAGGTTTATTTACAAAATTTACAAATACCTGTGTTATACGCTGTCAGAATTGAGTTCTGTCGGTTTAATGGGTTTACGACAGTGGGCTTGGGCTCCAAGTGACACAACGAGTCGCTGAACGTAACCACGGTCACGGAAGGGACGTGTACCTAACGAAGGTATTGTTTCTTCGACCATTCGCGGAGAGACGCGATGACGAGAAAGCACGTCAACGGGAGTCGCAAATTTCCGTTACGATTAGATAATCGACACCACGAACTGATCGATCCCCTGATTTCTGTTACGATAATAGGGCTGGTTCAATTGTGCTTACGCTGAATTAACAGGTATAAATTAACGTTTATTCCAACAACTCTGTAAAGAAGATAATTACACCGATGCGTATGTACAAGTTAAGTAAGTGATTGATTTAAGGATAGAAACCCGGTAATTACATGTTGGCTATTCTAACGATGAAGAATAAGCGAGGTAAAGTGACGATGCTGTGTCGGAGGAAAGCTAGTGATGGGTGTGGGCTAACGCAAGGGACCATTGGATTTGTTGATGGCAATTTTGGTTAGGAAAGTGAAGGCGAGACATGTGAAAGTGAAGGTTAGACATTGCTTCTGGTTAGATAAAAACAGATTGATGGATTAGGAAGGGTCTTAGCTACCCTTGATAAAAAGTTGCCAGTGTAAAGTGTTTTCCCGTAGTAAACAATAAGCTTTAAAAACGATTCAGTAAAGAGATGTTTGTTCGGTCCGAAGGACCTTAGCTAGCAAATTCCTGAGATTTATGATGGGTCCTTACGACTATCGAGGGTACTTAGCAAGGATGGGCGGTCATTTGATTCCCATTTTGCCCGCGTGGCGTGGCCTGGTCTAGGTAGAGTGTTGCCCGACGTAACAGGTATGGAGTAATTATATAGCTCTCCTTAAAAGCACAGATTGACCCGAAAGGTACGGATAAAAGTATTTAAAGGCAATTTCACTTGGACTGTGGTTCAGTTCTTTCAGATAAATTCTACTTGTACAATGGACAAATACGTTGAGTTACGTCAGAATGATCTTCAATACTTAGTCTAGACTTTTTATTATAGCTGTACTTAAATAATAAAACTTGGTAGTTGTTTATGATTTAATCCGAGTATGTTTGCCCGAGATTTATGACAACATGCTTAGGCTCGAAACGATCCATCTGGTCGCTAAACGTGGCCACGGTCACGGAATGGACGTTTTAACTAACAAAGGTATGTAGTTCTATAGCTCTCTATAATTATGAAACTAGAAAAACTAGAAAATTATGTAGTTCTATAGCTCTCCTTAAAAACATAGTTGACCCAAGGGGTACAAAAAGGTACATAGAAAGGTACAGGAGGAGTTCCACTTGGACTGTGGACAAGTAAGATCAGTTACACTTGCACTGTGGACAAATAAGATCAATTACACTTGGTCTGTGGGCAAGTAAGTTTAGTTACACTTGGACTTAGGACAAGTAAGCGCATTTGCTATTCTGTTGACCGTGTATTCGTTATTGAATCTAAGATTATTGTCATTAGCATCTGGTGTATCTAGTCGGCCACGATTAATTGTCAAATTCTGTAATGATCATATTTGTAGCATTAACTGTCATCTATATGGTATAACAACAATGGCTAATCCAAACGAAGCTTCGTTAAACGCCCCTAATCCCAATGATAACTCGACATATATAGGTACGTGTGTGTGTGTATATACAGAGAAAAAAGTAGATGTCTGATATAATATGGTACTTACTGTAATTTGTTTCAAGACTAATTTTTAAATTCCTATAATTTTGGTAGCACGTATCTTCGATTTTTCAAAATTAATTTATAAGTAAATTTTCGTTTTTTAAATTTTCGGATCGTCGAATTTTGTATTTTTTGAAATTTTGACTTTTCAAACTTTCGATCTTTCGAACTTCGGAATTTGACGAAATTCATTCCACTCGATTCTACAATACAACTACGATTCTACAATAACATTATCTATCGTTATTACGAAAGGCTGCAACTGCAGGTGCAAAACATTTAACAAATAAAGAATTAGGATAACATTACATCTGAATGCTCAAAGATTCAAATAATAGAAATGGAAATAATGAAGATTCTCCAATGCACGTGTTTCTATAACAATTGCATATCAGCACCTGTTTTGACGTACCCTGTTTCCTCGAAATTTCCATATCACTACGTTTTCAATATTACTGACAATAACCCTGTAAAATAACGTTATTGTAGAATCAAGAATAGCAACAAATACGTAACGTCATTATATAGTAACATTGTAGCAGACGTGACGCTTTCGATTACTTCCTGGAAGTTAAGGAATTGTTTATTATCTTTTCGTAGTCTTAAGAATTCACTTTTATCGCTCTGTTTATCTCTTACGTCGATCAAACTTTAAAAAAAGTTCAACCGTTTTATGTAGGTTTTGGAAAACCTCCCTAAAATAATCGACGATGATTCTGTAAAATTTCTGAATTTCAAAAATACCTGGCTAACTAACTTCACAAATTATTCATCCAGCGCTGTCCACGATTCACTCAAAAATTCTTGCAAAACCTCGTGAGAATCCTTCGAAGAATCAAACACAATTTAAGCTTGACAAGAGAAGAACGCAAATGCGATACATTTTAAAACCCGCTTAAAATAATCGACGATGATTTTGTAAAATTTCTGAATTTCAAAAATACCTGGCTAACTAACTTCACAAATTATTCATCCAGCGCTGTCCACGATTCACTCAAAAATTCTTGCAAAACCTCGTGAGAATCCTTCGAAGAATCAAACACAATTTAAGCTTGACAAGTGAAGAACGCAAATGCGATACATTTTAAAAGCGCAATCTGAATAATTCCATCAAAAAAAGAGAACATAATCTCCCGAGATACAAGACTTTGCATTCCACGTGCGTATTAATTACACTCATTTCCGCAAAATCGGGGTGCCTGACGTTTAAGCGGTGGCCATTATCGTTTCCTAGTCTGCGGATGGTAACGGATGTCGATAAACAGTACGTTGTCTCGCAGGAACCAGATTTTCAGCCGTCCTTGCTCAAACGCGCCACGTAAAACCAAGAGCACAAAATGCGCTAAAACGACAGTCGTAAGCGGACGTCGATTTTGTCGGATGTTACAATTGCACAAATTTTAATTGTATCCGTCGAAACTACACTGTGAATTTTTACTGTAATTTTATTTTGAAATATAAAGGCGCGAAAGATACGCAAAATAGCCAAAGTAAAATATAATTTTTGCCGGGTGAAACGAATCACTATTTAAAGATTCTGCTTTATCTGCATTCATAAAGATGTAAATTTGTATAAAAATCTGTAGTCTATTGATAACTTTCTCGCATCGAGAACAAACGTAGACGAACAAACTGATTCTAATGCACAAATCAGGATTTTCATTGAAACTCTGTTAAGAGTACAAAAGAAGAAACAAAATTGAAGAAAGGCTGCTGTATTAGGAAGATATCTCCATATTTAAATAAACAGTAATTTCAGGAAAGCATCAGAAGTCAACTAAAAATCAGGCTAATGGCTTAGCTTAGCTTTTAGTCGAGACGGTTCCGTATATCGCAGCTAATACTTGTACATTTAACATAGCATAACTTAGCTTAGCTACCCGATAGATTGCGGCTTTAATCAGCGAATATGTAACACACGAGGTGGACAAAAGCAGAGAAAGGACGCAGTTTCGTTAATTAGAAGCGTGCGATTGCCAGGGCCGTTCGATTCTTGCGAATTGCGCGCCAACTCGCTGGTAATTTGCTGGCGGCACGATTGAGAAGAACGGTCGAAGAACGAGAAAGAAAGCAGAGTGAAAAGGGACAGAGAAAGAGAAAAAGGTTCTGGCCGCAAAAAGGGCTTCTTCGTTCGTTAGGACGCTGTGATTGGCTCCGGTACGGGACAGGTGCGTATCAGCGCACGATTCGCCTCGTAACGTCGCCGCTTCTGGCCGCCTCGCTTCCTCATTTTTTACGCCCGGAAATCTTTACGCCCGTGTAATCCGTCCTGAGTAACGATACGAGTTGGAAACGGCTGTGACACCGGGTCTGCTCGAATTTTGTGTATTCGACGCGCAATGCCATGGCCCTGTTTCGTGCGAGGTGTCTCGTTCAACGACCTATACATGCACATAGAGTGTTTAGAAAGATTGGTATTAAATTGGCCTTGAACATTTAGGAGAAAACGTTTGGGGCGATATGAACGAAATGTGGTTTGTTTCAGTGGTTTATAGAACGGTGTTTTATTTTATTTGGAAAAAGTATACTTGATTTGTTTGACAAATTGTGTTTAAAATAATAAGTAGGCTATGAACGTTTATAAATCCATAGGAAATAAAAGAGATACACAAATGCCTACAATGTACATAATACACAAAAGTATTATGTACGAAAATCACATAAAAATATATGTATAGGTAAAAGATTTAGATTATAATGCTCGATATAACTATTTGATTTTTTACCGACTTCAAATATCATTATCTCTGAGAAAACAAACATTGAAGTTCTCTCGACTATCGAGTTATCTCTCTAAAAGTTATTTTATAAATATTTATAAAACGATATTTGCGTAGAGGATCGTTTAGAACACAAATATTAAAGTTCTCTGTATTGCTTACGTTAATACTACACACCTTTGATCGTACGTTTTCCGACACCCAGTATATCGAGAATAGACACGTGGGAACTCAGTCGGCAGACGAACTCGAGTTCGTCGTCCCCGAATCACCAATCTCGGCCGACCTTCGTTGTCGAGCGAGCAATTAATCGATTTCGAGAAAGGCACAAGAAGGAGAGAAGATTCGATTCCGATAAGAATCGGCCAGTAGTCGCGTAAATAGTGGTGGAACGTTAATTTTGCAAAGGGGCTACCCTCCGGCTGGGCCAGAACAATGCAAGTATCGTGAACACCGGAAATCAGATGCCAACGGCAACAAAAACATCAAGAACGAAACGTCTATTGCAGCTTTCGACGATTAGCACGAGATACATGGCATACTCGTCGTTTCCTCGCTTTTGTATTATCCAATAACATGTATCTTTCGATATCTATATTTCACTTTGTTATAATAACCTTAATAGTTCTAAACGGGGGTGTACAGCAGTTTAACAACTAATAAACTTGTCTACTAACGACTAATAAACTAATAATCAGCTTGTTATTACGTACTTTGTTCGTATTTCCTAATTTTACTAAAAAAAAAAAAAAAAGGAACAAGAAACGTGAAAAATTTGTTCTCAACTCGACAACCAAAGATCGTAGGTTCTACTTGAATTTTCAAACAGTGCAGATCATTCGTAAATGCAACCGACATGCAGAAAATAATCGTGTAATTAAACCGGCATCGATAACATCAACGTTACCAACCTGACACACGTGTAATTAATATACACGAGTCGTTGGTAACTCAATCGACAAGGTTGCTGCATTTCTACCTTGTATGGCTGCACCGTGCAGTATGATGACCACGCGAGCGCACCCACGCGGCCGCTGAGGCGGGTGTCGGCGTGTGTGGTGCGCAAGTACGCAACCGGATACCGCGAGCAGAGGCCGGCACGCGCCGAAAGTCGACTCGTCGGTTTTCTCGGCTGGTTACCCGTCAATTTGCCGCTTCGATACTCTCGCTACGGGGAAAGGTGATTCGAGAATGCTCGTCGAGCGTAGCCACGCGTGTCCCGTCCAGGAACGTGTCAAATCAACGTGCGTTAAATCGTCGAAATTCGACGGTTTTCTGTCACGATAATTTCGTTTATCGTCGTGGTTCGTTTCGAGATCCATTCGCGCCCGTACGAATTTAAAAAATCGATATGCAAAGCTCGCATGCTGCATTCTACTCGTGTCAGTTTCACCATCGATTTTTGAAATTATATTTCCCGAAACTGATTAGACACGCAAAAA
Source organism: Bombus huntii (assembly GCF_024542735.1). Classification (NCBI taxonomy): domain Eukaryota; kingdom Metazoa; phylum Arthropoda; class Insecta; order Hymenoptera; family Apidae; genus Bombus; species Bombus huntii. The sequence continues at coordinate 2,315,930 of NC_066251.1, read as the reverse complement.
CGCTTATAAATATGACAATAGCCAAGAAAATGTCACTGCTTATGGCTATAAAATATACCCGCGGCTACCATGCTCGTGAAAAATTGAACGTAATACAACCAGTCACCCAGGCCGATTCGAACCTTAGATCCTAAGATACGATTGAGTAACCGGAGGAATAGAAAAGCATGCGACTCACGATTAGATGCGAGGAACGTCGTCTTCGATGTTGTTGCGATCCAGAAAATATCATCGTGAAGTCCATCATCAAATAAAAATCATCGAACGCCATGGAAAAAGTGAAGGCTGGAGAAAATCTGAAAAAAGCGTGGGATATCTATTATAACTCGTTTTTGGAAACAGTGCGAAGCACGACATTCAGAGATACTTACATTCTTGATTTCTGAAACATCGCTAGATCTTCTGCGGAGAGTAGGAAAGAGTGCAGATCGTGAACAACCTTTAACACGTTAAAACGTGAAATATTATGATCTATTTTTAAAAACACAAGGTCAGTTGTTTAAATAGTTTGAGATATTAAAAGATGAGATTCGAAGAGAACGATAATATTACGTGCCGGAAACTGAACATGTAATGGCGACTTCCTCATAGAAATAATAAAAGTTATTTAAAAAAAAGTCAGGAGATGACGCTGCTATAGAGAAAATACGCGAGAAACACAGTACAACGTAATCCAAATGCAGACAATAAAATTATTCCTTTAATTTATTTGAAATAAGAAACGTTGATATATCAAAGGGCATTTGTATAATCATTTTCTAATTTCCAATTAGCATTCTCAAAAGAATATGAATTTATTTATTATTCAATTATGTTACGATTAGATACGAAGAACGTTGTCTTCGATGTTTTGACCAAGGAAGTACATGAAATTACGTAATCAAATAAATTGTGTATCACGAAATAAATAACTGTATGTATATCAAGTATTATTAATGATTCAGTGAAAAGACAATGCAAAAATGTGATAGCTTTCGTTACAATAAGTGATACATTACCAAATCTCCGTAAAAAATCAGATTGACCATTAATCATCATGGCGTCCATGCTTTGAATTGACGACTTAATCCTTCCATGTTAGTGGCGTCATTAATCGACACCATCAAATCAAGTCGAATTAAATATAAAAGAAAGTAACACCAAAACCAGCGAAAATTATATTAATACATTCCATTACAAAGCCTGTCACGATAGAAGTAAAGAACGCAAGCTATCGATATCTCTAACAATCAAATATAGGATTGGAGAAAAAATAACGAAAATGAAAAAGGAATATTTAATTTGGAATTTGACACAAATCACATAAATAAATGGTTGATTGAAATGGCAATCATAAGCAAAAGCTACTGTGCACTTACCTACTTTTCTAAATTCAATGATTTTCAAATGTGGCTGAATTTTGGATGCAACAAAAAACAATCTTTTTATGTACTCTCTTAACCTTCACTCACACGACTGGTTGGATCGAACGCTGTGTTTATATCCACCACCCTAGATCATAGATGGCATAACAAAATCTCTGACCTTTTGTACAATCGGTATTTCAGAACACGTAATGTAAACTCCATCAAATGCTGTGTATATTCGACATCTCATCTGTGATTAGTATGTCAACAAGGAAACAGTGATCTGTGATTTGACTTTTGCAGTTCGAAAATGTATCGTAAATTGAAATTTATCGAAGATTTGCAACACGATATAAGAGTAGTATAGTGTACTGTAACAAAGTAGTTAGTGTTTACCTGTGTATCCACAATTTCAAAAATGAATCATTTTCCACCAATGGGAGTATTTCCATCAGTGAAGACAGCACAGCAGTGTACATTTGTGAGTATGAAGAATCTGAATCACTCGAGATTGTGCTTCGAAGTATTTCCGTGTTTTACACTTTCGGTGAAAAGGAAGAACGAGAGAACCGGAAATCAGTTGCTGGTTCGTGATAAATTTCGAGCAGGTGAAATACACCGGAGTAAAAGGCTTCGCGCGGAACAGAACAAGTCGAAGAAAGTGGAAGAGAGAGAGAGCATGGCGGCGATAAGGAGCAAGATAAAGAGGGTAAAAACGGCACGTGAAGAGACGGATACGCAATTCGATGGCTGAAAACGGCCGATAATCATGACTCAGTCATCTCGTTTATTGCGAATAAAATAATTTATAGAACGAACGGCGCGTGTTACAACCGGGCTAATAATTTGTCACGACATAACGGGATTTCTTTGAATCACTTGCCATTTCGCGCGTGCATGTGCAGGTGGAAACTCGAGTTTCGATAATTAACGCATCTACTTCTTTATTTTCACCACTCGTCGATACAACAGCCGGTTAATTATGTAAATGAACTTATTACGGGAGTACTAAAGGACCACCGTGTTCTTCGTGTTTTACGCAACGAATAATCAAAAATGTGTCCAATACGCAGTTGATTTTACGTACCGCTTGGAGATGCCAGGTAAGGTTAAACCAAATATCTTGCGATTTCATAAGAGGAAATGCTTTCGAAGGTTATGTTTATGGTACTGTAGAGTAGAGACAGTTATTTAAGAATTCACTTATGAATGTGAGAATTGAGATAGCCAGTGAAAAATGGACAAATACTGGTAATAAAAAGAATTTATGAAGTAATTGAAAATAATTATAATAAATAGAATTTATATTGCATAGATTTCTTATTGCGTATTCTACAAGGTGTTAAGAAAAGGGGCGAGGTATACAAACTATCTAATACGCAATTTGCGTCATTAGAAATTAATCTGTTAATTCATAACTTTGTGAAAAGTGTAAGACATGGCATAATTTTCCTTCGACCATAATTAGCCAAAATTTATACCAAATAAGATACAAATAATTTATGCATTTATGCGAGAAAATTGTGTAATTTAAATATGATTTAACACCTACAATCATGCTCTGGAAATTAATAAAGATTCTAGAAAACATTATATCTCGTACAAAAAAGTATATCGAATACGCCAGCAATAAATAACAAATTTCACGCTTAGTAGGTACGCTATAGCTTAAAATAATTTACAAACGTTGCTTTCAATATGAAGCTTAATTTCACATCGAACAGGCTCGGACGAATTAAACAACATTTTATACCTATAATTTCCATTCCGTTGCTAGCTAATAATTATAATCTTACAGATACTGTATGTTGCTTCAAAGGAACATTTGTCACTACTTACACTTTCACCAAAGATATCGAACGACACTAAAATATCGAATATTCACTGTAATCATCGTATTCTTATCTCGTTAAAATTGTCGTATAAATTGTTCGGTCCAGATAATTGTTGCCGGATTTATCGTTGGGTTAAATACAATTTATCGGTTTTAATTGGCGCGACAGAATCAGGATGAGGTTGTAATAAAATAAATAACTTTTCCCTTTCGCCTGAAATGACCTCTTTTCCATCTTTCTGTGTCTTATTTATGCTAAACCAGCATTAATAATACTAATTAATTAAAGCTCGTGAACCTTTCAAGTTGAAGTTTCGCTAGTTTTTGCTCGATTATGAATCGACAAAATTCGAGGAGAATTCATTTCCGCGACATGTAATTGGAGTGCATGTACAGGGTGTCCCATTTTAATCGATCAACACAAATATCCATCAAATTACACATTATTCGAAAAAGTGTTTCAAATGAAACTTATTTGTTTCGAGGGAACAGCTCGCGATGGTTACAAATCTTATCGCGTCTTGGAGATGTCGAGTTTACTTGTTTGTTTAAATGGAACTACCTACAAATTGTAAAAAATGATAAAATTATAAATTATAAAAATGGGACACTCTGTACATGCGTTTAAGGAAGAAAAGTCTCGAATGGGTAAATATGTACATAGAATGCAATTACAGATTTTTATCGAAAACATCATTTTTATGATCGTGTTTGAGAAACTGATAATTAATTAAAGCCGATGTATCGAAGGAAGATGATTCCTTAATATAGATTACACGTAGAAAGTGGTTGAAACGAGGAGTTCGCCAAATGAATGAAATTTATGACGCCGGTGTGATTTCTTGTTAGTAAAAGTAGTTCCTTTTAAATTTCATTAACGCTATAATGAGATAGATATATTTATTTCAAGAAACGTCTCGTAATTTCTACATGCTACCTCTATTTTCATTGGTTCCAAATTTCTCCAATATAATCGCGATAACCGCCTAATAAAATTTCATAAAGTTTCCTACGACACGTATAATATATTTAGAAAATTTGTTTATGACAAACGTTTGTAAAATCGTGAATCACTATGTATCACTACTAATCACTATAATATTTTTTTTTTTTTTATTTATTTGTTGAAATTACAATCAATTCTCGCGTTGAGAATTTTCAGTAATTTTTCTGGCGTGGCGCAATGACATGGCTGTTTATTTACAATAAGTTAATACTTATTATAGATAGGTATAATTTATAAGTATTATAAGTAAGAATCACTATAATATGATATACAAATAAGCGTTCGTACGGAACTAATGCACGCTGCAAACCCGATTTCTCTTACGAATGACGAGCAAAGTTTCATAAAAACATAGACGTCGATCGAACGAACGAAGGAATAAACGAGCGAACCAGCGAACAAGTGAACGGGCATCGTTACACGGCTGCTCAGAAAGGATCAAATGTCAGGTACGGAACCGTGGCTGGTCTTGAAGAGCCTCGGGGATGTTGCACGACAATTAATCGAACGAGGCGGCAGCTGCTCCGTCATGGCTGATTTTCGTAATTACGATTCGTCTTCCCCTTTGGTAATTCCGTGCAAAAAACGCTGGCAGGAAACCGCGTTGTTGTTTGACCGTCGCGAAATTCATCGACTCTTCTGACGGAGGCCGCTGCGCTGTATCACGCGTTAACTTAATTTGTAGCGAACCGATCAGCCACGGCAGCAATTAGCTCGCTAAAACTTTCCGTAAGTTCGATGCCCCTCGTTTGCTCTAATTAATACGTCAACGACTTTCTTCCAATTGATTCTGACTTCTATGGAGAAAACGACATGCCGTATTCCTTCACGTTTTTCTTTCATCTTATTGCATCCAAAACTGTCCGGCAATCATCTTTTTCTTCCTCTTCGTCGTTTATGTGTTTGTCGTGTTTTCTCCATTTATCTTACAAGGAATCGAACTTTTTCCCCTTGTCGTCACTTAGGTTACTTAGTTTTAAGCGTGCAAATTAAGATTATCGTGGAAGATTTATTGCAAAATTAAAAAAGATTAACAAGCAAATGAAGATTTGGAAAGTTACATTTTTTATACTGTTTCAAATATTATTAAACAATATTATTTCAAAAGAGGATCTCCGGTACCGTAGAATCTTCAATGGGAATCAATCTTCTCAGATAGTCGAATAATTTTCTCTTTATTTTATAATCCTTTAATTACGTATCTGGTATTTGATAATAATTTTGTCTATCGTTATGTACGTAATGTCAGACTTACTTAATTTTTATTATTTCCTATCGTCGAAAGATTTGAACGACTTCAGTGAGTTCACGTGACATATTTACCGTATAAAGAATAACGTGAAATATAATAAATGTTTCCGTTAAACGCGCCACTATACCACAGAACCATGTTTAAGCGTTTTCTTTTTGAAGATAAAAACGATTGTATACTGAAAAAGAATATGGTAGCCAGACCAAACTGTTCATTATGTCCGGCAGGCAGAAACGTTTCTGTTCTTTTCAAACACGCATGACAGATGTTTCGTTGGGAAGTGACAAAGGATTTACCGATTAGGGTCTTCTATCTTTCCACTAAAAATTAATACGAGAATTCAGATCGGATTACGATGTCCTAGAATTTACGCGCGAGGAACGTTAAACCGGATGCTAACGAACGCGTTAATTATAATATCAGAGTTGTATTTGCATCGCATTAGACTTTGTATTATTTCAAACGATGGTTCGAACTTTGAGTAAACATCGTTCTTTGGAAATATGTAGATTGTAAATGTTTATGGAAATATTCATGTTTTCATGAATATGAAAAGAACATTTTATATATTCCTGCGCCTTCAAATTTCTCGTAAATCTATAAACATCCACTGCCAAAAAATAAAATATTATTTCAGTTGTTATTTTCTGAAAATCGTCGATCGATCTTGTCAAATTCTTACAGATTACTCAATTTTCCTTGCAAACGATTAAATCGATTAAATACTGCGGATTGAAAGTATTGTATCTTATCTACGGTATATACGATATTTGTAATAGAAAAATTCAATTTGTCGTACAACCTTTCTTTTTTTACTTTACCATCCGTTTCACTTATTTCTAGCCAACTATGCAAACATTCTCAGAAAACATTCATTCATATATATTCCAACTCTTCCACACCCTAATCTCACGCAGTCGATTCATTCACGCGTCTCAAACCTGCAATCACACGCAAAGAACAACTCTGGTTAACCGTCTATTCTTCCTTCATCCCCTAATCTCAAGTACTCGGTTTGTCCACGCATTTCTAACGCTTGAAGCTCGGAAACACGCAACGAAGAGCCGCCCAAAATTCCCGTTTAGTAATGTAGTATCGTCGTATCGAGAGGCCTAAGAGATATCAGGCGAACTATAAACAATGTCGCGAGAAAGCCAAAGTGCCGACAGGCCCAACAATGTATCGTCGGTCCTTCGATCGAACAGTTTCCCGGAAAAGGTCTGCGTGACCCTGGCCACGAGCGGTTGAGGAACACGTGCGTGGTGCGGCTAAGACGAAAGACAAAGGGATGCTAAGGGACAAAGACGAATTAATAGTCGGTGTTGGTTGGGAAGTCAGAGATTGTGAGTTGAGAAGTCAGAGAGTGCGAATTGCGTTGTCGAGAGAGTGTGGTTCGCGTTAGAGAGAGCGTTGGATCCGTGGTGACGAGACTTGCCAATTAACCATCTAGTTGTCTTAATTAGAATACGTTATTGTGATTAGTTGACGTTAAACAACCATCGTTTCCTGTTTAACCAACGTCTATTTAATCAATTTATTGTAAATAAACTAATTGTAGTAAAGACCCTAGAGCGAAGAACTTTCTTTTATTACGTCACGCATGGTGACATAAAAAACGAAGAAATAATCGCAGCCGCAGTTCCCATGCATCAAACTGTTCTCCGCTTTCGATTCAATGCGTGTATCTTTGTCCTCGAACGATCCATGCCGACTATGCATCGATTCGTGTGGACGTAGGCGTATATTCAGACACACGCAGTGGAATGAACGTAAGAATTGTAATACCGAAGACATTCGACAATACACGAAGGCAGTTGCCGTTTCGGTAGCAATTCTCACAATGGCATCGCGCGAATAATTCTTACGGTAATTACGACCGTTCCTCTTTTTCTCCCGTCATCCCCTTTTCCACTCGCATTGTCTTCTGCCTTCCATCTGGTTCCGCTCGTGAATCCTTCTTTCTCGTTACTTTCTCACGATAAGCGGAATTCACTACGGTTTCATGGTGTCTATCGTGATAAGTATACCCGAGAAGATTTCAATACCGCAGGAAATTCGAGTTGCAATTATTTGTTCGATACTCGCATCTCTTTCCATAAGTATCGGCGGAAGCTCGCTATTGTCGTACAAGAAGCTTAGAATATTCGATCTATTGGCTTGGCAATTAAGTGATCGCGGATTTTGTCAATACCAACTAATGACAAAATCCGCGATCACTTAATTGCCAAGCCAATAGATCGAATATTCCAAGCATTGAGATTTTGTCAATACCATCTAATGACAAAATCCGCGATTACACAGTTGGCAAAAATTTGATCAGAAGGGGAACCTGATTTGTGGAATCATTATGGTATTTTTGAAACAAATAGCAATAACGAGAAAGAAATTTGGATGGATAAAAAAGACGAACCTAAACGATCGCTAGAAATCACTACCTCGTTTTACCCTTATTTTGCTACTACATATTCACTGTCTATCGTCTAATCGCAACTATTCACGATTATGCGTGTTTGAAATCTGTCGTTATAAAGAACATACGTTGGATATTTTAATCAGATCTACAAGGTGGTTCATAGTGTAATTAAGAGAATAACAAAATTGCGATGGAGGCTTCGTCTTTGATAAAATCGAGCTTGGCAATTTTGTTATTCCTGTCTTCGTCTTGTTTCCAGCTTGCTGACCCCATTCGTACCATGAATTACGAATCACCCTGCGTATATCAATTATAACATTTTCGTAAGGATCGTAAACGTTGTCAGCTTTACGAAAAGCTCAGCCATCTGACGTGTAACAGCTTGGTGGAAGAGAGTAAAAATGAAACGTTCTTATATATCCGAGAAAGGACACGAAATGCAGGCCCGTTAGTCGCGGTGGTTCCAGGTCGGTAATAATTGGCAGCTTCGAAAATTCGCTAGAGAGTGAAAATCAGCCGGCAGCAGCGGCGAGCGGCGGGTCCTCTTCACTGTGGGTGGAGAACAGTCGAACGCGGTGATTACCGGGTTAATTCCCTCCATTATCGGGCCACAAGTGACCCACATCTTCGGGGCTTCCGCTTTCGGAGAAGTTGAACGATCAAGTGACGGCTGTAAGATCGCGCGAGTTTGTAACAATTTATTTTATAGATAACATACGAATGAATTTTCTTATCGAACATTTATACTTGGATTTTATTTCTAGAGAAATATATATACAGTGTGTGTGAATTAATCGAGACTGATCAGAGATACTTCATACACCAGAGAAGATACGAACAAATTGTTTCGTACAAAGGGTTAGTTTGTTTTGTTTGTTAGTTTTAATTTCGCCATTTATCTAAACGGTAGATATAGATCGATCATAGATGTTCATCAACCACAAGTCAAACAGTCTATCTTCGAATATAGATCATTAGAAAGTCGTTATCTTCGTTATTTCAATTCCATATTTTAGGTTTAATAGATACTTTCTCGTTCGCTTCGTTTGTGATATAACTCGTAAATAAATTAATAATAGTTCTACGTTCCATAGAATTAGAGAGGCCTGTAAGCCTTAAATTAATGCGAGTTTTCACCCTCAGAAGCCATCAGTGAATTAATTTCGTATCGACGAACTACAACGAATAATTGTCTTTCCGTCTCTTTGAAACGAGATATTAAATCGCTACTGTGGAACTTGCAGCGAATTTTTCAAGTGGCAAATTACGTTAACGCGATTCATCTCTAATCCAATTATCAGAAAATTGATAGTCATTAACGCGGTGATCATCTGGAATTTCTGCGTTCCTTAAAGACCACCTACAATCTGGTGGATTTAGTAATTGTTAACGGCCAACGTCAATTAGTGCCAGGATTGGGTCGTGATTAATCGTCCTTGTGATATTCGGCTAATTGATTAGCGAAGGAATTATGAGAAGAACGAGAATTAATCAGATAAATCGGTAATTGCAAGTTACATCTCGAAATCATTAAAGTACGTTTTCATTTCAGCCTTTATTAAAATCGGTGATACTCATCTGGAATTATAAGTCGCGCACTTAAAACGAGTTCTTATTATTGCTTTTGTTTCATTGACGTCAATTCCAATCTTGGTCCGAGGAGAAAATTATCAAAATGAATTATTATCCTTTAATACGTTATCGTTGCATCGTCGTAATATACGATTGTCATTTATCGAAAGTATCACTTTCTTGTGGCAAACATATTAAAGTTATATGAAAGTTCCATAATGAAAGTTGGAAATGTTAAATTACACCGAAATCAAATTATATCCTATCTATACACTTTTAATTAATCGATCGCTACAATGTGATGTGATTTTTTAATGTTTTCGTTGGGAGTTCGTATCGTTTAGAGAATATACAGTTTGATGGGAATTACATTGGAATCACACTGTATTTCACTCGTATGTGTTTTTTTAATTTGTCGTCATTTGTATTTTCTTATATTCAATTTGCAGTTTCGGTGCTTCTCGTCATTTTATAATGCCATAAAAGATTTAAATCTTATATTTTTCATTAATTGCATTTGACCAATCTCCTGTTGCATCACATTATAAGAGAAAGTCACCAAAATCGTACAACTTAAAATGTTTTACCTTATCTTTATCATTCGTATCAGACCAATTTGCATGCAAGTTAACGCTGAAAACTGAAATTCCATATTTCGGCCATACGTATTTAAATCATCGACGAATTAATTCGTTGCGACACAGGTTTTAAAACCTGACTCTAAAAGGTAAGAATACAGCTACTTTTAAAAATTAGGAAACCTACAAATGTAAATCATAAGCGATATACGTACTTGAAAGGAAAGATCAATTTCTAAAACGTCTCGTAAGTATTAAAAATTAGTCGATTAAATACAAAATAAAAATAAAAATACAAAATATTAGAAATAAAATTGAGTTTCATCCGTTAAGGAAAAAATAACGAGTTTTATTTAGGCTAAGCTATATGTTCTACCATGAGATAACTCTGTCAAAGGGATTTGACGATAAGATAAACATAAGAACGTAAAAGAGAAAACAAAATAAAAGGAAAAACTGAAATTTAGAAAAAAAAAAAGAACGAAAGCAAGGAAACGAACAAGACAGGGAAAAAGTGGTGAGCGCATTCAACGACTATCGCTGACCGAAGAAGCTGAAGACAGAGAATATCCGTGGGTGAGGCAGATATTTATGATGCACCTCGAATCGCGCTCCAGTTGGGATTTCGACCGCGAGAGTGGCCATTCGCGTGGCTGATTACCGATCGGTGATTGCCATTCACGTGACGACGATGATTTTCGGACGGGACTTTAAAGACGCTCGAGAAATTATCCGTGGAATTTTCTGGTCCATGGTAATCAAGTACAGTTACGGCCAGACGCCGCTGAATCTTCCTCGACTTTTATTTAACGAAACGGCTATAAACAACGGACAGACTTATCAAACTTTTCATACCGGCGATGTATATGCGAGCATGCACAAACCTTTTTGATAATGATTATTGTGAAGAACAGGAACGTCGTTAACCGTATGTGGCGTTTTTTAGAAACTCGGATCGAGATATCGAAACTTTCGTTATCGTTTAGTGGAGCGCAATTTTCTGAATATATTATTAGCCTTGAAAGGCTTTCATGGGATGAGACTCCGCCCTCCACGAATTTCGTTCTCGTATTTATCCACTCGTAGTAATTTTATCGTGATATTATTCGCGATCATTAGCAGACGATCATTTGTCTGCTCTTCGTCTAGCATCGAATAATAGTAAAACACCTAATTCCACTTGTCCGACTTGCAATCTGAATGTAAAGAGATTTCCGGATGTTTCGTAATTTCTGTCAGCTACGTACGCCTATTCGGTTACCACGTGTCAACTTTTAAAAGACAATTTCTGTCGTCAAGGTCATCGTGTTTTATCGTGTATAATTGATTGCAGATAACATAAATCAGAAAACCGATTAAACGATATAATCAAAATCTACGGTACAAGCGAAAGAAAAGCGATAAAAAATGTGACAGTCGACGCGATGCCAATAAATATGAAAATGCACGGAACCAAAAGCTTAATGTACAAATTTACGATAACATCTGTATCTTTTATACATATATGCAAATATATTCGTGTCAGTCGATCGACACGTTATAATACAAATCTGAGTACGATTAACGCAAGGCGACATGCTAATTATAATAACCAGATAATAATTCAAGTAAAGGTACAAGTGCACGAATGATAATGATACAAGGGAGCGATGCAAAGGCAATCGGAAAGAAGTCGCGTTAATTAAATGGTAACTAACCTGGCACGTATACTTTTCATGGTAATCTTCTCTGTGGTATTTTCTTGACCGTACGGCAGAAAAAAAAAACTGGCTAAGTACACAAGGCCCGCGGCTCGCTTCGGGTAAAAAGTATAACTAGCTGACCGCATAATATTCACGAAAATATATCCGTACCTGACAATAACAAGCGTAGGATCAACCGAGTCTGATTACAGAGCAGCGGTCCTATTACGATGCCAAAAACGACTCTGGTAACGGCTACCTGGAGGAAATTTCAAAAATTACTCGGCAAAATTTCTCCCGCTCTTATTACGTGGAAAACGTATCCGAATTGTAAATCGTATCGAATCGCAATTTCAGTAATTTTTTCTTCCTCGAACGGTAAAAATATTTTCGTAATTCGATTACCTTTGTAACTTTCCGTTCTCGACGTTCCAAATCCATCTTCGTTCATTTTGATGTTCTTTCGGCACGGCAATCCATTAATTCCAGCTTTTGCAACTTTAAGTATCGACTTTCATGGCCATTAGACGACATGTCTGTGATTCCTCGGCTTTCAGTCGCGTTATCGCTCGTCTATACGTTTCGTCGACATTCCAAATTTAAATTCACCAAATGTCCAGCTGGACAAATTGTGAAGTATAAATTAAATAATAGAAAAAAGAAAGAATTCCAGATTTCTTCGGGGTGAAGCTGGAAGGAAGGACGAAAGTTAGAGATAAAATATGTTGAGCTTCGACAATTTTCAGATATTATTTAGTCAGAATTGACAACATTCAAGCTACTACGATTTCACTGGAAGGCAGCTTATTGTAATGGTCGATGCAACTGCAAACAATCAATTAGAAGAAAAAGAAAAGTCTTATTCTGTTAAAAAATTGTTCATTTGTCTTGTCTTCTTCTGCGAGTATGTACGTATGTATATCTGTTGGAGAGGCACATGTTTGGATAAAAAAGGACGAAAGAAAAAAGATGATTGATCGAGCAAAAATGTTTGATGGTTGCAGGATGTTTAAATTGTCAAGTCACTGGAGCAGAATATCTGAAAAGTTTGCAGGAACACGAAAAAGGAAATTGAACGAGAAATTCAGGGAGAGTCACGAGAGATTGGCTGATAATTGAGTTAACGAACGAAACTGCATTTAAACGAGGCTGCTGCTAAAGCGTTGCTCGATTAAATATTCCCGCAGAATCGAGTTATATATCGTGTCGGCAATAAAACTCGAATCTTCTTTATGGGAAACGAGAATGCTTAAGTAATTTCCTTCCAATGACACACTAAACTAATATGGAAGAGAACTATATCCGCGATAACTGTACATCTTTCTTTCACTTTGAGTATGTATATCGATACTCCGCGGAAAGTACAAATTAAAGGAGAGTTCAGACGACCAATGTCATTGCCAGTACAGGGTGTCCCGCAACATCGAGCAATCACTATGACGGTGGATTCTGTAGATGGAAATAATAAAAAAAAAACATCGTACAGACGCACACCCTGTTTGACCTTGTTTTTGGGTTATAGCAAATTTCTTATTTAATAAACCGCATCTGCGTATCGTCGCGAGATCAAAATAATCTGCTTGCGTAGGGACGCGAGATTAGAGACATTTCATCATTGACTGGAAGCGTTTAGAATACAAGGGCCAACGTGGAATGATCGGATTCTGTTTGCAAATTTGCAAAAAGGTGCACCTACTTGCACCTTTCGATAGAATTGTTCCAACCCGTTATAACTCGAAAACAAGGTCAAACAGGGCATATGTTCGTATGAACTTTTTTTATTGCTTTCATGTGCAGAATCCACCGCCGAAACGGTTCCTCGATGATGCAGGACACCCTGTAATTAAGGTTTTCAATATTGTATCGTCAATATCGTATACATATGTACATTGATCGCCTAGTTTAGAGGGTCTCTTACGTATGATCGTGTTGATAAATAAATATCGTCTTCTTCAGCGGAGAAATGGATAATATTCTCATAAAGAAGATGTACAAGGTAATGTTTGATTAAAATAATAGAAAAAGATAAAATGGAAAATTTTCAAAATGAGTACAAGACGATAAGAAGAGTCGTACCCACGACAATTTCACATTTGATAAATCAAAGAGTATTAATTGATAAAAATACAGTTGCAACGAAAAGTTCTTCTCCAGAAAAGAAAAGAAAAACGAAGAGAAGGCATTTCTCAAAATAGAATTAAAGAAAGATTGAAAAGCTACTAATCGAGACAAATTAATATATAATTTCTAATTCTCAACAACCCTTAAAATTTTCTTACCTGCAGATTCTTTGAAACTCGCGGTATAAGACACGACCGGGATAAAGGGTACATTAAATGACCGTGCGAATATATAATTAAAGCAATTTCTTCAATTACTATGATCTTTCCGGGCTCGTGAATTATCGTTCTCTGTGTGCAGTCGCACATTTTGGCGTAAACCCTTCTTCCCGCTTATCAACGAACGATCAATAAGACGGCTCGGACTAATGTGCTCAAATTATTGATCTTGTACTTATCTGGAGGTCGTTACAAAGTAGAAAGGAGTAACTGATCCCGATTACGATTTCTCCTCTCAATGCCATGAAAAACGTCGACACTTTCACAAAGCGGCGTGTGCAGCTGTTGAGAGAGGAACTCCCCGTATCTGGAAATGGTGGATAAATGCCGACAGGGTGAGGCTGTTCCTCCGTGTCCACGTGCCACCTCCTATTTCCTCGATTATCGCCGCAATTATCTGAAACTTTGTATACGTGTTTTCGCAATTACCAGAATATATGTATATCGGTCAATTGCAACCGAGAAGCACGTGTTATTTATTATATAAACGTATTATGCGTGTAGGAAATATTAAAAAGTGAAACAGCGTGTGAATATATATCAAAAGTGACAATTTCACTTTAAAATACGATTTCACCAAAGTTACTGTCGAATATTATATATTAACTTGAAATAGTTTATACGTGCGTGTACGTTTATGCGCGTTTCGCATTAACGTCTGCGTTTGGGGACAAGGGATATTATCCTTGTACTTTCCATTCCTTATTCAAATTCCATTCTTAAACTGTACGAAGCAGTAATGTAATATATATTTATAATTCTCCAAAATCAAAGATTTTATTCGATTGAATTATCTCGTAGGAAATTTGAAAATGTATAAAAGTATAGGTAAGGAATATACAGGGTGATTGGTAACTGGTGGTACAAGCGGAAAGGGGGTGATTCTAGGCGAAAAAAGAAGTCGAAAATATAGAATAAAAATTTTTCGTTCGAGGCTTTGTTTTCGAGAAAATCGACTTTAAATTTTCGCTGGGTACGCGTGCGGTACGTTATAACGGATCTCACTGTAGATCGTTGTCTCGATGGAAAAATTAAAAAAAAAAATTAAAAAAAAAATTTTTATTCTATATTTTCGACTTCTTTTTTCACGTAGAATCACCCCCTTTCCGCTTCTACCACCAGTTACCAACCACCCTGTATATGTAATACGTAGAAACGTATAAAACATCTCAAATATTCATTTATATAATTCGTTATAATATTCAACGAGCGAAACAAATCGTCATTAACGTGAATTTCAGTTATTTCCATAGAATTTCCATAGAAACCCATAGCCTGATAACGGCGGACGAAAGGAAAATAAAATACTCGCGCACTATTTTTACATTAATAGTCGAGCCGAAAATGGAATTACATAACAGAATCATTAACAAATCTTGCAACGTTTCTTCCCTTACAAATTACCCTTGTCTCGATTTGGAAAGGCAGCAGCATCGAGTTCATCACGATTCCTTTGTTCATTATCGGCATCATTATGAAACATTGTTCGTACGGTCTTTTCATCATAAAGGGCACACGATCGATGCCATACCGAAGGAGAAACCGAGCCCGAAGCTGGCATTTGCGTTTCAATTGCCGCATCGAAGCTTTAAACCGACAATTTATGCGAATAATGCCTGGAAATTGTTGAAACAACGAGGCAGACACCGCGATCAAAGAGAAAACGCCAGCTCGCAGCGACCAACTCGCGTGCATCGTGAACGAAACCTGCCTCGCGTAACAACACAATCGATCTCCTTTAAAAAACCACCGGAGGAACGGCTTAAAAAGGTATAAAAGCGTCTCTGTAAGAAAGTTGCAACCGATCGAGATGTCAGCCTCTTTGATTTTAATTGTCTAATCCACGTGCTTTAACTATTTGCGTATTTCAGCTGCGAGAGGAATATTAACGTTGTATTATAATGCATAAAAATAGCGTTGTATTTACGCAAATAATTAGTTTAATAGCGTAAAAGTTAGATGTTCTAAATGTGGAAGAATTTATGAATGACGAGCGTTATTAACATCACAGTCGAAAATCAAGATTCAGAAACATACACATAGCTCTATACGAAAGCATTTCAACGCTTATTATTTTTTATACTTTTTATGAATTATATTGTATGCGTGTTATACAAAACATTTTGCAAACATACGCTCCAACGAGAACCATAGAAACTATAACATATTTAGTACAAATATTAAATGCAAGTTGAACAACCAAATATTCGTTATTAATAATCTCATATAAAATTCTTCTATATGTCTGTAACAAATGAAACTCTGATTAGTTCCAACTTTGACCAGTATAATGATAACGATGTTAACGAAATTTTATACACGTCATGTATACATAACGGTTTGCTACGATAGGCGTTGGAATAGCTTGTAGTTGGAATAGCCACTGTAGAGAGGAACGACTTTAGGATCGAAGATTAGCATTAACTTTAGAGTTAGAACGATAGGAACAACCATCGTCGAGAGTATCAAAGGTATCGAATCCTTGGAGTTTTCGATGTTTCCAAACGACCTAATAAAACACTCGTTCGTCATACATACTCGAGCGTTTGACGGCGACTAACGCGAAAAGAAATCGTTATTACGAGTAACAGTGCTCGTTCTGTTCTTTTACGCGTGTTATTGCTGGCTAAGACGCGCAACCGCGCAATGATTGGTCGCCGATGGAAGACCATAAGCTTCCAGGAATCAGCGCGGTCTCTCGTAGCCATCTCGTGCCGGTTTTGGTCGAGTCGGCGGCGAGGTAAGTCCAAAAACGAGCGGAGCCAGCCCAATCGAGAAACTGAAATATCTGATCCGGATGATTCTTTCGCGGGCCCCGTTTCTTTTCTCTTCGATACGCACTCGTCGCCGCGTATTCGCAGCTGTACGCCATTTACGGGCTTACGGTGGCACGCCGTGCCTTTTTTCCCCCCCTTCCGTTTGGTACAACGCGTCCCCCCTTCAACAACAGCGACAATCTTTACTTCGTTCAACTTTATGCTTTTATGGCTTCTCGTTCGGTGCGATATTCCTCGTATTTGGGAATTTCTTAAGCTGTTAATGCGCTTCTGTGTCGCGTGTACCATCTCTGGTACACGCTGAGCTTCTCTCCGAGTCATCGACATCTCTGATGAATGTAAAACAGAGAATGGTGTCTAGGATGTGTTATTAACTAGAAAGGAACGACTAAAGGTAGATAGAGTCGTTTAAAAATGTTGACATTTTCTACCAATTAAGTATTATCTTGTAACAGGATTAGGATAAACGTACAAATTATTGTCACAATTGCGTTACGAGATACTATTCTGGCAAGATAATGCGTCTTCATATTAATCTAATTTCCCATTAAAATATAACGTTCTTCGCTAGATTGTAGTAACGAAAAGACAATTCTGATCTACTGGCGGTTGGCTGCAGCTTTTCCTAAACGTTGAATGAAAACAAACGCGAAGTAAAATTTTGATGTAAAACAACGAAAGTGGAGTAAACGTTGGATGAATCTACAGACATTGCGGGGAAAATTAATCGATGTTCGCCGCTGAAATATATCTCATCCAAAATATCCCTACGGGCCCAAGGTTTACCGCATTCCTGTCACGAAAATATCCTTGCAAATCATTAATCAAACACTGGAAAAAGCATCAGATGATAAAGTATCTTCGTTTACACCTTACAACCGCGATACGAGTAACGTATTCTTCAGTCAAAAAGTTCATAACGACCAATCGATAACTCTTCCGAGGATGAAAAGGAAAAGAAACGAAAGGAACAAAACCTTTCCGCGACCCAAGACTTTCTACCGAATTAACATCGATTTCAGGATTGTAACGAAGCACGATTAATTGATAACTGCGAAGAAAAAAGAAACCATAAGTTTATAAGCATCGGAACGTGCAAACAAATCGAAACTCGAGCTGATCGTTCCAAAGCGATAAAGTTGTGGCGTAAAGGGGAACAAGCAAAGAAAAATGGGAGGTGTTTAATGGTTAATTGGATATAAGCAGGAACGAAAGACGAAGAAACGTTAGCCAGTCAGCTGGACGGTAACACGGTTAAATAACTGGGTCGATGTCGCGCGAATCCGATTTCGATCGGATCCGATCGTGCCACGAAATCGCGAAAATGGATTTTCGTTTAAGACTGCGAACATCATGCAGCATATTGTTCATGATGTTCGATAAACGCTGTTGAATCGTGTATGGAACTATACTACGTCATATCTCATTGATGGAATACAGGAAATAGTTTGGATAAATATTTGAAGAAATTAACGAGAAACATACAAAGTATATTTATGTCAACTTATTCATAATACCATGTAAAAATACTAATTTTATAAGACAAAATTATACGTAGTAAAAATAATGTACCGTATATACTTCAGAATAAATTACCGTTACCAAGATGATAAATATTACTATATGGTATACGAAACTTACCAAGTTTCAGGACATTCTTACACGAAATTATCAATTTTAAATTTTCCTGTCCGCATTACCGTCATCGTCGCAACTTCAACAGAAACAAAATTGTCCTCCAATCATCATCACGATACCCCATAGAACGTAAACTCTTTCCAAACACGCCAAAAGCGACGGCGTGACGCTTCAAGAATACTTATCTCGAAAAAGACTTTCCTCTTAGCCCGGAGGTGTAAAGTAACGCTTATAAATTTTCCAAAAGGACTTTCGAATCTGCTTATACATCAGCCGTACGCTACAGCTTCGAATAAAAGGGAGCTTATCTGACCCGGAAACGTTTCGTTTCGTAATCACAGGAGAAGCGGACGCTGTTTCACGGACGCATGCCGAAATGGAGCGAGAGAGTGAGTAATTGTGGCGTACGCGATTACCTGTGCGAGAGAGCGATCCGCGTGGCAAGGCACCTGTTGATATTTCCAAAGTTTCCGCGAGCAGAGACAGAGGGACCTGTTTCGCGTCACGCTCCAATAAACCTCGTCGATAGCAGACGTTCGTTACGAGAGCTACAGCGAATTGCTCACTACCAGAATCATATATTATACGACGCTCGATTTGTCCAAGATAGCACACTCCAATGAGTTTCCGATACGCACGAAACTTTGCATTTGCTATTTTTTGGTACACTATTTTTTTTTTTTTTTTTATTTTGCTCAAGCCCCTTGACCTTATGATCATCTGTAACAAGCACAGCCAACTAATGATTCTACAGAATAATCGTATACGACGGTTCGTAAGAGTATCGGAGCATTTAATATAGAAAAATTATTATAAACACGTTATGCGTATTATGAAAAATTTTCAGAAATTTTATTAACGTTTATTCTCGTTTATGTGGTTTTGTGTCGTTGTTATGCCTTCACATTTCGTGGTTGTAAAAATTCTCGATCGACGAACGACATTGTTTAACAGGCTAAAGTATAGTTTTCACGTAACAACCCTATTTATGACGATATATTATCCTGCAACATCTAGCCTCGAATCGAAGGCAACGCCGTGAGTTATCTCCCATATATTTCGATCGAGTATAGCGATTAAAAATTATGAAGCGGTTAAACAAAGCTCGTATCCTTGAGACCGACGCAATTTACCGCTGTTAAAATCGAGTTGATCGCGAGCTGTACCTATCGTATGCAGAGACAACATCGAACGACAGAAAGGAAGGAAACGTGGGTCGTGTAAAACGGAAATGGAATCCACGAGGTATTATCTGTACCATCGTCTGCTTCATTGGACAACCTGAATATGCATAGCGTTCTGTCGAGTACCGAGAGCCCATAAAAAATACGCTCAGACAACCATCTATTTAATTAGATGCAAGTATACATTTCGCAGGTGTGCTCCTATACTATCTCGCTATACTTTGCTCGAACCGTGCGACATCGAACTGATCGACCGTGTGAACCGATCTATAGCCACGATGGCCACGACAGAACTTTATTATTACCCGTATAAGTGTTAAAAACAACTGGAATTACTATAAATTGTCGATTCGTTAATTTCTTAACATATCGTAATGATCAAATAACGCGTAATCTCACGCAACGACATTCCGACGAGACGTATACATTATCGCATAATGATTCACTCTCGTTCCAATATTCTTTTCTACGCTGAATTCTATCGCGTCTGATATTGGTCTGGCAATTAAGTGATCGCGGATTTTGTCATTACCACCTAATGACAATATACGCAATCACTTAGTTGCCAGTATATCATAATATCGAACAATTCTATTGTAAGATCTACTGTACGTTGAGTAGTAGCAGCAGCTCAAGCGGAAGACACGTGCTAGACACGATCGTTTGGAAGCAACCGACAAACGGTAAAAAGAAACCGTGTACTACACCGCGGAATGCACGTGTTGTGTCGCAGCAAAAATTAAACTGAAAATACTTCAGAAGTTCCCGCATACCTAGACGCAACAAGTGTCAACCGAAGTTATTTTTAAATTTCTTGAAAGTCGAGGGTGACTTTTCTCACGCACGTGCAACAAAAGGCAACCCCAATTCCTTCTCCTTCAGCTATACACCTGTATTCTTCCGTTGTTAACAGGCTCGTAGTGTTCCTTCGATATCCGTTTTTCAAGCTGATTATTCAAAACGAATGGGTGTTACGAATGCAACAGCCGATGGAGCCTAAACGCTTATTCGAATAGCCGCTAAGCATGTTTTCGTGTTTGCGATAAAGTAAGGTTGAATAGTTAATCGTTCGAATATCTTATTTACTTGAATACCCTGAGAAACGATCTAACGAACGTACCGTGTCCATCGACAGTTTCAGAAAGTTTCTTAAGTTTAAGAAAAGTACAAAAGAATCGTCGATTTTTCGCCGTGATGATACACTTTTTCCCAAAACATAAAAAATCTTTGCTGCTTGTTGGAAAGAAGAATGACGTTGGAACATAAAAATTGAAGCATCGTTCGCAGCTGCGTTTAAGCGAATTAATCGAATCGATGTTTATCTAGTTACTGAAAATTATCGCGTAACTATCGTTAAAAAAATACTTATTACACGTGGTAAGTGGTGTCTCATTGGCAAACACGCTATTATTATGTTTAAAAGGCCGTAGGGTAGAATAATTGTGAAAATAGCCATATGAAAAATGACGAGATCGTTTAATTTTTTCGATGGGGTCACTTAAAAAAGATAAGAAATTCGATCTTGGTGAAAGCGTGCCTGCAAGGATTGAGACAAACGACTTCGAAATAACCTGCGTCTATACGTATACACGGCATTGTGAAAATGTTTTAGACCACCTGCTACAAGATAAATTTTTATTACCTCGCGAACGAATTTAATGCTACAAGGTATCGTTTTACCTCTTTATTATGACCGGACAATATATAATGCGAACATATCTAGTTGTCTGTGTGAGATATCGATCGCTGTTAAAAATCGATCGTTTTATCGGAATTACATAAAACCAACTTTCTTATAATTTTCGCAGTATATTCATATTACCTTATTAAGTGGCCATTAAACAAATCAAGTTTCTCTTATCTCTTCTTTTTCTTCTTTTAAATAATCGTACTTAAATTCAATAACAAATTAAATTTCTACTTTGTAGTAGCAGACTTATTAAAATTTCCTCCTTGCAATTATTTTAAAACTTCGTTTACCGATCTGTTAAAAAATTCTGCTTTCGGTGTCGCTATATTCGTCCGCTTCGATATTTTCCTCATATTTTGTACCAAGCTGTGTAATCTCGTCCAAGTAGACATTTTTTTCGATTTTTCTATAGAACTATAACTAAACGATTCTTGCGAAACTGAACAGACAATGCAGAGAATAAATACCAATGAACGAATAAAGAAACGTTGACGAGGATGCGCGACTTGGAACAGTGACATAAAGCCAAACCCTAAGGAGACAGAGAGATCGAAAACGTGGAGGCCAAGTTGGAACTGAAAGAAAGGGACAGTAAATCGAGCGGAACGAAGGGAGCAAAACAAGAGAGGGAGATGGGAAGAAACAAAGTAACGCGAACACGAAAGAGGAAAGCGATGTAACGAAGAATCAGAGCAAGTCGCGAAGAAGTAAAACACAAGGAACAAGAAGCAAGAGCAGAACGAGCGAGAGAGAAGAAAAATAAGAGGCAGAGAGACGCAGGAGATAGAGGAGGACGTATAAAAAGCAAAGGAAGAAAAGAGTACGCGAAATACAGGACAAGAGAAAGAAGCAGAAGAAGTCAGAGAGAGAGAGAGAGAGAGAGAAATTGCAAAGAAGCTCGCTTCGTGCATAATGCAGAAGAAGAAAGTAAATGTAAGGATGAGGAAGGAGGAGAGGACGAGGGAGAAGGACGAAGAAGAAGGAGGAGCAGAGCACGAGCCATGCGGCTCCCGCACCATCTGTTGCACCGTTTCGCTGCACGCCGAAGACGGTACCCGGTACACGCTCAGACTTCGTGGGGACACCATATGCTCTCTCTCTGTTGCATCGGTCTACCTACAGCCGTTCCGATGCAGACATACCTCGCATATGTAATGTTCTACCGGTTTTCTCAATCACACCGTTTCATCATGATTTCCGTAAGCCGTGTGCCGTGTGCCACGTACCCTGCACAGTACATGCCCCTCTCAGTTTTATCGCACCCTATTCACCGGCTCTCTCCTCAAGAAACATTTTCATCGCGGAATTTCTAACGTGCTTTACGGTCGACTACCGTTTACGCGAATTTATCGAAAGAAATTTAGTGCGAAGAATTAGGTATTAAGAACATAATACATCACGTTTCTTCGATGTCTTTTACGAAAGGTCAACGTATTTGATTAATTCTACATCGAACTATCCATGTGATGATTTAACCTAAAGAAGATATTGATAATACTGATTACGAGTGATATTAATTAAAGGAAGATTATAGTTTCGTGTACTAGAAAATACAGGATAAAATGTGTCCAAAATGATACGATTTTTCCGACTCTCTGCAACATCGTGTTCGTTCGTTCGATCATTAATACGAGTAAAATTGTACGTGTTTATATATTATAATTGACATAACGCTCGACAACAGTCCACATAATAAAGTAAAGTCGGATAAATCAGACATCGAATAAATCTTCGTTGCAATGAAGTTCGTATAAATGAACTCCCACTGTATCCTTCGATTGGACAAATGGTCACGCAAAGATAGGTAGGTTTCTCTTTTACAAGTTAATTCGACGAGATGGCTTTCTCAACAAAGGATAAGGCTTTCTCTGGAACCACGTCAACTTCTATTAATCATGCTACTGTGAACACTTCGATGAATATTCATATATAAAGTATATATATATATATATATATATACATATACATGGCAGATCAATGACGTGATAACTGCAGCCAGTTTCGTACAAATGAGCGATGTACCGTTTCGAAAATTATTCGTCCTCCAGATGTATCTTGTTTTGACAGAACCAGTAATTCACAAAATGAAAAGCGCCGGGGTTTCTTTTATTGCGAGGGAGAGAAAATGATGGGCAGGGCGAAATGCTTGAGACGACGTTTTCGAATTTATGATTCTCTTCTTCGATGATACAACCTTGAACTCGCTATTCTTCTGACTTTTGTACTTTGACGAGATTTCTAAAAACCACTTCTGGAGGATGATAGAAAGTTTATCGATATTCCATATGGAACGTTCCAAAAATTTCATTTTGACGAAAAGTTAAGAGCGAAGTGTGCGAAACGAGACGTACGTTCCGTATATTTTTTACACCCGAAAATTTCTTAGCGATTTTTTTCATTGCGAGTTAGTTACCACGCGTAACGCATCGAAGGGTAGTCCTGACGTTAAAACACGATATACAGAAATATGCGAAATACCCGAGGCAAAGCGCTCATTTACATTTCTCTCGTTTCACGCTTATTTAGCGGGCGAAACAAATCTCTACTTTTAGTTCCCATTTCTTCGATCGCATTTATAAAAATATGAAACTGCATATAAACATCCGCAATCTAGTTACATTATCGCGAAGCGTTCTACGCGACAGACGGAGGGAACGATCAGCCGAGGGCGACTGCAACTGTCCCCCGAGGCTAGCACGCGTCGCCACGTGGCCAGGTAACGAAAAAATGAAAGAGGAGCAAGAAAGGTAAAAGCCATCCTCGAGGAACAAACTTATATATGTACTTTTGCGTGCCGGCCTCGTTTCATGCTCCCGATCAGTGAAATAAAATTTGATTCTCAATCGGGCGTGGCATTTTGTTAGGATTACCACCCCTCTGGTATCACAGGCTCGAATGGTTGCAAGTTTCAACGATGATATATTTTCACTCAAGGGCGTTTTGATTGCGTTCCTAGGCTTTATTCGATACCCTGATTATGTTTCGTTGATACGCCGCGATGTCATTTGCGGCGTTTCATTTTGATTATATTGAAAGTCTTATATTCCACTAAAACTTGAACAATATCTCGATAAATGCAACGAATGATAAAAAGCTCAGTTTCATAATCATTTAACTGCACGTTTTGAAGAAACGGATTAATAGGATTATTTAAGAATCAAATTACTCGAGTATCGAGTATTTCTTAAGTAATTATTTAAAGAAACGATTTAAACACAGATAACGTTATTCAGTAATTATTACTTTAATTATACTATAATTAGTACTTTGTAGTAATACACGTTTAAGAAACACGCAAAATTCTATTACATATTCTATAATTGTGAAAATATTTTGGAAGCAAAAGCAGTTTGATATAAACATCTTGTAGCATTTGCCGTTTTATAAAACGAACGAGTAGAAAGAAGATAGGTAAAAGAACACACGTAAATGCAATCACTGATGACAAAGCATCTGTCCCGTATATTGGTTCTAAAACCATATATCTATCCCCATATAGTCTGTCACGTGATCTCAGAACGTTTTATA
Source organism: Bombus huntii (assembly GCF_024542735.1). Taxonomy (NCBI): domain Eukaryota; kingdom Metazoa; phylum Arthropoda; class Insecta; order Hymenoptera; family Apidae; genus Bombus; species Bombus huntii. The sequence goes on along the minus strand of NC_066251.1, from coordinate 2,291,091 downwards.
TTGCCACTCTGTATTTGCTGTGGGTTATATGCATGGGAACTTTCGAAAAAGCAGATACTCACGCGTTACTTAGCTTGATCAGAACGCGTCACATTCATTTTTATGACAAATATTTGCGCCATTTAATTAAGAACCTAGAAAACTTGCAACTTGTATACCATCCATCTCAATTTATATGTATCGTAACATGTTGTTATCATTGCCGTGGATAATTAAATATTATATAACCAGTGATATGCTTGGGAAAAGGAATTTAAAAAATATTTTCTAGTCTACCATTACTTCTCTAAAAAATTAGACGAAACGCAGGAGGAACTGCATAAACATCCACAGTCTGTTTATTACACAAAACGAAGATTTACAAGTTCTTGCAAAAGCAGTTGCAGTTTATCAAACTGTTTAGCAAATGCAACCTTTACCCGAGCGATAGACTCTAACGAAGGGCGAACACAAATCCAGTGAAAATTTTCTCTGTTCGTAGCAACAAAAGAAGTAGTAATAATATCCAAATATATATACAATAGGTGTATAAATAATATATTAACAACTATGGAAGCTCACATAAACATGCTATGGAAGAAGGCGCGATATTTATTTACATCGATAATATTTTCGAATAATATTTCCTACCAATTCGCAAGCTTTCGTGAATGACGACCAGGTAAGCGAGAAAGATGTTGGTCTTGTCCGAACGTTTCAGAGAATACAATTCATACGCATACATGTTACGCATACAACCGTTAGGCAATCGAGCAACGCTGATGGGGCTCCTCTTTGTAGATTCATCCAATTAGGATCTCGGAAAATCGGGCGTGTCTGATCAAAGTGTGAAATTCTGTTTGCCACATGGCACGCGCCTGTAGACAGATTGTTGGCGAGAAATTAGCAAAACTCTTTGTTCCTTTGCGGCAAAAACCTTATCGTAAGATCGTAATCGAGTTTCGCAGACGCTATAATTAACTTTGCGATTAATTCGCTCGTAGGAATGCAGAGAACCACACTACCTCTTAAAGGCAGTGTGACTCACTTTCTTGATAACTTGTTAACCTACGAATCGCAGTAACAATCTTCTTCGATGTTCTTGCATTCTATCTTTGCATTGCAAATGGAACGTAGCTTCAGTATTTTTGAACGATACAGACAATTTTTACGAATACGTGTATCATACAAAACGTATCATTCGGTGATCTTCTTCTCTGTCTAAATCGATAGAATTGAATACTCTAAACACGATACAATTAAACGGTACTATTAGTAGAGTAGTACAACACTAGCTACAAACAACATTGGTTTTGAGTAAATGTACATCTCAATAGAGAGCTGTTCGCAGACTTCCGAGCAACGACGTCGAACATGAATCTTCCTTTATTTCGTGGCGATCCAATTAATGCGCCACATGACGTTTCCGACGAGCGGAAATCGGTGAAGGGGCCGCTGGCCAGAGAGAAACGAGCAAGAGAGGGCACACGGCCAGACGTCGGACTCCTGCAGGGTCTAAGTTAATTGTTAATCGGTAATCCAGCTCGATCTATCCGCCACGCTACCGTCCAACCGTCAGCTGGCTCCTGCGATTTTTCGAATCCGAAAAACGTTATCCTTTCCACTTTCAACCGCATGATCGTCACTCTACTATTAAACGTAATGTGCTTCACGAAAGTATTCCGACGCTTACCATAGAGAGCCTCGATGTATTTGAAATTTCATTGCCACTGTCGCGATTATCTTGGTAGAACTGAAAACCTGATCTTAAAAATCTGATCACGAATATAAAAGTTGTAAGATATTTAGTAGAAAATTAGTACATAGCCTGAGTAGCCATCCTAAACACGCAAATACGTGTCAAGGACGATTCCATTAAATATCGAGGCTTACTAATACAGTATGCAACAAAATACATTATTGCAATATCCTTTGAAAGGTAGTTTAGATTTATAGTACCGTGGCTCAACAAAGAGCCACTACGTATTACTTTAATTACGAATTTATCATTAATTCGTACCTTTTGGTAAAATTCTCATTACTGGTTCTTACAAATCGTCCAAAAAAGTCTCTGAATGCTTATTCAACACGGAGTGATCTCCGTTCTATCGTGTTTCAACCAAATTTCCTCGCGAATAACCAAACGTAGTAGCCGAACCAGTGTCGTCGTCGAGAATGAGCTTTTTTGCGAGCACGATGAGCAAAGGAAGAAGAAGAAGCAGCGAGACGTAAGTGCACTCCCATACAGCCGGTTTTCTGGCGCATAACGCGCGTTCCTCTCCGTGGTTCTCCAGGCGAAAAAGGAAGAGAATTCTCGGTGCGGTGTCTCGGTGTTCGGATTTCATGGTGCCAGGCCAGAAGACAGAGAAAGTCTCAACTCCCGTCGTCGGTGGCGAGAACGTGGTGACAAATTAAAATGGGCGAGAGAGGCAGGTGGTACTATCTCGGTGCTTCGTTTTTAAAGTTATGTATGCCGGGCCAGTTTTCGGTACCATGTGCCGTAAGAAGAGACATTGCAATTCGTATCGTCGCAAAACATAAACTTCTGAAACGCTGTTTCTTTTATTAATGAGTCTTGTCCATACAATGACCAAATGCTCGAATATACGTCGTGAGTGATAGTTCACTTTCCTGCCCCCGAGTCCCGTTCATATCAATCGGGAATATCTCGATCGATATTTGTATGCAATGCCTGACCTCGATAGTTACACAATAATTTATTAAAAAATCATAAATATGTGCATTTAATTTAGTCATTAATAAATTATGTTTTTATTGACCTGCAGTAAGGGAAGAGGAAGCGAGCGGAAGTTGGGATGGGAATGGAAGAGGGAAGAACTGGAAACGATAAAACGGTTCACATGTCTGCAGATATTATTTTAAAGAGGTAGAAGTTTGGAAGGGAACATAAGGGAAAAAGAATATAAAGAAAATACAAATTTAAGAATGATTTTAAGTTAAGAATGTACATGTTTGGGGAATGTGTGGGTGGAAAAAGAAAAGGGATGCGGGGAAGATAAGGATAAGATATATAAAGTCAGTATTAAGCTTGGATAGATATACTTACTGGACTACATGGTATTGAAAGAGACGCAGAGAGACAGGATAAGAATTGAGGCAGGACAGAGGGCAATGAAGTTCGAGGAGAAAGTAAAGGAAGAAGAGAGAAGAGAAAAGGAGAGAAGATCGAGCGAGAAGGGTATTCACGAAGAGTGAGCCAATTTGGAGTCGAATAGCTTAGAAGCGAAGGTCAAGAGACAAACGAAAAAGCTAAGAGGGAAGAGAAAAGCAAATACAAGTCCAATATAACAAGATAAGAGGTGCAAAGTATAATGTGAGGTACAAGCAAATAAGGACAAATATACGGGCGAGATATTTGGAAAAAACTGGGGATGGAAATAATCAACAGCTCACAGCAAGGGCGAGATGTGGTAATATAAAAAGATGGAATAGCTTTTGGCTATGGGCACTGGGAAGAAAGGAAGTGCGAGATTTGCCATGAAGGATAGAGCACGTTGGAGCATATGGTTAGAGTGTTAGAGAATGCAAAGAACTGGGAAGGGGGAACTTCAAAGTGAATGGAAGGGAAAGAGAAGAGGTAATAAAATGGCTGAGGGAAGTGGAGAAAAGAAAGAAGGAGCAAGAGAGAAAAAAGAAAGTCTATTCAAGGGGACAGGTGAAAGGATAATAAGAGAGAAAGAGCAAGAGTGAAGAAATTAGCCCAAGTGGAATAAGTAAAATTATACGCTTATGTATAAGTATAGTCATTAGATTAAGCAAATTTTCAGGGTTGTGGAGCCGAAAATAAAGATATAGTATGTACAAATTACGTCTTTATATAGTTTCTGATATAATAAGCTCCTTTTCAAGATCAAGATATGAGAAAGGTAAGCGAGCAGAAGGTAAAAAGAGAGGAGGAACGTAAATGACAATGAAAGAATAAAGGAAAATGTGGAAGCACGATAAAGAGAAGAAACAAGAAAGATAGATAGAAGATGGAAAACGAAGCAGGAAGATTATTATAGAAGAGAAAGAGTTTAAAGAGAAAAGGAAAAGAGTACAAACCTAATCCTGGCAATATGAAACGATACGTAAAGAAACGCAGTGAAATAGGAAGAAAAGAAAAAAGTAGTTACAAAATGGAAAAAAGAAAGGAAGAATGGAAAGGAGAAGTGAAAGGAAGAGTGGAAGTAGAGAAAGCTGCGAGAGAGAAAGAAGGAGAGAGAAAATGGAATCGACGGTGCGTGACCCCCTTGGGAAGGGTCAAGTAACGGAAGTAGAGCTCGGCTCTCGACCCTCGAAAACCAGTGGGTCGCAGGGATGAGCACCAAATTAACCGGCAGTTCAATCCAACTGGCATCCCTCGATATATAGGCATCATCGACATGGATCATCGTTCTGCACCGTCACCATATGTCGTGCAGGTGAAGACACACGGTACGTGCCAATATCGAAAAAACGTGACTAGCAACTACACGCCTTACCCTCTGACTGATCGTGCACCCTCAAAATGGATGGAATGCGACAAATTTCAAAATTACCGAATTAAGATTCTGAATTTGGTTATTGTTCGATAGAAGATTGAGATTAAGATTTTTAGAAATGAATTTATTCAGACTAAAAGAAGATAATCTTTTATTTTCTTAAGGTATTGACATATATATATATATATATATATACACGTGGATATCGAAAGATAAAATTGATTATTTATAGAAAAATTTTGGGAATGTTTGTTTATAATATAGTATTCATTGTATTTTTCGAATTAATCTTTTTTATTGAAACGAACCAAATATTTCCAAATTTTTTTTAATTTTATTTATATAGTGGATGAAAGTGACACAGTGAGTTCGTAGAATCGGCCAACGATTAAAGTTTTCGCTAAATCGCTTCCATCCACTATGCGTGCTTTTTCCTTGGAATTCTACATACTTACTTAACGCATATATTACCATCTTGCTAAAAGTATGTAGAACCAGAATAGCAATATAAAATACAGTAATGATATAATTCGAGATACAAAGGAATTCAGCTAAATATGTAACGCGCAAACTAACAAGAAGGGGTGCAATCATTCAAATCGCTTTATCGAACTACAATCTCATTAAAAATGGTCGTTTTTCATTAAAAACCATGATAAATATCCTCATTCAAATTGACGACAATATTTTATCGAATTCGATTATTTTATCTTTTCTCCTTGCCAGTTTAAATCGATAAAATTGCAAAAATCAAAAGTAACATTTGTTTGATCAAACATCAAGGTTCCTTAAACTAAAAACACGTTGTAACAAAGTATAAGCAAGGCACAAACAAAATGAAAAAATCAGAAATAACATTACAATACGCGAAACAACTGAACTCGGTTCGGCTTTAACGCCAATGTCGCGTGATGATCCCGAAATGGATTTACACGGATATCGAGGGACAAGCGACGCTCCGGCACCGTCAAAGCAAAAATTTTCCCCAGGGACGATGTTCCCCTTCACTTTTGTCATTAAATGCGCATTACCGCGCTGCTTGCATCGCAATCGACTCGTCCACGTGACTTTTAATCGAATCGATCGATATCGTTACACGCGTGTTTCGTTCCGTACAGACATTTAACGACGCAAAAGTAAAATCGCCTACTAGACAATAGAACTACCTCATCCTCCCCTCTGTCTCTTCAGATCATATTTTCCTCCACTGCAGCCTATCCTATTGCTATATCGATAATCCTTATTAATCTCTAATTAGCAATCACGGTAGTTAAAATAGTTTCTCTCGTTGTTTATAATCTTCCGCCCGTTTTAGAATGGGAAATAAATTTTATGACAATCAGATGATTATAAAATCGTTGATCAGTGTTTAGATTCCTTCTTCGTTTTAGAAAACCTTTACAAAAAACGTAGTATTTTATGGATCAAGATAATCGGAAATTCGAGAGAGCTATGCGAAGCAATCAATTTTTAACGTTATGCGAAATAGAACCTATTCTTTCCACTTTTGTGTAGTGAACAGTTTTTTTATCGTTTAATCACGATAAATATTTTTTTGGTTTATATCTTGACTATAAATCTGTCGTAGGAAATACATATCAACGGTTCTATATGCGCATGTTCTCGTGCAAAAGCTCATCAAATCGAATGTCGGGTGGAAAACCAAACATCAAGATAATTAAAAGTCGCATTTTTCTTTCTTTATCTAAAATAATTGAGGCTTTCTACAATAATGACGCAACTGCATGTATACAGGTGCTCAGCATTACGGAAACACCGTACATCAACGTCACTTTCGACCGATGCCTTTATAACTTTCGACAATGAATATCGTCCAGCTCATATTGTATGCACGCATCAACGATAAACCTGCGAAATCAGCCTAACTGAATTGTTCATTCTTACGTACTATGTTCAAACTAAATTATGTACACGTTTCTTAAAGAAGCTATATAAAATTTGAAACCGCTAAAAGTTATAAATGAAATAATTAAATGAATATATATACTCGTTTTCGACTTAAGATAAATGAGCTCTTCACAAGCTCGTCTAAGAAAGTATGATTCTGTCATTGGTAACTAACAGAGAAACAATTTTTTTCACAGGCTAAGAAAGCCCAGTTCTCTCTCGAATGTTACGATACATAGGAAAAACCAGAGACTTGTACAAAAAGTGCAAAAAAAAAGATTGTCATCAAGGCGTTGAGGCGTGAGAAATGATGGGAAATTGTGGTTAAAGTTAACGACGCGAGTATACACATGCAGCAGCAGGGATTGTAAGACAACCAGAGAATATGCGGGTAGCACGATCATTCCTGCGCAACTTTGAGTACAGCCGATTTTATACCTGTACGAGAGCCAGTTGTCGGTGTCTCGGAACGTGCAGCTGACCGTTTTTCATTGCCACCTGTACAGTTCGTCTTCTTTCGTGTATACTTTTCCGTTTTGTGGTCCCATACGGGTGAATTTTAAAAATCAAAGAGAGAATTGCGTTCATTTGCCGCCCGCAGCCGAATAAATTGCATCTCCAAATTGTTCTGACATCGATATCGTCACTGTTGAATTTTTGCAACATGACCGTTTTCGTTTACTTTTACTGGTTGATTGGATACTTTTCGGTAATCGATCAATGCTTATTTATTTTATTTATATATTTAGAATGATCAACAAAGTACGTCAATTACGAGCTAATTAATTGATAACGTTCTGTGCCGTTTTCATTACTCAAGATCCATCATCTCGCGTTTAATGGTATTCTCAAAAGGAAGATTAATAGGAGCAGGTAGGCAGTTTGAAAAGTGAAAAATAAAACAGGTGCAACGTACAGTCCGGCAGCTAGACTCGTCTCATCTTCGCTGATTTATCGGCGACCAACAAAGTGTATCCTATACTTCACCTGTTGTCCTGACAGCTAACTTCATCCCTCGGCTACACACTTAAAAATTCTACTTGATAACATACATAAAACAAATTATTTAAATTTATTCAAATTTTCGAGTATTATTAATTTCCTCTTCTAATTAGCTCTTTTAATCTACTAAATTTATGCGGTAAATTCTTTTAAACTATCGAATATTTTAACGTACATCTTTTAGAATAAAAAATCATATATTATGTATGAAAAAAGTCTTTCGCACACACGTGATAGATATATCGCAAATTGTTACTTAAATATCGATAAGCTATCAAAAAGTACGAGCTTATCATTCAACCTTTCGATAATAGCATTTCGATGATACCATCGGCAATACGAGGAAGAAATCGTAAGAAAAAGCAAATTTGTATCGCTATTCTATTTATTTTAGTTCAAACCTACTACAGCGAGCATGTTAGTACGTTCGTCTGACAATCGTACTCTTCGATCAAATAACATTTTCTGCAGTTTTGAAAATAAGGGATTGTTAGATACAGAGTATGCAGGTGCGCACAAGTAATCGGCTGCAATTTTTGAAAGGTTTGGAAACATCACGTGTCCCGTAGTACTCCACCATGCGATCGGATCGTCTTTTCTGTTAATTATTTTCAAATTTATGTATCTAGAAAAACAAACGAAAAAAGGTTACAAACGTGTATTGTACCACTAAATCGTAAAAAGCTACACGATTTAATTTCTACGTTTGTATATTACCTTTCCAACTCGTGTCTTGATGGACAATTAATAACACAGTTGTCAGGTTTAACGCCCAATTCCTCAACCCTTTTATCAAACGCCGCCCATAAAATATTTGTTTCCACATTTTCATCGTTCGTTTCCGGACTACCAATCGTAGATTCATCAGAATTAGTGTTTTCATCGTCGGAAACGTTTGATTTCGTCAATATATTCTTCACATTTTCGATACATTTCTCGGAATGAAACGCAACGTCCTTGTATCTAGGATCCAAAAACGTGGCGATGGCGTAGCCGACCGACTCTTCCACGTCCTTAAATCGTGCACAGAAACATGTCAACAAACTGTCACGGAACAACGCGCCATCGGCTGACAAATCATCCATATCTTTTAAAGCAGCCTCTATACCATGAACGATAGGTATTATTTTCGAAATTGTCACGTGAAGATCAGAGAACAATTCTTTGGTCGCTTCGTGCAACGGCCGCAAAACTTTGATTATCTCCGAAATTATATTCCATTCAACTTCCGACACGGATGCTACATCTCCGTCAGGTCTTTCGTATATCTCTGGCGACGTCTCAAAAGTTGCTTCCCATTTAGATAATGCGCCCTTCTCTGCGAAAGCTTTCGATAAAACAGGTTTTAATTCGCACATGTGGTTTAGCATTAAATACGCGGAGATCCAAGAATCGGCCGCATCCCCCCATAAGTTCAACATTTTCGAAGAATTTGCAGCAAATCGCTGCGAAGCCGCAACAGCTTCGTTAATTTTAGAGTCTCGGCACTTATTTATCACGTCAAATACAACTTTCGTGTTTTTCATCGCAATCTGTACTACACGGTTCAACGTGTGACCAAAACAAGTGTTATGCGTGGCGTACGTCATAGTACAATACGTGTCGTTGTAAGTGACGACGTTTATTTTCGAACAGAATTGCCAGAGTTTACCGATTTCGTCGAGCTCGCGTAATATGGGAACCTTGTCGTCCGTTGATCGAAACGAGATCCTCAATAACTTGTGGTGTTGGACTCTATCGACACAGAAATGGACGCTTGTCGCGAGAATCAAGCCACTGCGCTTCGTATTTTCCTGCGAACTAATCGCAACGTTAACACACGTCGCTTTCGACAAACTTTCCTTGATCTCCGTGCATTTGCGCGCGTACGAGTCTGGCAAGTATTTCGAGATCAAAATACTTCTCTTTGGTATTTTGTATTTTTCGTTCAACGTTCTCACGAAATTTATGAATCCTTTGCCATTGATTATCGAAAACGGAAGCACGTCTTCTGCTATCATTTGTACCAAAGATCGAGTTATCTCGCCTGCTTCTGTGAAATTCGAAGACGATCTTCGCAGCGCATCGGACATTTCTGACGGAATTACCGCTCTGTATTTGGTCTCTGACGAACTGGATGCAGTTGTACGAGCTTGTTCCGCTTCTTTCTTACAACTAGACGAGTTCATCTCGAGAACGTCTTTGTGGTGTGTGCGGAAGTGCGACCACAGATTCGTCGTGTTTTTACAATAAGGCACTATGAGATTGCACTTGTTGCACCTGACGATTGCGTTTAATCCATCGTTTTGGTATGCTATGGAAAAATGCAGCCAAATGGCACTTCTTTTCGCACGAATCTTAGGCATATTCGATCATCGATGGTAAAACTTTGCCGTAAAACTTGTATCTTGAAATCACTAGCGTTAACAGTTCTTGTTAATATATTTGTTAATATAATTTCTGTATCATTAGTTCTCTGTTCTTTCGTTAGAAATGGTATTACTGGCTCGATGCTGCACGCTTAAAACTCTACTACGAAGATGCTACTAAAGATTAGCGATAAGGTATCGGTAACTTATCGATAATATTATTAAGATATCGATAACACGTATAAAAATAAATGGAAAATTTTGTAGCGTATCCACAAATAGGATTTCAACGCAAGATTAAACGAGTTGGAAAGAAACGTTCGAATAAAAACGTAGCATAACTGTTAAATTCATTTTGCGTTATATTTTAAATGATAAAATACGGTTCTTAAGTACTTTGATAGAATTCGTGTTGCTACTTTAGATAAAGATTATTCCTCATAAATTAGATTAAAAGCATGCTACGAGATGAATGCGAAAATAAACAATTCAGAAAAAAATGTAACTTATCATATTTCGTCCTTGCGCTCATCGTTCGTTGTAAATAAACTATAGATATTTATGCATTTACAAGGACTATTAAAACCACGAACATTCACAGAATACAGGAAAATGCAAAAACATACGAAAAATAACCAAAACATAGAACTTTTTATAATATCCAATAGTTGAAACAAATCTCTGTATTTTTTTCATAAAAGTATATATTTTCATAATAAACATCCTCTGTCTAGCTCTGAAATACTTTATCGAATTCTTATCTATTTTTATAAAGACCTACACACGAGTTCTGCCCACGAAATTCGATCAAAGCGCAATACACAACAAGCGGAGACTAATTTTTTCGTTAACCATTCGATGATCTTATCGATCATCTTTTATGAAAGGAGTAATGAATAGTCGTTTAAAGAATAATTAATCGTGAAGGAGATGTCGTTGCTTAAACTCAACGTAGTGGCTTGCGTTTAAAAGAAAAGCGATCGCTTAACAATAATGAAGTCGACGAAAGCATAAGATCTCGTATGATCATGCTTACACGAGATTAATGTCGCGACCAAACGACGAAAATGCAATTTCTTCGTACAGCAAATCCCATTCGATCATCGTCAGAAAAGCATCCTTTATCGATTCGATCGCCGATGCGGCCTGTACGAAACTTATACTCACGCACGGCACACGATATAGAGATACGGAGGAACTCAGAAATTGGCGACACAACCCCGATGTGCAGGCAGCAGCACGAGTGTGCCTTGAACTGGGCCAAGTGTATGATAATAAATAATTCGCACGCCTCACTCGATCCGGTTTAACGCAGGCTCGTCCTGTTATAGGCGTATACAGGGTGTTTCAAAAAATTGCTAACAATCGTTCGTTATAGCGCAGCCCATTAAACGTCTATGAAACGGATGCATGGAAACAGAAATTTATTCGCGAGCATTCGTCGTGACACGTATTAATTTACGATTATCTGAATATGAATAGGATATTTGAATCGAGTTAAACAATTTACCCGGTAATTCGTAAAATTCGATTACCAACAATTTTTGTCTCGTTGTTAGTGTCGCGATAAATATTAAAATATATCGTGTACTTATTTAAAGATAAGATGTTTGTTCAACTAAACAGACGATGCGTCGCTTTCTCATTTTTAATGTTTCCTTTCCGCTGAACCTCAAGCACCCCATATTTTCTCCTTCCTTCTCTGTTCTTTTATTAAAAACTAACACTGTCTCGTAACGTACACAAGTTCGATAATTTCGTACAAACGTTCCGTACAATGTTCGAGGCTGAATTTCAAGACATCGAAGCATAGCTAGCTCAAATAATCCTACCATAAGCTGTTACTTACCTACGCGTATCATCATTTGTCTCCATCGATGTCGCAGCGAATTTTTCTCTCGTTCGTAGGATGCTTCGATCCGCTTTTTAAATACAGACCGAATAAATAATCCTTCGGGCACCTTACGCACGAAACTTCGACAAATAACCTCAAAACTGAGCTCGAAATGTTTCAATGATCGTGTATCAGCGCGCGTAAGTACGCTCTTATGCAGGCGCGTGTACTTGCGTCTCCAGCTGTCCCTTGTTATTTACGTGTCTCGGTTCGAGGAGCAACGACAGCGAACGAAGAGAACGCGAATTCGTTGCTCCGGAACAGGGAGAAAGGAACGAGAACAGTGAAAGAAAGAGGAAGAGAGAGGAAGAGAGAGCACGACAACTTGGTTCCCGCGTGACATTTATCTTTATGCCCGCTCATTTGCGCCCGCTTATGGTCGAGCACGTGCTACCCGGATCGATTGAACGGGGTCCGTGATGCCGCCTATATAAAGTCGAGTCTACACCTGACAAACGAGCTCGAACCAACGTTACAATCGAAAGAACGAACCTGGATAATATTTATTATCCGTTGCTCGACGATACAACGGAGGAACGTATTTTATTAGGTGAAACAATTTGATCTATTTAACAGACGGACCGTATAAACGAAGAACAACCGACAGAGTAGAATCTAAGTAGAAAGCTTCGTTTAATAAATATTATACATTTGTTAACAGGTAGCTTACCTACTTTGCGCACTTCGTGCTTATTTTTCTATATTACCTGCATTCTATGCATTTCGCACATCCCATAAGTGCATAGAAATCTAGTCTATGTGTATTTAGCTGGAAACAAATTTTAAGGAAGCTAAAAAGTTGCTCGTCGGTACGGCAAAGGATTATCTTTATTAAGTAGGATAATTTCATCTTTTTGGTTAAGATATTTAGACTAGCGTTTATCGATATGAGTAATCTTTTGCTTTTATCGTTTATGCTTTCGCTGAATAAACTAAAGATCATATTTCGATAGATACGTAATCAATTTGTAGCGACGATACGAAACTCGGGGAAATTTCTTCTTAAAAAAATGCAAAGGGCTGCTCTCGAACATAATACCACGTTATTTCGTTAATTGAATTCGACGACAAGACGAGTAAGTAATAAAAATAATGAAAAAACAAAAACACCTTAAAGAATCGCGAAATAATGATAACTTGAAAAGGACGGTTCCCAAATTGTATCACCTTTATTACGAGTCTGTGAAGTAAGTATATTTCAATTACACGTATATGTGTAGTCCGTGTCATAAATTTTGTGCTTGTCACCCGAAGACACGTCCTGGGAAAAAATCAATGTTAATCGAGTGGCATTAACGCAGATGACGTATTAACGGAGCAATATTAAAATCCGTGTCTCGGGAGAAGAAGAAAACGAGAGAAAAAGAAGGGAAAAAACGGGGAACGGAGGGACATTAGTCCGGGTCGGGTTCCGAAAAGCTGCAATCGGTTCGAGTTTCTGTAATCGGAGTTAAACGCGCCTCCAGGCAGTGCGTTTAAGTCGAAAAACCGCGGTAACACCGACGATACCTCTTAAACCACTTTAATGACGCATCGACGCATCGCGAATTTAAAATTACACTGACGACTTACTCGGTCCGCGCCGATAAAGATCGTTGCCGATGCAAAAACCGGCCTGACTCGGTCGCGCCGACTGATAAACCGCGATAAAACTCGCGTGTGCGCGTGTAGCAACAGTATCGTAGCGCAGCCTAGTTGTTCGTTCATGCACACCGAGCGCAGTGATTGCTGCGATTTCATTACGGACGAAACGTACGATCCGACGATGGATGTCAGCTTGAATCGTGTAACATACAGTGATTGCCGGAAGTACTCGAACGCCAGCATAGAAAAAACGTTTACCATTTTTACGAAAACACGACGTGTTTCCTACTTTCTCCGTACGGGTATAATCTTCAGGTGGAAATAAGAGAAAAACGTTGTATAGAGTCTGACTATAAAAGCTTCGTTACAGAGTTGAAGGCAAATATCGAACGTAGACTGGATTTAGGTTTATCAACGCGTATTCTGCGGTAAGGAATGCGAACGATAGATCGTATTTACCTTAGTTCTATCGAAATTGTTCAAATGCTTCAACTTTCATTAAAGAATGCCACGTAGATGCGTTGATACATGCTCAACATCGATACAGCGTATAGTATACAGGGTGGTTGGTAACTGGTGGTACAAGCGGAAAGGGGGTGATTCTAGGCGAAAAAAGAAGTCGAAAATATGGAATAACAATTTTTCGTTCGAGGCTTTGTTTTCGAGAAAATCGACTTTGAATTTTCGCTCGGTACGCGTGCGGTACGTTATAACGGATCTCACTGTAGATCGTTGTCTCGATGGAAAAATTAAAAAAGAAATTATTATTCTATATTTTCGACTTCTTTTTCACCCTCTTTCCGCTTGTACCACCCGCAGTTACCAACCACCCTGTAGATATAAATACGAGCAAAGTCTTGCGTGAATCGACTATAGATCATTTGAAACTTTACTAGAAAAGTATAAAAAGAATTCGAAGTGGGAATAGATGGTTACAAATGCGTGGTTACTACGAAAGTTTATTCTCTAAGTTGTATCTATTTCTAGACTTCGTCAGCATGATAAACTAATCAGAAGAATGGGTCTTCTGAAGTTGTTATACTTGCCCTAGGGAAAAAATATAATACTAAAGATCAAACAATTTGTCTAAATTAATGTTTGAAGATGTTTCCTTGAAAGTAATAAAATATCTAATGGGTTAAGAGGAATTTAACGAAGAGTTCGTAAAATGGCTGTAGCAATCATCGGTGAAGGACTATGAATTCACAGTAGTACGAGTGTATCTTGTGTCAGACATCTAGCGCGGGGCTTATTTCTTCGCTCGAAACGCGTCTTTTTCTTTAAGTTGGTCTCAATGAAAGCTCAACTTTATATTATATATTCTTATATTTTTTTAAACAAACGTTTAAACAATGTACAAAATTCCAGTTAGAAACAATTAATTGCAACTTGTTTGGAAAAAGGAGGAATACAAATTGTTGACGTAAAAAGCATGATATTCGATAATTAGAAATATATTACGTGCAGAAAACCGGTAAAATTTTAATTTATATCTCCTTTTATCAACTGATCGAAAGTATCTTAAAGAAACGTAGCAACTGCCGCGATGGAAATTATAATTACGTATATTCAAGCGACACCTGTTCCACAGTTAAGCAAGTAAACCTTCAGCAAGTAGTATCTTTCACTCTAACTAATATATTTATTATACGATATTTCAATTATTACCAACCTATCAAATACTCAAATATTTCTATCTATCCTTCTGATGTCGACTTCTTTCCCAATAATTCAAATGTTTAGTAAATAATTCTTTCGCAAGCTTCCAAATATTTGCTCACTTTTGAAATACGTGCGCAACGCGTAACGCGGTGTTCGAACGGTATCAAACCGAAAACTAAATCACAAGCTATACATATATATATATATATATATATATATATCCTTTCGTCAATAATTCGAATAATTAAACTGGCAATACGGTTTTCCCTGAAACGGGAACAACTCGTCTGGCGCAATAAAACAGGCAGAACTTCCGTGAACGCAGCGTGACTGTGTGCAAGCTGCAGAAATAGCAGGCGCGCGATACGATAAAACGATTAAGCGGATCGTCGTGAGTTCGGATGGCAGGTGCCAATAAAAATCGGTTACGTCTTATTACGGTTGACCTAGATTTTAGCCGACTCACAGGCAACCAGCCCTTGTAATCTTAATAAGGTGATCCACACGGTGTAACGGCGGTATATACGGCCCCATTTGTCCCGTTCGTGATGATTGAATAATCTTGCGGCAGAGAATGAGAGCCGATGTTCTCGGAAGCGGAATATCCATAGACACGCGACCGGCTCTTTCCGCTTTCGCTCCAAGCGCATCGATCGCCGTGCTATTTTATTAAGCAGCGGCTTGATACAACCGATACGATGGCCGCGAAACACGGCCAGCTTTCACGATTCGCAGCCAAGATACGGTGTTCGAACATTGTTTACCAGATGCGAACACGAAAACAGTGATTGCGCGTTTCGAGATTCGAAGAGAACATCGTGGACCTTGTTCGCTGTGTAATCTTGTAACTATACGTTTAATGACGTACAGGATGTCTCGGGAAACCAAGTTTGACTACGTTACGAGACAAAGATGAATTTATGGCTATGCGTCATCATTAATTGTTAATACTCGATTTCAACACGACAGAAATAAAAATTTCCATTTATTAATCTGTGATCTGTTTGCTTTTGCTTCGTCTCAATGAACCAATTTCATTCTTTTTTAATTGAAATGTCTTCGATAATTGAAACATCCTCTATTGATATTATCGACTTGGCCTTTTTTATTTTTTAGTACTGTCGAGTCTGTAATTTCGTGTTGTTTCTGAACCTTGAGATTCTTACGGAATCTCAACAGGTAAGTGATTTTAAAATGTAAAAGTAGAAGCTGGTAGTGATTTAATCGCGCAATCTTATTGAATATGTTATGGGTTAATTAACTTCTTAATTTAACTTAATTTCTTAAGATGTTGAATTTTTCGACTGGAAATAAACATTTTTTTCATGAAATCTTTTTTCATTGTTATTTAATTTTGCTTGAGAGCTATACGCGGGAAAGAAGTTTAAATAAAAATAACTGTAGTTGTGCCATCTGTTGTTGAAAAGAGAAAGCGTTGACACGGTTACAACGATTCGGACAGTTCTAACGATACAGTGCTTCTATCTGTTGGTCTTGGACGGAAAGCAAAGGTAGAGTGACACAATTGGCACAACGCGAGCGTAACCCTGGGGATTCGGTTCAGAAACGAAGGAATCGCTATTTGGTGCATTATGCATCACAAGCAAAGATATCAAAATGAATGTACCCTTGTGATATCATCCACGGAAATTTGGTGAATCGGATTTTAAACTGGTGTATCGGTTCTGAAGCGCGACGCTGATTCAACATCTAACATCATGCTATTGTTTTAACAGTATCGTGAAAAAACGAAGCTGGAACGGTGATCAAATTTTTGTTTATCGCTTATTAGCTGGGAAACTACCCAAACCATACAGAAATTCGATCGAGTTTCTTAATCGTACGTCAAAAATCTTCGTATCCATCATACAGTGAGTGTCAACGATGTTTCTACTATCACTTTCTCACGCCTACGAGCTGTCCAATTCCTTGAAAACACTTTTACACGATCCGTCGTTAAGATAAATGTATAAAAGGTGAAAATATCACATAAAACTCGTATCATTTATTCAATATGCAAAAATATATTCGCGTAATTAATACTTTTGCTACATTTTCGATTCTTTGTAAATTGTATTGTAAAACTGTATTAACGATGATTTATTTCCGACGTAGAAAAATTCAGTTAATTTAATCTCAACGAAAATCTCATTTTTCATAATGGCAGTAGTGTCTCAGTGTATAAATTAAAAAGATATATTTTTATGTTAGAATGTGTTGTATTAGATCTATGTCAGTATTATCCATGTTATTTTGAAAGATAAAATTCTATTGAAGATTTGATTATTTTTAGAACGCGTTTCGTATATAATGATTATTTTTTATATATTTCAAGCAAAATTTCCAACTTTATGTTATGCATATACAGAATCGTTTATTTTGATGACTAAATCTTTTATCTATAATACTGAGTAACATAGTTTCATTCAAAGTTTAGACAGATAAAGAGATTAGATAAAAGAACTATGTGTTTACTCATGTACTTAACACAAAGAAAACAAGAAAGTTTAACAAAGAGATTTTATTATATATATCACAAAACTTAAATGTATGTATAATTTGCTGTTAAGTTAAAGATAAGTTAATCGTACTATGATTTTGAAAAATTTATGTTTCTTTCTCGTAAAGTGACTTTTAATATTTGTGGATATTATTTTAAACATTAATTTCATTATTAATTGCTACTATATGTTATTACTGGGGTTATGTTGTTATTTACAAACAGTCATGCAATTACTATGATTACTATAAGAGCATTGCATTATCTACAAATAATCTGTATCGATTTGGAATCTTTATTAATTGATGTTATATCTATATACGTATCCTTTTACAATATAAGAGTCTTCTTTTCAGTTGTTTTCTTTTTAGGTAGAATATTTGTATCAATGAATCGTTAAGTCATCACACAACTATATTAATTTTTCTACTCATTCTAAGCTTTTCCAACTTGTTATATAATTCAAAAGTAAAATTTGAGTTTATTAAATTCTGTCATATTTATATGGAAACAGTTAGTACGTTTAACTATAAAAGAAACTTGTTTGTAGCATGATCGTAGTTGAGAAGCCATAATGACTAATTTACAAACACTTCTTCAACCTTTGGTTTATATAGGAAAATAGAATTTTAGCACACGATAGCTCCTAAAATTCTTCAATGTATCAAATGTAATTATGTAAACTTATGTCAAATTATTTGGATACTAAAGATCAGTTAAATCGTTCAAACAGATAAGAAACGAATGCTTTGATTTTAGGGATTTGAGAAGATCAGAGGGCCTGGTGCGGGCACGTTCGAGAGCCGTGGTGGTTGGTGAATGGTGTTGCAGATAGACTCGGTGTGGGGTTGGGCGTCACCCCCGCTGCGCCTCCAGCTAGGGGGGTCTAGGGGCGCCTCGGGGAGAGCGACCGCGGGCGCCCCATCCTCACAGAGGATGGGTGAAATGGTCGTAGAACGCGCACCTTCCCCAGCCCGCCTCAGTCACACTTCAGAGAAGCATCCTCGTGCTACACTCACCGAACTCAATGTTCTTCGTCGTCATCGAGAATTGTGCGATGTTGTTCTCAATGTCGGCTCTAGAAAGATATTCGCTCACCGTGTTATTTTATCGGCGTGTAGTCCGTACTTCCGGTAAGATACTATAATCGTAATTGAACATTGGAACTTTCAAAATTTAAATTGACTAAATAGTGAAAACTGTATTGTTTGTAGAGCGATGTTTACTGGGGAGCTGGCGGAATCTCGACAAACTGAAGTCACGATACGTGACATAGATGAAATGGCGATGGAACTATTGATAGACTTCTGTTACACTTCTCACATCATCGTCGAGGAAGCGAACGTTCAAACTCTCCTTCCAGCAGCGTGCCTTCTCCAGCTAGCAGAGATTCAAGATATATGTTGCGAGTTTCTCAAACGCCAGTTAGATCCGTCTAATTGTCTAGGTATACGAGCGTTTGCTGATACTCATTCTTGTCGTGAACTTTTACGAATCGCGGACAAGTTTACACAGCACAATTTTCAAGAAGTATGTATTCTTCATTCTCCAAGATGTATCTAATAACTAGATTTATAATAATTGTTTACATTTTTGTTCCTAACTAGGTAATGGAAAGCGAAGAATTTCTTTTATTGCCTGTTGGCCAATTAGTAGATATTATTTCTTCGGACGAGTTAAATGTTCGAACAGAAGAACAGGTATTTAGTGCAGTTATGAACTGGGTCAAATATAATGTCACTGAGAGAAGGCAACATTTGGCGCAAGTTCTTCAACATGTACGACTACCCCTCCTTAGCCCAAAATTTTTAGTTGGAACCGTAGGTTCTGACCTTTTAGTTCGGTCCGATGACGCATGCAGAGACTTGGTAGACGAAGCGAAAAATTACTTGCTGCTTCCTCAAGAAAGGCCGCTGATGCAAGGACCTAGAACACGACCTAGAAAACCAACCAGACGCGGTGAAGTTCTATTCGCTGTCGGAGGTTGGTGTTCTGGCGATGCAATCGCTAGCGTGGAAAGATTTGATCCTAACACTGCGGATTGGAAAATGGTGGCGCCAATGAGTAAACGAAGATGTGGTGTCGGAGTAGCTGTACTGAACGATTTGTTGTACGCAGTAGGTGGTCACGACGGACAAAGCTATTTAAATAGCATCGAACGATATGATCCACAAACGAATCAATGGTCCTGTGATGTTGCACCTACCACATCGTGTCGAACTAGCGTAGGTGTTGCGGTATTGGATGGTTTTCTTTACGCGGTAGGTGGGCAGGATGGCGTCCAATGTTTAAATCATGTTGAGAGGTAAATTGTCCTATTTATAAATATTTTATTGCCATATAGTTAAAATCAAATTTTATTCATTCAGAGTCTCTTCACTAATTATACATCACAAGTATAAATAAACTTTGCCTACTTATCATGCATGTTATTCACGTTTTATTGTTAGAATGCTATCTCTTCCATTCTTTACTTTATAAAACACAATAACAAAGTGAGAAATAACATGACATGATAACTGTATGATATGATAGAACATTATTTGTAAGCTTTTACTCATTTTATCTACTTTCATGTATCAATATGAAATATACAAATTAATATAATTTTAAAAGGATTCAAAACGAAACAAAGGATTTATTACATACAGGTATGATCCTAAAGAAAATAAATGGTCCAAAGTATCACCAATGACCACTAGAAGGCTTGGAGTAGCTGTTGCTGTGCTAGGCGGTTATTTATATGCCATCGGTGGATCCGATGGCCAGTCGCCTTTAAATACAGTAGAAAGATATGATCCGAGACAAAACAAATGGTCTCAAGTATCACCTATGTCTACAAGACGTAAGCATCTAGGCTGTGCGGTATTTAATAATCTAATTTATGCCGTTGGAGGACGAGATGACTGCATGGAGCTCTCAAGTGCAGAACGGTATAACCCTCACACAAATTCTTGGAGTCCGATAGTCGCTATGACATCAAGAAGAAGTGGAGTAAGTTGCCTTAACTTTTACTATTTATTGTTTAAAACGGTCATTAACCTGATTTCTTGTAAAAACCTGTTTCACTAAAAATACTTCACTTAAATTTCATAATATTGGATGCAGATAAATTTAAAAATCATACGTTTCTTACTAACAAAAGAATTCATTCACTTATCATATTTTCAGGTGGGTTTAGCAGTAGTGAATGGTTTACTATATGCAGTGGGTGGATTTGATGGAACTGCCTATTTAAAAACAATTGAAGTGTACGATTCAGAACAAAATCAATGGAAACTATGTGGTTGTATGAATTACAGAAGACTCGGTGGAGGTGTGGGAGTAATGCGAGCCCCTCAAACCGAAAACTACATTTGGTAGCTCAGGCCCCCCTCTTCAGCCCAAATGGCTGAAACTCCTTTAACTCCTCTTACACCGATGACTCCAGTTACACCTGTAACTCCTCCCGCCCCTGTGTCGGTTCCTGTTGTTATAACTAATACTAGAAAACGCTACCGCCGATCGATGAGCATTATATAAGTAATACGTACGTTTTATAAGACTTTGCCTTTCTAGAGATGAAGTCCTTTTTGTTAGAAACTATTCTATGTTCTTTCACTAGCTTTGTGTAGCTTACAGTTCATTTTCACGAGACAATTACTTTGTACTAAGTACGGATGTATATTTTCCTGATGTAGAAAATTTATTCCTTGATAATGTTTATATTGTCGCGATTTAATCATGTTTTTTATATAAGACTTTGTAAAATATTTCTTTTATGTTATTTATACATTCTGTTATGTATTACAAAATACCAATTCCAACTGTTCTAGATTTAAGTGCAATACTCTTGTAATTTCTGTTCTATTTTCCTTTTCTTTTTCTTTTTATATATATATATAAAGCAGCCGTGTTTATTGTGAATATTTAAAATACAAAGGAACAGAAAGGCAAAATCTCTTTGAAACATATTCTCGAACACAATATTCACTTCAATGGAATGCTTGCAGCTTCCATGTTTTCAGTGATTAAAAAAAAAACAGATTTTTAAAGTATATATTGACATCAAAACTTCGTTATGGAGGACTGCTTGTGCAGTCACTGATAAAAAAAAGAAAAACAAAAATAAAGAGTTAATCAAACAAATTGTTTCTGTCTCGATAGTATACTTTCTACATGTATCGTATTTTTATCAATAAGACTGAAGTGAAACCAAAAGTTTATGTAAAATTAATAAATGAAACGAATGTTTCAGGCTCTAAGAATATTTTTGTTTTAAGATAATGTATAAAACATGCATAAGTTATAACATGATTTCATCATGTACTAAATATTACAATCATTGGATTTACGTTTCTTAATCCTTTTAATATCTCTACAGAAAACAAAGCTTGATAAATTTACGTTTTGTTTGAAGCGATAAAGGAGTACTCTTATTGTACAAAATGGTAATAGGGATCATTATCCAACAATTTCATAATGTAACGTTTGTGATAATAATCTAATAAGAGTCAGTAAATTTGACTGATTGTGAGCAATATTTTACTAACATAACAAAATATTGTTTTGTAATTATTTAAATAGAAAGTTATAAGAAAGCTGTGAAAATTTCTGTCGATTAATTACAAAATTAAAAAGTTTATGAACTTACTAGTTGTGTTACATCTATGAGATTGTTGAAGAAAACAAAGCACATGTCTAGTATAAGAATATGCTGACGATATGATGTAACTATCTTTAAACAACTTGTTACAAAATATCACTACTAGAAACTGTACAGATTCTCGATATTGTATCGTAATGACTTTCTTCAATGGAACAATCAGTTTTAATTAGACACGAAACGCAAAAACGTTTCTATTTCTTTACAAACACAACAAATTTATGAAATCTATATAGTATATCTATATAAATGAAACAATTATATTGAGTTGGAATAATCCAATTACAGATTTAAAATGGTACAAATTATTGTAATCACTAAACAAAGTTCAAATAAGTGTTCAAAATTACAGATTTAATTTACAAATAGTTAAAACTGTAGTTTCATTATAAGATGTTGCTAAAAATGTTAGTATTTTAGTTGCTTAAATCAAAATTTAATTCAATTTTAAACTCATGTGAGAAACATTTTTACAGAATGACATTTACATTTTTTTTTTACATCAATAAATTTTATTATAACCAATTGCTATTCTCTAATGAGACAATGGAATCTTTGAAGTAAAATTATTTTATTATTTTTTATATATACATATATACAAAGATTTCATTATATTCCTTGGGAAATATATTAAAAATGTTTTATTTTCTGCCTACTGGTGAATTCTATTACGTGGAGCAGATAATCAAAATGAAAAAGTTTTACACATAATACGGAGTAATTTATGGAAATGCTAAAAATTAGATGTTTTTTTACAAATAAAACATACATTTCAAAAGTACAGATTAAATTTTTGTTTTATATAAGATTTCATATATGTATAATATAAGTTTATAGAAATGATAAGTTTTTAGTGTACTTAATAATTCTGAAAGATGAATTTCTTTTTTAAATCTTGTATAATAAACAAATTTCAGTTTGTATTTTTAATTTGTTTTTATGCTAATGATCTCTTTCTCAATTATACCAAATGTTACCTCCTATCTTCTACAGTGAATAGCCAATTTTCCACCATATTTTATATGCTAATCTTTAACCATTAATTTTGTTTTAAATACTTGTCATTTATACTATACAACTATAGAGTAATCATATATAAACAAAGAGTTTTCTTAAGGTTTAGTTACAACGGGAACAAGTAAAGTGTACTACAAACTGTCTTTCTAAAACCATTGAGAATATCAAGTATTATTTCTTTCAAAATACTTTCTAACACATGAACACAATTCCAGAGATAATTTACCAGAACAAGAACTATTTTATTATATTAAACACACTTCTGTAACAGCATTTTTATATTTTACTTTTGTATTACAAAAGTAGAACCATAAAATGTTCTACTATTTTCTTATATATTAATGTATTTGTGAGTTATCTAATACAATTACATCCTTTTTCATTAAAATTTTTAATAAAAGATAAGGAAAATATTAGAATATATAAAATTAAATAAATGTGAACTAAATAAATATTTTGAAACATAATCAGTGCAAAAATTGGAGATATGTGATATCTTTGATGGTTTTAGAGAAAATAGTCTGATTAATGGATCATGTTACATGTTGTTTATATGCAATATAAGAAACTGATTAGAACAATATCATTATACATATATATGTATATCTTTGGAGTAAATATGAAAAAGTATAGTACAAAACACTTTATAAAATAATCTTTTCAGTTTTTAAGCAAAAGAATGGGGGAGAAAACAGAAGAAAATTAAAAAAATTATGAACATTTTACTGTAAGTAACATTACATGCAATTTCCAATTTCTTTTTATCACTAACATAGAATACTGTGCAATATTATTTAAACTAAGAAAGTTATCTTGCATAATTACTGTAATTGGAACCATACATGAATATATAAAATTTTAGTTCAATATTCAGTCTACACATACTTTATTTTCTAATTTTATATGCTTTATTTGTATATGAATACTTCTGTATATATTAAAGATCTGTTCAAATCCTTTAACAAAGAAAATATATGGTTAAGATAGAAGAAGAAAAATTCATTTTGCTGTAATCAACCCTTTTATCAACTAACATAAACTCAATTTTAGAAAAGAACATTTTTCCTAACATTCTCATATTTGAATGATATGAAGGTGGAAAAGAAATAGTCCATCATGATAATTTTTTAATAAGTTTAAATAGTATTTAATTATGATTGTATCCTACATCATAATGAAATAATAATATGTATTAGATTATCATATAATGTGCGTAAATTATGTTTTATTAATAATTTCAAGGAGCTATCACATCAAAAATTAACCAAAGCAATAAAAATTAGTAATCAGATTGAGATCATTATCTATCGAGAATATAATTTTTGGCTGAAAATTGAGGAATGTTAACAGGAACATAGAATATTAAAGGAGGTATCGTCATGATGAGATAAGGAGTGATACTGAGTGACGATGTCGAAATTAGAAAATAAATTTTACATTTTCACGCAATTAATTTACATCCTACGCGTATGTATCAAAAGTTGATGCTTTTAACTATTTCCAGGTACAATTTTGATCCAAGTACCGAATATAGTTTGCGAGAAATGAAATATTATTCAAGCAAATATCTATCTATTAAATAAAATTTGTAAATCTTTATTTATGTATTTCGTAGATTAAATGGAATATTGGAAGAAAGCTGAGAGCCTAATTTGGGAGAATCAATCATAAAAGTTTACAAATTAACCGATTTAATTAGTTTTTTTCGAAATAAAATATTTCATCTATTTGCGGATATAGAAATACTATTCACCACACAGTGGTGAAAGGTGGAACTAATAATTTCTCTATCTATCCTTGTTGCACAGAAATGTGCTCCTTATCTAAGAACAGACGAATGCTGCCATTTATCCATAACATTCAAAGCTTATGTTCCTTCTTTATCTCATAGATGACACCATATAAATGCCATTAGATCGGAGTTAAATTACTTAAAAAATTCTACATATACATATAATAATATATTTCAAATTATATATTACAGTATGTACATTGGCCTACATACGTAGTTATTTAATAGTAAATTACAAAATGTACACTGTTCTATACACATACACACATCTAATAGTAATACACAAAACCATATCATGATCATAAACAACATAAAAAATTATTAGTTTTTAAATATAAATAAAATATGATAAGTTGTGACAATAAGGCACTATTTTGAAATAGTTTGTATAAAAACAAATCTAATTAGTATAAGTACACTGTACAACGTATCTTTAAATTGAAACTATTCATTTTTATTGTGTCATATTCAAGGACCTATTTCGTTTACTTGCCGAATAAGGACCACGAGGATCACCATATACAGGATCAAACGCAGAAAATGTAAATCTTGTTGGTGTAACTGGACTCCTTGGAGTTGACATAGTTGTACTATTTAACGGAGATGAGCATGGAGTACTAACTTTTTTTAATTGTGGTGGACATTTATCAGCTATAAAAGATGAATTGCGGTTAAACAGTTATTTATTATAAATATGAATAGAAATTATGTTAAAATAAAATACATACCAAAAACTGATCTATTCTTTATGTTTAAATCAACATTTGCTATTTTATTCTTCCATACTATAAAACAAAATATAAAGATAATATTGTAAGAAAATATTTATACGATAAGCTAAAACCAATATGAAATACTAAGAGACTCACTGTAGAAGAAAGTAATTACAACAACAGCAAATGTTCCGAATGTATAACGATGGAAGTACATATAATCTACCCAGTGGATTCCAGATAATGGTATGAAATTTTCATATTTTGTTACACGTACAAAAAGCTACAGAAACAAAATTAAATTATTATTTACAATAAATTATGATGTTTGATAAGTGTTTTTTTTTATCTACTCACGGATATATTTTGCTTTGTAATGTCATTTACAATAACAACTTTTTGACCTTGGATTTCTTCCTGATTATGCATCAAACGCAGTTTGTATTGCATTGTAGATTTTGAAATATATTGTCGAGCACTTACAGTCATTCCATCTGGTACATCAATCTATAGAAGTTTATTACAAATGAAATGAATCGTATTTTAAAATTTACTTCAACTTCCATAGAATAATAAACTTACAGTAAGATGATTTAATACAGATTGCAACCCATATATTTCAAGTGTTGCTGTTGGAATGGTTTGAGAATGGGTATTAATAAAAATAATTTCTTTGGCATCAACATAGACAGGAGGAAGATATGTAACTTCTAAAGGCACAGCCTCAATGTCTTTACTTTGTGCACTTATTTGAATACGACTTTCTAATGTACTAGAAATTATGTTTGGAGAACCCATTGGGATTACATCACAATAATAAAATCCTACAACAAACAATTTCTATGTAAAGTTAAATAATAGTAAATTTTGTTATATGCAGCAGAAGATCAAATTAAACGTACCAGTTGCAATATCAAATCGTGGTTTGACAAGAAACAGGTCTTTTATTCCGATAGATGAAGTTGATGAAACAAATTGTATATTACAGGTATAGGGAAATGAATTTAAAGTAAATAAACTAAATGTTCTACAACCACCTAAGCCTCTAGATAGGATATTGTTTTCTTTGACTTGTTCATCTTTGCTTTTAAGTACAACAGGAACACTAAAAGTTTCAGTTCCAGTAATATTTCGACCTCTTAGTGGGACAATTGATACCTGTATGTACAAAACAATACCATGTACAATTTTCGAAAAAATATTAATGATTAATAATTCCAAATGATTCACTGAATGTAGTACCTTTGCAATAGGTTGGATGTGAACTTCTATTTCACCTTGCATGTGAGTTGCAAGACTATGTTTTACTACTGCATAACCGATATTTTTTGCTCGACCTATTCCTGTAATAGGATCTACAGTTAATATTTCAGGAGCAGAAGATTGCCAATAACCTGGATCACCGTCAGAAGATAAAAGTGGCATTGAAAAGCATACTATATCGCCCACTGTTAGTGTAGTCTATAATACATTATAAATTTAAATGATTTAAATGATTCATATATGAAAATTTCTTATTTAACATAAAATAAACACGTAAATTACCTTTGTGGGGAAAACTATATCACCAATCATCATATGTACATAATCAAACATTGCATTAGGATATCTTTCATTGTATGCTTTTACAACAAGGTCTCCATTTTCAATAAATTTTGCAGTAACTACATTTTCGGAACCTTTAGTAAATGATGCGAGATCAACCCGATTTAATATAGTCTTAGCATCAACTTCAGCAGCATGAAACTTTGTTCCAATATTATCATAATATTCAAGAATATAATCCAATTCCATACCCTTGGGTAACATATTTAATTCTTCTCCACTCCGAATTCGTAAAATTGATTTTAAAGACAACATCATATAATGAATAGGCTTGACCTATAAATAAAATAATTAAGATATAAATTTTTTAAACTCCCAATCAAATTCACATCTTAATAATATAATATAAATCTTACTTCAACAATAACAGTTATTGATTGTTTCAAATTATAGGCTTCAGTATTTGTAATAGAAATAACTATTTTTCCAATACTTTCACCAGCTTTTATGATGCCATTTTTATCAATAGTGACGGTTTTAGATGCAACTGTTAAAGCCTGTAAATCCACTGAATCATTTCCATGTACAGTAGACAATACTTTATAAATAGTTGAACCATGTTTGTCACGATTTGTTTCTAATTTTAAGACAGAATTTGGGGACATTAGTATCACTGGTGCATCCAAAGGTAGTCCCAAATGCATTAAACGCAATTCCTCAAAAATTTCAACTTTTATAAATGTAGTATATGTTACATCGCCTTTAAAACCGGCTAACATATTAGATGGCATTGTAACATTTAAATAAATAGTTGCTAATCCAGGACTAATTGCTTTGGCTCTCAAAGATACCTCATTTTGGTATCTAATGTTAATTCCAGTACCTTCATACATATTATGCAATGTTATTAAATTAGAATCACTAGATAACCACATAAAAGTTAGTGGTAATTGCATAGAACCTATAATAAGAGGAGTTAAATGTTCTGGGATACCAAATGCCCAAAGTGGAAACATTGCACCCACTTTTACTCTACTTGTTGGCACAACAATTTTAACTCCTTCAAGATACAATACATGTATATCAGCATGATCCTCAGAATAAATAACTTTATTGCCTTTAGCATTAAGACCAATGGCTCTAACAATAATTTTTGTTTGTCCAACTGATTTTCCTTCAAATATACCATTATAGCCAACGTTCAGAATATCATTATCCTGTGTAGAGAATTCAATTTCTGCATTTGATGGACCTCCTGTTGTTTGTACTTGATAAACAGTCCCTACTAGTATTGTTAGATTTTTTGGAAAAACTCTTAAAGGAACAAAGACTTGGATAGTTGCTGATTCACTCTGTATCTCCTTTTCGGCCCCTTTATTGACGAAAATTAATTGAGATTCGCCTTCTGCCATTCCATATACCATATACAACAATTGATTATAAGGAGGATTGCCATGTTCACTAGCAGGTAACTGTTTAACTTCTATGTATTCGTTATCAATTTCTGCTCTAAATTCTAAAGCATTCAAAGAAGGCAATTTTATAGCATGACCATTCGTGTCATAAAGTTTCAATGCAGCTACTATGCACTTTCCCTTTTCGATTTTATTCACTGTTTCTATCTCTATTATGGCAAGCTGTTGTATTTCAATCACAACTTCAGCTGGTTTTGAAGGTAAACAAAGATCTATCAATGATAAATGAAGCACTCCAGATTTTTTTGGAGTGAGACTAATTGCTTTTGTTGACTCTATATATCGAACTTCTGCAATATCATCTGAACTTAATACAAATTCGTAATATCCAGAACCCTGACTCACTTGCAAGTAATATTTTGCAGTAGGATCATTTAATACCATTAATTTATCAGGGATAACAGAGGTATCATTGACTAAAACTACTTCTATAGAAGTTTCTATAAGAGGCGTTTCATAGATTTTTCTTTCAGTCTCAATTGCGAATGGCGGCCATTCGGGAATTATTTTTAATTTACTCAATATATATTTTTGATAACCCGTAACTGTAGCTGTTAATATAAGAGTGCCAAAATGTTTTTTAAAAATGACATTTTGATAGTAACTTTTTGGTAAAATAACATTCATATCCGTGATTGTTTCCTCTATAGAACTAGAAGGCATTTCTACAGAACCTACAGTCGAGGGTTTCAAATTCCATTCAATTCGTAAACTCGTAATATTATCGAATGTTCTACCTTCTTCATCCTTTATTATTGTAATAAGCTTCAAATTTTTATCACTGTGTGCCATTATCCTTTCTATATTAAGATTGCTGATAGGACAATTCTTATCCTTAAATTCAGGTTGAAGATAAATATGTCTAGGTTTACCACAAATCACTTTTACTGTTTCAAATGCATATGTACTTTTACAGTTTGGCAGTAGAGGAACATTTGAAATTTTATATGTTACATCCACCTCTCCAAGGGCACGACACATTACTTCAATAACGAATATATCGTGCAATCCATCTGAAGAATCTACATGTTCTGTTACATCAACAATTTTTTCCTCAGATACTTGAATTTTTCGCGAATAACTTTGTGGCTTGTTAGACCATGGATGGGGTCCACCTTTAAAAACTATTTTCCTCAATGAACCCACTGTTAATAAAGTTTCCTTGCTACTTGGATGTAATGCTATTAAAGGTTCATAGGCCGACACAGTAACGTTGTCAGTCAAATATTGACCGTTACCGTTGTATACTACAGTTACTTCGGATGTTCCAATATCCACACTAGTAACTGCTATAACGGCACATGCAATTCCTACAGGTTCTATGACATTACTATTGTTTTGTATAAAATTACCGTCTGGAATGTATGTCTCAAAATTAATATCTCTACAATCATTGAAAGGAATTTCTTTGGAGTCTGTTCCATTAATTAATCTTCCATATAATGCAATGTGAAGATAAATCTGTTCTCCTACAGCAGCTTCCATGTTATATTCAATTACTTTTACTTTGGAAGGAGGTAATACATACACTTTTGTTGTGTCTTTATTATACTGATTTCTTGTCATAGCAACATTTATTTCTGTTACACCTGCTGTTAAAATTCTCATTCCTCCATTTTGAGAAATTGTTGCTATAGAAGGATGTTTGCTTGACCATACGTATGATCCATCTCCTCCACTTGCGTTTAGTACAGTGTCATACCTATAATAATAAAATAAAATTTCATATATTAAATTTAATAAAAATATTATTATTAACGAAAAAGAATGATGTATTACACATAATAATAGTAATATAAATGACAACCTTGATTTAGCCTTAGAATCCCATGGAACTGCCAATACCTTAGGTTGTATAGTAACAGGAGTATGAATCAAAAGCTCAGCTCTTGTAGTAGGACGTGAAGCAATAAACACTTTTCTACCATGTTTATCAATTATACCATTGAGGGTAGCTTCAACAGTCATTGTTCCACATGTGATAGGCACACCAACAATATAAGTGCCATTTTGTGTTATCATCTTTGGTTCAAAGTAGTGTTCATCTAATTTCACTGATACTTCAACACCTTCTCCAATGTGAAATTTATGATCTTTATTATCATATAATTCAACAACAATTTCGTGAGTATGACCAAGTACTAAACCCCAATTTCTATTGGGTAAAACAGCAAGCATTACATACGCTACATCATTTACATTAACTGTAGCAGATGGTAAAATAACGGGATATTCATCACGTACATTTTTATCATGTAAGAATATTTTGGTACGTCCTAGAGATTTAGCATATGCAAAATCACGATCGTTATCAATTTCTAATATATTAGGATTTTCTGCTTCTAAGTAGTATTGGCTAGATGGTAAAGTTATTTCTTCCAAACGACCTTGACGAGCCTATAAATATATTAATAATTCAATCAACATTAATATGCAAAATATGTCATGCATAATAATAGTGATACTTACTTGCATTATTTTATATTTAAAACTATCATATGCCATAACTGTTGTGTCTGATGGAATAATAATTAGATTGGCTATTACAATTAATTCAACTTCTATTGGTGGAACATGTTTATATTCTGGATAAGTTAATTTCACAGAAACCTGCAATCAAAAATATTTTCTTCTCTTTATATATTTTATTTATAACTAAATATTTTATTTTGCTTGAAAGTGCAATAATATTTACATCTGTATAGAATATATTGATACCTTTGCTGTGCCAGTTTTTATTCCTTCTAGCAGTACGATATGTCCTTTTTTACCAATTACATCTAATGCGGCAATTGTTGGTGGAGTTTCATAATGTGATTCTTGATAAGTCATAAATCTTAAAATATCATTTGGTGCTTTAGAATCTGACATATGTTTATCAGCATTGTCTATGCTCCAAAGAAATTCGACACCAGCAAGAGTAGTAAATTCATTTCCTACAAAAGCATATCATATTATAATCGAAATTTATGTATGTTTTAAAAGCTTACAAACTTTAAAATAATAACTTTAAAGGAATGTTCAGACAATCAGTATTGTATGGAAAAGACCCTGTAGATGCTCAATATATATTATTAATACAATGCTGGAAACCTTAAATATTGACAAATATAAATGCTCTTTTATATAATGTAATATATAAGGTTTTATTAAATATCTTTACCTTGTTCATCGTATGCTCTAACTTCAAATGCTTCTGGCGCTTCCTCTATATATAATTCTCTGGTAGTTGTCACAAGATTTAGAGAAAATATCACATCTACTATAACATCACATCTTAAAAATTGCCCATTATTAACATCTTCTGCTAATACTATTGCAGTATTTCTATTGGACTCTCTCGTTATTGTTTGAATCAATATAGCAGAAGAACAAGTTCTCTCGACATTTTCATTTATAGGAATTAGTTGAATAATATCTAATCGCGATGTTGACCTATTGATAAATGTATTTTTAATTTTAAATATAAAACCATAACAAGGTTCATCGAAAATCATAGTACAATCAGAGAGAGATAGAGAGAGAGGGAGAGTGAAAATCCATGAAAAAAATTACTTTTGAACAAATAATAAAATATTAAACATATGAATGAAAAATTGAAAAGATTTAAGTTTTAATACTAAAAATTGCAACTAAATAAATAACAAATTAATAAAACTAGGTTGTAAAAGAAATAGTAGTTACCATTTATAGCAAGCACCATCAGTAACTTCAAGTGTAAAATTTACAGCAAAATCATTAAATACTGGTAATAAAACTCTGGGAACATTTAATCTGTGTACTAAGGCATTCGATGTTACACAAAATAAAACAAAGAGTACCGAGAAAAACATTTTTAAGGGTTCTACAAAGTCAAGTATAATTTCTTCACGTGTATTTAACGGTAAGGAATCTACTGAACTTGGCGGTCTCTAAATAGCTTTCAAACCAGATTACATACTTCGATACTGATCGATAATTATCGATACTTTCAGTCGATATTTAAATTATATTTAATTTTTATTGTAAAAAGGAAAACAAATTTATACATTGTACTGAATCTCAAATATTTCTTACATATCCATTGCTGGTTAAAGAAAAATATTATTTACTTAACTTCCTTTGATTTTTAATTTATTCAACTTTATTTAATTTTCAAGAATCATGACCAATCAGAAAGATTTGTAGTAGCTGCTACATGGAAAAGTGCCAGAAAGTCACAACGGTACTGCGCATCTGAGTGCGCAGAATTATTTTCCCGCGTAGAGTCAACGAATAATAGAATAGTGCGAAGAGGAAAGTCATTTCAATAAGCTTTTTCGTCAGAAGTTTTCGAAAAGAGCGAGACTATGTAAATATAAGTATGTAAATATCGTTGAAATTTATTATATTTCCTTATGTAAATTTTTTATATATATTTTCATAAGCCTCGAACAGCTTTAGTAACACTGAACTAGGCTGTGAATATAGAAAGAAACATTGAAATATTAAGCTTCTCAGAACATAAGAACAATAATTTATTTCACTTTCATTATACATTTTTTTACATAACCTTTTAACTATAAACAAGTTATTCATCTATAGTTAAAATCAATTATTATTTACAATATCCACATTTATATCTCTTGACATTATTATATTTTAATACATTAAATTGTCAGTTGTGAAGTTCAATTTGTTTTCTGAACCTCGGTAGAATATCTGGCATGATTCATCATAGACTCTACCCTGTTAGCAGTTTCTCTTACAACATCAGATATTTCATCCGGTAAATGATCTAAGGTAGGAATGTGTGCAGATAGTCTTTTGTATACAGAATCTCTATTTCCATCTTTTTTGTGCCTACGCTGTTCTTCATACTTTAATTGTTGTTTGAAAAATATAGCATTCTTGATAAATTCTAAAGTGTTCTCAAAACTCTTCCCAGCACCATGCATTGTCTTAATAGCGCTTACAGCATACTCTACATCATAACACCTGCCTAAAAGTTGCTGTTGAAGTGTAAGCACTTCTACTCGTTTATCCACCATAGGAGGCAATGCCTTTCTTACATGTTCCTGAAGTCTATAAAATGCAAGCGATGGCTCATTTGCAACTATATGCATGTTTTCAGATATGCGTTCAGTTGCTGAAATGTTAAAAAATGAGAGTAATGATAATCTAAATGTATTCGGTGATAGAAGTATACAGAATCCTAACCTTTTTTAACCTTCGTCTCTAATTCTTGATCTGGTTGATATATTTTTGCAGTCATTGTATAAATATTGCAAATATTGTATAAATAATAAGTTACTAAGAATTTATAAGTTATAAATATACAAAATTCGAAAATTAAATCAATTTAGTTAATGAAAAATTCTGTTTTGCTGTTTTACGATATACTGAGAATATTCGACACAATTTCTTTATTGTTATTAATGTATGATATATAATATTACAAATAAATTAATTAAATTTTCCGTATCAATGAAATTATTGTATACATTCAACAAAACATTAGTTTGTTTTCACCGCCATTTTATTAAACGCTCGATGCCGGAAATTAACTGCTAACAAAACTGTTTTCTTTTGACGAAATGTAATATCTGGTAATATAGAAGTGTATACTGTTGGTACTGCTCTCAAACATATATAAGTTGAACTTGGCTTTGTTGGCGTTATGTTTAATGATTATAGATATGTAGATTAGAAAATTTAAAATACTCAATACATCCATAACACAAAACATATCTATATATTGTTCAAGTATTTGATGCGGCTAATATAGATAGGAGGAAGTTAGAACTTGATAAACAACATTATTTGAAAATTTGTATCATGCTTCAGATAATAGATCTGGATAGTAGATATATAGAGAAAGTAAGAAAATTTTTGATTGATGGGATAAAACTTGATTTATGATTGAACGAAGATTTAGGAAGATAATCTCAAAGATATCAAAGATCTCTGTAAGAGTAGAGACGTCAAAAAAGAAAGAGAAATTTTTCAAATCAATATTTTTATATATTTTAAATAATAAACATTTTGAGCCACTTGTTTTTTTAATAAAAGTTATCTTTGCCATACCTAGACATCTTTAATTTTTTATCTTATAGTATGGCTCAGTGCTCCATGGGCACCAACTCATGTGAAAAAGCCTTTAAGAAACTACTGAATAATAATCTTAAAATGTTTACGATGTCCAAGCTTCCATAATTATAAATGCAATCATTATTCCCGGTCCTTTCATGTACGTCATATAAAAATTGTAGATATATTTGATATAATGTTAATAAAAGGAAATACAGATATGAGTAAATGTGAGCTAGAAGTACCATAGATGTGAATGAATAATTCGAATCATTCCATAATCATACAGTTCCTCTAAATGATTACTATAGTTTTGTGAACTTATAATTGTTATAATGTACATTCTAACGCAAATATTTTTGACACATTTATTATTTTCGTATCTTGTAATTGGTGGTCCGGAAGAGGAACAAGGTGTTAAATATGCAAATAAATGCGAAGGTAACTATATATATACATACGTGCAGTGTATATTGATAAATTTTTTTAAATGTACACAGAAAGCAATACATATCACTGTTTTGTTATAGTTTGCAAAGTTGTGGCTATCGAATTAGAGGCTAAATTAGATGAAACCGGTAAAACGCACGATGTACTTGAAATTGGATATTCTGTTGATGATGTTTCACCCAAGAGGAAAAAGGAATACAAAAAATCGTAAATATGAAATATATTTTTAAAGACGCAATATTCTATGTGTTCGTAAATTCTAGTTTACATTGGTTTTATTATGTTTAGAGAATTACGTTTAGTAGAAAGTATGGAAAATCTGTGTGAACGTATATTGGAATATAATATTCACAAGGAACGTACAGATAGTACACGATTTGCCAAGGGAATGAGTCAAACATTTAAAACACTTCATGGACTTGCGTAAGCTATAATTTAAAAACAAGAAGTTCGAACTTAAAGTACCATTAGAAATAATTATATTATATTTACATAGGCATAAAGGTGTCAAAGTTGATCTAGGAATCCCATATGAATTATGGGATAAACCATCTGTTGAAATTACTACTTTAAAATCACAATGTGAAGATTTAATTGAAAATCATGAGTCTGACATTGAAGACTGGTATCATAACTATCAAGGAAAAGTTCCATTAACTAGGTACTAATTTATTATTATTAGTTATATTTTATATTCAGGTTTTATTTATTGAGTTTAATTCCATTATGTAATATGATTTTCATCCTATTAGGTATTTGTGTTCAGAAAGAGTATTAAAGGATAATGATGATTCTTGTCTGAAAGAAAAAGGTGATACTAGTGGTGAAGTTAAAAAGAAAAAGAAAAAGAAGATGCAAGTTGCAAAAGTTGAAAACAAAGAAAATGATGTGAAAGAAGAACTATAAACTATTCCAAAAAATTATCATCATTATTATTGTTATTGTTATTACTATAATTCATCAGTGAAACACTTTTAATTCATAATAGAAAAATTAATGGCAACATATAAAAAAGATAAAGTGACTTAAAAAATATAAGTAGAATAATATTATGTAATAATATTTTCTGAAGCCAGCTTTTTCTATTAAAAATTTTAATATCATCTTTTTATATTTGATCTATAAATAATATAAATAGTGCCCTATGATTGCCATAATTATTATGTTAATATACTTACCTTTTAATTAAATAAACAATTTTACATTCATTAAAAATCGTGGACATTTAATTTAAGTTATTATAGTATTAACTTGAAGATAGCTACATAAAAATAAGATATATTTCAAATACATATTATATTTTCTATTTCATTTTAATGAATATGTCATTTTACATTTCATTTTTTCTGATCTTTATAAATTTGAAAGAATATAAAGGTATACTATTAAAAGGTAAAAGAGCTCAAGATGGTCAGTTTCCCTGGTTGATACAGTTTCAAACAGTAGCACCATGTGGTGGAGTACTTCTATCACCAGATTGGGTTTTAACCGCAGCGCAATGTGTGCAAGACAAGAGAAATGTATGATAC
Organism: Bombus huntii; assembly: GCF_024542735.1. Classification (NCBI taxonomy): domain Eukaryota; kingdom Metazoa; phylum Arthropoda; class Insecta; order Hymenoptera; family Apidae; genus Bombus; species Bombus huntii. Next base: position 2,254,516 of record NC_066251.1, on the reverse strand, counting down.
TTTTTCTACCTAACACTAAGAAAAGGATATATATATAGTCATATCTTAATTTTATTAATACAGTCCATTACTTTATTTGCAACTGGACTAAATGGAACTGACTCTAAACAGACATTACCTGTAAAAGCTACATATATATATCCCACATATGAAGCTTATTCTGTTCTTCCTGATCGAGATCATAACATAGCTCTTTTAAAACTTACTAAGCCATTTGACATGTGCCATAATAAAATAATCCTACCTAAGGTTGTGCCTGTCAAATATGATGATGATTACAAACTATGTTTGATATTTGGATGGCAAAGTTATGTTGCACCATCTTCAAAAGTTCTAGCTAAGCCAGTTCTATATTACGAAGTAATTCTTAATTCCTGGAAAATGTGTACGTATATGATAAAAACAAATACAACTTACACAAATGTATTTTGTACAATGGTTGAGTTTAAGGATGAAATGAGAGCCTGTGCTGGTAATCCTGGTTCTCCAGTTATATGTGAGAATCAAAAACATGAGATAGCTCTAGTTGGAATTGCATCTTGGACAAATTTTTCTTTAGAATGTGGAGATCTTCCAACATATATCGATGTCGGTGCATTCAGGTATAAGTTCAAAAATAAACTTACCAACAATTTTCATAAAATTTTAAATTAGAGAAATAAAAATTTGACATATGTATTTGAAAATGAATTATAATGTATAACTTTTGCAATTAGGGCATGGATGGATGATTTAGTTTTTAATAGCAAGGACACAGAAGAATGGGAAAATAACACCAAATTAAATGAAAAACAGAGTACATTTAAAGAAAACATTAATGTACATGATAGTTTATGGAATCATTCAGATCTTTTACAATTAGGTTCACGAATAAGTTATTGGCCAGGTAATACAAAAATACATTTACATAATAAAACTGGGACAGCAATAAAGTATCAAGAGGTACCTATAGAAAGTATGAACAAATCTTATTTTTGGAATAAGTTATATCCATCTATTTCCAATAATTTTAACAATAAGAATGCATCTTCCTCCGATGGCTACTATAAAATGTCTTATCTAGATGTAGCAAGAGAACCAAGTAGTAATATCTATAAATATAAAGAAATTGGAAGTTCTCAAAAAAAGAATCAATTTGTAGGAAATTTCAATGGTGCTATGAATAAATCATTATTGTGCAACATTCAACAATTTGATAAAGTTACAGTACAACAAAATAAGGATCAAATAGAAATAGATGATTTTGAATTGTTATTACCACTTAATTTTGAAGCTGTTTCTTATTCTAATATTATTGTTGCATACTCTAAAAAATTATACCTATTTTTTCATTTTGTATTTTGGTATCTTTACATTATTATTTATACATAACATTTGGCATTTAAGTAAGCACATGTATTATACGAAATACATTTTATACAAATACAGTTTGATTTAATACACTGAATTTAAACAAATCAAATAACTTATTACTTCCTAAATAGTGGAGGAATCCATTTCTTTTTGCCACGAAGTTCTCTTAAATGTTGATACTCTTCCTTAAAATCTTTATGTTCATCTCTGTATAATCCATAATTCCTAAGATGTTTCATTAATAAATCAGATTCAACGTGCCGTGGATAATAATCAACAATTTCTGGTCGCTTATTTATTGGTCTTTCGCTAAATAATGTCACTACTTTCATCGATTTTTTATTAGTCGTTCTTGTTACTTCACCAAATATTCGATTACTTAAACGATTCATATGTTTGGCATAACTGGTACCTGTTTTTGCAAGATCCAAGTATTTATTCATTTTAAAAGACATTTGATTATTTCTTTTCAGAATGTATCCTATGTAAAGAAGAATAAATTAAGGTTATATAGGTTAGAAAGTATAATATTGTCTATTAAATTTAACTAGTTTTGAATTTTAATCATTAATATGTTACTTTAACTAAATACGTACTATTAAATACGTATATGAAGGTGTAATAAATTATTGATATTCGCTTCTACTTAGAACTTTAAGTTTCAGGCGTGAATAGCAGTACCTTCAATAAATATATAGAGTGTTAAAATATTTCGAATAGAATCAACTGCTGATTTAAAATAAACATAATTTTTTTTACAAAGATTAATAAAAAGATAAAAAATTGTTAATAATAAACTTACAAATTCCTATATAATTATCTAAAATTAATTTACAGGTGAGATTATCATAATTACATTATTACATCAACATTGTTATATTTTTATTTAAAAAAGTAAATTTTCTTCCAATAAAGAATGTTGGAATTATTAATTAATTGATAATATGATTTATCATTTATTTGTTATATGTTGTTTTTTTATTATACAATTTTCGTTTGACTTTTTTGCAAATGTTAACAAAAAGTATGCATACAGAAAAATACACATATTATATGAATTTTTACTATTAATCTTTTTTATTTTTATTTCAATTTTTTTCCTTATATCTATTTATTTTATTACATTTTATTGAATATTGTAAAATATTTGATTCATTTATAGGATTTAAATTTCCTGCTCAGTAGAATACGCATATGGCGCAATATGTCAAATCGTGAAATTTGAATTTTACTGATTAAACATCGTAAACTGGTATTTAAAAGTTTTCCTTGTGATAAACGTAAGTATATTAGTATCTATCTTATTATCATTCTTTGATTAAAGAAAATAAAGATATCAGAAAATGAAGTTAATAATTAAACGAATTTGACGATACAACAACATATACATAACTGCCGTTTCTTTAACCTGTTTAATGGTCCCATAATTAGAAAAAAATTAATATCTGTTAGATTGATTTTAATTCTTGTAAATGTATGTAAATGTAATATACATACTTTATTTCGGATATAAATGATACTGTGCCTAAAGAAATAGGGAATCTTTGGTCCACATGTAATTAAATTAATTATAATAAATATTAATTATAAATTAGTTACATATCTATTATCATTTGTTCAAGTGTAATAATGAAATAAATAGATTATTCTTTTCATTGCTTACAATGTTGAGCTACCGATACAAATTTTATGTAATAAATCTCGACCATCAGTCAATAAATCAATCCCTGTAATTCACCAATGAAATTCTCCCTTTAGTATTAATCGGTTTTCGTCTATCCGTGAAATTTAGTTAGAAGTCGACAAATGTATTCGTTTAAATCTCGAGTGATCTGCTTGTTAAAATGTAAATACTTTAAAATATACGATATCGTAAATAATTCCTGAGAAATTCAATGAACTGAGGATTCAATTATAATAATATCAGAATTTTCAATTAACTTTAACTTTATTTGTTCATATTAACTTTAATTTATTGTGTATTGAAATTGTAATGTTGTATAATGATGTTGTATTGTCTGTTTTGATTAATTCATTTCAATTAACAATCAAAATTTTGCCTAAAATCAATGTGTGTATTTCTAATATCAAATTTTTACATATATATATTATTTAATATTTTAATATAAATCTAATTGTATATTTTTTTTATTAGGAAACATTAAATGGAAAAAATTAAGTGAACAATATGACCCAACATTTTAATCTAGTATACCTTACAAGTAGATTTTGCCAATCTTGTTAGCAAATATAATAAGAAGCTTGCACTGTGCAACAATGATTAACAGTAGGTAGCAAATATGTTAATACTAGGACTAATTGCAATACAAATGGGAATCCATGCTGTTAATTTTTGTAATGTGTTCAAAATGAAATAATATTGCTTTTCTGATTTTATGTAGACTCATTTGAAGATTGTTATATACTGTTCTAAGTTGTTAAATCCCTGTTGCTCATTATTAACTATTACTAACTATTATCCAATTATGTCATTATGAACAAAACCAAAGAGTACAACAAGATATTATCAATTTTCGGAAATCTTTCAAAAATGTGATCTTTCAATTTCCGTATTAAATTTTACTCATCAATTTTATAGACAAATTTTGTTTGAAGAACATGTTTTTAATATATAAATTACGCTATTTCTTTATTGTTCTTGAAGCATTGTAAAAAAGAGCCACAATAAATTCACTGATAACAACGAGAACATCATAATCCTTATGTACCATTACGTACATAACGATCTGCATATACATATAATATGTAAGCAACAGATTAGAGATCCCCAGGGTATGAACTTTCATACATTTAAAACGGGACTTCACGAAACTTACTGCTCTCTAATTGAATTAATATCATCAATAAACAATGGCAATTACACACATACTATCGTCTTACCTTTTCGTTTTATCCTTTAAAATATATATGTACTTAAAACAGAAATCAACATTTAAATTAAATTTCCTCTAAATCTTCAATGTTACCAAAAATATAATTTCTTATCGGCTCACATTCTTTTAATACATTAAATTCTGTTTTCTTTTTTTTCTTCAAAGCTTTATTTTATACCATCAAACCTACCTTAATCAGAAATTACAATATTTCCCACTATCGATATTATATCCTTATGAATATGCATATATAACAACGATATATTGTACTTTTAGAAACAATGAACATTATTTCTTTTTCACAGAAAGCTTACTTTCATCGGTACCATAGGAGGCCTGTAACGGAATCAAGATCCATCCAGGTCGGCAGGAAGGTTAACACGGTCAGTTTATTCATTACGGATTATAAGCGGACGGAGCATTCGTCGAGGAATATTCTTATGACAACAATGATTGAAAATATCGGCACGTAAATTACCAGCAAATTAGATTGGCGAGTTTTGTTGAGGCTTCCGTAAGCGAATCGAGAAACCTGCCAAGAGTCAGCGCATCTCAGAACTTCTCCGACCTCCGGCAAGGTGAGTGCTACTCTCTAATATTCGACCACGACTATCGGACGAACTTCCTGTGGCACGTGACTTCTTCTCGTCACCGAAATTCTGTTTACTGGGTAAGTGCCAGTATCGAGAATACCTGTCGAAAATATCGTCAAGAGAAAACACCGATTCGATTCTGCGAGCGGACGATTTCGAAACAACGAATCTAGATACGGCGATAATAATTATTTCGCCGAATTTTCGCTCGGCATTTGTTCATATTTGCATCTATCTGTATTAATTACGTTGGTGGTGGTGCGCCAAGATATTTCAAAACGGTGTCCGAAAAATTTCCACTGCATTTTGCAGTGCTGATTTTTCAGATACCATTGGTCTTAGTTTTAGCGTAGGTTGGCTATACATACGTGCCTTGCATTTTAAGAGACATTTCTCGAGACCGAAGTGAACGTCGAGGCAAATGGTTGTAGCAGATTTTGTTCTCTCGAGCTGCGAAGTTTTTCTCCGTTGATACGTTATATTAGTCGTAGACCGCAAACGTCTGTAATTTTTACGCCTGATAAAGACTTCATTCGTTGGAAATAACATGTTTGATCACTGATCACTAATCAAATAATATGTCAGACTAGATAAAATGTGTAATATTGTATTATAAAGATGAAAATCACGATTCTGGGGAAAGTCGTAAATTGTACGAGCGTTTTTGTTGGAGGAACATTGAATGTTTGTTTCCTGCACTTAAAATTGGATATGGTGCATACAACATATTTTAAACGGATTACTGTGTAATTTATACAGGATGTCCCACGAAAAGCAGGATGTGATTCTCCATAGAAAAGAATAAAAAGCATAAGAAGAATACAATTTTTGTATATAAAGCTTCGTTTTCAAGGAGACTGACTTGGAGATTTTGAAAACGTAACAACTATACGTGCGTTTAACTCATAAGTAATGACGTGATGAATCTTGGTTTACATTCCTTCTTTACAATCTATTATCTTATCAACGTAAGCTAACAAAAATATTGAATAAGACAAAATGTTTCATCAATCTAAATGGTTCATCGAGTCATTATCTAGACATATACTCTACTCGATACATTTTCAAAATTCATTTTCTCGAAAACGAAACCTTAGATGTTTTTAAAAATTGTGTTTTTTATTTCTGATTTATTATCTCTGCTCGATGGTATTACCGTATTTTGGAGCATACTCTATATGTATAGTTTGGATTTGTTTAAAAAGATATAAATTCTATAGTATAAAAGATTTCTATGAAGTATTAAAGAAACACGTGCGAAATTTGTTTGTTGTATCAGACTTTTTACTGGAGAGAATCGATTTTGAAATTGTGTTTGCTACATGTCGTAATTCGTACACGTACGTACATATGCATGCATAATGCATATGTGTGGTAATATAGATCACCAAATAAGTACAATGCCAGTAGAAAACTGATTCTCCATGAAAAAATAAGTCGTAAATATGGTTACTGTTTATGTGATAGTAATTAGCAATTATATGCAGGGTGTTTCACAGTAAATAGAAAAGTAGAATGAAATGTAAACTATGATTATTATCGTAACTTAAAATATGAGAGGAAATAAATAGCAATAGAGACACTCGCACCGATATTTATAGTATAGATGTGACAAAAATCAACTCGTATGATAGGATCGCTAAAATGGAGATTATTTTTGGCGTGCGAGGAGGAGTAGCCTTGAGCAGTAGAAATCTTTATTTTTAATTATGGTAACTTTTTATAATATGAAATATAATCATCCATTCATGAATATTGTTTAATTCGATCTTTCTAATTTAGGAGTGAAAAAAATATAAAGACGTGTTAGGGTAACAGCTAACATTTTAGATATATGTAGTTATAGTAACTAATAAGATACTGAAACTCGAAATATCGTAAATTCTAGAATCAATGTAGTACTTTGTTTTATTTTTGAAACTTCAAGAAGTTGTGCCAAAATGAGATAGCTGTAGCATATATGATCGCCTAAATTTCTATTAAAGGTGACATTATTGAGATTTTATTTTTGATTTATAACAGTTTGATAACTTAATTTTCTTCGAAATTAATTAAATTTCGTATATTTTGAGTTAGTTTCTCTTCCAAGTAAATTCATTTAAATATAATTAGGAAATTTTGTTATTTCCACTTGTACAATGTTATGTGAACATGCATACGATGGACTTAAATGTCTTTTAATTATTTCAAGCCTGTTTGCGAGCATGTTCTGGCTTGACATTGTGAAAGTAATTTCTTGGAAGATTTTATGACAAATAAAGTACATAGCCAGTACAGTTCGTACAATCAACAGAAACACAAATGGAATTATCTTCTAAGCGTACATTGTAGTGTTCGTACATTTGCGTCTAACATTATTTAGAATAAAACAATGAATTTATTTAATGATTTTGTTTCTCTTTCGAAAAAGAATATTACAGATGCAATTCTTCCAAGTACCATGAAATAATGATTTTTACTAAAAGTAGTTGTTACATACAGAATGCCTGAAAAGATTGGGACAAAACAGAAAGATTCATATAAACTTATATCTGAAAATGCTTTATCGAAGAGTTATAAGTGTTCAAAGATTTTCGGGAGGTTACTCGTTATACTGAATCGCAATTAGCATGCATCGAATGCATTTAGTATTCCATATCTCTGCAACAGCAGGAATATTCGAAAAAGTTCAACAATTATTAGTTCGACGATTGGGATTCTGTGTTTCTGCAGAAGCAGGAAATTTTGATTCTTCATTTACTGTAACTGTTAAAATAATTAATACAAATTTTTGAACGCTTATAACTCTTCAATAAAGCATTTTCGGACGTAAGTTTATATGAACTTTTTTTTATCTACTTGACCTCATTAACATATAGTATGAGTTTTGTCCCGACCTTTTCGGATACTTTGTACATAGTATATAGAAAGGGAAATAGAGTATTTTAACATTTAGGATAATATAAGACTTAAGGTAACATAGACAATTTAAACTTGAAAGGGCAAATTATGAAACGTCGAAGAACGAAGCCATAGTAGTTATTTTATGTGGAATGTATCCATGAATTCGATAATTACGATACATGATACAGTAATCTTGATCGGTGTGTAAGGTAGAGCAACGAATCGACTTTTTCATGAACAGACTGTTCCATTCAGTGTTTATTTTTCAAATCTGACGGTGTTATAGTTCGTATTAATATTTTTGAAGGTAAAGAAATATCGGAATTAATTTTTGCTTAAAGCAATAAATATTTTCAAGAGTATTTTCACTTTATCGTTCGAACGTTCAAATTTCATTCATTTATGGTTTTTTTCTGCCTAATGGTCATTACCGGTAGAGAAGAATAAGTGTGCAAACCGTAAAAAGAGAAGAGAGCATTAGAAATTTATTATGGGTACGCGCATTGTGCTTGTTCCATGTGTTCCTCGTTAAGATTCAAGCTTCGTTGCTTCCGTTGGAAGCGTCAAAGGGTTCTTGATTGAAAGTACTTAAAAACAGCTCATCAACGAATGGAAAAACAAGTATTGAGAAAAAAATAATTATTATTTTTTTAGGTTTTTGTAGGTATTAGTAATTGAAAGATCATCATTCGCGAAGGTTTAATATTTCAATTTTTTATTCTTCGAAATCTTATAGTTCTAATAGTTCTGAATCGAAACTATAATTCTAACTATAAGTGTCATATTAAAATATTTTATTCTACACATTTTATTCGTTTTTTTTCTCTGCCCTGCTATTTATTGTACCACTCTTTATGGGACATTCTGTAAATACTCAGTAAAAAGTAATTATTGAATAATTTATAATTCCCCAACTGTAGTGATAGCATCCCTCTGCCTAGAGCAAGATAAAATAGGAAAAAAACCATCTTCTCTTTTATAAGCGACGTTGTACCAATTATCCAAACCTATGGCAAACCATTTGTTTACGCAGTTGCGAGAAATCCAAGATCATGTCCTTGAATCCTGCTGCATCAAAGTATCAAGTGTCTTCGGTATAATGATCTATAAGCTAACGATTAGTGAAATAATGGCTAAATAACTATATAACGCTTCGATCCGTATCACGCACGGCTCGAATATCACGTGTGTACGAGGAACAGAACAAGATCCATTGTCATCTCGCGGAGGTCGCAACGAGGGAAAAGTTCGTGCACTTTTCCTCGCAGAATCGAATTTCCTGTTGCCAGTGTGTGACGTAGGTTTGGTGTTCCAATAACAGGAGTCCCCATACATAGTCGGTTCTATTGATTTTTCGTAGAGGCGCAAGCGCTATTCGGTTCTTATCTGGCAAAAGGGAGGCGCGGCTATAACCATGGATCCCAGTGTACTAGCTAACATGGACAAGGACGCATTGAAGAAGCAGATCGAGAACATGAAGTACCAAGCTGATATGGAACGGTGGCCCCTTTCGAAGAGTATTGTCGCGTAAGTCCATTAACCCCTCTTTTTCGTCCCACCTTCGTCGATTGTTTCTCCAATTTTTTCTTATTTCCGCTTCCTTTTTACGATTCTATTGTGTCACCTTATTTAGTAGACAATGATACGACCAGGATGGTCCACGGAAAGTTTCGCGTTACGCGTCCAACAACCCCATCTGTCTCATCCTATATTCGTCAATTATTCTTGAAATTTCATTTGCGTCTTTTCATTTTGCTTCTTGTTTCGTTTGATACACTGATTAACGCATGATGTTGTTTCCTATCTATCTTTGTTATCGTAGAAATCTATTGGTCAGTATAAGTAGCTGTCCTGTTTCACCTCATTTCTTGTTTTATCGTTGTTCGAGTAATAGGTTGAATTTTTTTGTTCAATTTTCCCGATGGACTGTTCCGTCCTTTCAACGAATTTTTTATGTATTTAATTATTCCTTGTTTAGTTATTATACCGCATTTTCTAGGCTGAATAGTTCATCTTGTATTTTCTTTATCTTCTGGGTATCATAGAAAGAATGTCCTGTGAAATGATTCATTATTTTTTGATAGGTTGCATAGATGAAGTTAAAAAGGATTCAGGATTTAGACAATATTTTTATACAAGACGCGCAGAGTAACATCTTTGTACCATTCTGCAGGCTACAATTTAGTAAACATACCGAACTTTTTAAATAAATAACGTACTAAAAGATACAGAAACATTTTACACTGGGAAAAGTGAATCGTATGAGGATTTTCTAAAAATTGCACACAATATTAATGGAGAAGTTTTAATAGTCAAAACCACATTCCTATTTGCATTTGATATGTATTTTATGATATTGTTTGGAAGATTAGTTGTACTTCAAATGGCTCTATCACAGCCAAATTTAATAAACATATGATACATAATGACGTGACACGATATTTAAGGAAACTGTATGTCTGATATTATTTTTAATTTAAATTTAAGACGGATTAATCTAGAACAGCATCCAGTAAACAATGTTCCATTCAAATGACCCAAGTGATTTTGTGTTATATTTAGCATTTCTTTCGAAGTTATTTTTAGCTACGAAGGTATTCATAACACATACATACATCGTGTAATACATAAACAGTGTGATGAAGATTGTGAGAAGCAAATCATTTTTATTTTCTGATCTTGTAAAATTCAGTTCAGACATTCGAAAATCTCCTAATTATATACAATACAATACGTTTTACAATACATATATTCCTAGTAGCTTTGTAATTGATCCGAGATCCTCTTTCTTTCAATTCTTTTTCTCGTTTGTCTTCAATATTTAAAAAAGGCGTTCATAGTACAACAGGAAAATAATGATTATTCATACTATTTAGGAAAAATTACCATAGTTATCACAAGAAATTATTAACATGGCATTGTAATCGTTTTAATCATATTTGTTAAATTTACAATTATTTTAATGTCATAGTATCTATATATCATTTATAACAAATTGTTTTAAATACTTCGAATCTTTTTATCAAGCATCATTCACATTCTTGCACATATTCGTTTATTCGAATTCATGTTTGCTTTCATGTAAAAACTGTTTCCTTCTTAAAATTCATATGGCGTATTCCAAAGTCCTCGAAAAACTTTAGAAGCTGGACGAGACGGACAATTTTGTTGGTATTTTACTGACTTTGATAATTAATCAAAAGAACTTGAATGGCCAAGAAAACGATTATGAAGACTTTTGCAGCAGAAAACCTTGCAATAGTAAACGCAAAAGCTTGCAATCTTTCGTATCGACATTATCATTGAAACTACCGAGAATATGAATGCTCTTGCTAATTATTTTATAATTTTTTTTCTTTGTTCGTCAACTTGCTTTTGTCAGATTACTTGGGAGTATCTGTCGAGTCGTTAGGTGTCAGGAAAATTGATTTAACGATCAACAGGTTGAAAGTTAGTAATATATATCTAATGAAAAATGGAAAGTAAATTGGATAAATAAGTTATAGTACTTTTGTGGAAAGAATATTTGTATTGTGGCGAATTTATAATATTAGAATGGAAAATGTTATCTGTATAAAATTAAGCTGAGATAAGAAAGGAATTTTGAATATTATTTCATGCGTTGATTTGTCATTTTCTGCGCTAATTAATCTTAGAATTCCAAATTTGCACAAAAAAGATAGGCGATTATCGACGAATACTATTTTCAATATTATTTTACATTATACTAGGATATTAGGTCAAATCAATATTAGTAATTCTGCTGTAATGAATTCAGAATCCTTCAGCTGCTATGAGTACTTGATGCTTAATCGATTCTCTTCATTTTGGAAATTCATTCTTGTAACATATTAATACTTTATAGTTTAATGTCAAACGTCTAGAATCCTTCGTTCATAGATTACATACTGTTATCTGATCCTAAGACTTTTCTTAATTAGTTACTTCTCGAACTATCGTGTTTCTTTGTCTCGACGCTGAATTAGTACTTATTAGTGCTGTTTTGCATGTATAGTTATCCATTCCAAATTATAAAGATTTATAAGTTTTCAAAACAAATGCAATTAGTTTTAGAAATAAAACGATATCATCATAAAGAGGTAATTAACAATTCCGTAATTATTTAAAAGACAAGGTATCAAATCTATGTATTTTACGATTTTCTGATGAAACACTGTTACATTGATTTTTCTTGGAAAAATAAAGTCTCTTCTCATTTACTCTTCTCACGATTACCGAATTCTTTGTAAATATGTAAGAAATTCTCGATTGCTTACGTTTAGAAGAATCGTATATTTACTTCTTCTGTACTCGAGAACAAAAGCTGTTCATATAATTTACATTTGCTTTAAAAAAGAAATACAGTTTTTCCATTTATTTGCCTCTTCCGTGTATTGGTTTTTATTATAACCTCCGGGTTGTTCATGATACTTGAGATATTATATTGCGATAAAGTGGCAACTCAGACGGTGGTTAAAAAAACAAATCGAACGACGCAGTATTGATCGAGTCATGTTGAACCGACTCGAACGAAACAATCGTCGCGGTGTCGTATAAAAATCGTTCGGACAAAGTGATCATAGAAGCAGTTTCCTAGACGAATCGAGAAACGCGAGACGTATAGATAGTGTAGATGACGACGTAATCGGTGTGGCGTGGCGCGGTGTGCCGCAACATGCTGCTAGTAATCGACAGTCAAGGTTAAATTACACCGACGTTCCCATATTACACGTTGGGACAGGATCTCCTTGGACGTGGAGTATCTGTTAATCGCATATTCGTGGACTGATCGCTTTTAGACGCTCGCACTGTGCATACTTACATACCAGCTGGTTCGTGCAAACGAATTAATTGTATCAAAGTTGTAAGAGTTTTATATGTTAATTATCTTCCCTAATGTGATAGAAAGGCGTAATTTTCGGATAGTCCCACGTCATGAACGAAGATGTAAGAAGATGTGAAAACCATAGGAGAAAATGTGATATGTAGATCCATCTTTGTTGATCTTCTGATTCTTATATTATGTTAGTTGAAGGAGACTACCTCGGATTGGAAAAATTTTATTAAAGAGAGAGGACGTTTTACGTGCACGTTACAACTGAATGGATACATACTGCACTGTATTATAAATTCATTCTGCTTTTATATTTACTACTAGCAGATATTTATGCAAATTTACATCTTTATGGGCACAGTTACGAAGAACGGAGCTTAAGCGCAGCGTGTTCTATACAATATCCGTATTATGTGTATTCCGTGTACCTTTGCATCCTCAAATTTCCCATAAATATATCAAAATCCGTAGTCTACCACCTATTGCACAATACCCACAATCTTGCGTTATATCTTTGCCTTGCCAGTGGCAGCAGCTAGTAGAAAATATTCTTTATTTCTTTATACGTTTAAAATTTGCCAATGATTCCTTTTAATGACGATAAATTTTTACCTAAACGGCTGCTGACGTGTAACTTCTACGATGTATGTAACATTAACCATCGTACAGTCGGTAAAGGATCGAAAAAACCATATTACATCACCAATCGGATATGTTACACTCTAGTACAATAACATAGACAGCTATTTTAATTAAAAAGGTCTCAGGCAAATCGACAAATAAGTAAATAAGGATAATCTTGCTTATATATCGATCTTGGTTCGTTTGAGTGGACACACACAATTAATCGAATATTCCTGTGAGGTCTAGAGGCTGTAATGGCGACGCGCACCTAATGAGACACACGTTCAGTGTTCGATAACATATGGGAAGTTGCACAGCGTTGCGGAACGAACGCGGAACCGCATTCGAGCAACGACGTTGCTCGTTGCGGTTTTCGAGGGGAATCGTACGCGAAAGCAAAAAGTTTCCGCGGTCTGCTACTCGGAGAGTGCCCGAGTGAAAGGTACCTCCCATTTTTTTCTTCCTCTCTTACCGATCGAGCTAATCTCTCGCTCACCGTCTTGCACTTAACGCCGGGCATTCTCCTCTTTCAAACGTGGTGCGCTTTTTCCCTTCGCGCGCTTTGAAATTCCTTGGAAGGAATAGTATTTTCCGTGCCAACTACATACAACGTATATTGTATACAGCGACTCATAAAACTATTCGAACGCTTACCATAGCAAATTTTTACGTACACACGGTATATACAAAAAGTCTTTACACGTATCCTTAGTTTCTAATGAAATGATTTTTCATGAGGTCCTGCGAAATTTTTATAGAAATTTAATATACTCGGAGCTAATTAATCAGTATATAATTCCTATAATAAACACAGTGGCGTGCTAGTATTTTTTGCAGCCACTGTATTATGTGTATTACATAAAACGTCTTCGCAAATTTCATTTATATCGTAGCGAGTTACGACTGTGAATGATTTTATTCGTGAAATTTGGAACGAATCTGAGAATTGATGTAGAAATTACAGGGTACTTACTATTAACATGTATTTAGTAAAAAGTTAATGTACAATATAGAAAGCTGACTGTGTTCGTAAAACTTTTCTATGCCAAACATTCCGGATACTTTCGCGAAGCATTATACTTGTGAAACTTTGCTCTTGTGGTACATAGGAAAAGTTGGTTTTGTATCGTGTATTAGCCTTATCTAGTAGGGATACTTATATTTGTATATCATAGTCGCTATTAGAATTTCATACAGTGACTTACTATAGGCGATTTACGTGGACAATGTAGTCGACTATAAACACTAATGGCCTGGATTTAACACCCACCACTTTTATCGATATAATGAAGCTCTGATTGATTCAGAAAATAATAGACTTCAAAAAGAAATTAACACTCTAATTGTTTCGAATTCTAATTTGCTATTTGCTATTGTAAGATGCATTGTAAACAAGCATTTATTCTTCCTTTTTGGCTGAGAGATACCGAACCAAAAACAGTCGCAGTACAGTAAAATAAGAAACTCTGAGTATCATATATTGTACAGGTATTTATACGGTGGTGAGCATCCCACTTTATGGAGGTTGGTACAAGGGGAAGCTAGAACCTTATGGTAAGAGCAAGATGTGAAAATATGGAAGAAGGAAATAGGTATTGGAGAAAGGAGCAGGACACACTGTGTAGGATATACCGAAGGAATATATATAACGATAAAATACTTAGTAGAGAACTATACAGGTGTGCAAACAGTAAATTTAAACGTGGAAAAAGTTCTGTACGATAGAAGGGAGTAACGCGTGGTGGAATGGTGGAAAGGAGCAGTATTGTAGGAATGAGGAAGGAAAAGGACGAGGGCGGGAGAAAAGAAAAGCAGATGCAATGAAGTAGAGGATAAATGGAGGGATTAGGATAGTTCTAAAGCGAATAGCAGAGGCTAGAGTAAGGAGTAAGCGTTCGAAATAGAGTCATCTGAATAGAGTTAGGTGGATAAATGTTATGAATGGAGTTATGGAAGGATGAGAAAGACGAGTGAATAATTGTACGGGTATGTGTGTTGAGTAGAAGACTATGTAAACCAAGTTCACATTTCCTAGGCTATGAGGCTGAAAATTAAATAAATTATTAATGCTAGTCCATTTTCGAAAAATATAATAAAAACTACTTAAAGAACGTGAAAAGGAACGTATTTGAATTTTTTTCATAAAAGGTATAAAATAAAGAAATAGAATGAAAAAGTTACTCTTTAATTAGGTAGATTTTATACTAATAA
This sequence comes from Bombus huntii, assembly GCF_024542735.1. Classification (NCBI taxonomy): domain Eukaryota; kingdom Metazoa; phylum Arthropoda; class Insecta; order Hymenoptera; family Apidae; genus Bombus; species Bombus huntii. The sequence continues at coordinate 2,239,124 of NC_066251.1, read as the reverse complement.
CGTTCGACGTTCTTTTAAGGAAACGTGAATGAATGTATTACTCAACCTAACAGTTTAATAGAACAGAATACGTAAATGTAATATAGAAAGTATCTAATAAACATGAAATATCTATATGAGTCAGTATTGACCCAGTCTTTGCTGCCTGGGAGTTAAACGAGCTTTTACATAGAATTTAATGTCTCCAAACTTGATATATTGAAGTTGATAATATAGTTTATATTATAGGGTTTGGATGCATGTGGAAGTCTAGAAACTATGTTGTGAAAGTTGTAGAAATTATTTTCTATCATAATGAACGGGGGTCCTTTAAGCGTAATGGAATGATGTGCTTGGTAAGATATTTAGATCTTAATAAATAGAAAATAATAATAATTCATTTATCTCATTCGCCTATCTTAGGAAGCAATTGACAAAGTTTAATAATAATTTGACAATTTTTAAATAATTTTGAATAATACGATTATAAGATTTTAACATAAAACAGTTTTCTAAAACAAGCATTGAAAAGTTACTTGTGTAAGTAGTAACAGGTCATTAACCTACATTCGTTTCTAATAAAGAGCGATAAGTGAAAGCTTATAATTTTCTCGCATTTTCCGCTAAGCTGCGGGTTAACTGGAACAGGGGATTCTTATTATTATAACTATTACTGATTTACTGATACTACCGACTAATACAACCGATTCATTAACAGCTTTGCTTGAATGTTCTAACATACACAGCATACCACATATAATACTAAAAATAATAATAAGCATACCACAGAGTTAAGTAAATTAAAGTAGAAACTACTATGTGTACAAAAATTATTTACTACCGTTAATTAATTATATTATTGACCATTGCTGTGTTTTAGAACACGTACGATACTTTTGGATATTTTTTTAAAAGAATGATACCTAATTCTAAGATTAATTTTTTCATGATTCAGAATAAATCCTTTACAATGTCCTGCCTATTCAACTAAAATAATTCCATTACCATTACATAATCCCTACTGTATCTCGATACCAGATACATAATTCAAATCTTTCCCCCGTAGCTCGTCAACTTGAAAAAATCGTGCTGGAATTATAGTTGCGATTGCATCTAGACATAGGACGACCTGCTTTATTCAACGACATAGCTGAAGAATTCGTGCCGTATCCTTTCAACTTATTCTTTGCGATCAGATAGATTCAAGATAACGTTGGATATCTGGAGATCAGTGCAAACAACAGAGCGCAATAGAAAGTGCTATAAATTCATTTTAATGAAGAAATCTGAAACTATTGCAAAAGGCATTATCAGAAAGTTAAGAAAAATTTTTAAGATATCGTTGCGATCGATAAATTCTCAATAAAGACAAATTTCAAAAATAATTTGCAATAAATAATTTCTAAACCAATAATTGTAACACACCTATAAGAATAAGTTTACATTGTTCTACACTACAATTTCTAGATACCCACCTACTACGATACTTTTTAACTTTTTGCAAAGCCTTAATGTTTCTCTGATTCTTTTTATTTGAAGGCGAATTGATTAGGCCGACGTCATAAAGCATAGTTGCACGAATTGAATTAGATTTTATCGAAGTTGCTTTATCTACAGGTATTTAGCGAGAAAATCGGAAAAATTGGTCGATCGCGATTGAGCAGTCGCGAACCTTCGGAACACAGAATTCTCCTTGAACGCAAAATCGGCCAGACTGGCCGCGAGTCCCTTTCACCGAGCCTTCTCGGCGAAACGACCAACTATTCGTTCCTCGCTGCACTTTTCCTTGCATCGCTTGCAACCTTGTTACGTTTACAACGATCCTGTATCTCGTCAACGTGTTCTCCTCAGGCACCTGGAAATTTACTTGGATTTTGTTCTTTCCTGAAAATATCATATTTTAAATACTTATTAGATCAAATATATTTCGAGCGAGATATTCGAATTAATGTTTTATATAATCTGTTGATTGAAATTTCTTTTAAAATTAAAATTACAAAACTAGTCATTTTTCAGGATATAATTCGTAACGAAATTGATTAAAATTGATATACAATCAATGGGTAGAGTCGTAACCAATATGCATTGATAATGTAACTGTTGCATAATGATAATGTAAGAATTATGTAATGGTGATATGGGAATATGATCGATCACTGAACGTGTACGTAATCAACAAGTAATTGGTAGTTAAATCGACAATCATAAACATGTTAGAAATATCATCATTAAATGCATAATATATCGTAACACCTTTTAGTATAAACAATTGTCTGCAGCTTTTCCCAATCGATTCTTTTTAATTTCTTACTTCTTCGCAAGAATTTCTGTATCGAACTGTGTTGTAGCTTAGTTCAACATAATTTGCCTTTTTATTCGAAACCATTCCATCAGAGGTTGCAAATATTCTTCATTATTGATATTTTTTCATTATTTCGCGCTCTTTCGTTTTTAATCTTGTATATTCAATCATTAATAAATATTTCGTTTTTTTCGATTCCTAGAACCATTCAACGTTCTCGTAAGAGATTCCACCTTCAGCGATAGTCGAAAATATAAGCGAACGAACACAACTGAATCAAAAGAAAACTTGATCTAGTAGACGATCTGCTTGCTTCCAGGATGAGGGAGTATGTGGAAGAGAACGAGAAGACTGACCCACTGATACACGCGCCCGACAAGAAGAACAATCCCTGGGCCGAGAGAGGCAAATGCATAATCATGTAATCAGGACGTAGAACCGCAGGGGAGAAGGAGAAGGAGAAGAGGCGAGGAAGCATCTGAGCGAATACCATCCGAAGCGAGCAGGAGAAGCGGAAAACGTTTTAGCCGCGTTTCAAGTTAAACCAGCGAAACGAATAATAAAACCAAAAGAACGAAGCAGACAAACTAAAATAAAAAAAAAAAAAAAACAGAAAGACGAGGAATACATACACGTAAAAGAAGAAAAACGTTAAAAAAAAAAAGACAGAAAGTAAGAAGAGGAAGGAGTTAAAGAAAGGATAAGAAAGACGTATGACGAATGGGAAGGAATTACGATGAGCAAAAGAAGAAGGACAAGAAGAGAAAGAGAAATTAGGCGTTGGCGGAGCGATTTGGATGAAATCCTGGAAGAGGAAGGTGCCAGGAAAGCAGCAAAGTCTCGGAAGGAGGAGCACGACTGGCGCGAAGCGAAATCAAAGTAGCCGGAGCAAATTATTCAACAATCTAATTCCTCGCGGTTACCTGTTCGCGGTAACTTTCCCGTTTGGCATGCAAACGAACGAGTGGCACGTTTCAGCCCGGCTTTCTTTGTCTCTCTAATCTCCGCGGCTCTCGAATTGACTACTCGAGCTATTCTGAGGACGTGGTCCTTGATCTGGCTAAGTTTCGATCGATTCGCACGACGGCGAACCGAGACGCGAAAAGTATCGTGTATCGATATTAATTGGTTAAACTTTCACCTCGTGCGTCTATCGCTCTCTATTTCTCTCTCTCTCTCTCTCTCTCTCTCTCACTCTCTTCAGCCTCTTCATCCTTCGTTTCCTTCTTTTCGAAGGGCCGCTCCCTTTCTCTCGGAATAAATGGATTCCCTCTGAGTGAGCTCGATCTAATCTATCCGAGGATTTTAGAAAAGCAAGGCTACGAACGAAAAGGTACGGACACGGTGAAAATTTAATCGATCTAAGAGGACTAGACGAGAGAGCGGGCGAAACGGCGCGAAACGAACGGATCTTCTGAAACGGGCTCCGCTACGAGTACGCGCTTCCGCTTCGTCGTCGTTTCGAGTTCCGAGTTTTGGATCAGTTCTGAATAATATCAGTTCCAATTCGACTCAATTCGTTTCGATTCGATCCAAACCGTTTCGACTCGGACATGTGTTACGCGTCGTAATACACATCATGTGCAATTCGAATCTAGTACCACGGAAAACTCTTTTGAATCGTTCATTATATCGTGTAAGGATTATTTATCTTAAGTACACAATGTAATCTAACGTCATTATATGTACACACGTTATACCATATGTCGTACGATTAATACGCTATGCATATTTCTGCGAATTTCTTACGAAAATATAATATATTCACATCGTTTAATGGAGATTATTGTATGCTGTTTCGTCCTGTTCCTTTACATCGGGCATTAGTTTCTGTCGCGTGCTTTCGTAATCTAGCGTTTCTTCAGAATTTATAGAAACGTTTTTATTTTGCAAAAGAACGGTAGTGTTTTCTACCTTTTAATTAAGTTAGTTAATTCGACGTTTCCGAATTGGTCATCGTAAAGTTTAATCGTATTCGTTGGTTATTTGATTAAACTCGTGTTTATTTTAATCACTATGGTAGATACGTCGTTGCTTCAAATAAGTATAGCGTTAGGTAAATGCAAGGTGTTTCATTGTTCGTGAATATCTTGAATATTTTTGACATTTATGAAGATGTGAAAAGTCTCTGAAGCAAAATTATACGACTCGAAGGAATAAGATGTCTGCTCATTTAAAAATTTTTATAAAATGATAATTTTGATATTATTATACGTGTTTCATCATCTAATCCGCGCGATTTCATTGTTAAACATTTTTCCATATTTTTAGCATATATTTAAGAATTTATGGCGAATGAAATATCTTGCGTATTTAAACAAATAATTTCACAGACTCTTATTCCTAATACATATTTCATTAACATCGTATGTACATTAATCTAACAATCATTTTTATATGATGTTCTATTTTAATTAATCTCGATCGTCACTAATTTTAGAAAACAAGAGAAAACAACAGCGATAAGCTTAAAAAGTTGGAAACTTCTCCACCAATAAATTAGACCAACACCGATATTTATAAATACATCAGACAAGATTGCGGATATACTCCGTAATTTCTAAATTCAATTCCCTAAGAAAAATGAAGTATATCATTGAATAACTCTTTCTTCAAACGATCCATTGCTTTTTCCTCCAATTTAATTGTACCACGAATGACAATTTTGCATAGCTAAGACTGCCAAAATGTATGCTTAACAACAAAACACACGGATAATTATAAAGTCTATACCCTAAAACAGATCATAAGAAAGAAAACTTAAAAATAACACGTTTCACGGTGCAGTGTACAGTATTAATTCGTACCAATTTCCTTTGTAATTTGTAAACGGAATTTATAATGTTATTAAAGCAATTTTCATTGCAGGGACCATCCTGTATGTACCACAGACAGATAAAACAAAAATAAAGTATCGTAAACGCCTAACTCGAATTCTCTCGAGGGTTGTTCAAAACCACAAGAAACTGCCGAAGAATACACCGTGGAGATGCGATTCTGCTGAACGGCCATTGACGTGGCCCGTGATTCTTCGCCCACGATATTCTGTATCGATTCTGGCGTTCATTGTTCAACAACCGTTTCCACTGTCGATTACCAAGCAAACCTCTTAAGCTCGCTCGCGCAGGAAAACTTATCTTCAGCCCTGAAACGTCCGGCGAACGAGGCCGAGATTCCTTTTGGAGGAGGTGTTGCATTTCAGAAATGTGTTTACAACAATGTACCTACGTATTTGTAAAAATGATGGATGAGAAGAAGAGAACGAAGAAAAAAAAAGCAGAAAACGAGAAAGGAGATTGTATTTTCGTTGGGGTACAATGTCGAATTATATCGTTGTGTCATCGAATAAAACGCGTGTGAAGGATGAAAAGAGGAACATAATGAAAAATTACTTTCACTTTTTACTACATGCAAGAAGCCTTATGGATAGCTGCTTGGCTTTCCAACAATTAATAATTATCGAGGATATGCTTTGGTCACGGTATTTTATTTCGATATCGTCTTCCATGAAACGTTCTAGACGATGTGGGCGATTAATAAAACCGATGGTGATTTCTTCCTAGAGAATGCACGATAATTATTTCTCTACGTGTTTGTACTTGTAGGAGACGTTAAGAAAAAATCACGTGGCCCATCCGTTTGCACGAGGAAAGAAAGATTTATTGTTAGCAAATGTGTTCGAAGGTTAATATCTATTGAAATATAAGTGATAACGAATATAAAATATTTTATGATTCGTTTGTTATCGGTGTACGTACTTTTTTAATTGGTACCATAGTTTCTTATCTTGGAATATGAAGAAGGAACATTGTGATACGTAATTTAAGCCTGAAAATATTTCTTCGTTAATTTTTATTAATGAACTGCTAATAGATAATTGAGGAAGAAGATATTTGTTTTGAATGTTGAATCATTAATCACTTAATAGCATCAAAGTGTATTAAATCGCTATATTAATATGTTAAATTATTAGAAAATTGTAAAAGATGATAAAAGTATATCGGATATTCCAGTTTGTAGGTGTATTTGTTGAGACATAATTTAAAATCATTCAAATTCTTCGAAATAAGTCAAATTGTTCGTTTTTCATCATATTATATGTAGGATTCATTGCGAAAAAATAAATGTAATGAAAATATACATTTTTATTCATAAAATTAAAGAATTATTCATGAAATTTCACTAAAATCTCTACAAATGAGAAACGAATTTCAGATCTAATACTCTATCTATCTCTCATATGAATGAAACACATACGCATACAATACTTCTCGGTTTTAATGGTTTAAATAATTAAGACAAACGATTATCTTATCTCCAAACTTTAATTAACGCTTTTTGAGACGTTTCTAGTATGTGATCTATTACCAAATATTTATCAAACTTATGCACCTGGCTGAGGATTAAACATCCAGAAATTCTGTGTAATTAACTCATGGGACCGGTTATTTTACCGCTATGCTTAGAATACTTTGCCTTAATTAGTGATAGTCCATCTAGTTTATATGCAACGATGTTCCATCTTTATAGTAAATTTGGTCGTATTTAAAGGAAATTTCTCGTGAAAGGTTAATGTGGTAGGAAAGTCCAATTAAACGGCCTCCATTTCTAGATTTGAATCTCCTTAATTGTATGTATATGTCATGAATCTTGTGTAGGTTCCTTATTAACTAGTATTTTTCAAGAGTTATAACAAAGTCCGGGTATCAGGACAATGTTATAATTATAAATGTCAAAAAGATTACTTACAATGCTTTCTAACAAAAAGGAGCATGTAATGACTTCCTTGCAAGAAAAGAAAATGAATAACTAAATATGCATATCTTCATTATCATAATACAGTATAATATTTAAAATAATGCATTCATTTATCGAAGGGAAACTTTATAGATATGCTCGGAAGTTTTGAGTGGCAGCATTTTCAAAAATGAAATTAATTTTTTATTGTCTGATAAATAACATAGGACAATGGCGATAAAATTTCGTTTTACTCAGTCAGTTTCTATAGAATTGTACCAAGCAAGCTTATCGCATACCTTATTGTATCATTGATTAACATCGATGATCGATACCATTTCCTCCGCAGTGCCATTTTGCAACGCGTGTTAGAATATTTTCATGGCAATCAACTGTTAAGCATAAATTCAAGAGCCTGACTTTCAATATTTTCTCATTATGCACATTGAGATATAAGGATGTTATTTGATATTATTATGAAACATTTAAACGATCGTCATTCGGATAAAACATATCTCGAATATTACAGATATATTATTTTGTAAAGCTTCTACAGTAACAAACAACATTTCTATTGTAGAGCAGATATTGAAATCACAATTTTTTAACGTTTTCAGTTAATTTACGTATAAATATTAAACTTAATTATATGAAGAAACACTAGAAAAGTCTACTTTTACGTTGCAATTGAGTTTTGGAAATTAATTTACCTATGAAATGACGAACTTACATCGATGTTATAATAATTCAAATATTCGTATTTATTGTTATTTTCTACTAAGGATATAGATAGATATAAATGTCTAATATGTATATCGATGAAGTAACGATATGGAAGCCTTCAGACGCCCGGTTAATTAAAGGTACTCTTTCATTTACGCGACAGGTAAAAATGACATCTAGGTTGAACAATCACCTTCTCGTTGCAGCCGTTCCTTTTCGTGGAGGACACGGTGCATTATGTTTTCTTTTGATTAAGGATATTCCCATATAAGCTTTCAACGTGTTTCAGCGAATGAGGCGACAAAAGAATTTGAAGAAAAAGGCGAGGACAGTGAAAATTCGTCCTAAATACGAGACCCCTTTTCAAAACAGTCGATTGAATAGTGAGAATGACAGCGGGTAACAATTTCTTTCGCGTTTTGTACGCTAGCTGTTTCTTCTTACAATAATGAGAATATTTGACAGAAACGACGTATGTGCATGTGCCTGCGTCGCGTGTGCATATGTAGCGTATCCTTTCCAAGATTTAACATAAAGATAATGTGGGACCGAGTGAAATTCTGTTGTAACTGTCGCTATTTCTTGATCGCCTGTTTGCTGATTTTATACGAATGCGCTCTGTAAAAGTTTGCGCTCTGCGCGTTCCTGCATTCGGTATGCTGCAAGTATATATTTCTTGGTTGCAACAACGCGTCTTTTCAGATTACGGAGTATTGCATCACGAAGGAATGTTGAATTAAAAAGTAATGTTTAACGCGAAGCTTGACAACGAGTTGATCGAGATTGAGTTAAATCGCGCCTTTCTTTCTAAATCTGACGAAAACTAAAGTTCGTTTTTGTACGATTCTATTCTTAACGCGTGTCGTATCTTTCCCCTTAATTGCAGTTAAGTAGTTTGGCAGAGGTGAAAATTATGGGACGATAACGATTAATAGAAATCTTTAGATGGTTTCCCAAATTTATTTTATCCATCTAGAAAGTTCGAAATTATACGAGTCTTCCGTCTATATTTCTACAACCAAGAAAACTGGTTCGCAAATTCTACGACCCATTTCTTACTACGGTTTTTATCAACTGAAGCATTTTCCGATTGCAAAGATCAAAAGCCACATAATTATAGTTTACTGATACAATAGTCGGAGAGATATTGTTAACCAAAGTTATAAAAACTGTATAGTTCATTTATCAATCTATTTTTGGAATCATTAATCGTACGAATATTTATCTTTATTCGAAAAAAATGTTGATTTTACTCGAGATTTATAGTAATGAAGATATGTGACGTACAGTGTCATAATATTTCATTCAAGCACGATACCATGCAAAATTATACATATATAATCGTGTGACGATATAATTTATGTCGTAAATCAAATCATATGCAAGAGAAGTTTTGACAGAGGTGAAAATCATGGGATGGTAAAAGTTAATAGAGATCTTTAGGTGGTTTCCTAAACTTTATCCATGTCCTAGAAAGTTCAAAGTTATAGGAGTCATTCGTATATATTTCCACAATCAAGAAAACCGGTTCGCAAATTCTACGGTCCACTTCTTACTGGAAGCAAGAATCTGATTTGCGCAGTTGAATCTGATTTACGAATAGTTTCATGATAGATCAATCGCTATATTAGAAATAGAGACATTCCTATCCTTCGGAGACCTAATTGCAACCGTTTTCATTTGTAAATGAAGAAAGTGAAAGCATTCGAGTGAACATTCAATTGATCGAAATGATTTGTTTCAAAGTATAATAAGCAAACGAACAGGTGGAGCCTTTTCTTATCTTTTTGACAACAATTTTTTTCGAATTTCGTCACTTGAGAAGAGAAAATTCGATACTCCAATTGTTTGAAACTGCAACAAAGAAACAAAGTCGTTTAGAAGTTTTATGCAGATAGTTATTAAATAAAAGTCATCAAAATTATTAATTAATAAAATACGAAATTATTAAACTTCGTTTCATAATATATCGTACAATTGCATCACGTAACTTCGAATTTTCTTATGACGAGTGAGGAGGAAACGATTCTAAAATCGAATTAGGCAAACTTCCAAGTAAATTATTATATGAACGACAGCCACTCGTTTTCATGCCCGAAAAGGAAGTCGGAAAAGGAAAGGACTTTGAACGGATAAGTTACGTTTGTGGTGTTCGATCGAATAGCGTAGGGAAGGTTCACGTAGCATAGGTTGGGAAACGCTGTTCTAGTCGGCCGATGTGGATCGCTGGATCGCCGTTTCACTCTCGCGTTCCCATTTACCGAGCAACCGATTGAGCCCTGTTGTCAGCGTCAATGCGTTGCCAATATAAACGAGAATTACCTGTCAATCCAACACTGATCTATATCCAATACCAACCGAATAATTATTATGATAAACACTGATACGTATGACGCTTAAACGGTAGATATTTTCCCAATCTATCGCAAAAATAACAGTTGTTAGAATCTGATAAACCACAATTAGTCGCAAGTTAGGTCATTCATGGAATCTTAACCCTTTGAAGTTGGATATCGCGGTATTCAAAATTTGTTTTCACACTGTAAGTATCTATCATTTCGAGTAGTCGGTACCACGAGAAAAATCTGCCAATCGCAAAGGGTTAAACATTTCCTTTCAATATCTAATCTAAACCGTTCCGTACATTATACTGTGTGTGTTTATAGGTACATACATGTGTGTAGATATATATGTATATACTTAGAGCACGCATAGTCACTTACTGTACACAAAATGAAAGGTGGCTTTAATTGTCGCCGCGGCTACCGAGGACAATGTTCGTCTACGATATCGTCTGCCCCTGTTGCGAAAATTTTCGTGCGGCTTTTGAATACCGGGCTGAAAACGCGTGTGTGCAAAAACGATGGAAAGGAAGGGTTGTGGGGGCAGCCACTATCGAAACAGCCTGATCGTGATTGTGAGTATTCCTCGAGGAAGGGGGTTCTTCCTTCCTCCGTTGGGAAAGAAAAAGAGAGTTGGAACGAGCTGACTAGAAACAGACAGCAAGAGAGTGAGAAAGAAAGGGAGGAGGGAGAGAATGACAGGAGGCACTCGTTCACTACGGTCAGTGCTTTCTGAACTGTTGTCAGTGACAGTTCCTCGATCATGTGGCGGTGGATCCTCGATCACTGATTCTCCTATCGATTACGTTTTTCCTTTTTCTATCATTCGTTTCCGTTCACGGACTGAGTTTCGCCGCATTTCACACACGCTCTTCTCGTGTATAGTTTCGTTCGACCGCGCCTTGTCTTGTTTTTACTCATCCCCTTCTTCGTGTCTGGTCGATATTGGTGCTACTTTCCACGTTCGGAGCGTCACGCGTGGCTGGAAAAACTGGACGAATCATGGTAAGTGGAAACGTGCGAGCTCCGAATCTGTTTGTTATCGTGTTTATTTGAGAGTAGAGAAAAAAGAGAAAGAGAGTTTAATAGAATTGGTAAATTGGTATCGCTGATACCAATGTCGTATAACATGGCAATTTTTCAACACTGTTTTATTTTCTTACTTACTTTGTTAAGAAAAATTAGTCAGTCGATATCCGATCAATTTTTGTAAGTTTATTCGCATTCACCAAAATAACAAAATCGTGATTAATCGTCAGGTCTACGTCGTATCGTATGTAGAAAATTCGTGGACGGTTTGACAGAATTATTTTGGTAAATTATATAATACTATTGATACTAATTTTCTACGGTATAGTAAATTTTAACGAAGATTTTATTTTACCCTATCAGACTTTAACGCGTAAGTTTCTAAAGCAATTTTCGTAAATTGATTCACGTTTGTCAGAACCAAGAGATTAGCTTGAATTCCAAGTTCTTCTCACTTTATCTTGTTAGAACGAGGATCGACTTTTTAATCAAGTTTTTATAAATTTATTCACATTTATCAGTAATAAAAGAATCGAGATTGGCTATTAGGCTCACGGTGTTTCGCAGGCGATTTCTGAAAAAATTGCTCATGTTTTTGCAAAATCTTTTCCTCCATCCTTTTTCTCTGATCGAATCGGCTCCGTTTTCAAACTCGTTTTATTTTTCATTCGAACGATATTACATCATGCGCGGATTCATGCAAGACCACCGTGGAACCGGTCTGAAAAGAGATCGATTCGGAAAGGATTAAAACAGACATCGAGATCTCGACGCAGTTGTGTTATTCATTTTTCTTTCTCTTGTCCTTCTTCTTGCATCAATGACCGGACCAAACTGTGGCAGAATGATTTTTTGGACATTTAATCTAGTGATCTCTGTTTGAAGATTTCTAGCAAGTGTTTGATATCATGATACATATGGATCGTTTGAAAGTACGCGCAACTCTCATATTCAAGCACAGAGAATAACTATTAATGGTTCTATTTATTCTACTTAAATAATAGGATAATATAATATTGATTATATGTGTGTAATTGCGTGTAATGTCGTGTGATTTTGATTATATATGCGTACAGTGTGAAAAATAGTAAAAGAGTTTGCCGGTCGTAAATTTTGACAAACTTTGCTTTTACCAAGTTTTATATTAGGCGAAGTTTCAGTTTATTAATTAGAAGTAAAAGAGCAAACTTAGTGACTATATGGTGATGACGGTATAATAGTGCAATGTTAAATTACAATAATACAGTGATAAAACAGAAAGCGAAAAACTTATAAAATGCATAAATATATAACCTTTTGGCTATATATAGCATTTTATGTCCGGAATAAAGCAATCTATAAAATATTTAATCACACTTAATTAAAATCAATTAAAATATTTAGGTTGCTATAAAACAAAAGTTACATGGAATCCTGTTCAATTTTTTATTCGCGTATTAAGGAGAATTTTCCTTATCTGATTAATATTTCGGAAATTACCATTTAAACGATGTCATAAAAACACCACAAGACTTATTGCCGTTTTCGACTAGGCGAATAATCCAAAAAAGGCAAAAGGACAATTTAATTATTCCGGAATAATCGCCAAGGTTTTGCAGAGCATTTCGCGTGGATTGTTTTGCGCCAAGGTTAATGAAGCTGGCAGAAATGTGAATGAAGAAGGAAAGTTCACCGATATCTGGATGTATCTCGTAAATCGGCGGAACAGTGACAGTTGTCTGCCTACGCGATTCCCGTGGACCTTCGTCGTAACAAGTATCAAGAACTCGTTTTTGTCCTTCCGGGTTACTCGAGCCCTCTCACTTTCGTCGAGCGACGACCTCGTGTGTCGATTCTGCACTTTGATAATCGAACAAATTCGAAGCGAGATCGAAAGGAACGGGACCGCGTAACTGACTATCGCGATTCGAGAAAGGTGGGCGTCAAAAAGTACGGCACACGATCGAGAAGACAGGTAGAAATAGAGATTTGTGTCACGAAGAGGTGTTCTTAATGGTTAACAAACGTTTTTTCAAAATTATCATGTTACGAAGATAACTGTGTAGGCATATTGATTATATTTGTCAACAGATAAGACGTATGTATACATCTAAATAGACAGTTCCAGTCTGCGATTCCGTATTATGATTTTAATTATGAAAATCGATGTTAGATAAAGATGTTAGTGTAATAAAAGAATGTTTCTTTTTCACCTTGCAGACTATTATACGTATACTGTATCGAACATGGTTGAATTTGTCTCCACGTTCACTTTCATATGATGTAAAAAGATATTTATAATTCCGAGTAGTTGATTTTATTAATATTAATGTTATGACAGTTCTACGTATAATGTTCGTTGACAGATATCGTTAAAGGAACTTAATACGTATTATTTTCATGAAATATAGAATTTTCATTGTATTGGATTAACCAGGAAATACGTATGAAATACGTAATACACCTGATTGTCTCTTTAATAAGTAATATGCCATCATTCCTTACAAATTCTCTGCTAAATCTCATACAGTCGTTGATCTTTGACTTCGATATCATCGTAACATTTTAGATGGTTCTTGATTTTTAAGACTGAAATACCTGTTTCTAAATTTAGCAAATCGCTACGATATGGTGCTACGTCGAATGAATATTTACAATTTGGTTCTTCGATATCTTTCCTGAATTATAAAATTCACATGCACTCAACCGCTTGTTTTCTGCTCGTAATGTATTTCTAAAATCACGGGTGCTAATCCCACAAAATATGCAAAAACTTTCCGTTCAATCCAATACTTATAATATATTCACAAAAGAAAGTTTATAAATTAAACGATAATCAAAGAAGACACCTGTTGTGTTTTTGTCCATCATTTCGATCCCACTGTGGTGATTTCACCTTCGACTCACTATTTCAAACTGTTTCTCTTTCATTGACATTTACCTAGCACGGATCATAAACTTCATTTTCTTGTATAGGAGGCGAAAACCTTTTGCAATCACGAAGAAGATGGCTCGTGAACACCTGTAACGACGATCGTGCGCGGTTTAATTCGACGTTAAAACGTGCGGACTAGACGCGATATTAATCACCGGACTATGGTGAAAACGTCGATCGGCTGAGTGAACTCTCGATCTTGATTTACGAAGTCTACGAAACGAAGAGAAGGAAACTGACACGGTATCCTCCTTCGAAAGAATTGAATTGCCAACGTTTCGTTTCTCTCTCGCTCGTGTTCTTTTCTTTTCTTTTTTTCTTTCTTTTTTTTTTGTTATAACGTTTGCCAGCCCGTTTTCACACGAATGCTTTGTTGCATTGTGAAGCAATGCAAATTCGGCTTGTTCATAATGCTTAGCTAACGAGTCCCTTCATTTGCCGGCGATGTAACGGGTATGTAAATAAGAAAATTGCTGCCTTTCCATTGCATTAACGCTACATTAGAATCCCCTAGGCGTAATCATTTTGATCACTTTTTCTCCTCGTTCTTTTAATGTTTCTAGTTATGGAATTTTTTTACTTGATGACATTTTATATCTGTGTTAACATACCATACGCATGAAGTTTTGAAGTTATATCTATTCTTCATCATTTACGAGATGATTGTTATACAAGGTTTTGTTCCAAAAGAAATTTTATTATTGAAATTTTATTATTTATCATATTGAATATTCACCTGGTAGTGTGTATCTATGTTTCCATCTAAAGGAGCCCACTGTAGATCAATATTTCTGTTCAGTTTATTACGTTGAATGTTGAATATTGGAGAACGTGCAACAAGACAGGGTATTAATGCATGATAAATTTTATTATTTTGCAAATCGTTCAAAACATTTCCATTCTGCGGAATATATTTTGTTTTTTGTACAGACGAAAAATTTGACGCAAACAACCCACACAAAGAGCGTTCGTAGTCATCCTCGGATGCAACGTATTGCGCTGAATTATTAATGGTCGTCCCTGGCAATCGCTAATCGTGACTAGTCGCGTAACGGTAAAGAAAAAGAGAAATGTTCTTTCTACATCCAATGACACCGATTGGTGAAACCTGCGACAACCTGGTTCGCGACAGGTCAGCACGCTCAGGAATTTTGGCTTCTCTGAATTCGCCGTTTGCAGGTTTTCGCTGATTAATTAAGTGACAACGTTTTCATTATAACATTTAGAATCAAGCATAGATAGCTGTCCTAAAAAATTTCAGTTGATCAGTAGAAAGTTCATAACGATTGAAATATGTATGTAGGAAGCAAATTAATCATCAATTCTAGTATATTTGAATAAAGTTTAATCAGTTGTAGAATTTTGTTAAATTGGGTGCAGTTTCAAGACTATTTTACATTTTATTTTTTTTTATTACATCATATAATTTTGTTATCTAATTAGATATTTAACCGGAGCAATTTCTAATCGCATTACATAATGTAATTTTATGTAACCGCTTCACTTTATAATTTCTTAAATATCACACATGAGTAAAATCTTGAAATATTGATCAACCTTAGCTACAGCTTATAATCATTCAAATAATGTTTTCTACGTATGATGAAACGTAAGAATCATACCCTGAATATAAAATATATTCGTTGATTGACAAATAATTTATGACAAATAATCTTTGGAATATACATTAAATAAACTTTATTTTGTATTCTGTTCAGTACTGGACCAAAATTATGAATGCCTGAAGTATATGTACCTATAGTATCACTAAATTTAAATGATTGTATTGTATATAGATCATGATCATAAAATAAATAGTGGGCGTATCAGATATCTTCTTTCGAAAAGGTAAAAAGAAACATTTTGAACAAGGAATTAAGAATTATTAATTTCGAATTAACCGATTATAGCCAGTAGTATATGTACATTATTTCACTTACACGTTAATTGATTTATTTTTCTCAGCTGTAATTGCTTAATAAATTCTTCCATTTATACATGAAGCGGTTTAAAGATATAGATACATAATTTTTAAAAACATACAACGTCATTTAAAATCAACAAGATAATCTACCGATAATCTTTGATTTTTGTGTATATATGAATTATTAAATCCCAAATATTGGCAATTTAGTTAATCCTAGTTAATATATTGACGTTTACGAATATCAATTCTACGAAGATCTTAATATTCGAAAAGAAAAAAGATAATTCACGGAGATTAATGATGATGAAATGATGAAGCTAGCCAAGAGAAATTCATAATTCATGATTCTTAAGATTGTCTCGCAGATTGTATTTACAATTCAAATACCAAAATTAAACGGTGTAATTCTGGGTGAAAGAACAATACTAATTTGATGTATAATTCCTGAATCTGTTTGTTATCTAATTAACAGTTTTATGATTTGCAAGACGGTGTAATGTAAGATATAAACGGAGTTTACCTGTACATGCGTACACGGTGCTAAGGAAACCGAAGGCCGATTTTTATCGGTCTGCGGTCAATCAGGCATTCGAGAAGAATCGTACGAGTCTAAAAAATAGTCGATTATGCAATCCACGTAAGATATACTAAATTCTTTATGAATTTCACGTTAGCCATGCTTTTGGCAAGCGATCGTTCAAATAATTCTTGATACACAGCTGCGTTCACAATTTTTACAGTTAATTTATACAAATTGGTGTTGAAAATACCTGTGTTCAACATGCTATTTAACAAAGATTAATAAAGATAAAATAACGAAAGTAGTCAAAGAATGTGCATGATTTATTAATCGCGAGACTGCATTGAGGCTTGAATTGGCGATTCAAACGTTGTGAGTCATCCCCATAAAGAAAGATTTGTAGCTGTAAGAAGCTTAATATGTGATTTGTAGTTGTAAGAAGCGTAATATATGTGGTTGGGCCGTGTCTCTATTTGTGTTTCCTTTGACACATAAGAAATTTGGATCTCTTTCAAATTTATAATGATTGCAAATGAATAATAAATTATTGCGCGATACAGGGTTAATAATAGATAAAGGAACTCTACAATATATTGCAACGTCAAAATTGTTTATCAATTTTCCAAAAGATTTACCCTAATATAACACATGTACATCTAATTGTAATCCAATAATTACATATACAGATAACTAATAGTAATAATAAATACACACAACAAATAAAAAAGTTGTCACAAAAGTTGCTCAATAAATTTGTAAAATACTTCCAAAAATAAATGACAGTTTCGACTATCATGCTATTGTCGCCATTCCAACCATAAAGAATAACTTCAATTTTTTAACAAAATCGTTTCCAAATTTTTAAGTTTATATTGATGCAGCAAGACCTGAATATCTAGTTGTATCTTTCCAATCGATGAGTGTTGTCCTATTTCTGTTATCCTACACACACGCCTCAAGTTCTTGAGCCTTTACATTGGATCGACAAGAAAGAACGCGTTCATCTAGCGATTCGTTCGTACGCGGAAAAATGCGTGCAAAAGTGACCAGGAAAAAATTCGGTAGAAAGCAGTTGGAATCCGGTGGAATTTCTATCGAAGCACGCGATACCATCCCGTCCTCGCCGTGTTTGTTCCTCTACCAGCGCGATAAACACGCATGCACGGTGCAATGCACGCGCACGTTTGCTCAGTTGACGTTTTCTAAAAAGTAAACGCTACATCTCTTAGGATTTCGAGCGTAGTTTCTATTCCTGGTAAAAATCAGCCGGCCGTGAAAACTTGAATCGTTTGTGTGTCTACCTTGTGTGGCTAAAAATTCATTCTTTAAATTTCCACTCATGCAATTTTGAAAAAATTCCTTTTTATCACAGTACGATATCATTTTCACATCATTTTTGCGAAAAGTCAATGATATTAGAACGATGGAATAAATACGGATAAATCGACTTGAATTCATTCTATAATTATTGATCTAATTACGCATATCATTCCTAAATACGCTCATCTTTTTATGCAAATAGATCTCTATGACTAAAACAATCGAATGGAATGGGATTATGTCAATGATATGTAAGGAATAATCAAAGCAAGCATCAAAGATGCCGACGTGTACGTTAGAAGGGTTTGATACGTGGAACAGAATTTCTGGGAATATTTTACAATCTACTATTGTATTAACCCTATTTGCAAATCTGATCTTACCGCTGTAAAAAGTCATAGAATTGCTTTTAATAAGCTATTTATAACTGACTGAACATTTAGATAAATCATTCATAAATTCTAGAGTATATCGTGTTACATCTAAATTTTAGTCACGTACAGATTGATTTCTATTGGCATAGAATTTTTAAAAATTTGAAATTTATCATTCGTGACTTGTTACCTTTAACTTATATGCCATACGTATCAAACAGTAAATTGCTAAAATAATTAACGTGTCTACGGATTCAAATATATACAAAATGAACAGTACGAATAAAATATCGTAGACATAGCTCGATATAAAATTTCGCGATTCTTGACTTTCAAAGTTTTCTCCAGAATGATCACAATTAATTACACTTATGAATCCATTCTAAATTAGCTCTTAATTACGATCTATAAATTCATAAATGTTTATTTGGACCACACTAATCTTAAATCAAACAGTTTTTCTATCCTCTAAGACTAATTAATTTTAATTTATCTTAAAGTCCTCTAATTTCGATTAAATTCTAATCTACTTAATTAATTCGAAAGTAATTTGATAAACCTCATCTAAAAATTTTATAATAGAAATTTTTAATTCTGTAGTTTGATTATTTTTTTTTTTTTTTTTTTTAGATATTTGTTACAGATAATGTTTTCTGTCTCAAGGTTCAAATAATTAATCAAATAATTAGTTACATATGTATGGACGATATATCTGAAGCAACTGACCAAACAATAGCAATATTTTCTACCAATACAGATTCGCGAATGCATTCTCTACGAGTCGAAGACATTGAAAGTTGCATACTTTGGTGAAAGGAATGTAGCATGGTATCTGAGCCACACAGTAGTGCGTAAAGTGGCATGCCTAAAAGCGCTAACTATTTTTCACCATTCACTGTAAATGCTTGTACATTGAGTTTCAAATTAACAAGTTTGTTAATATCAGACGAAGTCGAAAAACGTGCCCACAAAAATATAAATCTCTACTCTATAATCGTAATTAGTCGAGTGATTAATCCAAACAGATTAAATGCAGTGAGAGTATCGTTTGACGGATACTAATAAAAGATGATAATATTAAATACCACGAATAAAATACCGATCAGATAAAATGTATAAAATTGCAAGTTTATAATCTACATCAAATAGTATAATTTCATTAAAAATAAAAGATGCTCCGGGAATTTTGAGCGGACATTATGTGTAAAAAAGTAGGTTTTCGCAGAGGAATCAAACCAACAGTTGTCAAAAATCTGCCACTGTGATGAAAGCAAAAATAGAAGACATCTTCAGAATTTTTTAACAAGAGTCTACGGTATAAAAATGGAAAAATTCTCGCGTGAGAACCAAAGCAACAGTTGGCCGAAAGTCTCCATCGCCATAAAAGCAAGGCATCGGTATTGCATGGTATGTCATGATGTAGATAAAAGGAAGAAAGGAAATGGAAGAAATTCGATAGATTTCCCGTAGCGGCAGGAAACTGCTGAAAGTTTCATAAGCGGTGGCCGAACGGGCCCCTCCGGCGGAAGTCGAGTGAAAACGGTCCGCAAACGTGCGTGGCTTGAAAACGATACGAATCGATAAGTGGTGGTACGTTGCTCCGGTCAGAAGAAATACTCGCGCGATCACAACGAATGAACCAGCCTGAACGGAGCTCGGATCTGAAGTTTTTGCTCCTAGCAAGCCGGCGAAGTTTTCAGGTTAAAATACGCTCGCTTCAACCTGACAACAGGTCCGGCAACTTGCACCTTATGTAAGTTTCACCGGTGACTTGGTGTGCATTGTATTTACGTATATGCCTGTATGCATGTATTTATATGTGAATTTACCTTTCGCGGCATTATCGCGCTATTATACGCGGCCACTATATCTAGAAATGGTAAATGCTAGAAACAATACGACCGGTCTGTTATTAATTGCAATGTCGAAGATTCGAGACGAACCGAAGACAGGATTCGGCAGGAGCAAGAAGAAAAATTTGCGAATCGATGTTTCGTCTGAAATTAATTGTATAACTTGTAGCGTAATAACTTATTTGGATTATATGCGTTAGGAATGCTGGTCGGTTTATTAAAACGTATTTTTTATAGAATAGAGCAACATATCGGTTTACGATTACGTTAGATATCGAGAAAACATCACCAACTCTTTCACTATGAAGCGTCCCCATTTTCTTTCGTTACGCATCGCTTCAAACGACTCTTTCAACACAAGTTAGGTCTGCGCATAGCTGCAAAACTAAATTATTATTAATTTGATCGTTGCGTATGACGCAAGAGGCAAACGTTTTCCTACTAAGTTTGTCAAATTTCCTATTTTCCTATTCATAATGAACTTGTGCGATGTCCCTATTATTCCAAAGAAATTGTTATACGTTGACCGAAGATGATGATTTATTTTACTTATATTTTTCTACGCATCAACACGAATTATTTCACTGCTTGGTCGGTTCTTAATGGGTCAATGAAGTCACACAAATTATTATTTCTATTTATTCGAACGAACTTTTAGTTAATAACCGATGAACTGAACTGTTGCTAGCAGAATCTACTTATCCGAACGTTTGGGTTCTTATTGATGAAAATTAGTGAGCTCCTATTCTATAAATTCTAATCGACTCAACTATGTTGACCAACTATGTTGACCTGACGACCAAATACGTAGAGTTCTACTGTACAGTCGAACGATTTGACTGGAAGGGTGAACTTGAAGTGAAGTTGGCGAATTGAACCGCCTCGATCTCAAGCAACTCGGATAATCTCAACAGAGATTGAACTTTCGCGTGTACAAATTGGTCGGCACAGGGGGTCTGGAAATGAAGAATCGAGAAATACGCGCGTGATTTCGCGTTTCTTGCGCGTACTTTTTCTTCGTAAGTGCTCGTATTGAAGCGAGGCCACGAAAGTCGGTCATTGCCTTCTTTATCGTTATATACGTAAGAAAGGCAGGCCACGAGGCGCATGGAGATTGAACTTCTTTTTTCGAAAACCGTGTTTGTCGAACGTCGGAAGGCGAGCCACGATGAATTATGCGGGAACCGTATGAAATGGAACGAGGCGGGATGGGACGCCACGAAATAGGAACGAAGGAAACTTTGAAACGAACTGTAGGACACTCGTTGGACCACCTGTTTTAAAATACTTCGTTTTTCCTTTGTCACATTACGCTACGTGATTCACAGATACTACGAACTAGAATGGCCAGAGAAAGTATCGACTAATCAGGTCTAAGTATATTAAACTTCGTATCATTCTGTGGTATTGCATCGTATTATACGAAAGGTGACTTTTCTAGAAATTAAGTTGAAAACAATGAGAGTTGTTACTATCGGAGTTTCAAAAAATTGGAATAGAAAATTTCCTAAGGAAACTTTATAGAAATAGATAGTGAATTATAAAAAGGTACGTGAAGATTCGTCACTGATTGATCGCCAAAAGGAAAACCTATGACCGCGTTACTTACAGGCTGATTCATTCTTTTCGTACGAGTATAAAAAATTTGACGCTATAAAAATGAAGCGTAGGGCTTGATAAAAAAAAGATGGCTCATTAGAAAGTGCGGGTCATAGGAAACCTGTTATATTCAAATATTTCGATACATTACGCTATGCGATTTATATTACATGTTATTTTGTTTGTTAGAATACGTCAGGTGAAACAATGGAAACAGTTACGTAACTGACATAATTGTATAAGTTGTTTTATAACTGGAACGTAATTAGGAAGTTTGGACGTTAAAGCGTGTCTTAAGGCAGTCAATGTCAAATCTGCTGGAGTTCCTTCATATTTCGCAATTATGAAACTCGTGTGATATGATATAATTAGTGTACAGCGTTCAGAATATTATATCACGTATGAAGTGATTTAATATCAAGTTAAAACGACAGCCCAAAACTTTACGTCTCTCGATGCCCTTCGTCTCAAAGATCACACGCGATCTACCTAGGCTTCGCTTTCTTACAAAAGAAAAAATTAATCGTGTCTTCTCTCGTCAATCGAGGAAAGTGAAAGCGAATAAAAGAACGCATACACAGGCCATTAAAAGAGTTCATTGCTTTCAGCAAAAATAAAAATGAACATTCGTCTTTTGTCGGATGTACATTCGTAAATATCGCTCGAAAGCTTGAGATCGTTTGTTACGTTTGATCGTTTGAGAAGAGAACTTGAATATCTTGATGTGGGAAAAATGTACATGTACGAGATTTTTCGTACGGGTTTTCGTTTTTCTTGATATCTTTGTCATTTTTTGCCAAATTGTGCCAAGACGAAGTTCGTTGGTTCAGAACAAGCGACATTGTGATTCTTCGGTTGAGGTTAGGTTCTTGGATTGAGACTGTACAATTTTTCATTTAAATAGTAAATAATAAATTAGTAAATTCTAAGCACAATTTTTCATTTAAATAGTAAATAATAAATTAGTAAATTCTAAGCACAATTATTTCATCTCATTGGAATTTATTTAGAGGGAGGATATATTAGCATGTATTGAAGCAAGATGATATTTAAATAAAATGGATATGCATTTAAATAGGTTTAAATTTTATAGTGAGTTTTATATTTAAATTTAAGCCCACTTAAGTAGCTATTTGTTTCCTTTGAATATTATTTTGCATTGGTAATAATTTCATAAAAACATAAATCTCTGTCGAATCCACAGGCTAATTACAATCGATAGCAAACTCTTAAGTTGCAATGTACACGCGTCGTAATTATTTCATCCAATTGGAATTTATTTAGATGGAGGATACATTAGCTTGCATTAGGTTGGCAACTACGTGAT
This sequence comes from Bombus huntii, assembly GCF_024542735.1. Taxonomy (NCBI): domain Eukaryota; kingdom Metazoa; phylum Arthropoda; class Insecta; order Hymenoptera; family Apidae; genus Bombus; species Bombus huntii. The sequence continues at coordinate 2,216,178 of NC_066251.1, read as the reverse complement.
TGCGGATTTTGCAATACCACCTAATGACAAAATCCGCAATCACTTAGTTACCAACCTAATAAAAGCTAATGTATCCTCCCTTTAAATAAATTCCAATGCAATACCACCTAATGACAAAATCTGCAATCACTTAGTTGCCAACCTAATATTAAAGCAAGATAATATTTAAGTAAAATGAATATCTATTTAAATAGATTTAAATTTTATAGTGAGTTTTACATTTAAATTTAAATCTACTTAAATAGGTATTTGTTTTGCTCGAATATTATTTGGCATTGGTAATAGTTTCATAAAAATATAAATCTCTGTAGAATCCACAGGCTAATTGCAATCGATAGCAAACTCTTAAGTTGCAATGTACATGCTTCGAAATGAAATAGCAAGAGAGGTACACGCTTGAAGAAAGGAATTCGACTTGTTCCTAGTGTTACGATTAATTGAGAATCAGGAAATGGATTCAATTGAAGGAAGGAATGGTAACAGTAAGGAAAAGATAGGAAAGTAGCAGGGGAAAGAACGAAATGACAGAAAGGAAGCAAATAGATGAAATATATGGGACAGATGCTTGTTCCTACATTTTACATAAATCAACGTGAGAGAATTTCTTCTCGGTTGGGAACGTTGAACGAGCCAAAGGCGTCGAGCATGATCTACAACGAGCCGAAGAATAATAGAAGGCTCGCTGGTTGCTTTCACCTGATTCCAGGTTAAGCGTTAATTGTACCGGTTAATAAAATTCGCAGGCCTGTTTTAAAAGTCCCATGTAAAAATCGTCGATCGTGCTCGAAATTCAAATTTCGGTGAAAGTAGGAAGACACCGGAAAAAGGTTGTTAATTGGCCGGCGGCAGAATTCACGAGTTATTTACCAATGACAATGTTGTTACTAGATTCAGTGAATTTTTATGCAATTCTGAGAAATATGAAAATACAAGGCTCACAAATATGGATTTCTATGCAAGCACGTACTTTGAAAAATGTAATTAAAAAGATAGAATCTTGGGGAAAAATTGTTTTACCTACCAAAAATTATGGAAAGCATAGTACTTTGAATGTTTCATATACCACGCATATATATTCATATATTATGCGTATTTTATGAACTTTCTCATCTTTGTATTTATCTTTCATGCACACGACTCCACAATCTATATAATGTATTCGATTGGCTCTAGAGGGGGACATATGTCTATTCTTGTCGCACAGTGGTCCGCTCTTTGTCTACGACCACACCTGCCATCTATCGAAAACGGTTTAAACTACGAGAAAGTAACAGGATCATAGAACGTGCGAGGAGGTAACTCAGCCTCTGTTAGACAAAGAGCGTGTTAGTGTACGACAAGGACAGACATACGTCTCTTTCTAATTCATTGAATTTTCATTAATTGCTCCGTTTCTGGGATAAATTCTCGCTCATTTGGAATCGTAGAATATAGACGGGGATCCCTGACAACATTTTGGCACCGCTTTCGACCGGAATTTGTACCTAATTATTCAATTTTTAATAATTATCTACGGCGTACCCTCGTCACCCAGGGGCGACGCCGTGAATTTTCGCATAATTCTCGCCACGCGTGATTAATTTACGAACTTTTACGCACGAAGAACTTAGCGTAGGATCTAAGGAAGCTTCTAAAATTCCATACAGAGCGAATTAATGCCGCAAAAGATTGATATTTATGAAAAATCGCAGGCCCGTGCCGCGGTAGCCGCGACACTTACAACGATAATCGTTGATAACTAATTAGTTAAAGGAAAATTCCGGTCGAAATTGATGTGTGAATCTTGCCAGAGATTTTACCTTTATCGTACGATCCTGAAAGTCCATGAATTTTATCAAGGAAAAGCGTAATTAACGAATAATCCTGAAATTAGAGGGATAAGTACATCTGTCCACAATATAGCTTTCCTTGTCTGTGACGTCACGTATGTCTGTCCTTTTCGCACAGTAGTGCGCTCCTTGTTTAACAGGAATTGAGATACCTCCTCGCACGTTCTATGCTCCTGTTACTTTCTCGCAGTTCCAACCAAATTCAATAGATGGCAGCATCGATCGTAGACAAGGAGCGCACTACTGTGCGACAAGGACAGATAATGGAAATTAGTTGCACCTTTTCGCCACTACGTGGCGCTAGTGATGCACAAATGGCGCGAATTTTGATTTCGAAAAAAGCCAATTAGGAGGATTAATTTACGATCTTTTGCTGTTGCATCTTCCTAATTGAACCCTCAGCTTTCTTTCTTACACTATTCGAACCTCGAATTGCCTCTACGAAAGTTTACAAGCATTTCGCAAATCAACATTTCCCAGTTTAATATAGTATAACAATTAATTTACCACGTTGATAAACGAGATACAGAAATCGTTATATAAATCGTTGGACGAGCCGTATGTACACGAAATGATGATTCATTTGTAACATGTTGCAAGATCAAGTTGCCGTATGTATGCCGGTCGCATTAATTACGGGGAACATCGACCTTCGTGGTGTTAAAAGCTTTCACGAATAAGCGACCTTATTATACAATGTCGCACACCATGAGGTGTCTTCGAAAATTTCCACGATAAATCAGCGAACTACGAATATTTATGTAAATCTGTATCTTACCGAATGGAATCAAAAAATGGAATTAATTCACCTGAACACTATCCTTCATCTGGATAAATTTTTATTGGATGACAGGGGTCTGTTGAATAAAAATGCCATAGTAATACAGCGATAAACATGCTTCGCCTGAATAAATTTTAATTGGACGAAATAATTTTATTAAGCACAGATATATTCGAATAAAGTACAATGTAGAGTACACCATGTGTTATCAACAATTTGCCAAAGTTAGCAAACCAATAGACTAGCAGCATTTCTTCGGCGGCTCTGTATCTTCTTTTAAACTAAAACAGTTCTCTTCTTTTAAACTACAACGTTCTGCAAAACGAATTAGATATTTAAAGAATTATTAAATTAACGTTAATTGTCTAAATTTTGGCATTTCGCTTACATACAAAAGGCGAGTCAACTTGTTTGTAATAAAACAAATAAATAACTCTCACAGAAAGAAAATATCCATTTAATTTCTATAAGTGATTGCCACTAGGGATTTTGTCACTAGCTGGTATTGCCAACCTAATAAATTCCCCAGAAATGGCTACTATATTTACCTAAGCCATTCAAAATTACTTTGTCCGAATAAGTTTACCAAATAACCTTACTTTATCTGAAAACACTAAGAGTATTACAACGACTCTGTATCTTCGTGCATTTATGAATAACAATGCACGCCTAATAAATTGCAAAGATGTACATGAATTCTTTAGTTACGTTCATAGAAACATAAACTTGTATCGTATTTAAATTCTTAAATAAATGCATCAACTTCTATTTATCTCTCCCTGCTGCACGCCTGCGTAGTAATTATTAGGTTGGCAACTAAGTGATTGCGGATTTTGTCATTAGGCAGTATTGACAAAATCCGCAATCACTTAGTTGCCAAGCCAATAGAAGAGAAGAGAAGAGAAGAGAAAGAAAAGATTAGCTACATTCAAGATTAGGCTGAGCTCTCGTAACAGTTAAATGAAGAAAACTAATAGATAATATGTCATGCAATTAAGTTCATTCGTTTCAGACGAACGTTCTATTAGGTTTCAATCTAAACGATTCCATGTCCAATAGGAATGATCGTTGCCGAGCTTTCATAAAACTTTAATTAATTCGAAGATCGTAAAGGTACAAACCTACGAAGTTGCTTGGATGATCATGTTCGTTAGATTAAATATGTGTCGCACAAGGCAAGCATTTATGAGGTTACTCGTTACGAAGATACGTGTTTAGATGGAATATATTGGCTACAAAAGCGTAGCAACGACGACAGTTTGTTAATTAATGAAGCGAATGATGTGCCAAGACAAGAAGAAATAGCCATACTAAAGTGGACTCGTAATTTTGGTTCGATATGCTTGAACATCCACAATTACAAGAAACACTTATGAAGATATTTAAATTGGAATTAAAGGAAAAAAAAGAAATTATAGAATAAATTGTGCTATCGTTTATTTATTAAACGTTATATTAGACGATCTATTAATTGAAAATTAAATAAATAAAAATTACAAAACCTGAGAAATATCGCGCAAACATGATTCGATGGGGTGAACGCTATATTCCAAGCGAAGAACTGGACGTGATGGTTTTAGTTTACGTTTCTATGGGTTGAGAACCGCTCGAACGTCAATCGAAGCATCACATCAATTTCACAAATTGCTTTATATTTACCGTGTAATAATTTGACGATGGCATTACAATAAGCTGTGTCCTCTGAACACAAATATAGAATGTGAAGCTTCCCTGACCAATCCACGGAAGCAATGTTAATAGAGATGAGAACTTTACTTTCAATGAAGCACAGCCTGTAATCTGAAATCTCGTTATTCGGTTATTTCCCTATTATTCGAACACGTTCTTGTCTCGACATTCCATTATCCAAGTGATCGTTTACGATACAGGTTGCCTCTCTTCATCTTGGAAGAAATATTTCATCGAGTCTGTTCATAACGCGGTACCATGCAAGTTAAGTGGCGTCCTTACAATTTTCTGTGTCTCTACTGAATTTTATAATTAAATAAATCCTTTTATATTCCTGTATCTGTAAAATTTGAACCACTAAGTTACAATAGTTAAAATATTACATAAAATAATTGCCCGTGGTCGTACGGAATTTAAACGTTGCATTAAAGTGATATTTCAATTTTTAATTATTTTTATTATTCGAAATCGAAGAATTTATAATAATATGACGCGCCAGTGTTTTTCAAATCGTGGAGATCTCTTCGTGTCTTCGGTTTACGTAGATCACTTCCACGTAGTATTTATTCTATTATTCTGATAAACCTTGGCAAAATTATTTAACAATTTTCAATAACTCTTTTCGTTAGAAATTTCATCCGTCATTTCGTTAAAATAAAGAAATAACGAACAAAAGAAGGAGAAAAACAAAACTTCGCCTATAATTCATCCAGATATATGATTACAGTGTTAAACTGGACAACGTAGCTATTTTTCGCATCGCGGTTTCGCGGGTAATCGTTGGCGGCGTTTCCATGAAACGGAACGAAACGAAACGGGAGCGAGAAAGGAGGTGAAAAGGGTAAACGCGACTGAGAATGGGGAATATGGCGAAGAAGAAAGTTAAACGCGGTCTCTCACGGTACTTTATGCTACTTTTCTCTCCCGACAAGAAAACGTTTTTTTCTTCCCATTAGACTACTAGCTTTGGTCGGTTCTAACTTCCAGGTATAGTAACCTTAAGGCTCGTTTAGATTAGTCAAATCGTTCGACAGCAAGTGCCCCATATCCAGTTCAAGGATCTCGAAACCATTTCACTAATATGAAACTGCTAGTTGGAAATTTCGACTTATTCAAAGTCAAGTGACTTGATCAATAAGAACGAACAAAAGAAGAAATTTATATATAATAAATAATATTTATATAGAATGTATATGTGATGGATATATGAATAATCTCCTTTGCAATAGGCTGTTTGTCTGAAATACGAGTAAACATACTACTAGACATATAAAATATAGTAAAATATAGTAATACTGCAAGCGAAGTAAATAACAGGCATCCTGATGAAGAAATTACAAATTATTTGTATCGACTAAAATTTTTACAGTAATTTTTGTGTCAATTATTAACTTCGATTGGTTCAAATGAGCTTAATTGAATTTGTCATTTGATTTTGACATAACTAAAATTTGATGTGAAATTGTTAGAAAATATTAAATACGATATTTCAAATCTTCTTCTTTACACAAAATTATAATTAATGATTTGTAAAATTTATAGGAAGAATAACGTTTCCTAATAATGTAAAATCTAATATAACTTGTAATAAAAAATATCTATACAATAAACTCTATAATAAAGAGTGTTTATTCTTCAGGCGTAAGTAGAATGAGACGCTACTGTAGAATGCGAGGCTACAGTAGAATGAGACTTCACGAACGCGGCTTTACGCGGCTACCGCAATTTTTCACGCATCGACAAACGAATTGATCGAAGAGAAAAATCGCTTTTTATGGCTCTCGTCCCTTTCCTTCCCGCCTCGCTAATTACATTCGCTGGGCTGTTCGCTCATTTCCGTGTCGTTTCACTTGTGCTCGGTCACGTTCGAACAGTATCGAGAAATATGACACACTTATTACATTATGGCTGAGCGTCGCGTCGTTTCTACTGTTAAAATTTGATTAACCGAAAATTTAATGGATTTACTTTTGAATCTTTATTGGCAACTTATTCGGCATCTGAAAATGTGCGCTCTGATTTCACTTTAGATTGTACAGAAATGTTTTGTGCCTTGCTTTTCCATCATATACGGGGTGTCACGTATCAACTGTACTCACAAAATGTTGTTAACGATCTGTGAGTAAATATAAGAGCAAAATATCGTACAACGAGCGATATTCGTATCACTTAAACATTATTCGTGTTCGTACTAAAACATGGAATTTATTTTTAATGATTAATTAAACGAAAGGTGTTGAAAGGTTAAGATATATACAGAAGAGAAGAGTAAGATATAAAAATGCCAAAAGTCGAATGCAAGCAGAAGATAAAGAATAAAGAAATTGCACTTTTTCCTTGAATTTATTGAAATTTCAAATAAAATATGTGCGTTGATGAATAGTAATAGATGATATATTTCTTTGATAAATAGTGAAATGTTAAAAATAAATAATAATCGCTTATGTATATTGTGCGTTCATAAAGTCTCTTAAAAAAAGAAAAAGTAAGGACATAATGGCTACGAGTTAAGATAATCTTTAATATGTGCTGTGTTTCAATATGTTTCACGATAAAGCTACGAAATTTCGTAAAATAACAGGATTTATGTAACACGATGAGGGAAGAGAAGAAAATAGCGGCGGCGAAGAAGACAAAAGAAAAAGGGAGAATGGCGCGTACTGCGGCCGATATCGGCAAACTGTATAATCGACGAAATAATTACGTTCTCCCCTTAATAGGCGATCTTGAGAATCGATTTCTCTGATCGTGGAGAATCGACGATCGAACGTTACCTCGCGACAGTTAGCGATACGACGTTGGCTCTTGGCTTTCGAAAATCTGTAACGCCAGTGAAATTTTCACGGATGGTCGATCTTAGCTGGTCAGCCAACTGCGACACTGACGAACCGATTCCTTTTTCTTCTCTTTTCTTTTCTTTTTCTTCGCTAATTAACTCGCTACTACGATCTAAACAAGATACATATTCGCATTAATGTTACAGCGCTGTTCAAAAGTGTTACATAGACGAAGAAAATATTTTGTTGTTGCTAGACTATGGATAATTGTGCAAATTTTTATGTACGCGACTAAGGAGTCACTCGCAAAGATCTTCGTATATTCTACAAAAAGGATTTTATAATAAAATGAAATACCACAAAATTTCACGCCGAAGTTACGCTATGTATTTCGATGTAATTTAGAGTAATTAATATTTTGGCTATCGCCTCTTTTGCTCCGCTTCCGACTGCAACATTTTCTTGATAGCTTCGTTTTCTGTAATTTTTTTCGTAGCAGGTCATCCTCATAAGTAACATGGATCGTGTGAAAAAGGAATTTCCGTTACTATAAAATACAAAGTCGAGGCATTCGGTTATTCGTTAAGAATATGATGTTAAAACCATTTATTTGTTTTTTAATAATAGATATAAATTTTTCTACGCAATGGAACTAGTCTACGATCCTTGTATCGGGAATAAAGTGGAAATAAGAGGGAAACAAAAGCACTTGTCTGCAAATGTACATACAAAGTGGTTTTGAAAGCATCCGTTTCTAGTTGTGTTCTTTAATCTACGCGCATTGTGCTAATTAGCTAAGCTACGCGAATAATGAACATAAAATGTATAACGTGGAATAATTGCAAACCTAATAAAGACTCGGCTAATTGCCACGCAAATGACAATAGAGTGAAAATATTGTGAAAAAGTTCTCTTCGCCGGAGAATGTAATCGGATTTTTAATCAGTTACCAGTTCCTCTCTTATCTCGAAACAACTCTGGAACGCTCTGTGAAGCAGAACTCTACTTAGATGCAGTATTACAATTGGAAACGCTTTCACAAGATTTCAGAGCGCGTAGTATGTCGCAATATTCTTTTATCGCGATACGTTGATTAAGTAAGGGATTGAAAATTTATAAAATATACGATAAATTCACAAGTGGGCGTCCTGTTCTGAGAATAAGAAGAAACGAGAAAAGATCGATTTTTTTAGAAATGGGAAAGGTCAGACATACTTTTTAATAAATAGCATAAATTCTGTAGAAATTTTTATTGGGATTTACTCAGACGATCTTATTTAAGATTTAACATTTGGAATATTATAATAGGATATTTTATAAAATTAATTATTAACACTGTACTTGATTATTATTATTATGATAATGTTAATTTGAAAAGATAATTAATATCTTAAGTTGTTTCCATTCCTTTAGAAAATGATATACATAGCGTATTAACGGTATTCTTTAGTTGTTCTTTATTCGTGCCAAATATAAATGAAATTTCTAAAATAAAGCCTTCTTATTGCAGAAAACATTCAGTGTCTGGATAACATAATTATTAATGGCTTGTGAAACTCGATAGGAGAAATTGTTCACGGCGCCAGGAAACGTTTAAACAAATAAACGATATTACAATTTTACGATTGTTTATAATGAAACGAAACTTTCCATAAAACCTTTCTTGAATGTAACAGCTTCACGTTTCCCACGCAGACTATTATACCCCATTTCGGTTAAATAGGGAAGTTTACGATTCTCAATTTTCGATTCAGTAGGTCTTGGTAATTGATCGTGGAAACCGCAAATAACTTTCTCTGGTTTTTGTAATGGTGTTTGTCGTGACTAATATCTCATCGTAAGCCCGCATTTCTTTCTCCAAATGTAAGAATAATTCGCCAGAAAAATTTCACAAATCAAACGGCCAGCTATTTCTCCGTATTCCCTTCATAATATTTGTAATTTTTAACGAAATACATTTTCACTATACCTCTCATTTCATTTCACATATTCACTATTCATCCTATGGCGATAGAAGATTCGTCTCTATTTACAGTGTGAAGTTATTCGACAAAAGTTGCATAATACTGCGAAACAACTATGTATACGTATTACGTATTGAACGAGACTGCTTAATCGTAAAAGAAATGAAAAGTTATGTTTTCAATTCTTCCGGAGATTAATCAAACTTTTAACTTTGTATTTCTCAACGAAGTTCTCTTTAAAATCACATGTAAATTGTATAGTTGCATTATTCAAAATAACAGCACCATTTTTATCACTTCGTAAAGTGTGTTATTTATTGCATGTTTAACAATTTCTGCATCATTAAATATAACAGTGAATAATATTCCCTGCATTAAGAATTCCCTCCTATTAAGTACGTGTACCACCGTATGGTACACGTGCATGTACCACTGAATAATTTTCCACTCGTTGAAAGTCGTCCACATTGCTGAATAATAATGCGACAATAACTTACCACGATCAAACGCTTGTTCGCTACATGAAGCTAATTAAACATCTACGAGCTAAACTTCCACCTGTCTAATACGTTTTTCTAAAAAAAGAAAAAATTCGACGTTTAAGTTAGGTGATTGATAGGTTTGAGCAACACGCGGTATAAATCTGAACGTTTCCTCAACGGTGACCGCATTTTTGTTAGTTTATCGACCCGAACGAGCACAAAGAAGAAAATGGCCTCTCCGAGGCGGACTGAATCGGCTCCTGGTGATCGAGATCCATGAAAATATTTCGATATTTCGCGTTTGTTTCCCGGTCAAACATTTAGGCGTAATAGCAGCGACAGGTTCCACGGATCAGTAACACGTTCACTTTCTTTTCAGGTGTCGACTAGCAGAACGACCTGTTGTTGGCTGCTGCTCGTCTGCTTCATCGTACTTCTCGCAACTCTCGACAATGCTGAAGGTAATCACTTACCAACTTTCCAATGATATGAATCTTTCGCTTATTTTCCTCTCTTAACGTAATACCAGTTCGTTTCCTCTCGTTTCGAAATATCAGGGTAATTGGTACTGCATATCGACGACGGTTTGCTAAGAGAGCGATACAAGCGAAGAAAGTAAATTTTTCAGGAAATCAGTTCGAGATAAATAATTATTAATTACTCACACATTTACTGATAGCTTATTTTACTTTTAATTTAGTTAGTACAGCGAGTTTTGGATTGATAAATCCCTGTGGATCGATAAATGGTAAAATATTGTTTCTTACGTAGGAAACAGTTAATTATCATTTAATAATTGTGACATTAACTCGCTTTCAGAGTTTATTTTTGCAAACATAGCGTCTTAAAAAATTAATCGCGTGCCAAGCCACCTCTTACGTATGTATTATGTGATATGAATGCGTTACCGGTATATAAATTAACGGATGGTGCTCGAAAAGTAGCCGTAATTTAGTCTGCTATGTGTCGACTTTTTCTTCAGTTTTGGACCTGTTCAGATTTTACATTTTTAATTCAACTTGACCAGAGAAGTGCGATAAATAATTCGATCAATAATTTCAGTCTTCCTATTCTTGTTAATTCGTTTCCCTGTCAAGATAATTTTGTTTGAAATCCGAGTACATACGATCAATCGTTCGACTCACTATACCTGAAAATCTACAATTTTCTCAGTTTATATTTAGTTTCATTCAAGAAATGTTTCTTTCAAATTCTTTAACGTTCTAAAAGTGGACGTTCTAAAAGTGAAACTTTTATTCTATATATTTCAACTATAGACAAATATTTTTCCGGTCAATGTATAAATATGTGATATCGCTTTGAACGAATCGTCAATTTTACATTATTTCATCGTAAAAGCATATGTAACGTATATTTCATCATTCGGTTTAAATTATTTCTACAACCATTTTTATTTTTCAAAAGACAAGGTTGCGGAAGCAAAGCACTATGTAGAATGAGCGAAAGGCGCTAATCTCCATTTTCGTTTCTTCATTACAAACATGAGTCATTATATAAGAATGGCCCACATATTCTCAAATGATCAAAGTTATGTAAACTGGTACTAATATTTCGAAAAACTTTCTCGGGCAAACGTAACTTCTCTTCTAAGAGCATTTGCATAAACGTATGTATCTATGTTAAATACGTTTTTTACACTAAATTTGCAAGAATTTTCAATTTACACTAAGACAAATTTAACAGTATGTACCTTTGTATTAATGATCAGTATATATTTTATGTTGGTTATCTTTTGTCTTTGTTGTATTATTCATTGCCTTTGTGATTGATGTTTCGAAAGTTCTTCGCCTTTTGCAATAATGAATTCTTTTGAATAATTTTTATAATATTTCCAGAATAAATAATTCCAGAATAAATATCAAGTAAATAGAACAAATAGAGTTGAACATGCAGTGCCAATATCTTACCTATCTATTTCTTTATTTCAACAAGAAAAATCAATTTGCAACGCGTTAGTATAAAAATAATGCGTGAAACAGGTACAAGGAAAAGATTTCGCAGACCGGCAACCGCCGCCCCATCGATCTCGAGCGATCAGGAAGTCTCAGCAAGCGTGAACAGATTCAAGGTCACGCGAAATCGTATCAATAATAAGAACAAGAAGAATGAAATTCAGACTGGTAAACCGGAGGACTACAAGGTAGGTATGATAATTATTGTCACATATACAATGGTATAAAGAATTCTGTACTGATTCGTGCAATTCGCTGAAACTATTTAACTATCTCGGTGTCATGTAATTAGTAATTTAGAAAACCTACATTTACGCTTCAGCAACTTTGTTACTTGTATTCCAAGAAACGAATTCTTTGAACAAAAAATATTACAAAATATGGTGTAATTTATGATACAATTTACAGTAAAATTTAATTTATAATAATTTTCTTCTTTACGAATTCTTTAACGTAAAAACTTATGTTTTGATCTTCGTAATATCAGAAATATCCATTTGTTATTTCCTCGTTATTTACTTTCTCAAGGAAATAAATGAGAGACGAAAAGCAACGAAGGAGTCGTAATGTAGTTTTAATTTGTACAGCTTGTATGTTACTATACAAACTGGTCTCAATACCGGACGAAAATTGGGAAATTTTTACCCGAAGACATACAACCGGATTTGTGTACGCACATCATATTCGCCTTCGGTTGGTTGAAGAAGAACAAGCTGACCAGCTTCGAGTCGAACGACGAAACGAAAGATGGAAAAACTGGACTATACGAACGAATCGTGAATTTAAAGAAGGCTAGTCCCTCTTTGAAAATTTTACTTGCGATTGGTGAGTATCTTTGGGAATATATCTTCCTCGAAGATGGATGGATTCAAATATGTCAGGAAGAAAATGTATACCTATTTATTTATTAACAAATTGATCAAAACATTGAATAGTGTATTTTAAAATTTCTGTATATGAAGATTTATGAAGGTGTCATCGTTTATAATTTTAATCAGGTGGATGGTCGTTCGGCACTCAGAAATTCAAAGACATGTCCTCGACGAGGTACGCAAGGCAAACCTTCATATACAGTGCCATTTCGTATCTGCGTGATCGAAATTTCGATGGCCTCGACATCGACTGGGAATATCCGAAAGGAGGAGACGACAAGAAGAACTACGTTCTTCTGTTGAAAGGTAAATACAGAATTAATGCTAATTGGATTCTCATTACGCGTGCTATATGCTCACAGATAATCCACTTACAAAATCTACTTCTACATTGTAAAACTCCACACAAATTATCTAATTATACTATTCCATTTATTTACATCTACAGAGCTTCGAGAAGCGTTCGAAGCTGAAGCTCAGGAGAAGAAAATGCCGAGACTTCTTTTAACAGCTGCTGTACCGGTTGGTCCTGACAATGTGAAAAGTGGATACGATGTACCAGCAGTTGCTAGGTAAATCGACGTAACGAAATTAAAATTTCTTAGCTTTACGCTTCATTCAATAGAAGGATAAATATATAAAATCTGATAATAAAATAAAACAAGAAAACTATAGGTTTTTATATCGTTACACAAATTATTGCAAAATGGAGCTATCTTCAATTGTAAAAAGAAGAAATATAAAATTCGTCGTTTTGACGATTTTGCTAATTCCATTGTCAATGGGTTGATAAAAATCATTATATCTACTTAGCTACCTAGACTTCATCAACCTGATGGCATACGATTTCCACGGGAAATGGGAGCGAGAGACGGGTCACAACGCACCTTTGTACGCTTCTTCGTTAGATTCCGAATGGCAGAAACAGCTTAGTGTGGATAACGCGGCCTCCATGTGGGTCCGTTTGGGTGCCCCTAAAGAGAAACTGATCATCGGCATGCCGACCTATGGCCGATCTTTCACTCTCTCGAACGTCTCCAATTTCCGTGTTCATGCACCTGCCAGTGGCGGTGGCAAGGCTGGCGAATACACCAAGGAATCCGGCTTTCTTGCCTATTACGAGGTACCTGCGATCTCTTGCTTCTGAACGTGACTCTTGCTTCACCCAAAGTGCCATTTTACTCACTGAAACTTGCGTGGATCGTAAATTTAAATCAAACTTTTTTTAACTCGCGAGGTCCTTAGATAATCGATCGATTAGATGCTTTCCCCGTTTCTTGCGGTTAGAAATTTATTATCGCTTTATTCCCGGTTGAAGGTAGTTAAAGGGTAAGCAATTTAGCTGTCTGTTTGATTCTAATAATAAGTGGGAATGGTGATTACTGGGTTGTGTGATTCAAAGGGATAGTTAAAACGATGGTTTTAAGGAAAAATGTAAATGTAGATACAGTGGCTCGCGAAACTATTTGAACGCTTATAGAAACTCTTTATGAATACGTTACACAAAACATTTCAAAAAGTTTAATACAATATCTACGCGTTTACAAAAATTTTCCAGAGTAAGTATTCAAGTATGTGTTTAATGAGTCACAGTATAGAGATGTTTGAATGGTTTTGAAGTTTGATTAACTTTTTTGAATGAGAATTTGAAGAAGAAAGAAGAGCAATTTTTCTTTCGTACAAACGATAAGTACACCTTTTTTCTATTTTCTATAGATCTGCGAGATGTTACAAAACGGTGCAGCTTATATCTGGGACGACGAGATGAAAGTACCATACTTGGTGCAGAACGAGCAGTGGGTGGGTTTCGACGACGAGAAATCTATTCGAGGCAAAATGGACTGGCTGAAGAGCAAAGGTTACGGCGGTGCCATGGTGTGGACGGTTGATATGGATGACTTCAACGGCACAGTTTGCGGTGGAAATGTCAAGTACCCCTTAATCGGAGCGATGAGGGAGGAATTGCTCGGAATATCAAGAGGTCCAAGTGCCAAGGACGTCGATTGGAGCGCCGTGGCCAGCACTGTATCTGAAAGCATCTTGAAAAAGCCAGAACCTTACAAGATATTGGTCTCGGATGTTATCAACAAGGCGAAGAAACTTCAAAAACCGACAACGCAACTCGTCGTTAATCCTCCTACCAATGGTAAACTTTTCTCCTCGAATTTTTTGGTTTGCGTTAACGCATTATAAATTATTTAATCATTGTTCGTAGAAAGGGCAGCCCAATCAATGTGCTACCTAACAAATTGGTCGCACAGAAGACCTGGAGCTGGAAAATTTGTACCGGAAGATATCGATCCAACTCTCTGCACGCATATAGTCTATTCGTTCGCAACCTTGAAAAATTACTTGCTTGCAGAAGAAAGCGAGAAGGACACGGAGATGTATGAAAGATTGATCGCTCTGCGAAATAAGAATCCTGACATTAAGGTTGGATCCTATTTTTCATACATATTGATCGATATTGATACGTTTGACACGTATTTTGATACGTATCAAGCAGACCATGGTATATATCGATCGTCTTAATGATTTTTCAGATATTATTGGCGATCGGTGGTTGGGCTTTCGGGTCAACCCCGTTCAAAGAACTGACCAGTAATACTTTCCGTATGAATCAATTCGTTTATGAAGCCATCGAATTTCTCAGAGAATACAAATTTGATGGTCTAGACGTTGATTGGGAATATCCACGGTAAATTTCGAAAAATGATTTCTTCGCCTTCGATGTTCCCTCGTTCCTTCGTTTTATATTCTTCTTTTTATTTATTACATTAGGGGTGGTGACGACCGAGCAGCCTATGTGAATCTTTTGAAGGAACTTCGACTGGCATTCGAGGGTGAAGCAAATAGTTCTGGACAACCAAAATTAATCTTATCAGCCGCGGTACCAGCTAGTTTTGAGGCTATTGCCGCAGGGTAAATTCCAGTTATTGAGTTTCCTTAATAATTAATTAATTATCTTTAACAAAAACAAATTTCAATATCTCACAACGTGTGGCTACTATCGAGCGTATGGCTTCGAAATGCAGCTAAATTATTTTTCTAGCTTCTTCCTTTGAGCTAGTTCGTTAATTTCAGGTACGATGTACCAGAAATATCTAAGTATCTGGACTTCATTAACGTGATGACGTACGATTTTCACGGCCAGTGGGAGAGACAAGTCGGTCACAATAGTCCTTTGTATCCTTTGGAAAGTGCTACCAGTTACCAGAAAAAGTTGACAGTGGTACGTATTGAAAATTGCTTTCTCCTACATTTTTATTAAGTATGGTTCCACTCTTTCGTGTAATCGACAAGTAATGTTCTTTCTTAACGAATATTCTAATTCTGTAAGAAAATACTATTTTAAATACTCAATTAAATCCTATAACTCGGCACTGTGAATGATCAGCACCACAAAATGTACATCTTTCAATATCTCATATGTATATGAAAAAACTATAGGATTACAGTGCAAGGGAATGGGTGAAACAAGGTGCTCCAAAGGAGAAATTAATGATCGGTATGCCAACTTATGGCAGATCCTTCACATTAGTGGACAAAGAGAAATTCGACATCGGAGCCCCAGCCTCAGGAGGTGGAATAGCTGGCAATTTCACCAACGAAGCCGGATTCCTCTCGTCTTACGAGGTATTACACATCAGCGTATACTAACCTCTTGTCCAACACGTGGCATTAACAGAAATACTAAATGAATGTATAGATTTGTACCTTCCTCAGTGAAGAGAACACTACGCTAGTATGGGATAGTGAGCAACAAGTTCCTTTCGCGTACAGAGAAGATCAGTGGGTTGGATTCGATGACGAAAGAAGCCTTATAAATAAGGTAAGAGAAACGCTAACGTCAATATTTCTTTTGAAAGTCGACGAAAATATCAGAGACGCGCGTCAATTTGTATCGCGATTAATATAATTAACTCACAATTTGTGTTTATTACATTAGATGCAATGGCTCAAAGAAGAAGGCTTTGGAGGTATAATGATCTGGTCGGTGGATATGGATGACTTCAGAGGAAGTTGCGGAGCTGGCAAGTATCCATTAATCAAAGCTATGATGAAAGAGCTGCGAGACTATAAAGTGAAATTGGAATACGATGGGCCTTACGAATCTCATTTGAGGAATGGGAGGTACACCACCAAAGATCGTAAGTGTTTATTATTTATTATCTTGTCACAATTTTATAGAGCTCGATTAATTTCATAGAACTGATCAACTGACCAATTCTCGAAAAATCGTTTCAGCGAATGAGGTAAGCTGTGATGAAGAAGACAACCACATATCTTATCATCCTGACAAGAACGACTGCACTATGTACTATATGTGTGAGGGCGAAAGGAAGCATCACATGCCCTGCCCGGTAAATCTGGTATTTAATCCCAATGAAAATGTTTGCGATTGGCCTGAAAACGTTGACGGATGCGTACAACACACGCAGGCACCACCAGTGTAAAAAAAAAGAGAAAAAAAATAATGGGAAGAAACAAAGATAATATCTATTTAAGGATATTTTTCTGCGGCTCGCGATTATACTGTAAAACGCGAAGAACATTCACACGACGTTAATTAGTATAGTAACGTTAATTAAAAAAAAAGATCGTAATTCGTCGAAAAAAAAAGCGGAAACACGATAATCGTTAATCGACGAGAAGTTTTGTTATCAAGAAATCTTTTTTTATTCGAGAATTTTTATTCCTTCTCCTTACTCCAATTTCCCCTCTTCCCCCTCTTTAAAACTTTTACTTTTTTCCCTTAAATTCTCCTCCTATCTCCCATTGATTCTGTCTAACTATGCGTTTCTCATGTGTATAAACCGCGCACTATGTCCAACTACTGTGACAGATACATTTTGTAAATAAAAAGAAATGAGATTCTCCGAAAAAAGAATTCATATCTCGCTTGTAACGGCGAAAAAAAGTAAATTGTACGTACTATTAACTAGTAATTCCGTTTTATTTTGTAACTTTACATAAGAAGAACTTTACATAAAAAGAAGATAATTTGTTGTTCGTATGGCTTTTGTCTTTGGTTTAAGCTTATCCCTGCTACTTTCATTTCGAACTCAATAAGAACAACGATATAAATAAGTAGCAACACTCAGTTTAACCCTTAATCATTGTAATTATAACCACTAATCCAAAATATTGATACCATCAATAATAACAAGTTTAGTTTAAGTCGTTATTATACTTAGTTATCTCGCAGTTGAAATTAAATTATGAAATCAGTTTGTAACAACCACCTATACAGTCTTACTATAAAAATCCTTTATTTTTCAAACATAAATAATAACATGTTAAACAAACAGCTAGTATTAAACTTACCACTAGTAAAGGTAACATCATTTGTGCGCATACTTTTCTTACATTAATATTTAAGTCTCATCAACGCTGTTAAATTAAATCAAATTATTTAACACAACATATTTACATATTTTTGTAAATATAAATTTAACACTTTGCCACTCATAAATTTCTCCTCTGTAATTGTCATTGAAGACAATGATTTTAAATCATTCAAAAACCACTATGAAAAAAACTATATTTTAATTCCTATATTTATTTAAATATAAGAATTAAATATATTTGATTCCCTTATGATGTACATGTTGAAATAAAATATCTGGGAGATGGTAAAACCATAATAACCTCTTCGTTTTAATATAAAATAAACGATTCAGTAGGCGCGATTATCGTTAGGAGAATGATGTCCACTATAGCCAGCCAAGTGGTAGCTAGTCTTTCGTAGTTACCAGAGCTAAGAGCAGAGGCTTGACAGGCAGTGTGAGGGGTCCCTAAAGTTAATAGAACTTTGTCAGACGAATATGACGGCGTGGTTTCCGTACAGACAGCTCTTCCAGCGATCGTTCTCAGCTGTCGAGCATCCGATTGAGAAGCTGTATGGATCTGACGAGACTCTCGTAGCCATCTTCGTAACCATAAGCTGAGCCAAGCGATCTCGCAATCGCATTCAAGAGGATTTCCAGATACCTGTAAACCGCCTGAAAAACAACGACACAGTTGTGTTTTCTTTTTCTTTAAATATAAGAGTTCTAATTACATTTTCTTCATTATATACATATGCATATACTACATATGTGTCGCGTAATTTTCAAGAAAGAGAAACTTATTAATCAAAATTTGTTTGTATCGAGTACAATACACACTTGTATGAACGTATTGTGCAAACCAAAGATCAGCCTGCATTTTTTAAGCCGTAAATATTAAATAATTTAATTGCTTCACGTACCAGCAACCATATTGGTGCCAACGCTCTCCCACGAAAGATTCCCATAAATAACCGAAGGACTAAGTTCGTTGATATGATTGTTCCTCAAGTCCAAAGTCAATTGGGAGAGTCTCTTCGTCAAAGAAAGAAACATATCGGACTGCAGTCTCCGGACTCGAGTATCCCTGATCCTTAATATCAATTCACCACCTTCAATAGTAGAGAACGCTTCTGAGGAAATTACCTCGAGATCACTTCCCGAAATAGTCAATTCTCTGAGCTGCTTTGTGAAAGCGTTTTGTATCTGATGTTTCAGCAAATGTTCTGTTACTTGAATCTCCACGGTTCTTAATGGTAATCCAGTTAACAGATGTCGGAGATGAAATCCATCCGCTTCAGGCCACGTTTGAATCCGAAGATGTTTCAGATATTTTAAGACGCGAAGGCAATCTTTGTCCACCGATCTGGTTTTATTCAGGTTTCTTAGATTCAGTTTCTCCAATCTTGGGTAACCCAGGAAGCTCTCTTTCGTCAGTTCCTAAATTTTTAATTTTATTAGCGAATATTTTTTGACAATTTTTTAAACACATAAAACACATTCATTTCGTTATAAAGACAGTAGACAAAATTTTATTTGTCTATAGGAAATAAGTTTCAAAGTTTAAAATATTATCTCTTGCTATTCTTCAAAACTTTTAAACGAAAATGAAAATATTGTATAAATCGACAGAAATACGATCAAAGAACTCACCTCTATTGGATTGCCAGACACATCAAGTTCTCTCAACAGACTTAATTTCACATTGGGCATAGAAGTCAACGAATCGTTCACCAACCACAGGATCTTCAAATCCTTCAAATACTGGAACTGCTTGTCAGACGTCGAGTGTATATGATTAAAAGACAGATCTAAGACGTTTAAATTCGTCAGTGGAAGAAGAGGTATGTCTCTAAGACCGCAATTAGCCAAATACAACTGCCTTAACCCAGGCAAGTAATGAAAGAGTTCCTTAAAATTCGCTTGAAGAATATTTTGAGATACATTGAGGCTTAGAAGTTTTCCCAAAGAAACAAACGAATTGTCTGGCAGGATGGTTAGCCTGTTATGCGCCAAATTTAAAGAAACCAATTGCGAAGTTGGGAAAGCAGTCGAGTCTAGGTGATCCACAAAATTGTCCGCTAAATTAAGATCCCGTAAGGTATAGCCAACCTCGAGAAAAGATGGCGACGGTACCACGGTGAATTTATTCTTACTTAGGTCAAGAATCTCCAATTTTGTCCCTTCGAAAACGTCTCTTGGTAGGGATCTTATTTTATTCCCAGACAAATTCAGGATTCGTAAATTCTTTAGATTACGGAATTGCTCGGTGGATAGTTGAGTGATCTGATTTCCACTTAAATCTAACTGTTGCAGTAATTCTAAACCGTGGAAAGATTGTTTCCGTAAGCTTTCTACCTTGTTGTTTCGTAGATTTAGCGTTTCCAAGTGTCTCAACGTAAAGGTGCCTAGAAAAATTTGCTATTAATAAAAAGTTAATGAAATTTTGATTGGTAAGATGCATCATACTACAAAGAAAGAACAAAAAGACCAATCAACGATGCATTAACGATGTTTCATTACAGTCAAGGAACTGGATAATAACGATATAGTAAAATATTGTTTTACCTGATTCAAGAACAACGATGAAATTACTCTGCAGATCCAAACTTTTCAACTCCGGTGTTCCATAAAACGTGTCCGCCGGCAAATGACTGATGTTATTGAAACTCAAATCCAATCTCGTCAAATTATTCGTGAAGCTTCCAGAATTTATGGTCGAAATCGCGTTATATGAAACGTTGAGAGCAAAATCTGGCCCGCCGATTTCCGCGATCGCGTCCAGATCTAGCATCACCAATTTGTTGAACTCCAAATGAAGGAAACGCAAGCTAGGCAAACCGTAAAATGCATTTTTCTCCATTTTAGTGATCCGATTGTAAGCCAACGATAGCGTCACCAATTCCGGGCAATCCATAATGGAATCGGAATTAAGAATCTTTATTCTATTCCCGGTCAGATCCAGCGATCTCAATTCGGTCAGATTGTGAAAGCTGAAGTCTGGAATGGCTTCGAGGAAATTGTAACCGAGCTTCACATCTCGAAGCTCGGGATGGACGCTGGACAGAAATATTCGTTCAGGCAGATAGTGAAGTCGATTCGATTCCAGGTTGATGTAGCGTAATCGCTGGAAGGAATAAAACGCGGTCGCCTCGATTGTCTGAAAGTTGTTGTTATCCAAAACGAGCCACAGTAAATTCGAAAGGGGCCTGAGTGCCCGTTGAGGGAACACGTCGGTCGCGAAAGCGAAGCTCAACTCGAGAATGTCGAGGCTCTCCTCGATACCAACGAAGCAATCGTCGTCGAGCTCTGTTAAGTGGTTGAAAGACAAACTGAGCTCTTTCAGCTTCCCTGAAAGTGATCGAGAGATTGGCATTTCCTCTTTACTCATCTTTTTCTGTATACGGCATTACCATAAAATAAACAAGCTGTAAAATATTATATAAGATGACTAAATATTATATAGAAGAATAAAACAAGTACAAATGGGAAATATATTTAAATGTAAAATTGAAAACTGACCATTGAATCTCATGACCAAAATTATTTAAGATCGTATTTTAATTAATCACATATATGGCAACTTATCCTATGATTTTATGATAATATATGGTAATAAACCAAATAGTTGCGACAGAAGGAGATCTAAACTGAAGCTTACTTGCTCCTTTGAACGTTTCGTCTTTCAATTTCGTCAAGATATTGTTTCTAAGCAAGAGAATTTCAAGATCCTCTGCCCATTCGAAGTCACCCGGCTGAATATGAGAGATTTTGTTGTAGCCGAGATTAAGATGGAGTAACCTCTGGCACCTATTTCGTAAAACATCGTATCATTAAATATGGATATTAAATGGCGTAAATATTATTTACAACTGTATATCGATCTCTCAGTTCTCCAATATTGAGCAATTCTTGCTACCAAATCGCAAAACAGGATGAACTCTAAACATCGAACAGTCAAGTGCAGACACGAATTAAAGAAGCAAGGCACCTGGTTACAGCCGCAACTGGTACAGCATCCAAGCTATTCGTAGCCAACGAAAGCGCCCGTAAATTCTCTGCAAATTCATAAAATGCATCGCCAGATATGTTCCTTATGTCGTTATTAGCAAGATACAGGTACGACAACTTCTTCAATCGACTAACTGCTGCAGGAACACTGGAAAGATCGTTATTCTCCAGGTTCAGATATTCCAGCATATCCTCAAGCCCTCGGAAAGCGTCATCGTCAACGTTCTTGATCGTATTCGAGGACAAGTGAATCCTTTTAGTCTCGAGACCATCAAAAATACCAGCAGTTAACGATGTTAACTTATTGCTGTCCAGATTGAAATCTTTAATCTTCAAGGTTCGGTTGGTCAGGCTTAGTGTACCAATCCATTCGATGCAATTTTCGCTGACGTCGACCAGTTCTAAATTTGAACTTTGAAAATCGGGCAGTTCAAGGCTTTTAAAATCGTTGCCTCTCAGATACAACCACGTGAGATGTCTTAAGGATTTCAAGGAGGATGGAAAGGATTTTAAAAGGTTGCTGTTGAGACTTAGAGTGTGTATATTGGGAGGTAGACTGTCTTCCGATAGTTCCTCGATGTTATTGTTGTCGAGATTCAACCAAGCCAGGGATTCGAACGTGTTGAATATTTTTGGTATCTCGATGATTGAATTATCTCCAAAGAAGGCGTTTGTTAGTGCATCCTTCGAGTGTCCCCAGTCACCATCCAGCGATGTTAAATGATTACTAGAAATACAACTTTTCTGTTATAATTATACAGTTTTATGATTTGATAGATTGATTCTATTATTGAATTAATTAGAACCTTTGCCGAATTTCCTCTACATTTTTACCTGTGCATGTTGAGCCAGTTTAGTTTCTTCAGGTCGCGAAAAACCTTAAATGGCACGTCCTCCAAGGCATTGTAACTGAGATCCAGTGAACGTAAACTATCCGCAATACCTCTAATAACATATATTCCCTTAAATGAAGCATCACATGCACCTCTTGAAGATATAACAATTAGATACTTACAAATTATTATTCTCTTATCTTGTTACAAAATATTACATTTAACAGATGAAACAAAACAATACAAACATCGAAAACATATAATTTCATTATCTTCCGTCATACTAACTTACGAAAAGGATTTATCACCAATGTTGGACAATCGATTGCTCATTAATCCCAAAGCTTCGACACCGACTGAACTCGTGAGTGCGTCGTTGTCCAACGCCTGGATCCCAGATCCAACTACATCCAACTGAGCCACGTAACTTACGGAGACATCTATCATTAAATATATCTTTTTTAATTTAAATACGGATTTTGTGTGTAAAATACGAAAGCACGAAGGACCATCCAATCTTGAATGATTCAGTGAATAAATTATTGTATTCGTCGTAAGAGCTAATATTTAAAAACAAAGCAAGAAATATAGCATTGCACCTTAAAAAATGAAAATAGGTCTAAAAAATTTCTTTCTTTCATTAATATTAAATAGTTTCTTCGTTAAAAGAAAAAGAAGACAATGACTTCTGTGCAATGTAATTTTTATTACAGAAATTTTTCTTTTGTTCTGTACTTTCATAGTTTTTAAGCTATCAAAGCTGACGATTATTGCCTCGTTGTACGTGAAATAATTATAGTTATAGTTATAGTCCGTACCCGTAGCTTTATCCATCTCTATAACTTTCAAACGTGACGATTCAGTAAAATTGAGTTTGTAAAATATGATAAACCTACCTGGAAATCTGGCAAATGGTATTCCTATGCAATTGATATCCATCTTCGTGAAATCTTCATCGTCTTGAATCCAACACATACACATGGTGTTGAACGTACATGGTACGCTATAGCATTTTATGACACTCGACATACAAAAGATAAAAAGGATCTCTATGTATATACGGTCCACCTGCTTGTTTAACAACATCTGTATTGAATAAACAAAGAAACTAATCAATTTAGTGCAATTATGCATATATATATATACATAAAAATTTCTTTTTACAAATTGTTCAAGTCCAATTTTGAAAAACTAAAGTGAAGATCCAGTTGTGCATTGGTATAAAATCTTAAATATTTTCAAACAATAGAAAATGAATGTATGTGGTATCATCCTAAGAAGAATGACTTACGTAAATAAAAAAAATGAATAACAAGCGGTAAAAATGACAATATACCACGGAGAACATTGAACTTAGTAAATAAATAAGCGAATAATCATGCAAAATAAAACAGAGTAAGAGATATACCTTTCTGGATGACAATGTTCGGCAGCTCATATAAACTGGCACTCGTCAAATTAATTTTCGTGATCGTCTAACCATTTTAAAACGAACTAGGGATCTTTCATTAGTTTACACGTTCTATTTTTCATGGCCATGCTAAAGGCAAGCAGCAAGAAAGCAACAGAACGCAAACTCGGGCAGACTGATGCTAAAGAGCGCAAGTATGAAGCCGGGAGACGCAAAAGCGCATGTTCCTCCGGGTCTATGGATCGAAGTAGAAACCAAAACAAAGCTACAGCTGCAGTCAGACTGATGCGATCAATTTTGTAAAATAGATTTTGTGGTTTTTATCGAAAGCATATTAGTTTCTAATCCTTTTGATTTCATAAAATATAAGAAGAAATAGGAGATTCTTCCTACTACGGGGTAAATTAACGATAAACAATATTGAATCGAATCTGTACGATTTAATGGAATGTATTAAACGTAAAATAGTTCCAGTAAAATTGCATTTGTCTGTGAACTGAGATTTTTTTCATTTTAGCTAAAAATTTCTTATTCTATCAATAGGAGTCCGCATACAGATAAATGAATTGAGAAATAATTTTGAGAAAAAGCTTTAAATAGAAATTAATCGAGCAATAACTAAAACTTGACTTTAATAATATATAGATGAAATGCAATTATACGAAACTAATTAAAGATACTAAGGTCTTTAAGCTACAAAATGCTTTTGTATAACAGCTTTGATTCATTTTGCCATTGATACGGAACGACATTGCTTCTCGAAATCTATTTTTATAAATCGATATGAATTTGATCACGGAATTGAGGCGTTTACTTTACAGTGACGCCTTAAAAGTTGATGTACAATTTTTTGCCGCCATTTTAATCTACTTTGAATGAAAGTGTGCTGCCAGTATTAGAACAACCTAAGGCATATCACAAGCAGGTTGTATTTCGTATATATTTTTAGTGTGTTTAGTGTGTTCAATGCGTGTTTAGAGATGAGAAAGGATTGAACAAGGCTGGAAGTATAAGAAGGTCACTATGAGCCATAAAGTATGTATAATAAATTAACAAAATTAAAATCTTTTATTATTAAAAAAGGACTGATACATTTACTTATCGTCGCTATTGTCTGGGTCTTCTTTCTTCTTTTTCTTACTTTCGTAATGTTTTATTTTACTTTCTAAGCTTTCTGAAAATCAATTGTACGTTTAATATGATTATCTCCTTGCAAAAAATTGGTAAAAGAATATTAACGGATTTGTATACTAACCACAAGTAGGTCGTTTCATTAAACGTTGATACACTCTAGGTTGTATACCAAGTAATAGACAATCACTTTGAAAAAGCATATCTTTACAATCCGTTGTATTTTCTAAATCCGATAACATATTTTCAATCATAACTGATCTGTTAAAATCGAAATTGCATTATTTTTATTTATAAAAAAATATAAATAGACAGAGCAATTATCTATAACCTTTTCCGGGTTAAAAATAGATAAATGTTTTAATTCTTAATGAGGGAGAATCTCATTTTACACGAGAAATCACATTCGTTCTGTTTATATCGACGATTTTAGAATCATAATATGCACATATGAGATTGTAAAAATCGAAATAAAAAATATAAATAATATTCAAAATAAGATATACATAGTAAAAAATAATACTGTATAAAACATTTTAAAATATCTGGTCTAAATGGTATGTACATGAGACGTATGTAATTCACGCGGTAAAACAGGTGTAATTTATATTTTTTCTGAAAACGTTTATAAGATCATATTTATGTACTTTAGTTTATTAAAGTACGTAATTTATTAGAGTACTTTACTACGTACTTTACTGTGTTCAAAGTCCAATCTCTTTGTAAAAATTTTATTGTATTTATCAATTCATCCTTATCGATATACCACTCCATCGTGTCGTACTCACAATACCAAAGATTTAATGGTATTTCATGAGCTAAATTATATTGTGGTTTCCTAGGACATTTTTCAATATCTAGAAGCTCTAAAATAATTTCCGGTTTCTCGTTTCCTTGACCAATAAGAAACAAAACACCCATTAAGCAACGAATTTGATGCCATAAAAATGCTTGACTTGTTATAATCAATTGACACACGTCATATCCTACAAAGAAACATATAACATACAATATTTTACAATACATAAACGAACGTAGTACACTAACGAATAAATAAATATATTATAAAAAAATCGCAATAGAGCAAATTTTTGTTTATAATTTTTAAAAAATCTTTTAAATAAAAATCACTATTATAACAAAATAACATGTATGTACGAAAGATAGAAAAAGCACATAACATCGCAATTGTTACACTTACTACTCCGATATTTAATGCCAAAAATTTGTACTAATAGTAATGCTATTTTAAAAGAAATTTACAATCAGATTCAATGCATTCTTAATATACTATAAATATATAAATAAATATAATATTGCTTAATTACATATGTTTAGATCAAACGCAATAATTACCTGAAATATTTCTAAAATCTCGACGATACAGACATACTTTTGCATCAATAACTTTTCTTTGATAATTAGTAACACCATTGGCAACATCCATTTTACAAATATTTCGAAAATCATGCTCTCCTATAGTATATTTAACAGCTTTATCCATTGAATCTATATTTAAATTTCCTCTTGGGAAAAAGTACTTGTAGGTTCGAAATTTACAGTTAAATCTTGCTGAAAAATTACTAGATGCTGGGCACCATGCGATACATCTTATGTTAGAAGGGAGCAGCCTATTTAATATTTTACAATATGGAAGCTCATCTTCTAATTTACATTGATCCTCTGGATTTAATTTACTCCTTAAATCTATGGAAATCACTTGTGAAAATGAACTGACACCTTTGTCAGTCCTCCCACATCTATGATAATTTGATGTTTCACGTGACTCTATACAACAACTTTTTATTAATGCTTCAAACAAATGCTCCTCGATTGTATTATCAGTGCTTTCTTGTACAACATAACCGTTATAATTCCATCCAAGATAATAGAATTTTAAAAGAATATGTCTCTTATTACACCTAAAATTAAAATAGTTTATATTGAAATAAATAGTTTCTTTATCATAATATTTATTTTTATAGTTATATAGATTTACATACTTTGAAAAATCAAATGGTTTTTGTGATTTATGAATATCTTTATTTTTTGATTTTTCTTTTATTTTATTTCTCGCTGCTTTCAGTTGCTTATTTTCTTCTTCCAATTTTATTATCTTTTCTATCAGTTCCTAACAAAGATATGTTACTTAGAATAAAATATTTATACCATATACTATTATAATGGTTCCTTTCAACAAGGAATTGTATATTTTTTGTCATTATTAACTATGACTTAAATATTAGAACATAATGCAAAGTAGTGAAGTGATATAAAAAAAGCAACATAATCATAAGATTTCCATATTTTAATCTAAGAAAAATATACGTAGCTTAATTGATTGATAGTTTATTTATCAGATTATTAACAAATATAATTTATTTATTAAATCAGATAATTAAAGTAAATATATTTACCGCCTTGCTGAGCAACTGAAGTTCTTCTTTCTCCAAAGTTTCTTGTGTTTTCTTTTTATCCATACTTGACATGATCTTATAGTTTTATATAATAACGACACGAATATTATATTATTAGAAGATGTATTAAAAGTTACAAAAAATTACAATACTTAGCATATAATTATTAAAGAATACAATTAATATTTTTTACAAAGATTTATTATGTTTATAATTACATTATTTGAGATATTCCAAAAAAAAGTATGAGTATTATATAAAACAAAATATTAAAAGAATTACAAAATGTATATTATTACTAAGTCTAATGCAATCTATTAAAAAATGACATATAACCTCAAATAAAAGAATGATATATAACCTCAAATGAAAGGAGAGAATATATTAAAGAAAAATACTAAAATTCGATTTACAAAATATAAGTGCATTTATTTACAATAAAATATACGAAAAAATCATTTTAATTAGTATTTAATACATCTCAGGATACAATAAATCTCACGATATAAACGAATATCAAATTATACATATGTACATACATATGAATACAAATATCAAATCCTCTGAGTGCTGACAAAACACGAAAATACCTTATCTGTATTAACACAAAGATATGTAAAATATTAAACTTTTCGAAGAAATTTAACATTATGCGATGTAATAAAAACATACATTTGTTACGAAAACAAAATTAAAATACTTTCACTATTTCAAAATTTGTGATTTCATTTTGATCATACACAATAAAAGATTTAGAGTTACAATTGCAAGAACAAGCTAACAAAAAGTTAAAAGATTGTTTTAGTACACCTTTGTAACAGTTTAAAACATTTTTTACATTTTACATTCACTTTACATTTTTACGGCTCTATATATGTGTATTACGCGAGTAGAAAGTATTATTAGTAATTATACATACAAGGTTTTTTTCTGTAATTTGAACTTGATACAGTTGAACTCGTAGTGCTATATTTATGCATTTATGTACAGTTCCTTATTCTATTTTTTTAATTCTAATAAATTTTTTCTTAATTTAATTGTGGTTTTATTATATTTAGATTTGTTCTGTATATATTGACCCTATACCCTATGTAAGTATGGTATACTCGAAATCAATTCACAACTGAATT
This sequence comes from Bombus huntii, assembly GCF_024542735.1. Taxonomy (NCBI): domain Eukaryota; kingdom Metazoa; phylum Arthropoda; class Insecta; order Hymenoptera; family Apidae; genus Bombus; species Bombus huntii. The sequence goes on along the minus strand of NC_066251.1, from coordinate 2,187,548 downwards.
TGTCATTTAATCTTATTTTGCATTATGTATAAATTGTGTTCCCATATTTTTATTAGATTTGGTAATAGCTCCCAAATATTTTAGTTTAGACATTGTAATTTAGATTATCTTTAAACAAGTACTGACGAACCCTGCAACCGCGAAGTAGTATTCCATGGTAAGAAAAATCTAGTTAACCATCTGGATGTTATAAATATCTATTATTTTAAGACTATCGTAAGACAGTACTTATCCTATTTTAAATATTTCCAATAAATTCACAAATCTTTGAAATATGTGCGTTTATGTATGTACACATGATATGTTATACACATATTGCAATTTCAATGTATTAATTGTAATTTAGTTAAATACATTGTTGTTGTTATTGTATTTCTAAACGAAGCTATCTAAAGTACTTAAAGAAATATAAATGTAGAAAATATAATTATTGTACCATATTATACAGTGATATGTGTTTACATAAATATAAATATAAGAAGGAAGAAAATAATATATGTATATGCACAGTGAGTACTTATTAAGTGGTTAGTATGTGTAATAATGAAAATTATTATATTATAAGTATTACACGTATTCTTACAATTTTATTATATTATACATTTTTAAATAAATTTTAATATTTAAAATATATTGCTTTGCAGAGCTAAAATTATTAAATATAATCTTGTAATCATATAATATAAACAAAGATAATATATCATAAGTACATCATTTTAAATGTATAATATTTCAGAGTCAAAGATGCCTGGAGAACCATCTATGACTAGTGGAAATAAAAGTGCTGGGAAAATCAAACGGATTTCTATTCCAAGAGTACAAAGTAGTACAGATACAGAATTGCAATCACAAAGTGGATCTACTCCATTGCAACCAACTGCACTTCACTATGCAGCTTTTCGTACAGACCCTGATGATAATATACTTCCACCAGCTTTACGATGTCGACTTTTTGAATTATTTCAACAAATAGAAAAAGAATTTGAGATTCTTTACACAGAAAATTTGGGATGTATGAAAATATTGATATTTTTATATGTTATATGCTATGAATATTAGTTTTTATAATGAAATATAGAAAGCTTTTATCTATTACTTTTTATATAATTTAAAAAATATCTTTATAATTGAGGCTTTTAAGAATATAAATAAGCAATGTCAAATAAGATGATTAAAATAATTTTTAGTAAATTTTACTTATTAACTTTATGTTGCTAAAAAAAAAGTATAATCTTATTAATATATATGTTTCCAAACATCTCAATTTAGTACAAGAGAAGATAGATACTCTTAATGAGAGGCTTGAAAGAGAGTGTTATGGTTCTGGAGAACGGAGCTTACCTCTTGGAGATGTTGCAGACTTTCCAGATACAAAAAGTCTTTCCAAACAAAAATGTAAGAATGTAAATAATTAAGAGCAAGGGAGAATTGGAAAGTTATCTCATTCTTTTTCATTTATGTTCAAATATTAAAAATATATATGTTGTTTACAGCTATGGCAGGGAATTCAGCACCAAAAACAAAAACAACTTCTAATAAGTTAAAAGCACAAACTAGTAAAATAGTTTCCAGTTTTAAAACACCAACTATGACATGTAGTATGCAAAGAGAATATTTTGGGCATCGGGATGGTGTTTGGGAAGTTTCTGTTGGAAGAGCAGGTCAAATTATTGCTACAGCTTCTGCTGATCACAGTGCTAGAGTTTGGGCTATGGACAGTGGGCGTTGTTTATTGCAGTATATTGGTTTGTTTTTCTTTAAGTTACAGTTTTACGTATTCTTATATATTTTATTAGTATTTACAAACTATACAAAAATATTTCCATTAGTATTGGGTTGGCAACTAAGTGATTGCAGATTTTGTCATTAGGTGGTAATATTTATAGTATAATAAGTTCTATAAAGTACACATTATACATAAAATAATAATTTTGTTATTTGATAAATAGAATATTTCTCATTTAATTTATAGGTCATTCTGGCTCTGTTAACTCCGTACGTTTTCATCCTACCAAAGAGTTGGCACTCACGTCAAGTGGAGATAATACTGCTCATGTGTGGCAAGCTGCTGTAGATTGGGATTTACCTAAAAGACAGAATTCATCTGAAGACCTTTCAGGGTTGAGTTCTGATAGAAATCTTAGTGGTGTGATTGCTTTGAATGAGGAACAAGAAGAACCACCTACACTAAGGTAATATTTATGGAAAGCCAATTTAAATTTCCTTATCATTCAATTAAATTTTTAATCTAAGTTACACTTTAATGAATGAAAGTTATTACAATACAAAGAGTTGTTCTTACATAGTTCTAAATAGGAAATCCACATTTCAGTATATATTTATACTTCGTAAAATATTACAGAACTCCAATACGAGAGTTATTAGGACATACGGGTGTCGTAATGGCTGCAGATTGGTTACCTGATGCAGAGCAGATAGTCACTGCTTCTTGGGATAGAACTGCAAATCTTTATGATGTAGAAACTGGAGAAATTATTCACACATTATGTGGACACGATCAAGAACTTTCTCATGTATCAACTCATCATACGCAACGACTTTGCGTTACTTCGAGTAAGGACAGTACTTTTCGTCTGTGGGATTTTAGGGAGCCCATTCATTCGGTTTCCGTTTTCCAAGCACATACTGAGTAAGTAATAATTGATGATGAATTTGTTAAATCTGATGAATCATGGTATAAAATGAAATGTTCTTAAACACTACATATTTTAAAATACAGGACTGTGACATCAGCGGTCTTCACGCGTGAAGATAAAATCGTTTCCGGCTCGGATGATCGAAGTGTAAAAGTATGGGAATTACGAAATATACGAAGTCCTTTAGCTACAATTCGAGGTGACAGTGCCGCTAACCGATTAGCCGTATCAAGCACTAGCATCGTTGCAATTCCACATGATAATAGACAAATTAGATTATTTGATCTTAACGGTCAACGATTAGCTAGATTGCCTAGAACTAGCAGACAGGTAAGTAAAAATTTCACCTTATGTCCTATAGTATCGTTACTTTAATCTTTCTTTGCATATCTTGTGATAATTTAGACTTAAAATTTCACGGTGAATTTAAAAAAAGAATTTGTATTTTATACTGAGAATATAAAAATAAAAATACTTTAAACTTGATTTTGATTTCAGGGTCACCAGAGAATGGTCTCGTCTGTAGCCTGGGCTGAAGATAGCGGGGGGGTCTGTAACTTATTCTCTTGTGGTTTTGATAGATTAGTTCTTGGATGGAGTATCATACCTCTTAAGGAATGTTAAATACATGTATATTACAAATATATTTATTTAGTTTAGTTTAATGTTATATTATACCAAACAGGATTACAAAATCAAATTCAATTAAAAATAAATAATTATACTAATTTTAAAACTTCAAACGTCGTGAAGGAAAAATTAGGTGTGCAATTGTAAACCACTATGCCTATTCCCAAAATTATTAAAGATTCCAGTCTTCTATTGTTGGTTGCCACTGAAATTATATAACATATAGATATATTAATAATAACTATAAATAATTTATTCTAATTATAAGTATGGTTATACGATTATAGTAATAGGATGAGTTTAACCGCTATATGCGTGAAGCATTCATCAACTTAGCACCGAAAGGTGTTTTAACTTAATCACCACATCCTAGAAGATTCATACGTAACAAATAAATAAAATATAATATAAACTATATGAAATTTCTTACCTGAATAGGTAGTAAGTAAGCAAAGAAGAGTATATCCCAATATAAGCAAGTAATGGGGCGTTAGAAAAACATGTCCCCATGTAATTTCTAACAGTCCTAATAATTTTCCAGATCCACCAATGATTAAAGCTTTCATTAACTGTATCACACTACATTTGTTTGAATTAGTTGGGTAAAAATACCACTTCACTTTAGTACAGAAAATTACGGCGAAGACAAAAGTAGCGAGAGCGAAAGCAGTGTTGAATAATATTAGATAGACACTACATTTTCCATTAAAATTAGGTTGAAATATCTTCCAATATTGAACATACTGATTGCTATTGTTACATAGAAAGAAATTTCGGAAAGATTCAATAAGCCACAAAATTATTACTAGTTTCCAACACGGCGTTATATCACAATTGTGAAGCAAATGCCTGTATGCTTGTCTTTTAAGCAATATTAAGTCAACCAAGATTATTACTGGATCGTATTCAATATATTTATCTGCCAAGAGATCACATGTTCCCTGAAATGAATAAAAATAAATTATTAACCATTTAGAAGCAAGAAATAATTCTTTTTTATAATAGAAGTTATTTTACAGTATAAAGTTCCAAAATAGTAACTTTAGAAAAACTTGGAGTATTGATTTTGAACATTAAACCAATAAGAAAAGTTCATGTACACAAATGTCTGATGAGGTTTATTTGTCAAGTTATAATAAGAAAAGAATGTTATATGTAATTTTATTACGGACACTTTATTACGAAATCAATAACAAAATACAAAAAAGATATAGAAACAAATGTAAAGGTTTAAAAATAGAAGTGCAGAAAACATGGCAACAGGAATAAGTAATAACGTAAGTTATCACGAATACTAAAATTATTTGGTATTTGCTTAATAAATATCTACAAATATGATACACATACTTGTATACAAAAAACATACTTTTGTGTTATGTATATATTATATCATAATACGTCACATAGCTTGGAAATTTGTAAGCTATGATTAAACGTTTATAACAATAGTTATATCGAAGTAGTCTTCTGACGATAGGCCATGTATTACGTACGATTTAAATGGTACATCGCTGGTGTAAAAATAATGATAACAATAACTATAACAGGGACAATATTATCTTTCTTGCTTTTTATTAAAATGATCTATTATTCGTTTTGCATCGGCTTCAATTTCTGGTTCGATTTTACTCAGCATCCTTAAATTATACAATAGACGATCAATTTCTTCGTCTTCTATCAGAGAAGGAGATGATTCAAATTTGCAAATTTGTTTCAAAATTGCAGTTTCCTCTGGAATGATTTCCGCCTGTTCGCATCCGGAAATCCACTCTGTTATTTCTTCAGCAGACATCACGTCGATAGATTGCTCTGCATTCTGTTCATCGGTGACCGTAGAATTTTCTGTTTTAATGTTATTAAATTCAAACTGTCTGTTAAGAATTTTCACCCAGGAACTACGAATGTTTTGTGGTGTAACATTATTCCATGCTTCGCTAATGTAATCGATGCAATCCTTAATATCGTAATCAGCATAAAACTGTGTAAGTCCGTCGTTATACTGGAGTACCTATGAAGAAGAAATGTATATGAGAAAATTGCATTATTATAAATATTATTTTAAACGAAGTATTAAACGTACAACATACCCGACGAAGTAGTTCAAGCCGAAATATCTTTTTACATTGAGTAATTACGCCTCGGTCCATAGGTTGGATCAACGAGGACGTATTCGGTGGTAAAAATATTAACATAAAGTGGCCATCATCCAGTTCCTTTTTTTCAAGTTTGTGTGCCTTGAAATTGTCAACGAGCAATATTACTTTTCCTTTACGTTGTTCCTGTAATTGGCGCTCTTTCACACTTTGCTTAAAATGATTGGTATACCATTCTCGAAAAATATCTTCGTTAACCCAAGCATTACAATGACTTTTATATACCACCGGTAACGTATCCTTACAATGTTTCAATGCTCGGGGATTTGCGAATTTATTTACAAAGAGTAATGGCAATTTGTGTGTACCGCTAGTGTTTGCACAAAATGCCACAGTTACTATGTCTGTTTTTCTGTTTTCTCCTTTTATGATCAGATATTTTTCCTCGTGAACTAATGTCTTCCACGGAAGTGCTTTCCAAAGTAAACTAGTCTCGTCCATGTTATACACATCTTCTTCGTTTATATCTTCTTTTACTAGTATTTGTAAAAATTCACGTATAAAATTATTCGCGGCGATTTCATTCGGATCTGTCGTGTTCTTGCCAATATCATATTTTTTCTTCCAGTTCTGGAGCCAACCTCGACTTGCTTTAAAATTCGAGGTACTGGGAAACTCTGTCTCTATTTCTTTAGCTTTATTTATTAAAATATTATCTGTTAAACAGTCTCCTAACAACTTTCTTTGCTGAAACCAACGATACAATTTGGACTCCAAATCGGTATATATAGGTATCCGTTGTCTCTTCATTTCCCGGTACTTTGGATTCGCCGCGAAGTTGCGAATCGCCTTCGAGTGCTGCCGGTATCGTCGTATTGTTCTGTTACTGAGTCCATATTCACAGGCAATACTACTCACAGTCATGCCATCTTCTAATTTTTCTAGGATATCTAGCCGATCTGCTATGCTTGTGTTATTACCAGAAGGGGATGTCATCACGAACTATCAAGTTATCAGTAACCGCAGTAACTGAAAGTTCAGCAAATTTTGTTCTTATTATCACTTGATGTTAATTCTTCACCAAAGCATAATTTTTCCGGGTGTTTCATTCACTTCGTATCCGCTTCAAACCTATTGCACGTTATATGAATACTTACATACTTCATAGGAATGATATGTAGTAGTGCCGCGTTAGCTGACTGAGAGTTTGCCGTGTTAGCTGATGGCCATTATCTCTATCAGTTCTTGGAAGCGACTCCGTAGAGAGGCACCTAACATATTTATTTTGACCTCGATATTTCGTGTCAGGTATCTTTATCTCGTTCTCGCTTAACGGAGAAGAAAAACATTCGGATTTTCCTAGAATTCTACCTCCTTTGACAGTTGGTCAGATATTACTTCAAGCTACTGGTCAACTAACGCTGCACTTCTTTGCAGTAAATTATGAATTAATACATTAAGCAATCAATTGGTTTAGCCAGCCACGTCCAGAGCTGTATGAGTCTTGTAGATGCACTTTAAATCTTAGATTGCAGAAGTTCCGTTAAGTATCATATATCGATGACTATATATAATTACGAAAAAACTGCTCATCATTTAATACTTTTGTCTGAGGTCGAATCGCCGAAGCAGTACATCCAATTCTCTTCGTCTGAATAAACTACATAAACCGAAATTTAAAAAAAAGTTCTTATAAAGAGTACAATCATACGAACAATAATAGAAACTAACGTAGTGATAAAGAACATAAGGAATATTTGTTATAGGAATAATCGTTTTTGTTGCTTGGAACACAAGTAAATTGAGCGAGAAAATAAATGCAATTAAATGTAAGCATAGGTTGTATTAATTTATTGACTGTGAAATGGTGAAACTCAATTAACCACGAATATCGATAAAATCCGTACCCGTTTTCCTGCCATAATACAGACGGATCATCAGACAATATATGCTTTTACTTGGTTCAGTTGATATGGCTACTCTGAAGAATGCGCGTTGTTTTTCCACGTAAAGGAGTCCGCGATTATCAAGGGACATGATCAATAATATATTCGACAGTAAAATGAGTTTCAAAATTTGGCGAATATCTAGATATTTTGCAACCTTAAATGTTTCGTTATTTATTCTTATGTTATCTAAGCATAAATGCAACTGTAATTTTCTTACATAAATTTTATTTTGGAACATTATTCTGTAAAACTGTGTATTATTTGTAAATAAGTGAAATATGATATAAAATAAAAAATTGGCTACTATATTCATTCATTTATTTATAAAACAATTTTCGTATGCGATTATTTCGAGAAATGAAACTAATTTTTGATTTCTATAAAAAATAAATTTATATAATATATGACATACACATTTTAAAAGCTTTAGAACACTTGGACAGTATCTCCTATAAAGCTCTTCCACCTCAGCTCCACAATTTACACATCGATACATTATAAAATCACTTATCGTTTTAATTTATCTTTTGTTCTGTAATATTTCCAGATCACCTGCAGTAAACAGACATTACCTAAAATTCATAACATTACATCATTTCTGTCATGAACTTTAAATCTGGATAATTTTGATTAATAAGAGAAAAAAGAGAAAAAAGTCGAATTTCACTGTTTTCTTAATTATTCGTTATATTGCCTTATGACTTATATTGTTTTATCGTTACCAGAATTAATTATAACATACAGTGTTCGATATGTATGTAAAAATGTGAATACATTTCTTTTAAGAATGATTACATAAACAATTAACCTTGAAAGTTAAAACTAATAAAGAATGGAAAATGCCGCAATTACTGCATGCCTGCCTGATCAAGGTTGTATACGATTGTGTACACATGCTTAAAGAGAAAGTCAAGTTAGTTTTAAGAAACTGGAATCGGTATTACAGTTATTCAGTTATTCTACAAAGTTGCTACTGTACACAAGCAATGGAGAACGGCACTATTTTGCTTCCGAATGGACACTTAATGCCAATAGTCGGTTTTGGTACATGGCAGGTAAACTTGTTGTAAAATAAAAAATTTTTGTAAACAAAATTATTTTTTATACAATACTGTCGTTAAATACTCAAACGCAAACGTTAATGTATCAAATATTAAAATGTACAGATATACTTTCGTACCATTCGCTACGATTAATTTTTAAACGTTGTATATAATTTTATTCATAATGAAATACTTCTTTTACAGTCTGTAAATTTAATTTCATTAATTTACAATCCTATGTAATAATTCCTCTATTTAATATCAAATTTTATAAAATCTACTATTTTTTGAGTGAGAAAAGTTTGATTACAAATTACATATATGAAGATTTAATCTCAAAAGTATGGAAACTGTTAATTCGAATAGTACCTATGTCATGTTATTATTGTATAAAGCATTACAATAACAAAGATACAACATTTTATTGTGTATTCATGACTGTATATGTGTATTGTGGTATTATATAAATTAATTGTGTAAATGAAGATTTAACATAGATCTATGTATCAACTTGCTTGATTTAAAGTGTAATATTTTTTTCAAGAATATAATAGTAATAGCAAATGTTTTCTATTTAATTATGAAAATGTGGATCAAAATATATCATTATCCTAATATGGTAATAAAAATTTCTAATACAATCATAAATTTTTAATATGACATATCAATATATATAACAAAAGAATGAAGAATTGATTTACACATGTATCTTGACAAAATTATTTGAGTTACTGAATATTTTATATCTTTTTGATGTCCCACATATCTTTGATTAAAAAAGGAATATCAAAATTATATTCACAAATGCCTTAAGAAAGATAGAATACAAATAACTATACATACAACTTTAATTAAAATAAAAAATATATATATCGCCATGCAATTAAATAATCTCACATGTTATAGTATGTTCATATGCATAGATTTAATTTAAAATTAAGACCAGTAACATATAGTTTTTATTAAATATTTATTATTAATAGCTACATAATTTCAACTTATTACACTGTAGGAACTTCAATAAAAGTGCCCATAAGTTATATATACATATAATTAGTATAGTTTCTAACCTCACATTCTAAAGCACAAGTATCGCTAATTTATACATTCAATTTTAAAAGCTTTATTTCTCTTAATCTCCAATATTTTTATAGCAATAGTTAGAATAAGCTGTAAAAATAGTCTACTAATATTTATATTAATTTTGTTAAAAGAATAAGTAAAACGTAATAATACTATACCTAGTAACAGGTTACATATTTCTTTTACACAGTTATAATCTTGATTAGTTCATGTCTTAGAAAGAAAGAAAGATCACTTTTTACGTAAAATTTAAATAAAATGCAAGAACATAACTTTTACAGAAAATATTTAGTTTAGTCATACATGTATGACAGAACACTAGATTGAACACAAATGATAGTTGTGCGCATGCATGATACAGCTTTGTCGAACACCATTTTCATAATGACCACATTATCAAAATACATAAATTACTTAAATTATTTATCTAAATACCGATTCGACGTTTTATTTTAATTAAAGTGACCGTACATTTACGTTGACTGAAAACTGTCGAGGAAATGGATACAAACATATATGATATTCCGATCTTTTAATAAACAAATTATTACAAGGACTTAAAAACAATATAAAATATCTACCCATACACAGGATATTCGTATTACTACTAGCGTCTTTTTACAAATATGTATAAAAAATGATAGAGAAAAAGGTTTTATAGTATCTTAAAATCAATACAATAGTACATATGCAATTTCTTATATTTGTAATGTTTCTCTGAAAAACGAAAGTAACGTTTAGTTTTTTATATGGAATACTATATACATATCTCTTTATGTACATAGCCGTGGTACATACTATATGAAATAGCGATTGCCCAGAAACATTCAACCGTAACGTAATAGCATACAAACCTTTGAAATCATATTTATAAGTAGTTTGAATATTCAATATTTTTAATAACAATTATGTACAAGAATATACTAGCTTTAGTTCTTTTGACTACATTTTAAAATGTAAATTGAACATAAATACATCAATATTGTTTTAGTTATCTTTTTTACAAATTGTATAATTTCATTTAAACAGTTATCGCGGGAAAGGAAAATAATTATTAATGAATTTCTATCTCATAAGTGGGATTCGGTTCTTGATAATTAGTTATTTCTGCATCTTAGGTATTATCACGCTTAAATGCTATATATAATTTAATTAATAAAAAAATACTTCCCCTACAAAGTTATATTTCCTAATGATTTAAAAAGCATGTTATAATGTTTTAGGCAAGTGAAGAAGAATTACAGGACGCACTGAACATTGCTTTAGAGGCAGGATACAGACATATCGATACAGCACCAGTATATGAAAATGAAAAAGTAATTGGTCACGTTCTTAAAAAATGGTTTGATTCTGGAAGAATTAAACGATCTGACATTTTCGTTGTTACGAAGGTAATATCAGCTATATATCTAACGTCGTATTTACATGAAAATATTTATTGTAATATAATTGGATGGAGAAAATATTAACGAAATTGTTAAAAATAATATCGAGACATAAAGGATCAGTAAAAATTATTTTTTACACTTGTAGCTTCCTTGTGTCGGAAATAGACCAGAAGATGTTGAAACATGGATAAAAAGATCTTTAAAAGATTTGCAGTTAGAATATGTAGATCTATATTTGGTTCACGCTCCATTCGGTTTTAAGAAAGTTGGGGAAGATTTACATCCTAAGGATGAAAATGGACAAATATTACTTGATCTTAGTACAGATCATGTAAAAGTTTGGGCTGAAATGGAGAAACAAGTAGAATGCGGACGAGCTAAAGCAATTGGGCTATCAAATTTTAATATCCCTCAAATCAAACGAATTTTAAAAAATGCAAAAGTAAAAGTATCAATGCTGCAAATTGAATTACATGTTTTTTTCCAACAGAAAGAACTGGTAAGATGCTTTTTTCTTTAAACACATTCTTTTTATTACGAAATTATTTGACATAAAATAAAATAATATTTTACAGGTAAAGTATTGTAAAGAGGAAAACATCTTTATAACAGCCTATTCGCCGCTTGGTTCGCGCAGTCTTGTTAAATTACTAAATAGAACGGAAAAAATCCCAGATATGTTACAAAACGATGTAGTACTAAAAATAGCAAAAGAGTACAAAAAATCACCTGCACAAATTTTATTGCGATTCATTATACAAAACGAAATCGTAGTTATCCCTAAAAGTACAAACCCTCAAAGAATTAAGGAAAATAAAGAACTATTCGATTGGAAACTTAAACCAGAGGACATGCAGAAATTAAAAAATCTCGATCTTGGTGAATCTGGTAGAATTTGTGATTTTGAATTTTTTAAGGGAGTAAGGAATCATCCTGAGTTTCCTTTTTAAACCTTTCGTAGATTCGTATGACTTAAATATGTACACTGCAATATATATTTACTATACGCAAAAATAGTAACTTTATAGAAATAAATATTTTTAATTGCCTGAATATGTTTCAAATTTCTATAAATATATGTATTAAAAAAAAATATCATATCTTTATTTCTGCTCTCACTGCATTGTTCTTTTTTCTTTTTGCTTTATTCTTATTATCTAAAATGAAATCAATACCATCAATGTTTCATCAATGAAATCAATTTTTTATCCTAATAAAACAAAACATCTTAAACAGTGAAAAAGTGTATCCTAAATCGAAAAAAATGTTACTACGAAACGCATGGAAAAGAAAAGAACCGTGTGTAATTTATCTTCCTTGAAGCATTACAATAATATTTTTTAAACTTTACTCACAAGTAAAATAAACTACTGGCACCTATTTGAGAAAACCAATAACATATTATTAGTTACGTGTTATACGAGTCTTGTACTTCGAAATGAAAAATTTGAAATGTATTAACCTTGATTAGACAATATGAATTAAATAATTGAATGAAGCGTGTGTCAATTAAATATGAAAAGAGAAAACACGTGATTGTAAAATGCATAAAAAATCCCTGGTGTTAGTAAAGATAGGAACCAGACAATATAAATAATCTTATCTATAAACAAACAATATTGTTCTTCGGTAGCATGTAAGTAGAATGGGGCGCAGCTGTGTAAATTAGTGTGAAACCAGAGAGGAGTAGGGAGATTGCCAATGTGCATGGGTGAAACTCAGCCAAAAGTACGCTCCATGAATTGCCTCTAGTGGTTAAATAACCGAACTATACACACATTTCTCCACAGGTGCTTTTGCTGAGAGAAACGTGCATAAACACGGCATCGAGGTGAGAGGGAAATAGGTTCGTTTCGAAATATTGTAAACTTGCGAATTGAAATGAATAATACAATCTTATTTTATAAATAAACAAAGCGTTTAAATCTTTTAAAATAAGGAGGCATTCCTTAGCGGAATATAAAAATAAAAATAGCAGTTTTTTTTTATCAGGAGAACATAGCATTAGAGGAATTGACATCAGATTCTCAGGATTTCGGAAATTAAAATTTTCTGTTTCTCGGAGGAATTTCTCGCCAAAATTTGGATGTTTTATCAAGAGAACATAACAAAGAATGTGATTAAAGGAAGTATACACAATTTTGACAATTTGATGTTATCTCTATTTAGAAAAATTTCCTTCGCTAATAATTGAAATATTTCCCTGCTCACCGTACATATGTACGTTTCTTCTACAAAGAGTACTAGAGATCAAATGTGCGTATAGTTCAACCGCTAGCCGCTGGAGACTCTTATTCCTTGTATCTATTTCTTGGCTGACCTTTTTAACATTGCGTCGGCAATAGCCCTGCTCATCTCTGATAAAGGACCCCACCCTTATTAGTAATGGATCGAAGCGTATGTACTAAAGGTTTGTTCTCAGTAAAATAGGATATCTATTATTGTGTTGTGTGAATTAATTATGTATGTGTAACAAAATATTTATTATATTAAAGTTTATGTAATAAATCGTTTTATTTTGTTTCATTTTGATTTTATATTTTAAATTACAATTTATAGTAATTTCCTGAAACATAATTTTGACATCATGTATCTATTGTATTAAGGTTTACATTTATTCATGTGTTGTGTCAACAGTAAAGACGCTAATTTCTACAATTATTAAATAACAATTCATAGTGTTTCATACGTAAATAGAAACTAATTAAAGCTGATAAATAATAAATAGCAATACAGTTTTAAAAGGCAAAGGTCTAAACTACATTAAGTATTATATTAAATTACTTTAAGATTATAGTGCCACTCCCTAGCTTATATGGTCAAATATAATATGCTTTTATATGTAATTAAGTTCTTTCAACATTGTTCTTCATCAAAACGGCTAATTTCTTTCTTAAATTATTTATATTATTTTTGTCATAATTAATATAAATTATATTAAAGTGAGGTGAGAAATAATTAATAATATAAAAATTAATACACATTTTCCTTGATAGTATTTGTATTTATTATAAAAAAGATCAAATACTACAAAAGTCATTTGATTGACAGATGCATTATGTTTAATCATTTAATCACTTATTACATCTGATCTTAAAAAGAATATGTAATGATTTTATTTATAATAGAATATGTAATGTTTTTTCAGATTACCATTAATTTGATAAATCTATAATCTTTCAATTATATTGAAGTAATAATGTATTGTGTATCAGAGATTATAACATACATTCTTATTGTAACAAGTTATACATTTGCACAAAATGTCTTATATGGAGAACAATATCAGTGTCCACAACATTGGATAAAATTTCAAGAATCATGTTACCGTTTCATAAAGAGTCCTATTAGGGACAGACAAGAAGCTAAAAAAAATTGTGAAGCTTATCAAAGTGATCTTACTACAATTAATTCCTTAGAAGAACATGGATTTATATTATATCATTTATTATGGCAAGATCCACAACATCATAAATGGTATACTGGTATAAAATATCAAAATGGAAATTGGATAAACGAAGCTGATAATACTCAATTATTAAATATGGAAAATGCATTTTTACCTGAACCAGTTGATAATACACTTGGAGGAGATTATTTAGTGTATTCTTATCATAATAATTTACAACGATGGGGACTGGAAAAAGTAAATGGTAGAGATAGGTTCTTATACATTTGTGAAGCACCAATTTCTAATTTGCATAACTTAGTAGATGATGATCGTACTTATCAATATGGTATTGAAATTGATAATCCTCGTGAAATTCCTAGAGGACCATATTTTATCAAGCAACCTACTGATAAAGTATTTGATCTGTCAAAAAGAAAAATAAACAATGATGTTGCACTGAGTTGCTTAGCAGGTGGTTATCCTGCACCAACATATGAATGGTTCAAAGAAGATTATGAGAATGACAGACTCATTGCAACAAAAATAGATCCACTAAATAATAATAGATATACAATCAGTGGTGGCACATTAATTATTTATGAACCTGATCAGGTAAATAATATCTTGCATTATAATCATTATATACTAAAAGAAAATGTTATTTATACAACACTAATTTATTGTTTTTAGACAGAAGACAGAGGTTCATACCACTGTAAAGCAACCAATAAATTTGGTACAATTATATCTGAAAGTGTGGAACTGTCATTTGGGTATATATTGGAATTTAATTTAAAACGTTCAGAAGAACGTGGAGAACAAAATTGGGGTAAAGTTGTATATTGTGATCCACCACAACATTTTCCAGGAGTCAAATATTATTGGGCACGTGACTATTTCCCCAATTTTGTGGAAGAAGATAAACGTGTTTTTGTTTCTCATGATGGGGCACTTTATTTTTCTGCATTGGAAATGATTGATCGTGGCAATTATTCTTGTAATGTTCAAAGTGTTGCCTCTGATACTGGTCGTAATGGGCCATTTTTCCCTTTGAGGGTTGACTCACATTGTAATTATATTCCTTTAATTGTCTTCATTTTTTCAGTCAGTATTTTATATTTTGATGAATCTCTTCATTTTCAGCCTCCTTCCAACAATTAAAGTTCTCTGGTAATTTTCCAAAGGCATTTCCAGATGCTCCAATTGCAGGAGAGGAAGTTAGACTTGAATGTGTTGCATTTGGATAGTAAGTTTAATTGTATCTCAAAATAAATTTACTATATCATTTATAATTTATAATAATTAAGTTAGTAAATTTATAATATTTAAGTTAGTAAATTGTTATTATTGTGTAAAATACTATATAATTTTATTACATAATACATTTTTCAATTTAACACAGCCCAATTCCATCATACAATTGGACAAGAAGAGGTGCATCACTGCCACGTGGATCATACACAACTAGTTATAATCGAGTATTAATAATTCCAAAAGTACATGTTGATGATCAAGGAGAGTACACTTGTAGAGTTTATAATGACAGATCAGCAATTGAAAATTCTGTAAGACTAACTATTCAAGCAGCTCCGAATTTTACAATTCCATTAGTAGATAAACATATGGATAATAGAGGAGAGTTAACTTGGACTTGTGAAGCATTTGGAATACCAGATGTTTCTTATAGTTGGTTTAGAAATGGTGAAATGTTAAATATGGAAACACTTCCCTCACAAGATAGAGATCGATATTCTATACAAGATAATGTCTTAAGTATAAAATATTTAGATCCAGAGCGAGATCAAGCTATGTATCAATGTCGTGCAAGAAATCAGTTAAAAACAAAGTATTCATCTGCACAACTTCGAATTTTATGTAAGTTGTTATTTAGATATATAGTTTCGATAGAAATGAAATGTGTGTGTAACTTTTAAAAAAAGACTCATATTCAAAAATTATTATTTTTAAATATCATTCCGAAATTTTAGCATTAAAACCATCTTTTAAAAAACGGCCTATGGAACCCGAGACTTACGCAGCAGAAAAAGGTAATGTCACAATATTCTGCAATCCTGAAGCTGCACCTAGACCAAAATTTGTCTGGAAGAAAGATGGAAATGTGATTGGTTCTGGTGGTAGACGTAGAATTTTAGAAACTGGTAATCTAATAATTAGCCCAGTATCAAGGGATGATGAAGGCACATATATTTGCACTGCAACAAATCAATATGGAAGCGATGACACTCGTGGACGATTAATAGTATTACGTAAGACAATATACTTCATTACATACGAGTGTTCATGAAATCGAACGTAGATTAAATCAAACCAGACATACTTGACGAATTTTCAAAATCAATTTTTTCGGAAATAGAGCTCCAAATAAAAAAACTTTATATTTTAAACTTATATTTGCGTGGAGAATCATCCTCCTTTCTGATAACGGGATTCTATGATTTCACGAACATTCGATAAAACTATAGTTTTACTGAATTGTATTTAAGATATCGATTTTTATTAAATCAAAGGTGGTCCACAATTTATTGAAAAGTTACCACAACATGTTACAAGTGCAGTGATGCAAAATCAAACACTGCGTTGCATGGGGGAAGTAGTTGATGAAATGCTAGATGTAGCTTATATTTGGAAACATAATGGTTTACGTATCAGAGACGAGGATTTAATAAATAATCCTAGATTGCATATTGACGGAGAAGAACTTAATATAATAAACGCTACATTCGCAGAAGCAGGAGAATATCAGTGCATAATTAAAAGTGCAGTAGGCGAAATTTCTAGTAAAACGACAGTTACAATAGAGGGACCACCAGGACCACCTGGTGGTGTACAAGTTGTAAATATTGTAAAAACTTCTACAACTTTACGTTGGACTGATGGTGCTTTTAATGGCAAACCCATTACTATGTATACTGTAAGCGCAAGAACAAATTGGAATCACACATGGTCTAATATCATAGAAAGTATGTACAATAAAATTATTTATGGTTTTTGATCACATAGATTTTTTCAATAAAAACGTACATAATGTAAATGTTATTTCAGATATAACTGCTGTTGAAGTAGATAGATATAATGGTAGAAAAGAGGCTTATTTGGAGAATGTTTTAAATCCTTATACTACATATGAGTTCTGTGTATCTGCTTTTAATGAATTAGGATACAGTTTACCATCATCACCCTCCCCACAGTACAGTACACCACCTGATAAACCAACAAAAGTTCCATCCAACATAGGCGGAGGAGGAGGTAAAATCGGAGATCTTACAATAACATGGGATCCTTTACCATCATCTGAACAAAATGGTCCAGGAATCTACTACAAAGTTTTCTGGCGTCAAAAGTATCACGAAACCGAGTTTCAGTCATTATCTTTGAAAGACTATGGTAATGCTGGGAGAAGTGTTGTTCAGATACAACAACAATATTATTACACAGAATACGAAGTTAAAGTCCAAGCTGCTAATGCATTAGGTTTTGGACCAATTTCTAATGCAGTTACGATATTTAGTGCTGAAGATATGCCCCAAGTAGCTCCACAACAAGTTGTAGCACATGGCTACAATAGTACTAGCTTAAAAGTTAGTTGGTTGCCAATTGAACAGACACGTGAAAGGATACGGGGCAAATTAATAGGCCATAGAATAAAGTATTGGAAGGAAAGTAATAAAGAGGAAGATGCAGTATATTACTTATCTCGAAGTGCAAGACCTTGGGCTCTTGTAGTTGGTTTGCAACCTGATACTTATTACTATGTTAAAGTCATGGCGTATAATTCTGCGGGAGAAGGTCCTGAAAGCGAACGATATTTAGAAAGAACTTTCCGTAAAGCACCGCAAAAACCACCATCTTCTGTCAATGTATATGGAGTAAATCCTTCAACAGTTCGGGTTGTTTGGCGTTATGTACAACCAAGTTTAGAAGAAGAACCATTAATAGGTTATAAAATACGTGTTTGGGAGCTAGACCAAGATATGAGCACCGCGAATGATACTATTATACCAGGTGGCTCGAAATTAGAAGCTTATATCACAAATCTCAGCCCTGGAAAGGCATACCACTTACGTGTACTTGCATTTAGCAATGGAGGAGATGGACGAATGTCGAGTCCAACTCATACATTCCAAATGGGCGACGCAGCTGCTTTCAGAAGCAGTGCTGGTAATAAAATTTTGGATGCTGCTTTAGGTATATCATTGTTATTATTATTGAGAATTTATGAATACATATAGTATGAGTATAAGATACTTTTGATATATCACAGATTTACTAAACTGTTAGTAAGAAATTGAACGCGAGAGAAGAGAGAGAGAGAGAGAGAGAGAATACGTATGTGTATGCGCGCGTGTGTGTATGAAATATTTTTATGAAAAGATAGAAATAGACCAGTATAATTTACTGTTTTCAAATCATTAATTTGTTGAGAGATATTTGTGCAAATTATGATACCATTATTATTTAATTATTTTCTAACCAGATCTAACATTGCTAGACAATATTAATCATATCCAAAACTTTTACAAATACCGTAACACATTAAAGTTAAAGAGTTCACTTTGAACAAAATACTGTTTATTGTAATATTTAGTAAGTTTTACATTAAATGGACAGTAGATGATTTTCATAAAATATTTATGACATTAGTATAATAATGTTGATATGAATATGAATGTGAAATATAAAGTGAAATCTCAATACTTTTAACAAGTACTTGTTCTTTTAAGAATAAAAGTAATGGAAAGCTTAATGGAAAAGTGGTACAAATACATTTTATTAGAAAAATAAAATAAGTACTGGAAGTACTTAAGTACTAAGCAGAACCATTTTGTAGACAAGGGTGCCTATACGAATCAATGTTATTTTTGCAAAAAAGAAGAGTTTGTCACTTTTCTCTTGAAAATAATTTATTATAAAAATATAACATACAAATTTTTACATAAATTAATATTGTTCTTCTAAATTATTTAGACTTTATGATATTATGAACAAATGATTTTTTAAGAATTTTTTATACAAGAAATCATGTTTATCCGTCCATGAATAAATATCCAAATAATGTGTAAATAATAATTATCATATTAATATTTTTTAATATTATATTCTTGTATAGACAATAATAAAAATCTTCGTTAAAAAAATCTCATAATGCATAAAAATTTGTTACTCAATTATGTAAAAAGTTTATTATTTGTATAATCCTATTTAACTCGGAAAATTAAAATTATACAAAATAATAAATTTTGGTAGCTATAACTTATTGATGTAAGAATGTTTAATTCGTGAAAATAGAATACATACCTTTTTATACTAATACATTAATAATAAATAAAATCTTATATATGTTTTTTACAAGAAAAATCAGTTTATCCTTATCCTTTATTAATAACCAGACTAAGATTAAAATTGTGGAGAATATTTTCTATAATTAGAACTATATATGTACATCTTTAAATTAAAAGTATAAGTATAAATTACTAATGATTCTAAAGACATCGAAATAAAATTCAAATAAAAAAGTTAGAATTATTTTATTTGGTTTATTAAAAAGATAATTAGCTAGTTTAAATCTAATATTTGAATTGATTAATCTGAATATTAAAAATATTACATATATTGCGAGGATTAAAATAATAAAAAGTTTATATTTCATTATTTAAATATCACGTATTTCATTTTTTATAAAATATTTTGGATAGATATTATATATACATACGTAGTAGCAGATAAAGTAGTTTGGTAGTAGATATCAGTTTATTGTCAATACATACAGATTTAGTTTAATATAGAGGTTATAAGAGATAATTGTAGATATACTTAAGATAATGTCCATATAATTTAATTTTAGAAACCGATGATTACTCTTAAGATACAAATGATAATTCCTATTTTGTAAAGAATTGTTGTAAACATATTCTGTAGAGATAAATTGTATCTTAAATTAATGCCGGTGGCTGAGAATCGTGAATAGTCTTGAGGATTTCATAAAGAACATTTTTCATTGCTATTTTATAAAGTTTTCTTTTTAAAGTTAAACATGTTACGATTTACAAACCGAAAGTTATGTCCAAGTCAAGTGTTGAATAAAATTTTAAAATTTAATACTAAACAAACGAGAAGCTTGAATCTACTCGAATATCAGAGTAAGGAACTCCTAAGAGATTGTGGAGTTTCTGTACAAAATTTTGCTATTGTGGATGATCTAACTAAAGCGAATTCTGCTTTACAAAAAATAAGTTGGTATTTTTCCCTATTTCTATTATATCTAATTTACTTGTTTATTTAATTATCATTTGTATAAAAGTATAATAAATTATTGATACAGATGTGATTGTAGCATTTTAATTTATCAAAATTTAATTCTTTATTAGTTCAATCTTATAACATTCTATTATTATTAGTTACATAGATATGTTTCATTCTTTCTGTTTTTAAATGAAGCTGTTGCAATTTGATTTACTTTTATAGGTGCGGATGAGTATGTTATAAAAGCTCAGGTACTAGCTGGTGGTCGTGGGAAAGGATGGTTTGATAATGGTTTCAAAGGAGGTGTTCATCTTACAAAAGAGTAAGTGTAGATGGTATGATACATAATACAAAAGTATGTGTATTATTTATTATTGCATATTTTTTAATAGTCATAAAGCTGTCATAGATGTTGTGAGAAATATGTTAGGTCACCGTCTTATTACAAAACAAACTTCAAAAGATGGTATATTGGTACAAAAAATTATGATAGCAGAATCTGTAAATATTGCACGTGAAACATACATTTGTATTCTTATGGACAGACAACACAATGGTCCTGTATTAATAGCTTCACCATCAGGTGGTATGGATATAGAAACAGTTGCTGAAAAGAATCCAGAATTAATAAAAACAGTACCTCTTGACATATACTATGGCATTGATGATGAGATAGCCAAAGATGTTAGCATATTTCTTGGTTTTGTGGATTCAGAAATACAACAGAAAGCAATATTTGAATTAAAAAATTTGTGGAAACTATTTGTAGATATTGATGCTTTACAAGTTGAAATTAATCCATTGGTTGAAACTACAGATAAGCAAGTTATAGCAGTAGACGCAAAAATAGCATTTGATGATAATGCTGAATTTAGGCAACAAGATTTATTTGCTTTAGAAGACAGTGGTACAAAAGATCCTAGAGAAGCAGATGCATCACGTTTCAATTTGAATTATATTGGTATGGATGGCAACATAGGATGTTTGGGTATGTTTAATAATATGGTAATAATATTTGCTATACTATATATTATAGATTACTATATTATATATATATATATAAAAGGAAGGAATAATTTTTGAAATAATCATTGTTTAATTTTTAATTCATAAAAATTTATGTAAAGTATTTTGAACAGAATATTATTATTCTTCTTAATTAACATAAAATTCAAAATTATATATTATATTTAGTCAATGGTGCTGGTTTGGCAATGGCTACTATGGATATAATTAAATTAAATGGTGGATCACCAGCAAATTTTCTGGATGTGGGTGGAAGCGTTAAAGAGGATCAGGTTTATCAAGCATTTAGAATTCTTAGTGAAGGTATGTATGTACTATAATAGACTCGTAGGAAAGTCGAAAAATCGAAAAAAAAAAAAGAAATTGAAGTTTTCCTATTTTTTATATATGTAACATAATGGCCTGAATAGATCTCTTAAACTTGTGAATGTGATTTGTGTAATGTGTTTCCATGATTTTATCATATTTCTTTAAGAAATTTAATTAATGATTTTATCAGATATATTATCTCTGTGAATTATATTCACATATTTTCGAAAAAAATAACTTTAAATGTTCTGTTTGATATCTCTAGATCCAAAAGTAAAAGCTATTCTTGTAAATGTATTTGGAGGTATTGTAAATTGTGCTACAATAGCAAAAGGAATTATTGCAGCATCTCATAATTTAAAGCTTAAAATTCCATTAGTTGTTAGACTAGAAGGTAATTATTTCGTTATTATTTACTTTGTAATTTTGTTACAGAAGTTATAGAATATTATCTATTTATCTATTTATTTATTTTTATTGTTATATGATTTAATAATGTTCACTATGTTTTTAAAATAGGTACTAATGTAACAGAAGCAAAGAAACTTCTTGCAGAGAGCAAGTTATCAATTGTTACAGCAAATGATTTAGACGAGGCTGCAAAAAAAGCAGTTTCTTCAGTAAAAACATAAGTTTGGTAACATTCTTGTGTATTAAGTCTATTAAGACTGGGAATTTTTGCTTCAAGTACATATATCTAGATAATATCAACACATCAAAGACTACTTTTTCTATTTCTTTTTTAACATAATATGGTTTATTTTAGTTTATTGCTTATAAATTATTTAAGTAATCTTTTAATTTGTATTTTTTTACGTTTCCGCGAAACGAGTGGTTTGTTTTGTCGATAACTGAATTAAATATTTTATTATTATTAATACCAAAATATTGTTTTCCCTTCATTATTACATCGTATTCCTTCTTCCTTGTAGGTGTTTTCTCTGTTCTCGTTAATAAATAGTCTTATCAATTTATTTATTAATACCCTTAAACAAGTATTATTAATTTATTGCATATATTTTATACATTTTCAATAAATAAATAAATAAATAAATGGAATATGTTTATATAGATGCTTTTAAAATAAGCTAATTTTATATTGTTTTATAATTTTATAAGATTCATTAAACATGTCTTTTATGATTATAACATATGTAGTTTTTTTATATCTCTACTTCAAAATTTGTTATATCTGATAGAGGAATGTTCTTATCGTTAGAAAGAGGACGACTACTCTATAAGTATTTATTAAATATTGATGATGCCATTAGACTAAATTAAAGTTCGACGGACATTGTAGTAAGAATAGGTTTAAATAAAATGGCAAAGTTTCAATGGACAATAGGAATTGGGAAAAGGGATAGCGAGAGAAACAGACAGATCGGCGTGTGTATATATAGTTTGCTAGCCAGAGTGGGAGGGTTGAAGACGAGGGGATAGCTATTCTCGGAGTTTGTTCGGTACATTTTCCCTCTCTTCCAAATTCGGTGGCGGTAAACGTCAGTAAACCTTTCTAAATCGTATCGAACAGTGCAAAGAGTCTCTTCTCTTTAATACATCGTTCAAATGTAAATTGTGCTTGTGTTTTAATGTATATTAAAAGTGTAAAAGTGTGAATCATATTTGAAAGGGAATTACTAGTGCGAATATATACCTTATTAATAGATCCATTTTATCCTGTAAATAAGGTAGCGTGTAAAGTATTTTTCTAACAATGTTTATCGTTTAGAAAAGAAAAACAGTCATTATCTTTTATTCTATACATTTTCTTCTTCTATAATTTTAAGAAATTTTGTCACAATTAAAAAGCTTTTTACATTTACGGGAGAAGATGCATCCTTTATCACGCCAGTGTTTACTTGTTTGCTACATAATTTGATACTTTCAATCAAAACTGCTTCAATCAAAAGAGATGCAAATAAGAGATTGCAAATAAGATTCTTATCTATGTGTTTTAATAAACGCTGTTAATTAGTGATTGCATGAATGGCAATTTATGCTTCAAATAATTATATGAAATGATATGCATGCCACGTGAGTGAAACAATTGAGAATTAACATGCGACAAATGCGTACAGTGGTTTTTAAGTTCGTTGACGTTACAAATAGCAAGATAATAGATATTGGAAAGTATAATTTTTTAACGATTGATTCAATTTAAATTACGAAGTAAGATTATGTAGCGTCGTGGTAAACTTTATTTAATACTGTATAATTTGCGAATATGTTATAATAATTTCTTCTTTTCCTATTCCTCTTGGTTTATTACTAATCTTTTGTGCAATAATTTACAATAACTCGTCACTTACCAACATTTTTCTAAAACTTTACGGAAGCATTTTAGTTAAACGATTGCTAGTACAAGTAAATACCATTAATCAATTTCTAATTTTTAATAATCGGAACTAGTGTCAGTAAAATTTGTCTTATCTAATCGTAGAACAGTGATTGTGTTTCTACAGCCACTGTCTATGCACGTTATTTCTCTATTCATTTTAATCTGTTCTATTCAGTGAACTTTGACGAAATATGTACTCACATTGTATACTTTTTAACTTGAACAGTATTTCGCACGATAAAATTTATCTTTTGCACACACACAAGATTAGACCTTGGAAAAAAGACACGTATGTCTACGTACTCTAAAAATACCTTGGCTCTGACTTGCAAGAGGCACATCGTAATTTAGCATGGAATTGATTAATTTCCTATTACACTGATCAGATTACCTATTTGACAATTATCTAGAACCTAATGACAAAACTTTGAAATAACGCCTAACCTCGTATTACGTACACGTATACAATATACATGTACATATGTACTATTCTCATAGTATTGACACTTTAATTATTTGAAATCCTAATCATTCTTGTAAGTTATATACCGTTTACAAGTTATGTGTACGCGAGTGTATACTATAGATTTATTTTATAATACAAGCTTCACTTTGCTAGCGATTAAGTAAATGAGACATTGAATTTAGCTTAACTACCTTGAACGGAACTACAACGAAATTGCAGGATGTTTATAAAATTGCATGTATTTTTACATATGATACATGAGAGAGAGAAAGAGAGAGAGAGAGAGAGAGAGAAAGTATAGTTCAATTGGATGTATTATATTTTACACACAATTCGTTTAAACTATCGATTTAAAAGATGTCAGAGTTTGGAATTTGCAAAATTATTTTCTCCATAGCACTTGAAATATTTTCCCATACTTTTCTTATGTTATTTAATACACTAGTTATGTGTCTTTTTATAATCTTTGGCGTTTCATTCTTTCTGTCATTCATGTTTAAGGAACTTAACAACGTGTCTTCGTAAAGATGTAGCTGTCCTAGTTGCGTGGGATGTTCTGTGTAAGATTACTCAGAACATTGACCTTCATAAAATATTTCAAGATCATTGAAATCGACGAGATAGGTTCCATTTTCACGTGTCCGTAATTTTTTCTCATAGGTAACATAGCGTACGTAAAATATCAAATTCGTACGTTCATGTACGTTTTAATATGGCGGTTTCCATCAAAATATTCGTAACAAATTTATCATTTTTTTGAACATCACACACGTGACAATTAAGTAAATGATTTTATCGATCCAATTAATATATTTCGTAGATTTCAAATGTTACAAGCAACTATTTTGTTTGTCGAAGATCTGTTCTTAACAATTATACATTCGTCATTTCGCGGCTACATAAACAGGCCCGTCACTAACGTGTGATGAGTCACAGTTACTTAGACATTGAATCACGAGAGTTAAATATGGATCAGGAGTAAGAGTTTTGTTCTTGCTGATAAACATTCAATTCGAATACCAAATACATGCATACAATAAAATCGATCATTATAAAGAATTATTTATACGTTTTATATCAACACAAAATATGTAATATGCGTCATTTTAATTGCTGAATTTCTTTTAATAACGACAACAGGATAGGGTGGTATAATAATCTCTCGCAATATCATATGCAGTAGTATTTCGGAAGATGTTCGCTTGCCAAATTTCGAAACTTATATGCCATTATTTCTACCACGGTAAAACTAGTCGGAGCGAGCGGTCACCTCATACAGCCGATGAAATATGCATTAGAATCGGAAATTTTGAAGTCGACCACGAACGAGAAAACGAGAAAATTTATTATTTTCCATTATCTCTTGATAATTTGCGACACCTCCAATCAAATGATATTCAGTTTAAAAACAATTCTCGGCATAGTAAAAAATGTATATCCACTAGTAAGTATTATTCTTGACAAGTTCTCTTTTCTGGCCAATACTTATGAATCTATGAATTAATCATGCTATGATTTTCATATCTTCTATTCATTAAGCATATGAATGATATGACGTTACATTATTAAGTAAAATTAGCGTTTAATGATTTGGTATCTTTAAAATCTTTTTTAATACACGTTCTAAGATAACTTGTTTTCATGAAACCTTCACTCTATAGATTCTTAAGTATCTGTTGCATGAGAACACTCTATAAAAAGTTTTTAAGGGTAATATTTCTTTTCATAAAGATTCCACAGGAACAGATATTTTCTTAAACGAAACATCAACAGAATTTAAAAAAAGAAAAAAGAAAAACGGAAGAAGCTATTTATTTCGATTCCTGCTTTAAATAATACATAACCTCGTATTTTGAACGGGATATGTATATCAATTTATTATCATTTTTTTTTTTGGCGGTTAAATCACTGACCTAACTCTTGATTGCAAGTCGGCTGAAAAGGAACGTAAGGTCCGCTGCTAAAACTGGAATCGTTTCCGAAAAGGAAGAAGAAGGTGACTATTCCACAAAAGGACTTTGTGTTGCAATACTTACTATATCGGATGTTATCCGCTAGCGACACAATTTCAAGTTCTTTTTGGTCATTTAGATACAGTTAAATACACATATCTTATACATCTTATATACCTTATATATCTTATATATTATTATCTTTATTATACTATCAGGGTCGAGTTTTACGTATGATAGATATTTCATTGTACGTCAAATTGTATTATTTAATTTTGTAACTTTGACAAGGATAAACTTTAAAATTGTACCGAGCGGAAAATTATATACAGTGCAATTGTTATTTAATTGTTAGTTCGCTAACATGATATGATGTGGAATTAGATAGTAATTCGTATTACGTGGCTGAATATCTAATAATAAATTATAACAAATATTTCATTCAGCCTTGTGTCTTTATGGGGATAATTAGCATTTGTATTGATTAAATTTTGCAGTGTTCCTGTGCGATATATGGAATGATTTACCACTTCTATTTATCTCAAATATCTTTGTTATTTCAAGTAATAAGCAGAAATATTGCTTACCAAAGTTGCACGGTTGCAAGAATCTCACAACACGGTGGCAATAATTTTTTGACCCCTCGACACAGATGTTAGAATTATGTAGATATCTCTATTATTTCATAAATTTTTCTAGTAGTTTGTAATAAATTATTTTATATTCATTATTCATTAAATTCATTTATTTAAATTGCATATTCATTAAAATAATTCTGATGCGAGTCATTTTTTACAGAATTCTAAAGGAATTCCTTATAAGGAGACCAAAAGAAATCGAATTTTAAGAAGTACAATTTTGTAGATTAAGATAAAGATATTTTGCGTGTAGGCAGTACGAACATTGTTATATTGCACTTATTTTGTCGTAGTACTATCTATATAAGGCTATAATAATATCTATAATTTACGATTTGGCTTTTAATTTACATATCTTTTAAATGATGTATAATCAGTAACTGAATGATCGAAGTATCAAAGGTTGATTAAAGAATTATCGTGCAAAAAGAAACGTATTACAGATTTACAAATTTCTACTCTCTCTTTCTCTCTATTATATGATATAATTGATACGCTATTGCATTTATTCTACCATATACATACTAATTAATACTAAATTTTATACAATTTAGAATTACTTTCGTATAACTACATATAAACTTGATATTATAAAAATGAAATTGAGATGTTGATAAAAAAGAACGCTTCATAGAAAAGTAAGGCTATGGGTAATACCGATACTTTTGCTGCTGTAAGTAGTATGTGCTTGCATCAGAGAAGATACAGTAAAATGAGAGAAAGTGAGTAAGACACACGGTGTAGAGCGTATAGCGAGCTCATCTCGGTTTAAGAGGAGAGGGGAGATTAGAGTGAACGGAGCAGCAACGTGTGAACACACACACAAGGTTTTCTACTTTTCTCCCCACCATCGTTCTCACCATTACCAATGTCATCCCGTAGGAGCGAACCGGCCGATAAAATGTGCGAGAACGATAAGTCAGTCAAGTGCGAGAACGCAGAGGAAGAGGACGACGACATGTTCGAACAAGATTTGCTGGAGGATGCCCAGTGGAAACGAACGCAGCAAAACACGTTTACGAGATGGGCGAACGAGAAGCTGAAAACGGTGAACAGACAGATCGATGATTTGGAGTGTGATTTGTCCGACGGTCTTCTACTCATCAGTTTGATCGAGGTGCTCGCGCAGAAGAAGCTTCCGAAGCATAGTCAGAAGCCCGTCTTTAGATCACAGAAATTGGAAAATGTTTCGGTGGCGTTGAAGTTTTTGGACGACGAGGGAATAAGAATCGTTAATATCGGTGAGTGGCTGACACTCGTGTTTTGTTGCTTCAGTTAGGCTTCCCTGTGTTCCGCTTTTTTCTCCGTTCATATCATTCGTTTGAGTCATTCTCTCCTCTTTCTTCCCTTTCGAACCGAGAGGAGAGAAAGCAAAGGAAAAGAATTAGGAATAAGAAAATGAGATAGATCAAATTAACGAGTACATGTGATACGTAGTTTTCTTTCATTGTATAAATATACATATACAGTGATTCTTACTAGTACACATGTAAAGCATATTTGACAGTACTTTAACTGTTATTGTTATGTATATGTCGGTGTAATTAAGCGGATGTAATTATTATTGTTTGTCCTCTTAACAAATTTATTTTGTTCGATGGTAGTATAAATTTTATTCATTCCCCACATTTAATTTTTAATGTTGAATATTACTATATTGGACTATATTGGAGATAGATTTTATACATATTAAATAATATATTATTCTTCCGTTGCAAAAATGTGCTGATAGAGATATACAATTACAATCATGATACTAAACAAGATGTAAGTAGGTAGGTATAGTATAGTGAGGTCGTAAAATCGGTTAGGAGTTCAAGTTTACATATCTCGAGGATCGAAACAAATAATTTGAGACATTTTGGAGGGCATAAGGGCTTAGAACCTCGTTTCGGGCCGTACGATGTTGCAGTTTCCTAATTTTATGTCATAAAATACCGTGTGAACTGTTTTATTTTGTTTTGATTTTCGAGTTGAGACTTTGTCGATATACGTAGGCATCTCGCGTCGCATCTGTCAACTTGTATTTCGATCTAAAAATTTCACTTTCGAAAAGCTATTGTAACTGGAAACTCAGTTAGATTTTTAAAAAGAAGTCGTACGTGACCAGCGATTAATTAATAAGACGTGTCTCCTTACGTGACTGGCGATGAAGTGATAACACGAAAAAAAAAATATTTTTACGTGATCGGTGGTTTGTTCAGGTCATTACAAAATTTTGTGCGCGTCAAAATATTAATCGACGTAAAATATTAAGAAATACAATAGTTTCATGTTTCGTATATGCCTTTGACACACAGAGAGAATTGTGTTGCAAGAGAAAGAAACATGGTTTTTTATATAAAAGTTTGAACGAGGACAATGTTATTATAGTACACATATTGTTATCGACGATTGTAAAGGATATCTCAAGTTCTGTTTAACTCTATCAAATGTCATCACTTTCCTTTTTTCCCCGGTGTAACAACGTTTAGCAAAACCAATTGTAAATTAATTTCTAATTAGGGTTAGGTTGGGGTTAGGTTAGGGGGGGTTCATTTCACGTTAGATAAATATACGTACATATTTTCTTTGAAATACTTTAAATTATTAATGAACAGAGATAACGTAAAAATATAATTTACATTTCTTGTAATATGACTCATTGCAAGGAAGTAAAAAACACTTTCGCGCTTTATGAAGCTGCGCTTCTATTTGACTTAGTTTCTCTAACGGGTGGCTTGAATAGCATTTATACAGAAGTTTCATGGTTGTGGCGGCTAGTTCCATAAGAGAAAGGAAAGTTTACATGAATATTGAAATTTTTCAATGGAAGATTTTTTGTAGAACAAGATATGATAATTAAAATAAAAATAAAATAGAGATAATTACACGGAATAGTAAAAGATCCTCGAATCGATGATGCTTTATCGAAATATTTCAAAATCTGTAGGATAGGAATATAGCGATAGTTTTGTTACCTGTACCCACTAAATATTTCTGAGAATTAGCAATTATATAAAACGTGCTTCGTCCATTCTTTATGATAGTCGTGAATCTTTCATTTCTTTCAAGGACTAATCTCTTCTAAGTATTTATAAGATATAAAAGGATTTGATATATATAGGTATCAAGCCATACATATTTATTAGTATATTAGTATATTAGTATATTGGTTCATGTACGTAAATTATTTTATATATCTAAATAATTCTAAAAACTATAAATAGTTTGCTCTTGAAAGTGATTTTGGGAAGCGGGAAGAGGGAGTGAGAGGGAGACATGGAAAGTAGG
Organism: Bombus huntii; assembly: GCF_024542735.1. Taxonomy (NCBI): domain Eukaryota; kingdom Metazoa; phylum Arthropoda; class Insecta; order Hymenoptera; family Apidae; genus Bombus; species Bombus huntii. The sequence continues at coordinate 2,157,051 of NC_066251.1, read as the reverse complement.
CGGGAAGGCAGGTAGGTAGGCGCACGATGAGGTGAAGGTCATATTTGCTCAGGTACAAGGGACGTCATCTTTGCTTTCAGTTTGCGTACACCTATGCCAAACTCATTCTCCCGATAAGATAGTTTTTTCTCAAAATTAAAAAAATTTCGAGAGAAATACTCTTCAAACTTCTTGTCCATGTAATTCATTTTAATTCTAAACCAATTATGTTTTAGTCGTGTGTGTGTGTGTGTATATTTATAAATTATCGACTAAAAATGAAATCAGAAAACAAATCTTTTCGTTCGTTGTAATTGTACAATGTGTTAATTTAGTGGAAACATAACAATAACTGTCACGAGGATAAATGATAATGGCATTCTTTTCCGTCTTATAACTTATCAATACGTTCTTAATTTAAAATACAACTGGTTATCACGGCATGGAATGTTTTACTCGCTTAACTTCATGTAGAATACGCGTTTGTACTGAAGTCATTCGTTTAAATTTATATTTGTCATAGTGCGTCTGCTCTGGCATCATTTTAATTAATTATTTTGTTCATTCTGATAATTATCTTTATCGTACGATATTAAAGGAGACAATCTTTTGTTAATGAAACTTCTTATTTACGTTTTTTCATTGCGCTGGATTTCTTCTTATGTTTATTCTTTTGTTTTACCTACGTATATATATATATATATATATATATATATATATATATATATATATATAGTAATAGTTTATCTATAACTGTTGCACTTTGCGATGTAGATAAATTTATCACCTACCCTTTGCGATGAAGTAGAAAATAGAAACTTGTCCTTTCTAATTACTTGAAAGAATTTTGTAAAAATAATCGAATGAGTAATATTTTTATCACATAAAAGTATTTCCTTGTGCGAGTTTAGAATTTCTTTGTGAAATGAATTTGTATATCTATGAAAGAATTAGCGTACATGCAAGATATTAGTATTATTATCTTATCTTCTATACAAACGTAGAAATTCCTTAAAAAATCCACTGTTTATATGTATTGAGTTGTCGATCACGCTTCTTCTCGAGTGCCCATGACGTTTTCCTCGACCGTATTCCGCGGCGAGTTTAGACGATGACGTCATTGGTGGCTAACCGGTTACGTCATGGATTGAACGCGCATTAGGAGCTCGTGCAGGAGACGATTTCCAAGCATCGCTGACTCCGTCCATTACTTCATCTTACGTCTGTCAAACATAATTGCTAAAAATGAGTAATTAGATTTTAATTCTAGACTGCTTATAGAAGTTCAGATTTGTATGATCTACAACTGAAGAAATAGGATAGAAGCAGACATTTGATATCGTGTACAGTCGTCATGTGAATTTTTGCACATTATCTAAATTTCCCATAAACGCATAAACATCTTATGTCAACTAATTTATAATTACCAAATAATAACGGGAGAACTTGGGAGTTGGATGAAAATTTGGATGAAACACCGAGCCAACAAGTGAATAATGAGGATTGAATTAAACCACAATTGTCGCCACGATTTTTTATATGCTATTTATGATGATCTTCGTGTACTATTTATGCCAACTGGAATCAGTTTTCTTGCGTTATGAAATTTGAGATCGAAGCGAATTCTAAGTGTACTAACACATATGCGTATAGTACGTTTCTCCATGTTCTAGAGTTTATTGGATAGTCCTAACACACTGTACACAGATACGAACTACATTTGATATAATTTCTCGAAATATACTCGTCATTATACCGGATCTGTGTAAATAGCAACCACGTAACACGAGATATTCTATTGTGTATAGTATGAATAGAGAAGTTTCTTTCGAAACAGAAGACTATTGTGTACGAATCATAATTCTCACGTTTATAATTTGTTCAGTTATATTTGACGATCATTTTCTTGTTTATTTTAATTAGGTCAACGTTTAAATAGATATATTTGTGAAAAGAAAAAAGGTATTCCAAGTCCTTTGAACATTCAAATACCAAAATGTTACATTCAAATTTGAAGAATTAGGATTATTTCTTTGTTATACAGTTCATGGTTTTCGTCAATTGCTGTATATCACATTCGGCGACGTAGAAAACTCTTATCTAATTTTAATCGAACCGACAAGGTTGCGAACGTATTTTCCTGAAAATAAATTTGTCAGATACTCAGGTTACCGCGAAGTTGCCAAAATTGATTAAAGCGAATGCAATTACCGTGATATTGATTCAAATGGTATTCTATAGTTGTCTCGTTTCTAATATGAGAAAGAGGATGCAGTCGCCTAAAATATTTTGCACCAGTCATTATCATAATATATAGTCTTCCATTTACTCCTTTGTTATTTGTATGGCAGCACTGTCGTGCTAAGAATATCAACTCTGATTCGTCCATATTTTTTGCTTGTAAAATACATTTATTCGGTGTCAATTGGAAATTGTAATAAATATGTTTACGAGTTGTTTTCTATGTTGGCATTGCAATCAAAATCTAAAGGTTGTAAAGTTTGAAGCGATAGAAATTCGTATGACTCATCGCCGAAGATAAAATTAGAGCGTGATTAAAAAAAATTTTGCGAACTGTGTAATCGGGAATATTGATTACGTCTGACAAGCTATTATGACATAGTGTGCGCATAATATATATATATATTTATGGACATACCAGGTGACACAATCTCTTTATAAAAATATTGAAGTTGACGTTGTCTAATCAACGTGGTATATCTTGTAATAAAGTACAATGTATCATGGCTGACGTGATCTTAAATAAAATAAATAACAGATAATATAAAGTATGGTGAATATAACAAATAGCTATTTTTCTTTTAGCTGTACTTCACATCAAATGCAATTACTTTCTTTCGCAGAACTAGCGTTGATTCATTTTGATGTGTAAGCGTCATTTTTTAGCCATTGTATCACTGTATGGCTATTCCTGGCCGGAAATGTCAGAAATATGTCTGCATGTATTTTATATCTGCTCGTAAAATGCTCTTTAAAGCATTTTTTCAATTAAACATAAATTTTGTATCTTCAAATATGAAAACGAAGAGATGGATTTAATAAAGTCGAAATAAATAGAATATCGTTTATTTCTCTTACATATAAATACGTAGAAGCAAATGTCTTAATGAACGAGACAGAATATTTCGTTAATTATCAGGTTCCCGACTAATAAAGATACATATTTTTTAATACAGAATTCTCTCATTTTTTTACAAAAAATTATTTACAAGTTGAATAGTTTCATCGGTGAATGCTTTATTAAGAAACCAATGTTTTATTACATACTAAGCTCGAAACAGAAAAATAATATGTTAAATTAATCGTAGATTATATTTACACTGATCGTGTGTGTATAGTGGTATTAGCTACCGTCCCTGACCGTGATAAGAGCTCGGTAGTTTCTCTCTTGAGCCAATATTGATATAGAGAACAACTATTTCTTTCTTCTTATCTAACAGAACTATCTTCTCGCTTTTCTTGATTTCAAATTAATCCATAAATGGTATGAAAATCTATCCCAGTGAAAATGAAATTACAGTCTGCATTTCAAAGATTATTTCTAGTTTTATCATTTACAGTCTCATTGATTCAACTTTAATCAAATATTTGTCGAAAACGTAGTTTTATTTCCAACGTTACGATCCATGAAGATAATTGTTGTTATTTCTATATTTAGAGGTAGAATCACAATAGCTATTATTTTATTCTTTGGATAAATCTATCACACCGTTTTGAGCCGATAAACCATTATTGTACTTTCTTACATGGTCTAGGGATAAAAACAAAAGAATATCTTAAACCTATCGATTAAATCTATCGATTATTTCTAGAACTATATTCTAGTTACTATTTATTGTAACTAGCGTATCTGCATATGGATGGCGAGCGCGACCTCACGTTGTCATTTTCAACAATAATCATAATAATAGCGGACATTTATCTACCCTTTTTCTTGGCGTAAAATTAAAGAATTGCACCTATTGTGAATTAATTTTCTAAATTCGCAATTCGTTATTATTCCACTGCATCTAGTATTTCAAAATGATTTTATAGATTCAACGGACATCGTCGATTCTAAACTCAAGTTAATCCTGGGTTTAATATGGACCCTAATTTTACACTATTCGATATCGATGCCTCTCTGGAATGGAGAAGAGGGTTCTCAAACAGAGGGACCAAAACAAAGACTCATCAAGTGGATCAAGAACAAAGTACCAGAATTGGTAATCGGTAATTTCACTACTGATTGGAACGATGGCCGTGCTATCGGTGCTTTGGTAGATGGAGTTGCGTCTGGTCTTTGCCCTGATTGGCACGAGTGGAATAAAAATGACGCAATTCAAAATGCATCGGAAGCAATGCAATTAGCGGATGATTGGCTGAATATACCTCAGGTAAATGCTATAATGCTTGTTATGTTGTTTAAGGAAAATTTGTAAAAATATATATCGGAAAATTTTTTACGCTTCTCTATCTCCATCATCTATTGTATTTACTTGCATTTATTCTGACTTTTGTTCCTTCTTTCTGAACTTTTATTAGCTGTTATCTTTTTTTTCTTACGTTTAATAGCTTCGTTTTTTCGCTGTTAAATAATAGTTTCATAGAGCTACGTGATAAAATAATGAGAAGTTCATTTTTATAAATTATTTGTCGTTTTATTCGTTCTCGTTCTAATTTAAAATTATTTGCAGCGATGAGAAAGCGATTGTAAATATTTTATTTTGTACAATGGGATTAGTTTTAGAAATTAAATAAATTAGTATAATAACGATATTAAATTGCAACGAAAGACATGACACGAAAGCGAATGAAACGATTACAGAAAAGCAAACTAACTACTTTACTATTTAATTCTGTCATTCTTTTACATAGCTCATCAAGCCAGAGGAAATGGTTAATCCAAATATAGACGAAATGTCAATGATGACATATTTGAGTCAATACCCTAACGCAAAACTAAAACCAGGAGCACCTCTTCGACCACGTATCAATCGAAATAGGTAAGTCGATGAATAAATTCTCTCATCGATCATTTGTTATACGATAAAGCCAGATTTCATGAAATGACAGTCAACTATTATCGTATCGTATCGCGCGAAGAAGCTTTTTATATCAAAAAGGTTTAATTGAAAAATAATTAAGAAGTATAAATTACAGTAGAGTAGGCATCCGAATGTAGAAGCAAAAATGTAAATTATTTCTTCTATATTTAGTCTCACGTATAAATAGAGAGAGTGTAAATGTTTTAATGACACAAAGTGGTATAATTAATAAATCTATTTTATTTTCCGGTTGCAGTATCCCGCCACCGCGGTAAGTTACGTAAATATCGTGTTTTCTTGCATCTTTCATAGTCATTCATATTTTTTTTTATAATAAAATAATAGTTATGCATAGTTTGGCGCAATTAATTCCTGGCTATTCAAATCAAAGATTGTAACAACTTTGTTTTCTATTTTTCCCTAATAGACCACTTTAAATCATTCGGTTAATTAAAATTCGCAATTAGCTAAATTTATTGGTATGCAACACATACTATTTTCTGAGGCAATGAAAATTGAAAAATTGCATCCTTCTTGTACAGAACAGTTATTATTGCAATGAAGTGTAAAAACTTTCGAATTACTATAACAAATTCTGTACTCAACTAGTTTTTTCTCAGTCTGCTTAAATATAAGCTATTGTTGTTTCTTGTTTATTTTAATTATAGTAAATTAAGATTTTCTTTTAAAAAAATTAATTTAGAATTAATTTAGAACTTAAGCTTTCAATGTGATTCTTTATTTTTTGTATATTATTATTTTTTATTTTCATTCTTTATCTTTTGTGTATTAATTAAATTTTTTATTTCCTGCAGAGTACGTGCTTACGGTCCTGGTATTGAACCAAGTGGTGTAGTCATCGGAGCACCAACTAATTTCACTGTAGAAACATTATCTGCCGGTAAAGGAGATGTCGAAGTCATTGTGGAAGATTTTCAAGGAATGAAACTTCCGGTGAGAACAATTTTTCGTAACATAAACATTTTTCGATCACTAAAACACATATTTATGGCTATGGCTCGACTAATCCATTTATAAAAAATTTAAAAATGTAAAAATGCAGAGAGTGCGTGTTAAAATAGGATGTTTGTTACGATTTAATAAACGAAACGAATCTGTATTTCAATTCTACTTCTTGAGGTGCATTTATGGAAATACAAGTTTCCAAAAAAATTCACAATTTAATTATAGTTCATTGGGAAATTTAAAGAATCTACAACTAAACTTCCAAATATTTTTATATTACATAATTTATAATCGCTACGTGCGCTACGATTGCTACGTTACGTACCCATTCATCTACTTGCCATGTATAATGTGGTTGACCACCATCCCGGAAATTGCTACACTTGTATCATAATCATAAATTGATTACAAGCCAGGATACACGTAATAGTTTATTCTTACTTTTCTACATTTCTTTTCTTTTCTGCAACAGTTACAGTACTCGAATTAATTGAAATTCATTTTATTACAACCTTGATATAAAAATATGTAACACGATTTTTATGTATGATTTAGTAGATAGATAACTCTATTTTGCTGCCTTTCGACCTTGAAAAGAGGGTTGGCACGTGGTTATGCCTACAAAATCAATATAGGATATTATACAAATACTTAATATACAAATACTTATACTATAAATACTTGAACTTTAAATAGTACAGGATTTAGTATAATCTTACATTAGATTAGATTTCATAGTTACTAATAACATTACGAATAAATAGATCTACACTAATAGAATTAATATAACACGCTTATTCGTCATAAATCTGATATATCGTGTGAAATGAAAGAATTCTTTAAAATATATGTTTATGTGTAAAATTGGAAGAAGGAGTTGCTTAATTTATACAGCGAAATGGTTCAGATACAAGCAATTAAGATAATAAGAATAGAATGGAGATTCTAATTTTGGCACGATTAGTTCAATTGTTAGTCAGTCAATCACACGTTGGCACGTACAAGCTTTGCTACACGAGAAACATGGATAAATGTACATTCGTATAAATTATACTTCTAACAACTACAGCTTTCCAATAAATACTCACAGGTCTATCAATTAAAATAGGCTTTTAATTCAATCCGTGATTTTATAGGATTATGCTTTAAGTAGCTATTCTGATTCAGAATGCCGCTTGTTTAGGTATTTGGGATTTTTTTCTAAAAAAACCTTTAGCCTCTTTTTATCGATCTTTGCCACACATATATATCAACGATCGGAGGATATTCGTCGATTTTTTCAAGTGAGAATAATCAGAATTCCGCGAGTTACGTGTTATTAAATAAAGTGCTGATAGATCTGTATGCCAAAAACTGATAGGGAAAGTTTTATGACTCCTTTGGAAATAGATTTACAAAAATATCCAAAATAATGGTATTTTAGACCGGAATATTCCGTTAAGATGTGCCAATGGGTTGTATCATTGAAAAGAATGAATATGAATATTATTTGAATTTTAATTTATGAAGCTAAGTAAATGATATTTTAATTGCAATTAAATTTATTAATCTTATCTTGATAATCAAATTTAATTTTATTTAATTTAAATAATTTTTCTTTCTTAAAGGTTGATATCAAGTTCAACAGAGACAAAAATCTCACCTATTCCGTGTCATATACTCCGAAGACGCCATCACCGCATAAAGTACAAATACTGTATGCCGGAAAAGAAATTCCAAAAAGTCCATACGTGGTGAATGTAGAAACACCATCAGCTGATCCTAGCAAAATTATAGCAAGTGGGCCAGGATTACAGGCGGATGGAATCTTAGTCAACAAACCTACTTTCTTTGATATATTCACGAAGACTGCTGGACGTGGCGCGCCAGTAGTTACAATCTTGGACGAAGAGGTATATTATTAAATAAGGATATGCATTATCATTGTATGAATTAGCTTATTTTTCTGTTAATTAAACGATTTTTATTATATATTCTAACTACCTGTTACGAATTCTGGTTTGTAGGGATTAAACGTACCTTTCAAATTACGTCAAACTCTACCAGAAGTATGGAGGTGCGAATATACCCCTACCGAAATTGGGGTACATACGATAAAGATGTCTTTTGCTGGCAAATCGATACCTGGCAGTCCTTGTAATGTTAACGTAGGTTCGGGGACAGATGCTAAGAAATGTAGAGCTTATGGACGAGGATTATTACCGAATGGAGTTCGTGCTCACGACAATGTGGATTTCGTTATCGTCACAAAGGATGCCGGTGAAGATGTGCTTGGAGTTAAAATTATTGGTCCCGGAGGAGTCAGTCAATCTGTTCAGTAAGCAATTTTATCTTCTTGATAAAATCTTGATTAAAAATTATTTATTAGAATTCGTGACGAAGAAGATATACAGAAGATGTATTTAATCTAACGAACATGATCATCCAAGCAACTTGGTAGGCTTATTTCTTTATGAGCTTCGAATTAATCGAAGTTGTATGGATTTAACTTTCGCGGAACAAAGCTAAACAAATTTCACACACAGATTTGTACATCAATTTCTACTTAATCGATTGGTTATTAATAATTATTGAATCGAGCATTGGAACTAAAGTGACTGTGAATTCCAGCTAATATTGAACGTCCACAAATATAATTTAATTCTATGTAATAATAGAAGTACCTTTAGGCTCTATGCTGTAAATGACACTCGACAAAAATTGACATATTAATTAATATAACATAAATTGTACGTGAGTTCAATGTACAGATTCAAGCTGAGTACATTTGCATCGAAAGTTTCTACACTTTTACAGATGCAATTCGAGGTTCAAACGGTGTAAGAAATAAAGTTGATTGTTCAATTAGGAATATACAGCAGCAAGACTTCGTAAATTAATACTCTTAATTGACTTTTTTTCTTTTGATTTTTATAATTGATTCTTTGGTCGATTTATGGACTTCGAAGCACCACTTATATATATATTTTTTTTTTCCAGTATGGTTAAAATTGACCAAAAAACGTACAAGTGTAATTACACGCCGATGAAAGAGGGACGATACGTGGTGATGATAACATACGGCGGAAAAGAAATTTACAAGTCACCGTTCGAGGTGAACGTTGGCCCTTACAAGGAATCAGCGATCAGAGCTTATGGGCCTGGTCTTCACGGTGGTATAGTCGATCATACAGCCAAGTTCATTATAGACACACAGAGAGAAACCGCTGGTCTTGGATTCGCGATCGAAGGACCTTCGGAAGCGAAAATCTTCTGTCACGATAACGGCGATGGAACAGGCGTCATATCCTACTTACCAACTGCACCAGGCCAATACGCGGTTCACATTCGTTGCGATAACGAGGATATTCCGAAATCGCCCTACATCGTGAATATTTTGCCGAAAGGGGACTTCGATCCTGACAAGGTCTGATTTTCATATATTCGTGGTCCTTTGGCTTTCGATCGTGTCCTAATATAACAGTATTGCACTCTTTTTGTTTTAATCAACCTTAACGTTGCTTTGACATAGAAAGTCACCAGCAAAGCTCGTTCGATCGTTCGTTCATGTCTAAATTATTAATTCGCAATTGGTATTGCTGGATATATGGCCATTCAGTTTACATTGGATTAAAGTTTCTTAATTGTGGAATATTTCATTTCAATTTAAACGCTATATGTTGGCCATTGATAAACCTTAATTAAAATACAGAATATATGTGAAATTAAGGAAGCGAAGATTATGTTAATTCTGTTATTACAACGATGCTAATTGAGGGTTAATTAAAATTTTGCTAACTATTCTTATTTGTTCCGATATTTTTTGAATATTGTAGTTCGCTTCTTCGATGCTCTGAAATCGTTTCGATGAACTGAGTGAATGAAAGACGAGTGATTTAACAAAGTACGATTTGCAGGTTGAAGTGTACGGTCCGGGAATTCAAGCGGAGACTCTTCCTGTTGGGAAACCGACGAATTTTACGGTGGACGTAAAGAAAGCTGGGCAAGCACCGTTGGAAGTCGTTGTTCAAGATATTCAAGGAAAGGATGTACCCGTTCGATTGGAGGATAATCACGATGGCACAGTGCAATGTCACTATACTCCTACGTCTGCATCAAATCACGTTATCATGGTGAGGCATTGAAAATTTTGACAGATGCAACGTTTCGATATTCTATAAAATATGACTTAATCGTAAGACGAGTTGATACGTGAGATAAGATAAGAATTTATCGATGCTAAATGTTCTTTAAAAAAGGCCAAAAATTTCTTCGGAATTGGTCTGATTCATAAAGAATTTCGTACGTCGCTTTGATTTTACGATATCAAATTATAATTCAAAAAATTGGTGGAATTTTACGAAATAGCAAATACCAGGGAATAAAGACGATGATAAATGTTATATTACTTAGGAAAGTACTTAGAAGTACAGATATATCTGACTGTTAGGAATAAGATAAATTATATACATATTTAGAACACAAAAATATAAATAAAATTGATATTAAATAATTATATGATAATATTCGTAGGTTATTTACGGTGGCGTAGCTACGAAACACTCACCTTATCGAGTAAAGGTAGAAGGACCTTTAAACGTTGCTATGCTATCAGCATACGGACCCGGACTCGAGAAAGGGGTCAAGTCGAACATACCAACGCATTTTATCGTCGATTGTCGCGAAGTTGGACCAGGTGAACTTCGCGTGAACATAAAAGATTCTGACAACAAAGAAATTCCATTTTCACTTTCGGACAACAAGGATGGCACGCATACTATCACTTACGTAGCACGAGAACCAGGAACTTGCTCCGTAAATTTGAATTATGGAGGCTTGAACGCACCTCAGTGTCCGATTAAAGTGAACGTTGAATCGCATATCGATATCTCCGAGGTCAAAGTAGAAGGTCTTGCTCAAAGTAAGTATAAAATTACCTATTTATTATGTCTATTATTATGCCTATGTCTAATTCGTTGTAATTCAATAATTACGAATATTATTAAAATCTCTAAAATCTCAAAGTTTCTAAATCTTTAAAATGTATCGCTACGAGCTATACACAGTGTACGATTTCGATTTATTATTATAAATAATAAATTCGAGAAGCACTCTGGTTGAAAGAGAATTGTTTACAGTAGCGTTACAGGAGATTGAGAGTGTCATAGTCAGACAAACGCAGGATGATAGAATATCAGACATAGGCCACGCATATCTTTTTCGGCTACACTCATCGCCCTATCTTTATAGTTTTGTAAATATTCATATCGTGAATTCGATGCTCGTATCTAAGATTTCTTAAAGACTAGGGAAAAATCTCTGAGCGAAGCGAATAAGAAATCTAAGCGAGTTAGTAAGCGATCGTAACGTTTACGTCGGTCTCTGCAGGTCGTCTATTTCCACTTAACCAAACGAAACTCTATCAATCACATGCTAATTATCTGTTCCAAGTAAGTACGGTATGAAAAGAGCATAGCATGACTTCACGAATTCACAAAAAAAAAAAAACACACTACAGAGCAAGACTTTGCAAAAGAGATCTGGCCTTTCTCAAGAATATTGGTTTTTATCACCACTGACTACTCTCATCGTGATCGCTAGTCACTTTGGAAGGTGCATGCGATTTTAAACTTGTAATTAAGAAAGACAAAAGGTAGAGCAGAAAATGGGAAGAAAACTAAACAATTCGAAACTAAATCCATGTCACAGCGGCTCCAGTGAACAGCTTGCAGCAGTTCCTTGTGATAACTCAGGACGCAGGCAAGCCAGCGGACTTTCAGGTGACGATAACCGCACCTTCGGGCAACCGTATCAAGGCGCACGTGATACCAATTCGCGAAGGCTATCTCGTGAATTTTACGCCGACAGAACTAGGCGAATATCTGTTGGGGATTAGTTTCGGCGGAGTGCCAATATCCAACCAGCCGTATCGATTGACCTGCGTGCATGGCTCGGATCCTGAAAAGGTCCGAGCTTCTGGGCCAGGTTTAACCCATGGAATAATAAACAAACCGGCTGAGTTCGTGATCGATACTCGCGGAGCTGGACAAGGCAATCTCGGTGTGACGGTCGAAGGTCCCTGCGAAGCTGCCATTAATTGTCGAGATAATGGCGATGGAACGTGTTCCGTTGCGTACTTACCTACGGAAGTTGGCGATTATGGTATCAATATTACCTTCAACGAGAAGCATATTCCTGGCTCGCCTTTCCAGGCGATCGTTGTAAAAGACGTCGATGTGTCGAAGATAAAAGTCACTGGGACCGGCATTCAACCAAACGGTATCGTTTGTCGTGCTTTTGCAAGGTTCCGCTTTTATTAACAGCAGGAGTGTTCCGGGTGTTTTCTTTTGCGTGTGTAGTGTGCTATAACGTAGGTACATATTAGGTGGATGGTGAGACGGATGAAGTATATTTCGAAGAAATTTTCTTTTACCAAAGCAACAATGACTCGTTAATTTGTTTATCGATGTCGTCGAAACCGATCGATGTTATAATTCTTTTGAGCCTATGACAATTTTACGTTTCATCTAAATGAGCTTTTTCATTATTATTAAATCTGTTGTTATTAGACATAATATTACCTACATCTTTAGGAACGTAGTTTCTTTCTCAGTTTTCTTCTTTCTCTCCTTGAAAATTTGCGACTATCTTTCCAAACAACAGTCTTTCTTAATTGATAATAATAAATCAAGAGTATTATTAATCGTAAACAATTCGTGCGTCTTTTATCTAAGATAAAGGTGAATCATCGAAATGTATTTCATCCAAATTATTATCCAACGTAATTTTGGGTATTTTTGTTTGTTCATCGATTTTGTGATAGTGTTTATGCTGCAACTTATGACAGAGATGCACATTACACAGTTTGATACGTAAAAAAGTGCACTGTATGCATGCTTTGTGGTATTTTGAATTTTTTTTGTTGCTTATTAGAGAAATTCATTATATTGAGATATTTTCTATAAATTATAATTATAATTTATTATTTAAATCATATATGAATACCAAGGATATTCTTTTCCATCGAAAATATAGCAAACGAATATGTAATTGCTTAGGATTTCTATCAGATACACTTTTGTCGAATACATACGAGTCAGGCCCTTTTTTGTTATGAAAAATTCCGGAATTTTGTATAAAAGGAATTTTTTATGTTTGCGAATTCGATCCAAATCTCCTTCCGAGCAATTACACTGTTTATAAGTTACAGGCAGCGGACACCTGTGCATTGTTTAGTGCGCCACGTTTGTTGTTAATATCTTTTTTAGAAGTTATGTTTTATATTTTTCACATGTTTCAAGATACATACACGAAGCTATAAATATAGCTTCTAACTATTTAAGCCTATATTTCCGATTACTATTATCCATTTTTATTTCTATAAGTATTGAATTATCCTACACACTTGTGTAAATAGTTCACGAATGTTTGTCACGAAATTTCAAAAAACTGCAACTTTTCTTAATCTGTTAAATTATACATAATAAATATACGTATTGTAATAATATTGTTTTTGGCAAATTTCAGGCCCATGCGTAAATCGTGCAACGGAGTTCACAGTGGATGCTCGAGCGCTTCCAAAGGCGAAGAACGATCATGACAAACTTTCCTGCATAATTAACAATCCCAGTGGCAATACGACTGAGAAAGTGATTGCTTTACAAAGGGACGGAACTTATTGCGTCAGTTACAAGCCATTTGAAGAAGGACCTCATACTATAGACATACGTTATGACAACATTCCAGTTCCCGGTTCACCCTTTACAGTTAACGTTAAATACCATAGCGATCCTAGCAAATGTAAAGCGTACGGACCAGGTTTGAAAAAAGGATTCGTGAATAAGTACAACACGTTCGTCGTAGAAACGAAAGGTAAAATTTTCAGAGACAAAACGAGCAAATTTTACTGATTTACCTGTACGAGTAGTATCGAGTTGGTGACAAAGTAATTTCGCTTTTGTGGCTATGCACTTACACATACATGTCCATACATTAGCTTTGGAAGCTTCTTTATGTTATCTTCATACAGAAAAAAGTTAATTTTGATTGAAAATATTTGTTCCTCGGTTCTCGATCGACTGTCTGTGGTAATCTGATGGCGCCGTCTCTGGAACATAGAAGGGAATTTCAATAGAACTTAATTAGTTGCATTTACACATTTTTCAAATTTATATAACTTAATCGACCAAAGATAAACATCTCCTAACTACATTGTCTTTTATCTCTGTGATGATTCTCTCTTCTGCTTACTTGCTTCGTTAGTTGAATTAATTTGTCATATTTAAATTAGTTTTCGACTCTACTACTTAGTCGAATTAATTTATAACTATATAATTAGATAGCATAAAATGATTTGTAAATGTTTAGATGCTGGAAATGGCGGATTATCTCTATTAATGGAAGGCAACGACTACGCGCAGGTGACTTGCAAAGGAAACGACGATGGCTATTGCACAGTGGAGTATTTTCCACCGTCGCCGGGTGACTACGAAATATCCATCAAATTTGCCGAGCAACACATTCCTGGGTCTCCTTTCCAAGTCCAAGTCGTGGACGACATGCAAGCGAACAACGTGACTGCCTACGGCGAAGGCTTGAAAGTAGTAAGAGAAAATATATCGACGAAGTTCATGGTGAATACCTCCAAGTGCAATCCAGCACAATTGAATGTCACTCTGAAGACCAACAAAGGACGAGTTCAGAAACCAATAATCAAAAACTGTGGAAATGGATTATTCGAAGTTACATATCAACCACCATCTCCTGACAGTGATCTGCAAGTTGGAGTTATTTTCGATGGAGAAGATATTCCAGGAAGTCCTTTCAAACCGAAAGTTCTGCCCACTGTAGAGCCAAATAAGGTTGCTGTCACGGGACTTGGTGTGGCACCTGTTTGTACCGCATCTTTTCCCGTTGATTTCGTAGTAGACACCTCCGAAGCTGGTTACGGTGATCTGGAGGTTCAAGTATTGGTAAGTAATAAATCAATGTTATACCGCCTGTGTTATTTATTGTTGTTTTATCCATGTCTCTCCACTTTGCATAGCTTCCGATTATATCTTCATTTACAGTTTATATTACGTTACATATCACTCGCTTAATACGTTCAAGCTTTTTCATGCGCGCCTTCTCTAATAACATTTGCATTTTGTTCCAGTTTCCGTTACATCACACTTTTATAAATCAAAATTGGGACCATAAATGGAGTGAATAACGTGTTAATTAATCTTATCTAACAGTCTTACAAAACCTTATTATCTTAGAACTATCTTACTTTAGAATCAATGATAGCTATTCTTTAAATCTTTCAAGAAAGGTTCTTAAAAATAATATAGAAAACGATGTGATAACACGGAGTATAAGGATACTCAAATTTGAACAAGTAAATTGAATGTAACTTTTTAAATGAGATTTGCAATCCTGCATACAATAGCTTCAAGGTGACGTTAGAAGAACTATACATCTTGAAGTAGTTTCAACAAAATATATCGTGTTATGAATAAGAAAATACAAGATTTCGTTAAAAAACATTATCTTCACATTGAAATATCCTTTGTTATTCTGTCGAGAACAAAATTATTTATGCCAAATATCGTACATCTTTGTAACAATTTTTATAACATATAAAAACACTTTCTTGACAATTTTAGTCGCCCGAATAAAGAAAACGACCTGTATAATTTGAAGTACATTTAAACTGACAATTAGTTTTCTTGAATCTTAATATCAAATTGCGTCTAGGGACCAGATCAGGTGCCTCGTAAGGTCGAAATTCAGGATCTTGGAGACGGGAAATATAAGGCGACCTATTTGCCCGATGATTGCGGTCGTTACAAGGTCAACGTTAAATACGGCGACAAAGAAATACCAGGATGCCCAATAAACGTTCAGAGCTTGTCCACCGGCAGAGCTGAGAAATGTAAAATCAAAGAGGGTATTCAACGTACTTTGGCTCAGGGTGAAGAGTACTGTATCACCGTGGATACCGAAAATGCAGGACGTGGTGCAGTGACCTGTCGCATACGATCTACTTCTGGAAGGTAAGCGAATTTCCACTTACAATAATCGGATCGTTTATTTTAGAAATGGTGCAAGCCCATTTTCTGAAAAAATTCAGGAAACGAGGAATTTACATAATGCATACATTCACGCGAACTTTTTATTTATAAGCAATTCACAATTTAAATCTTTTTAAACATTTTCACTTTGTTTCAATCAACTTCTAATGGAAATTATTTATTTGAACGAAAATTCGTTAATAAATTAAACTGCATAATCATTTATTTTAGAAGCGGCGTATATTTAAGCACGGAAAGACGTGGATTTTTCAATAGATGAAAACGCGAACAATTGAATATCTGGAAATAAAGGAAAATGGACTTACATCACTTTCGAAATAAATGGTTCAATCAACGAAGAGTGTTGAGGCTGAATCGTTCGAATTTAGACAAAAATAACTCTATTGGAATTTAGATGAGCATTATCGTATTTCTATTCGTTGGAAAGAACTGCATCATTCCTACGCGATAGTTTTAACAATCGTTCGTTTGTTTCGCTAATATTTAGTTTATAGAAATCATATAGATGCATTTATTATCAAGTGAACATTAATCATCCGGTTGATGTTGACGGCGAGTAAATATTAGTCAGTCACGAAACTCTCGAAGAATCCCTTGTGTTTGAAATATTGGCATTTATCCGACATGCTATCGCCTTAGTAAATAAACGATTTACGTTTTGGCACAAAGTAGTGGCTAGTGTCATTTAAAGTAATAGCAGAAATGCCGGTCTTGACATCTCTAATTGCCAATAGAAACATTA
This sequence comes from Bombus huntii, assembly GCF_024542735.1. Classification (NCBI taxonomy): domain Eukaryota; kingdom Metazoa; phylum Arthropoda; class Insecta; order Hymenoptera; family Apidae; genus Bombus; species Bombus huntii. The sequence goes on along the minus strand of NC_066251.1, from coordinate 2,140,258 downwards.
ATATATCGCGTTTCATTATTGACGTTTTACATGAGCGCTATCTCGAATTAACTCATTTTGCACATTGTGTACATAATTATACATAAAAATGATAGAATTCTCTTCGACATATATACATATGTATGTATTCTAAATATAATGAAACTCAATGGAAGTTCGGTGTATTATGAACAGGGAAATCTCTTCTGATTATCTTTATTCTGTATTGCTTTTATTTCTTGACAATTAGAAGACGATAACATTAAAACAAAGCATCACCCATGATAGTCTTCAAGGAGCAAATTCTTCAAGTTTTAATTTCTTAATTTTCTCTACAGTGTTACAAGATGCTTGTATAAACATTTTAGCGATAAGAAATATGAGCAAGTACGTACAGTTTGACTGTTAGCTTGAGTGTATTATAAAATATACATATATATAGAGTGTGACATAGGAACAATGCGATGTAGAATGAAATACTCGTGTACAATGGAAATCTCGTTCATGAAAAACTTTTTTGCATGTGTTACTGCCGTTTTACGAGGCATCAGAAGGAACGTTGGCGACTCTATAAATATAGCTTACATACCAACGAGACGGGGAGTTGGTAAGCCGTATCAAAAGACTCAACATCAATAAATTTACGATTCAAAAATAAATATCGGGGTCATGTTGAAATTTTTAAAATCTGCTAGAACGTCCAAGTTATTTTAGCGAAATGTAACAGATAACGAGAGAGAAAAGGACAAGATTAAAGTAGAAATCTGTGAAAAATTGTAGAAAAGTTATATTTGACCGATCATGTGGGACAAACATTTTTCAGGAATTTTTTTTATGATTTTATCCCATCTCATCAATTTACCATTATTTTCGTTATTCTTGATTTACACGCATGATCATTAATCTGTTCCTACAGTGACAATAGGAACAAGTATACCGAATTGGTTGCATAAAAATTCTTTTGTCAGAACTCATGATACATTTTTAACGATAGGTATGAATCAATGAAGAAAAAGGCAAAGGTCTTGATATTTAAAAAATTTCCTATTAATTTTAACACGTATGACAATCCTCTTTTTATATCCTGTATGCTATCTTTCAGTGAGGTGGTGGACATCGATATCGAAGATAATGGCGATGGCACGGTGAACATTTATTATACTGTGGCGGATGCTGGCGATTATACCCTCAGCATTAAGTTTGGTGGTCAACCGATACCGGAAGGATTTTACACGTTCACAGTAAGTCATTACTTCTTCTATTTCCATCAGTTTTCCAATCGATTACTTTTCGTTATTTCATTCTTATTTTTATTTCACACGATTACAGATTAGAAGCTCTTATGCATATAAAATATGTTCATGCACATAATCACACTACTGCAAGGCTATAATAATTTTTGACATCATATACCATAAAAAATGATTCATTTAGCAAAAAAATAATGCGCATGAGCGGTCTTATGAGGACAATTTTACACAAAAAGATTCGGTAAAGTGTAAAGCGTTGTTTGATTTTCTTTCATGAAGAATTATGAATTATTAATGAATTAGTAAAGCGAGATATCTCGACTCTGTTGTTGCTATCGAAGAAGCACAACAAGTGAGCGTATCCAACAGAAACATAAAAGAACTTTAACAGCCAATTAAATTAGATTGCAAATTTCTATAAACAATGTGAGCTTAATAATCCGCAAAGCTTGAATTCATTGCTAGAAATCGAGCGAATATTTCATGATTTTATTCGATGCTCTTACAACAGATTATGTTTGTGTATTCTATCTTTAGAATGTTTTGAAGTTTACTCTGTGTCTAGTATAAAACGTAGTTTTATCGTTTCATCGCTTCATCGCCTGGATTTAGGTAGTGAAAGTGTTGCGAAGCATCGAACGATTTGGAATTTTATTTATAGATCTATAAGAATCTATAAGATAATCGCAAGTGTGAGATGTACCCTAAGGTATCCTAACGCGTGTCCTTGTGATCGCCAAAATTCTTACGCGTTGTCAGTCAAAATCGATTGAATCTTCTATTATCCTTTTTGAAGGGACGATCGAGAAAACAATTTCAAATTATAATTGCTTAGTTTCAAGCACGAGTCACAACAATTATACTTCCTATCATCGACTTCAGTGGAATCCGATAGTTTGCATTTCACATATTTTTTAACGTATGATATATAAAATACTGAATGGCACGGGTTCTTCAAGTGTTTCAGACTGTTCGACCACGTACTTATTTTCTGTAACGAAAAGCAGTGGTTAATTGAAGATAGAATAGAACTTATGCCAAATGGTAGAACCTGCCATCTCGAACAATTGTGCAATAAAGTTGCATTATGTATCATTAATTTTTTATGAAGGAGATGCGTGGTTTCTTGCTAAAGGATGGGTGGGGCGGCAGGCATCTAACTATAGAGACAAGATATACTGCAGGATATATTGTCGACTTTAGTTTAGTCTCCAGTGAAACAGTTCACTTCGAGGGTTCATTGGAATAGTGTCTGTCAATTTGACATTACTCCTATACTCATTCCATGCGGAGTGTCTAACGTTCCGTCCAAGTGCATTATCGAGTAGTATCGTTCTCACTAGAAACGTACCGAGTGTTATCGTATCGAGCTTACTGAAACTTTGTAAGTACTTAACAGCTTTTAGAAAGGAGGCCAGACATCTTAGTACCTCTTGACAGCTAACTTGGCAGATATCTCGAGATCATCTTCCACGATACGTACCTCTTTAAATGAAGAAATCGCTCTTTTACATTAGTCAGGAAGAAAACATAAACTTTCACATTTATTTTATTCGTTGGATAACTTTTGAAAGATATTTACGTACGTTTTTTTTTATATCAATTGAATTTACATTGACTTTATACGAGTATCAGTAATAAAAATAGCAGTTAGTTTTTGGAAAATAATAAATTTATAACAGGTTGGAAATTTATAATAGATATTGAAAAAAAAAAGATGGAATAAGAAGTATCTGATCGTTCATTGAAGGTAACAAAATATATGATTTAGTTAGATGACGCGTTAGAGGCGAATAAAATGATATTTTTCTGACAAATATCGCTATAAAATATTTTCCAGTGAACTATTTTCTTCCTCGAGACAGCAGAAATAAACAGGAACGCGAGACAATATTCTTTATAAATTCACGAAGAAGATATTTTCTTCTTTCTTTTTGTAATGTTATTCTTCTTTCATTGCTGCGTTATTTATACGTTATTAACAAAATTTTATACAAATTTGAAGACAATTTTACGTATAAATATATCGAGCAATGATAACATTCTTTAGATAAGAGATTTTGGACCATTTGTGGATTATTTTTTAAAATATGAAGTATAATTATTTTATTTATAAATTATAATTATAAATATAGTTATTTTATACGATCAATTGAAATTTCAATGCAACAATCTAATTGTTTAATTATCATATTTATCCTATCTTAATTGATTTATTTTGGACTCTGTTCCATTCTTACATTTGTGTCCTATATCGCCACATCTGTAAAGATAAATTCCAACTAAGAGTGTTTTCCGATCGAACTATACGATCATTGTAAGCAATTCTGACACAATGATACTTGCTGCCGTGGAAACAGTTTAAGCGTTTGTTATTTCAGTAAAAAGCTAGACTTTAAATGAAAGACGTATGTAACTTTCAAATAGATCTTTGTCGTTTCTTTGAAATTTCACTCTTTAATGCCTTGGAATTTCTGCATATTTTCTATTTGCAAATTTATCATTCAAACAGCCTCCCAAAAATTCTGCGAATAATGCAAAATTCACAGTGGAATAATTAAGCAAAATATTCTTGAAATATGTTGGATATATCGTTGTTCCGTTTGGTGGTAGAAAATAGTATTCGGTATTTTCAAGCTTATTTTACACAATTTATCTTATTCATATTTTTCATCGCTCACTGCCGTATTGTTTCTTCTTTTCTATATTTAAGATGAGAATCTTTTTATAGCTAGAAACCTTTCCATGAATCGTTCGCTGTTTTTCTGAAAATTATTTTCTGCTACCTTCCGTATCAAGTTGACTACAACGGTCTACGAATATATAGCTGTCGTTAGCATAAACGCTTGGAAGTTTGTCAGAACACGTTGCTTTACTGCTCAGGCAAATTCGTTAATTATCTTGAAGCTGATGTAAAGGGGAACAGTTGTCTTCGTCCCAGACTTGTAATATATGACTGTTAACTCGTACATGTGCAAATGTTCCACCAATGGCACTAAACTCACGATATGTAATGCAATAAATATTTCTTTATTTTATTCCTTTAATTAAACTTATCTTCAACCAACTGATGAGAACAAAGCAAAAAGTATTACACTATAAATCAATTTATTCCTATATGTATATTAACCAGGAATATGAATAAAATATACAATGTCATTTTTTCATTGAATCCTATTAAGGGTAAAGCCTTTTGGTTTTGAAAATATTTTGAAGAATCACTTTTATGAAGATGCCGGTGGGAACTACATCATCTTAGAACTCCGATGATATTTATAAATGCTATTTTTGTTCTCTATGTGCATTTATTCTGTGATAATGTGCTCAACGTTAGCTGAACTATATTCAGATATTCTGAACAAAAATAAATAGCAAAGAAGAATAAAAATGATGTGATTCAGAGCAGACAAAATGTAGTACGATAGAAGTAACGCTGCAAAGAGCTTGCTCAACAATCTTGCGCATAGCAGAACTTTCTGAGTTGCTTTCGAAAGACGAAAAAGCAGCCAGAAGAAGCTAGAGAAATGCGCTATATAATCAGAGTATAAAATAAACGCCAAAGCTTGGTGTAACGTGAGAAGAAAAGCAATTCGATACTAAATTTAACGCTTTCAACAATTTATATGTAAGACAATGTTTATCCATAATTTTACCAACATTTTATTGAAACGAATAAAGGTAACTATGAAATATTATGCGTAACGTGTGCTCGTAGAGGAACGATTTCACATCAGCACGAAACCACGTCCGTTTAAATCGCCATCTGCTTATTAGAATAGCGACAGAACGATCGGTGAGATGAAAAGGAAAAAGCTTACCGATAAACAATAATCGAAGGGATACAGAGAATACAGTACGAGCTATTTAAGAGTTTTATGCGAATCTACTGCTGATCTACTTTGAAATTCAATACGCATCTGGTCCACCGTGGAGGTCTCTTAGACTATTTCGAGTGCAAGTCAGGCTTTCCCAAATTTATAAACAGAAACGTTTGGACCAGTGGGTGGAGGAGGGAGCCGAGAATTAAATTAATACGAGAGGTTGGAGATTAAATATCTGTATTTGTCTACCGCGTTGCTTACCGGCCATTATATCGAAACAACGTGGATATAAAATGATACGAAAAGTTCATCTTTCTATATTAACAACGAATCCTGACAGTTTGAAAGTACAGGAAATTGCAGAAAAATATCGTTGCAAACTTACGTTCGCGATGATAGATTCATAGATTCTCTTTTCTCTAATAAAATAAAGCATCCTCTGTTTTTACAAAATTATACGGAGATATAATTTCGCTTGTTGCATATTTAACGTCACTTTGCTTCTCAGTCAGAGCAACAAGTTTTCCTCTGGTTACGACGAATTTCTCATTTAATCTACGAGAATTCCAGTAAGTTGGAATTACGTCGTTCGCGAGACTGACGATCTCATCGAGTTACGTTTACCGAATGAAATTTTCACAATTCCAGAAAATATTCTAATTCAAACGCGTAATTAGTACAGTAGAAGTCTATTTATCCGAACTGTTGAAAGAACAAGGAGTATAAATAACTGGAATTCGTACGATAATTATTAGGAATTCAAGGAATAGTTTATCATCTTTTGGATAAGTAAATTTGGTAAATCGAGTCGGTGAAAGTTGAGTTACTCGGGCGTCGACTGAAATTTTGCTCCGATAAATAGAGTTCGGATAAGTGCAATTTTATTGTACTGTCGCCTCTGACATAGAGTATAAGACAGTGTTTACAGAAACGTTAAATTCCGTACGACGATGCTACGAATTAGCATAGAGCGAATTAACACATTCGAAGGAAGTAGCCTTTTTATTTTGGAAAGCTAAACGACATCGAAGATTAGAAATTGGATGCGCAAGTAAATTAGGAGTTCGATACCGCAATGAACATTTCGAATTTCTTCGATTGGAAGTACTGGCGTGTAATTTTATGCGATTACTATCCTTTACCCTTTTATGACGTGGGTGAGTGGGGGCTAGCCAGCTATTATGGTAACATCGAATACAGCATTGTGCCCGAAATTACGTTCAGTTAGCACGAGTTTCGTGACGACCATCGTGCTGGCTGGTTCCTGCTGTTGTATATCGCGACAAAACGCTTTGACGCGCATCTTAAGGTAAGCATCCTATCGGCCAGATGATTTAAAGTGGATAGATAAAAAGAACGAGGAAAGAAGAAGGTAAAAGAGAGACAAAATTTTGTTTTCTACAGTAGTTACATACGTGTATGTGTATATATGTAGATGCATGTTAGAGATTTAGCCCTCGAGTCGCTGTCAACGTAGAAATCCCTTTCTACTTGTTCTCTTCATTTCGGCGGGCTATTTGCAGATCGCAAGTTCGCGAATAAAAATATTTCCTTTTTCTCCAGATATTTTCGTTTCTTTGTTCTATTGCACGTTAGAAGTTTCTTTGTGACAAATGCACGTAAAACATAAAATTGTACATTTTGTGTAGCAAGATATAAAAATCGCTTGTAGCTGGAGGGTTCAGGCTTTGGTCGATCATCGACGATAGTTTGGATTTATTTTTTAAACGCATATTTACTTGGAGTACAAAATCTTTCTTACATCGAGTAAAGGATAGTTTCGTTGGTGATTTCATACAAATCACCTGCACCTTGTTAGGAAGTGAATCAACGTAGTTATCATCTGTTTGCACGAAATTTCTTGCGTATTTCGAATACATTTCGTCGCAATGAGTACAATTTGCATAATATGTAATTCTCGCGCATTCTGTCGAAAGATGTGAAAAAACAGTATGACTAGGTGCATTGCTTTATGATTTGTGAAGACTGATGGCCAATTGCGTGGGCATTTCGTTTCTCTATTTGCAATGAAAGAATTTGCAAATTTAGCTGTTTATATCTGCATCGCGTTCACTTCATTATATTTGCAAATTTAGCTGTTTATATCTGCATCGCGTTCACTTCATTATCACTGTATCGATTTAATTGATAAACGAACGAGTATAACGATGTAGTAGGCGAATAGAGGAGAAAATAGATCGTTTCTATCGTTTTAGACATTTTCATCCAAATTTCAATTCTCTCGAATTATTAGAACGTTGGCATAGTTGAAGAACGAAAATACGAATTATAAAGCAGATGTACAACACGTTGCTTTAATTTCTCGCACAGTGCAGACTGAAAGAAAGTAGAATACGAGGAATAAAGGAGAGAATAGATTGTTTCTAGACATTTTAGACATTTTCATCCAAATTTCAATTCTCTCGAATTATTAGAACGTTGGCATAGTTGAAGAACGAAAATACGAATTATAAAGCAGATGTACAACACGTTGCTTTAATTTCTCGCACAGTGCAGACTGAAAGAAAGTAGAATACGAGGAATAAAGGAGAGAATAGATCGTTTCTATCGTTTTAGACATTTTCATCCAAATTTCAGTTCCCTCGAATTATTACGTTGGCATAGTTGAAGAACGAAAATATAAATTATAAAGCAGATGTACAACACGTTGCTTTAATTTCTCGCACAGTGCAGACTGAAAGAAAGTAGAATACGAGGAATAAAGGAGAGAATAGATTGTTTCTAGACATTTTAGACATTTTCATCCAAATTTCAATTCTCTCGAATTATTAGAACGTTGGCATAGTTGAAGAACGAAAATATAAATTATAAAGCAGATGTACAACACGTTGCTTTAATTTCTCGCACAGTGTAGACAGAAAGGAAGTAGAATAAGAGGAATAAAAATGTTGCACTATATATATAAAGCGAATATTTTAAAAATAAAATTACCGAGTATTATCGTGCAAAAGATCGTAACATTCGATCGACTTTCTTTCGTACAATACGTAAGATCGACCGAATCGCGTATTAAACTAAAAGCTTGCGCGTTTCGACCGGAAAAAGCCGAGAGGATTTAATTGTACAGGTGTGTTTACAAGATTTTCTAATGAATTTTTCGCGTGATACATGTTTTGCAATAATTCTGTCGCGGTTACATAATAAATTATATACACATAGCAGGCTTTGGCTTGGCACCAGTCTTAAAATACGTAGATTCTATCGTAATGACCTGTAACAAGTACTATCGCCTCATTTCAGTAGTCCCCTTGTAATTTCGTCATTTATGTTGACATATCGACCCGTATTTATAATGCCATTTCTTCGAAAAGGAACGTAAGCGTGTAACACAAATATCCTGGAAATCTATCGGCTCTTGAAACAAATTGCAAATTACATTTCACGATGTCTCTCCGATTTACGGAATACGCTACTAAACAAACGGCCTTATTTTCTTCTTATTGAAATAATTCCGTGTGGTAGAAAAATCTATACGCGAGATTGGACGTTACAAGGCGTTTTTAAAACATTGTTCCAGGCCTCAGAGGAATATCGGGAACACAGTACGCACAAGACTCACAGGGCCAAGAGGACCAGACAGAAAGAGGAGCAGCACGTTGTAAAACAGCACAGTTCTACCGTCGAAGAAAGCTCCAGTGTTTCTACGAGGAAGAATTTCAACGAGGTCCGGTTGAATAACATCCTTTTACCGCTGTTAGACGGCACCGTAACATGTAAGTAACAATCGCTAACAATTTTCCAGAATTCACAAACGATTTCAATGTGTTGGTCGAATTTCTTTTTCGCGTAACGCGCAATAAGTTTATTTATTTAACGAAGAGTAATTCTTATTTATTACGATGATGTCTATTTTCTGTGGAATTTTGGGCCTCGGGCAGTGTGTACGATGGTAACGAGGAATTCGTTTTTCATAAAAATTAATTTTCTTTTTAAATTTGCACCTTGTATGTAACGTAACCGATAGGAACTGTATACAGTTTATTATAATAAGTATAATACACTTACTGCATTCGTAGATTCTATACGTATAATAAATTAGGAAGGTTAATATCTTTTAGGAAGAAAATATTTGATTAAATATTCAAGTACAAGCGGAAAGGGGGTGATTCTACGCGAAAAAAGAAGTCGAAAATATAGAATACAAATTTTTTTTTTCATTTTTCCATCGAGACAGCGATCTACAGTGAGATCCGTTATAACGAGACGTGATAAAGTGCACGCGTACCGAGCCAAAATTCAAAGTCGATTTTCTCGAAAACAAAGCCTCGAACGAAAAATTTTTATTCCATATTTTCGACTTCTTTTTTCGCCTAGAATCGCCCCCTTTCCGCTTGTACCACCAGTTACCAACCACCCTGTATAAAATGTCGATCTTTTTTCGTGCCATGAGCAACGTATTCATTAACAGTAAAAGTATGGCGTTTTATACTAAATAAAGTTAAAATTCACCGTAAAAAGATTTACAAACAGCCTTTATATACAAAGAAGGTATTTCTATATCGCTTTAGTCTTCGGTGGGCAAAATTTCACACACAAGCAAACTGTAATTACATACAGAGTTTAACCGTCGTTTGTTTCGCTATCTTTATTGGAATTTGTTCAAGGATAATATATTTTTGATCCTATAGATTCCTCAAACAATAGGTGCAGTGTTTTAAGCGCGCTAACCAACCAATATCATCGTAAACGATGGTATTTAGGTTTCTTGGCAACAGTTTCCACTTCCATGCTTCTCAGATTATACAAAAAGAATTTTCATTAATGCAACATCGAGATTAAACCGATTAAAAATGATATACGTAGCTGCGAAACAAACAAAACTATTTTTCGTATTCATTGTATTTCTAACGATTAAGCTATCAAGTATACAAATAATAATCGAGAGATGATTTACGAATGAATCTTCGCTTACCATTTTACTAATAAACAATATTGATAAATAATAGTATTAACGATTAAATATGGATAATAGTCGTTTAGAAACGTCGATGATAATTTACTGACGAGTTGCATGGTATTGATTGAAACGTTACAATAATTTTGGTCCATCGAAATAATTACAATTTCTGAATAATTACAATTAACGTGCCTAGTGTTATCTTTGTCGAATGTGATTATTCCAATACGCGTAAATAGCTTGCTATGCGACCGAGAACACTGGACCAAGGAGAGTGCAAATAAAGTAGAAAATCGTAGGAGACGGTTCGATGGAATTGAAGATAGAAATTGAAATACAAATGAATAACAAAATCATTGGAAATCATTGGAATCATTGTTGTTACGTATAATCAAAGTTGCAACATTGACCGTAGACAGGACGAGTGAAACGATAAACACAAGTTGTAGCACCACTCATTTTGTTCTTCGTTCGCGCACACACTGAAATAGAGAGAGAGAGAGAGAGAGAGAGAAAGAGAGAGATATGTGGACGCTAGTGTCGGAAGCGAGGCGGTGATATTAATACTGGATGATTAAGTGACTCCGGATGTACGGATTCGTCATTGGCCCAAAAATCGAAGCCCGAGTTTCAAAATCTTTAACTAGAACGATGGAAATCTTGGAAATATCTTTTTGTCCTTCTCCTTCATTCTCTTTCATTCTCTCCTCGTTCAGCGGATTTTTACGTACATTTACGCTTTTCGGAATATAATTTAAAAAAGTTAGAAAAAATTCCTCCTTCTATCGATTATTGTAAAAAGTACCGTACTCTGGAGGTATTTTATACAGGGTGGTTGGTAACTGATGGTACAAGCGGAAAGGGGGCGATTCTAGGCGAAAAAAGAAGTCGAAAATATAGAATACAAATTTTTCGTTCGACGCTTTGTTTTCGAGAAAATCGACTTTGAATTTTCGCTCGGTACGCGTGCACTTTATCAGGTGTCGTTATAACGGATCTCACTGTAGATCGTTGTCTCGATGGAAAAATTAAAAAAAATTTTTATTCCATATTTTCGACTTCTTTTTTCACGTAGAATCACCCCCTTTCCGCTTGTACCACCAGTTACCAACCACCCTGTATATCTTTTCGTATTACGTGGAATTTTGCGTCTTTAAATTTCTCGTAGCTCGCTGATGATAATCGGCTATAACGCTCATAAAATAGCAATTCTCGCTGCGTCTCTGTCGAACGTAAAATAAAATTTTCATTTTCGAGAAAGATCGGTTACGACAATTCCATAATTAAATAACGCGAACTCCATTTGTTGCGGAGCAACAATTTTTCTAAATCAGCCAAACGAGTTGGTCGAGTGAAATTTTCCTTGGAAATGTTCGTTCGTCTTTCATAGAGAAACACGCACTGATACACTGTGCGATGTGTCAGATATAAAATACTATCGCAAAGAACGCGCGTGATTAGATGTATCGACGTTGTTAATCACCAACAGACGAAGTTCGGTGATCAATTTCCTTGGTTCTCGTGGATGTCGTTCTCGCGTCGATATCTTTGCAACATTTCGTGTAATTCAGACGCACGTGAGTAACGTAACGTCGTGTAAATTCAACGTATTGCGATGCTTTGCGATTAATCAAGACGCTCGCACTCGGATTTCTCTAGTGACTCGTGTTACCTTTGGCACGCGTTTAACGCGTACGAATCGGCCGATCCCGTACCCCCTTGCTCCACGATTTTCCTGCGCAAAGTGGAAACAGTGAGCCAGTGGAAGGGAAGGATATTACGCGCCAAATTCCACTCTCTTCTATCTTAAGAATTCCGCGATTCCTTCCACATAATAAAGAATTATGTAACCGTCTGCGTAAATGACCCGTTTCGTCGGAGAACGTAAAAATATCAAAGTGGACGAAGCGTGTCGAACGTTTAAATCGAAGTGATATAAGTGGATCAAATAGCTGGTACATGAGTCTGATCGCACGAATATACACGGCCATCCATAAGAAATTTTAAACAGATCATTTTTATTAAATATCTGACGACAGGCTTCCAATTTGTATTTAAATAATGCTGTAATTCTGCAATTTTTTAATGTCCGAGTTTTGTTCTTGTTTTAACGCGAGGAAACATTCGATGCTTTAGATAGAAATTTTTAGTAGAAATTATCTTATTATTCAGACTTGTAACGAGCGAAAATTAAAAAGATTCGAAAATAACGTGAAACTACGATTGGCTCGAAAATGACTTAAAGAATGCAGGAGAGCGTTAAGTATGCTAAATATAAATAATTATGATTAAATTGATAAGACGAAAATGAGTATGTATAATTAGGTTTCTGTGTAAAATTTCATAGCATTTTATTCGAAGAAAAATGACATTTCGATAGAGAGTTTTGTAGTAATTTTCATGAAACTTTTGTCCAGTGTTCTTCTAGTTTAAACATAATATGAAGATACAATGAATTTATCGTCGACAGAGTCACAGGTTTATAAAAGATCCGAAATGTATAAATGTCCATTCGATCTAAAAATACGGCTCTATTGCCAAATTCTCTACGTCTCATTAAGATTGGATTTATTAAGGTTCGTATTGCCAAGAACCAATCATATTTCTCACGTTACAAGCAATTTACAATGTACGGAACATCGGTCGAAGGTTAAGCAATCGACCAATGTAAATTACTTTTGCATATCTGTATCTAATCTTACGCGATTAAACGTTTATTAAGTTTAACACCTGGGCGTAATATTAAATGTGTGGAGGACGAGACAAGTTGATACTTAGCGCGGTTGCTCGATATGCGTACACAAATTTATTATTAACACTAGAACTACCGATAGTTAACGCGAAGCTATTTTTACCAAAACCAGTGAAAATCACTGGTCTTTAAAAAATACCTAATAATAGAATATTTATTGATTTATCACTTTCTTCAATTCCATGTCATGTAGTACATTTTTGCTATTATCAATCCATCTAGGACGATGATCCTTAAACGAGGGTTGACAAATTTCTAAAATCGTCGAACCAGTCATTTTCACTGCTGTGGTATTTCCAGCGTTAGCATCTGGCGATCTAGCGATCGATCCGCAATTTTTCTGATATCCGATATCGTCATATTAAACGATACACGGTAAAAATTTGAAAAACGCGTGGCAAGTTGTAGAAAACGAGGAAACTGGTTAATTGGCGTTCGATAAACAGATTGCAGGACCCTTTTACACCTTTTGACTAGTATTGGTACAAGTAGCCTCGATACAAAATTATTTTCAGTTCGAATACATAAGAAACAAAATAAAATTCATTGTATCATTCTTTTAGTTATCGTCGCGAAAGTCGTTACATCATTGCGAAAAAAATGTAACGCGAAGTAGGAATTTTAAAATAAAATTGTAAAACCAGTCGATTTAACTGGTGTGGTAGTTTCAGTGTTAATCGCTATAAGATCGCTAAGATTACTAAATAACTGATCGTCTTAACGATCGTGTTTTTTTTTAATTTTACTCTTTACTTTACTTTACTTTCTTTTACTCTAAATTTTTTAATTCAACTTCGATTGACGATTGCACGTAGCGGTGGCATTGTTTTGCTCGCAGTTTGTTCATCGTTACGTTTTGTACTTCAAAAAGGTTTGAATATCCCGAGGCAAGACGATAACACGATACGAATCCTCCTCCAACTCATGCGCTGCTACAAATGTATTTGAAAAAGAACGCGTATCCCTCGAAAAGACTGACGACATTTCGCACATGTCGCAATATCGAAGATAAAATATTTTTATAGCGAGAAGTTTGTCGATTTTCTAATTTAGCAAAGTCGTGTTACTTTATTTAAAATCGAGCTACGTGAAATTTTGCTATCATTCGTCAGTGATAGCGAAAGAACCTGTTGCAGAAAATATTACAAAATATCGAGATATAAAATAGTACGTATATAGCGGGCGATTTTCGTAAAAGAGAAAATTCTTACTCGAAGGATTTAATTTTGTCAGAGGACCTCTCTCTAAGTGCGCTAGAAATATACCCAGCTCCCTTTTCTTCGGTGTTCCTCTTAAACGTACTCTTTACGCGTCGCAAAGACAAAGAGCAATTCGTCATTAAATAAAAAAAAAGCACATTCTCTTCTTCCGGAAATGAAAAAATAATTTACTTTACCAGTGCGGATCATAAAACAGCGTCGATCGAACTGTCTCGATTCTTCTACCATTTGCGTCCTCTAAGCTGTTGTACTATTTTCTCATCTCGATTAAAGGGTGAGATGCGTCCCGATGTACGAGCGCGTAATTAGAAGACACGGGAAACTCGAAAGCAAACCGTATACGTACGGTGGGGTCGGTGTGACAGAGATAGAAAGATTTATTAGACACGAGGCGACCACTGCATGATATAAAGTCCGACGGTAGGTGTTCTGGAAAAAAAGAAGGTCTCCCGGGCTGGCATCGTCTGCTCGTGAAGCGATGCCCGCTTCATCGTCAGTCGCGCCAGAGATGTGCCCTCGAGAAGTCGATTAAACGTCGTGATCCAGCTGGAAGCGATATCGGGATAACGTTTTCTCGTGTTGCAAGCAACTCTACTGTAACGAGGATTTCTAAAGGGGAGACGAAATCCAGACGATTTCTTACGGTGTAACTCGTTCGGTCGGTCCTTCTCCTGCCACGACTTTAGAACGTATTATCTTCGTTTATGTTCATTGGCTTTAGAAAAAAAAAAAAAAAAGAAAAAAAGAAAAAAGGAAGAAAGAAAAAAGAAACGACATTTACACGTTTCCTCGTCTTCGCGTTTCGACGAGATATTTCGCACACTCTTTCGAGGGATCCTGATCGACGATATCGAGACAGAAATAACGAAATTCCATTGCTCTCTCGCAGCGGAATAGTTGCGAATTTGATTAATCGATCGCTGATTTATTCGTTTGCTGATTTATTACGTGACACACATCGAATTCTATTTTTACACGGTAGATTGGTAAAAATCCAGCGCGAGGGATACAGTGCGTGTGGAAAATGGAAGATCGCAGCCAGACGTGAAAATTCGCAATAAACGATACACTGTTTTCGAACAGATGGTATGGAAATCTTATTTAACAACTGGGATTTTATCGAATGCTGGAATTTTCAGTCACTTTCGTCTATCGAAACAACGCGAACATACCGAGGCAAGCTTTTCGTGGCCGAACGAGTAAATTCGAATGGACATTTTTCAAATGGTCCCGTCTAACTCGCGTTCCATCCAATTAAACTACGTTCGAAAAGAATCTTTTTTCTCTTTTTTTTTTTTTTTTTTTTTTTTTTTACATCGAGACGAGTCGAGATCGTGTAGAAACAGAATTAGATGCGGTTCATTTGGTCGAGAGTTTGTGCTTCGAAAGTGTCCTCTTCTTTCTCGCGTTCTTCTCTCATCCGCTGTTCCATCTTTCCGCGTTTTCAATCCCATTAAATCGTGTAAATCAATTCGATTCGATGGAAATAAAGTGGAAGTATGGAATAATAAACCTACAAAGGCGCGGAGAATCGCAGTAGCAAAGATGGATTAATCGATTCACACGATGCCATTACGCGTCAACTTTATGTGTTTGTTCTACCTAATTAGATTCGATTCGATCGATACACCTGGACATGTTAAAACGACCCAGTCCTTTCGAACAATTCCAAGCGATTTAAAAACCCCCTGTAGCTTTCTCAGCTTGTGAATCAGTTAATCGTTAGCTGGAGATAACGCAGCGATTTAGAAATTAATTCTAATTTTTGTGTCAATCTTTTACGATCAAATTCTCAACCATCCGCCATCCACGCGATACACACGATTCTACAATTTTTGAAAATAATCGATGCCAAACTATTGCAAATAATAATTACACTGATCATTCGCGTGCTACGCGATCGTGCTACGATCAGCTAATATCAGTAGCTGTTTAATTTTAGAATATCCGTCTCTATCGACATTCTAATAACACGTTCTCGTTAACAACACGATCCAATTAATCTTTACTTTACTTCTGCAAACATTCACTTAAAATGCCGTAAAACTATCCAGTTTACGTGTCGTTTACTTCACATTGTATCGTGTTTGACAGTCGATTATAATCGTTCGAATCGTATTGTCAACGATCGTGTAATGTTATTCGTATCAGTGAGTCGACCGAATCGAACTATTGGATATGGTTTGGGAGGAAGAGGAGGTCGAAACCACGTGGCAGGAGCTGTCGACCTTCTACAGATACGGATTGAAGACTATTTCGTGCAGTTCGTACGATTATCCTGAACGTGGACCGGTCTGTTACACCTGGAACTATAGGGGAAAAGCAGCAGCGCCAGCAGGATCCGATTTTTCTTCGTTAATTTTTCAGAGCGTTTTCTACGTACAAACGACAAAAGGTTTCAATGTTCCGGAAATTATTCCTAGTCATTAGATCATTTATTCCTCTTAGGTACACGCCACCTATACACGGGATACTTCGAAAGACAAATATTCTCAATTGTTATTCGCCTTTCGCGTTCTCATAATCTCACCGATTAATGCGTTTTAGTTGATAAGTAAATTCTTTGTAAAAAAAAAAAAAAAAAAAAATTCCTTTTATTTTCATATATTCCACTATTCGGTGGTATATCATTGAATAACACACACACACACACACGCATACATAGATTATATGGAGATTGAAGAATCTTAGTGGTTCAATTTCTTACAATTCTTAGAAATTGTTACGACGTTGCTGAAAGGATATTCTTAGAAGGATAAAATTTGTATTTTCACGTTTATAACGTTTTAGAGTGTAATATCTCCGTATAGTTAGGCGAATAGTATGATAGATCGTATTAGACATAGCAGGGATGATACCGTAAACGGAATAAAAATTTTGATAAATCGATAACACAGCTTTTGTA
Organism: Bombus huntii; assembly: GCF_024542735.1. Lineage (NCBI taxonomy): Eukaryota > Metazoa > Arthropoda > Insecta > Hymenoptera > Apidae > Bombus > Bombus huntii. The sequence continues at coordinate 2,123,413 of NC_066251.1, read as the reverse complement.
TTTGGAAGATGATATCAAGTTGAATCGTCTACGTAAATGAGATTATCTTTTGTCGCGATTCCATTTGTTCAATTTATTTAGAAATTCACATTTCCGTAAATACGAACCACAGAAACGATATTTAATAATCTTCTGATAGGAACGCGTAAATAAATGAAAACGTGCTTCGAAGTAAATACGTGTTTCTCTTATTTGTAAAAGATATTTACATAGAATTTTTGACGAACGTTGAATCGTTTGTGAGCATATCGTTTCTCGTCCGATAATTTACATTTTCACGTTGCGTTATTAAATCTCTGCTGTTTTGTTACATTTCAGCGGAAGTAAAGATGCCGAGCGGGAACATGGACAAACCGATAATCACAGATAATCGGGATGGTACAGTTTCCATCAAATACGATCCCAAAGAAGAGGGACAGCACGAGCTTGCAGTGAAATTTAACGGGGAACATGTTCAAGGTTCGTGGAAATATTAAATTTCTATTCAGAAAATAAAATACGTAGCTGCGTTAAGATGACATGTAGCAAAGTACATTTTAAGAACAATTTTTATAAAGAAGTTAATCGAAAATGTGAAATAAAATTGTTTCCTTTGCAACTTCTTTTCCTAGGAATTGGCTATGCTTTTTACGCTCGAGGAAAACAGAATACGAGAAGCCGTTTCAAGCAATTTGTTTCATTAACGCTAGAACTACCGATAGTTAACAGGAAGCTCCTTCTACCAAAGTCAATGAAAATGACTGGTCTTTAAAAAATACATAATAATAGAATATTTTTATATTTATTGATCGATTACTTTCTTACAGAAGCAATTTCATTTTATGTACTATATTTTTGGTATTATCAGTCCATCTGGGACTATGATCCTTAAACGAGGCTTGACAAATTTCTAAAATTGTAGATCCAGTCATTTTCATTGCTGTAGAATTTCTAGCGTTAGCATCTGGCGATCTAGCGATCGATCCGCAATTTTCCTGATATCCGATATCATCATATTAAACGATACACGGAAAAAATTTGAAAAACGTGTGGCAAGTTGTTGAAAACGAGGAAACTGGTTAATCGGGGTTCGATAAACAGATTGCAGAACCCTTTTACGCTTTGACAAGTATCAGTCATTTTGACTGGTGTTGGTAGAAGTAGCCTTGATACAAAATTATTTGCAATACAGAAAAAACAAAATAAAATTCATTACATAATTCTTTTGGTTATCGTTGCGAAAGTCGTTACATCATTGTGGAAAAAACACAAAGTAGGAATTTTAAAATAAAATTGTAAACCCAGTCAATTTGATTGGCGTGTGTGGTAGTTCTAGCGTTAATCCATCGATTGTTCCATTTTATGGTACACGTGTACCATCTGTTATTTATATCCTTCTATTTAAAAATATTTCACTATTTAATACTAGTAGTAGTAGTATTTATTGCTCCATCTGTACTTTTTGACATTTTTGGATAGAATATATGGTATTATCATACGAGTATAGAGAGTAGAAAGAAACTTTTGTTATTTCTCAAGTAAAAACCGAGAAATATGACAAACAAAGTTATTCAAGTAGCATATAGTCCAATCACAACACTGACAACTAACACGAGAAAGAGTGTTAGGGTCTTTTTGCCAGATTCAGTGCACGTGGAAGCTTCATTATCTTAATAAACGATATATTTCTTACGAATTAGGTTCACCATTCAGATTCCACGTGGATTCTTTAGCAAATGGCTATGTGACAGCGTACGGACCAGGCTTGATATACGGTGTTTGCGGCGAACCAGGAAACTTCAGCATTTCCACAAAAGACGTCGGACCTGGCGGTCTTTCGCTATCCATTGAAGGACCTGGCAAAGCAACGATCTCCTGCCACGACAATAAAGACGGCACAATTTCAGTTTCGTATTTACCAACCGATCCAGGAGAATACAAAATCGGCGTGATATTTGGCGGCAAACACATCCGAGGCAGTCCTTTTTCCGCTAAAATCACAGGTACACGTGGCTCTCATTTATTTTACTCGCATCTCCAAAACTTTCTTTCGACTATATATTCGTTTCTATCGAACTGCAACGAAAAATACAAGATCAGAGTGCTTGAATTAAAGATTAAACGCTTAAGAACAGTGAAAGTGAAAAGAAGAATTCTTGAGAGAAATTAGTTACGACAGAGTGACACGAAGTTGTCTGTTGCTTATAAAGATTGAGCTCTTTCGACGAATAAGTACGTTTTCCTGCGCTGGATAAACAATATCAATAGAATATTAAATGAAAATCAGTCGAGGATTAATAAAAAAAGAGCCATCGCAGAGAAGTAACGTGGTACGGTTTAGGAAAAACGTTTGCGATAAAATCTCTGTTGGAATCTGTTGCAGGTGAAGGTCGCAAGAGGAACCAAATCTCGGTGGGTTCGTCGAGCGAAGTGCAATTGCCTGGCAAGATAACAGATTCGGACGTGAAGTCCCTGAACGCTTCCATCACGGCACCGAGCGGTCTCGAGGAGCCATGTTTCCTAAAAATGTTGCCAAACGGTAACATGTGTGTCTCCTTCACCCCTCGAGAAGCCGGCCCTCATACGGTGGCGGTGAAGAAGATGGGCAAGCACGTGCAGAACTCACCCTTCAAGATCGACGTGAAGGACCGTGAAGTGGGCGACGCGAAAAAGGTAAAGGTATCCGGACCAGGTTTGGTAGAAGGTAAAACTCACGTGGAGAACAATTTCTCCATCGACACGAGAAACGCTGGTTTCGGTGGCCTCTCGCTCTCGGTGGAAGGGCCAAGCAAAGCAGAGATTCAATGCAAAGACAACGAAGACGGAACTCTGAACATCTCGTACAAGCCGACAGAACCTGGCTATTACATAATAAACTTGAAATTCGCCGATCATCACGTAGAAGGCTCGCCGTTTACGATAAAAGTCACTGGAGAAGGTAGTAATCGTCAAAGGGAGAAGATCCAGAGACAGAGGGAAGCCGTGCCTATTACGGAAGTTGGCAGCCAGTGCAAGATTACCTTCAAGATACCTGGCATCACGTCGTTTGATCTAACAGCAACAGTCACCTCTCCAGGAGGCGTAACCGAGGATGCCGAGATCAAAGAAGTCGAGGATGGCCTTTATGCAGTCGCATTCGTACCGAAAGAGCTCGGAGTGCACACGGTTTCAGTTCGCTACAAGGACATCCACATCCCTGGATCACCGTTCCAATTTACTGTCGGTCCGTTCAGAGATAGCGGAGCACACAGGGTGCATGCTGGCGGTCCTGGCTTGGAAAGAGGAGAACAGGGTGAACCATGCGAATTTAATATTTGGACCAGGGAGGCTGGAGCTGGTACTCTGGCCGTGTCCGTGGAAGGACCTAGCAAGGCTCAAATTGATTTCAAGGATCGAAAGGACGGCAGCTGTTACGTCAGCTACGTCGTCTCCGAACCTGGTAAGTTGCTATTAGAATTCTTCTAATTAATGTAATAGTTATAGTCGTTTTTTATTATTGTCGTCAGCGTTATTAGACTACGGATGTTTGTGCATTTATGGGCCACCTGAAAGTGCAAATAGAGTGCATATATTAGACGAGAATATGTATATAAAAAATAATACTTGTTGCGATATTTGATAGGTGAAACGAATTTCTACCCAAGTTCCATCTCATTCTGTGTTCATAAAAATGTAAATTTGCATAGAAATCCACGGTCCAGTATCACAGAGGAAATTATGAAACAGATCAAGGTGTCACAATCTCAAATTTTATGATCGATGCATTTCACATGTTCTTGGTGGAGAAAAGCCAGTGGACAGTGCCACGTGCTTCTTGATGTATTGTCAGTTTAAAATATTCTTATTTTTATAGGAAAAATATCTGCATGTGTGTACAGGAATATGTGTGTATATGAATCCGGAAAAATAAAAGATAGATTAGATTTATGGTAGTGAAAGGTGTGTACGAAGTGGATAAAGAAACAATAGAATTCTCAAGTGTCAGCCTGACAGCATTATTAAGTGATGGAAAATGAGGTTCATGGTACACTAATTGCAACATAAATGTTCATAAAACAGTCTACTGTCACTTCAGTCATGGATGCCTGCCAACGTCGATAATTCATATTTTAGTTGGTTAATCATCCCGAATGTTATATTGTTCATTTGAAGTACTAAATCGTCATCGAGTCAGCCACACGCAAACATGCCTGTTAATTAAACCGTTTAAGCGTTTACGACTTTCGTTCATGAATCATCCAATGCTTAATATCCAGAGTTTATTATTTTTGAACAAAATGTCCATTGATATAGATTTCTGGCAAAATCTTAGGAGAATAATCTACAACTGGGCTAAAACCAAAATTGGTAATTTTCTTTCATAATTACTGCGTTTTTTTTTTTTTTTTTACAAAATAGTAGTCACATCTTAAATTTACTACACAAGATCAAGACAATAGTCCAATGGAGCTGCCAGGGTAACAATGAAAGCAAACATACAATGTGTTACAAAGCAGTGAACTTGCATACCAAGAATACCAGAAATTGGGTTATTTCTAGAACAAGGGGAAAGTAAATGAGACGCTTGAGCTGTTTATCCGGATTGTCGGTATACGGAATAAAATTAATTGTAAAGTAATTCATTATTTATTTAAAAAATTGTTTAATATTCGATTCAGTCATTGGCGATGAATTTCTTGCAAAGAAACAATCTTATACAAAGAAAGAATTTATAACACAAGTGGACGAAGAAGAGCAAGTTTGCAACGTTAGTCACGTTGTTTACATATCGAACGAAGATGCACACGTATGCGTGTATAATAGTGCATATGTAACTAAATGATGCATATTCGTGATTCACGTTTCTATGCGCGTAACAAAAACCCACAGAAACAACGGAGTAACATTTTCCCGATAATGTTCGCTCTCGTTATATCGCGGAAAATATGATGGAGGAATGATATAAATAGCAGAGAAATTCTAAATTGCAATCAAAGAAGAAGTATTACATAGCATCGGTAAACTTTGAACGTTTCAAAGTAAGATAGACGATTGGCTAAAAATTTCAATTTACCACGTGCTTCATAAAACTTAAGAATTTCAAAAAAGATCAGCTCAAAGTTCTACATTACCTTGGTGGAGCATCCCTTTTTTCAAAAATTTGTCACAGTAAAATCGAAGATCAGAATCTATTAATTTTCAATCGAAGATCCGAAGAAAGGATACGATTATTAATACAAAATATCAAAAAATGAAAAATATCTGTTTGACACGATCAACGATATAATTGTCCAGACAAGCAACGTTTCAACGATGTTCGACGTTTTAACGACCTGGGAAAAAACTATTATTCTTCGATTAATACCAAGATCGTCGCAGAAGTTGGATTGGGATGACAATTAAAAAAAAAAAAAAAAAAAAGATTCGACATTTTCTGCCGTTAATGTATTATGCGTAACGGAATGAATGAACAGCGATAAAAATGGACTCACCGCATTCTGAAGCAGCGGTGGACAAGGGCTCTCACCAGTCTTCATTGGCTGTTCTCGGCTGATCCAGAAATACCTTCGTCTATATTTGCGTCTAAGGTGGATTCATATTTTGGTGGCTACGGCTGCTGGACGTGAATTAGCGTGGCCGTTATATTTGGATGGTGTGCATCGAAGGAGAGGAAGAGACGGAAGAAGAGCGAGATGGAGAACTGAAAGAGAGAAAGCGTGGACGAATCGAGATCAGAAGTTAGAATCAGCCAGAGGAAAATAGTGGTTCGCGATTTAGCTGCGCTCGGTTCTCCACTCTCCTCGTTTTATCCTCCTTCTTCGCGTTCGCACTTTGCTTTCTTTTCTTCTCGTCGTCAAGCTTTCGTTATCTCGTTATCTTCCCTCGCCTTTGTCTCTTTCCCATTGTTTTCCAATTTCGGTGTCACATTCTAATTTCTCTTCTCGTCTTTTATCTTCCCTCTCGCACGATTCTCCTTCTATCGTAATTGCAATTTTGGATATTTTTATTCCCCGGTATCTTTCCGTCGCTCCTTTCTTTTTTTTTTTTTTTTTTTTTTTTTAAGAACTCGCAACACATTCGAATAAAAATATTCATTTCGATCTTGGATTTGTAATATATCGGTGGACATAAAACGATGGCCACCTTCACTGCTTCCACGCAAATACTCTTTACGGGAAATGACGATAACAGCCAAGACGATGGTTAGTCTACACGGTGTGACAGAGGAATTAATCTGTCGATTTACATCGTGCCAGAATGTATTAATCATACTGTTTTGCCGAATATACTAGCGTCCGTACTTGTATCGTAAATAATTCGGATAAACGTTATTCGAACTTGTAATACGATACTCTATAATAAAATCTGTATATTCGAATCGAAGCAATAACTTGTTCTTTCTTTTCAGGTGAATACAGGGTAGGAATAAAGTTCAACGATCAGCATATCCCCGATTCCCCGCACAAACTTTACATATCACCGGCGATGGGCGACGCTCATAAGCTGGAAGTGGCGCAATTTCCGGAATCCGGCGTACAACCGGACAAGCCAGCAATCTTCCTCGTTCGCAAAAATGGTGCCAAGGGTGAACTCGATGCGAAGGTACCATACCATTTGTATACCGTTTAAATCACATTGTGACACGTACCTTTACGAGCAATATGTTTTTCGTTGGTAATAGCTAGAATTAATTTCTTTTTTTTACAATTTCTTTCAAATTCTTACGAATAATTTCCAAAACTCGTTGACAAATAGAAAACTCCAATTAATTAATTATTTGCCTGATAATGCTGTTGTTATTTCTGTATTTAGAGGTAGGATCACAATAGCTATTTATCCTTCGGATAAATCTGTCACACCGTTCCGAGCTGAATAACCTTTCTTGCACTTTCTTACACGGACTAGGGATAAAAACAAAAGAATATCTTAAGCCTATCGATTACATCTATCGATTATATCTAGAACTATCTTCTAGTTACTATTTATTGTAACTAGCACACCTGCATATAGATGGCGAATGAGAATAAATGCGGATTAATTTATGGGTTTCGTAGGAGACTAACGGTTATTTAAATATTTATAAACGACGGTCTGTATCGTTTACAGATGCCCGGCGACTGGAAAAATAATACTTCTGTATTTTGAATTCGTTAAAATTATGCCGCGTACGCGTCTGACGTAACGAAACTACGCATAAAGCATGGGATTTATTTACTTTAAAAATGAAACCTCGCTAGTGATATCGCTACGTAAACGATGCAATATAAACATCAGATTCCTCGTTGAATTTTCAGCTAAACAAGCGGAATTTCATAGCCGGGGTGTTTGAAGGCCTTCGTTTTTCTTAGAAACCTACATCATTTTAGGCGACAAAGTCCTTGCGAAAATCGCGCGCTCTAAATAACTTCCTCTTGTGAAACAACGATGCCACATCATATTGCGTAGGTTTGTGCCGCATGCGCGTATCGCATATTCTGCGTGCGTCTTCCATTCATGCGACCAAATATTTCCTTTCGATCGTAGCTTCATCAAATTCCTCGAAAACGGTCCTAACTTTGCTACATTTCCTCGAATTATTCTTTTTCTTCTTCGGATATCGTAGAAAATGTTAAATACCCGTAAACAAAGCTTTCAACGTTTACGAAATCACGAAATTGTCAACGTTTACTCACAAACTTTGAAACCTGACACGAACGAAACAGAATCTCATCTTTAGATACTTTCCCCCCAAAAATCAGAAAATATTTTTGAAAATATACACTAGCAATACCGTGAACCATTCAGAAAGAATAGCTGCTGTATTCAAAATTCTTTACTAGAAATTAACGTATCATTTAACGTATCGTCGTTAGAAATATCGTCAACTTACTATTGTTCATTATATTCTAAAAAAAATGTTGGATCGCTGTAACGAAATATATTCCTTTTGCCACAGATCGTGTCTCCCAGCGGTATCGAGGACGATTGCTTCATTCAAGGCATCGACGCTGACACTTATTCGGTGCGGTTTATGCCTCGGGAAAATGGTATCCATAATATCCATGTGAAGTTCAATGGGGTGCACATACAGGGTAGCCCGTACCGCATCAAGGTTGGCAAAGTGGATGCTGATCCAGCCGCGTTACATGCCTATGGAAATGGCCTAAAGGAAATTAAAACTGGCCAGAAAACAGACTTTATCATTGATACGTGCAACGCCGGAAGCGGTGTACTGTGCATAACGGTAGATGGCCCTAGCAAAGTCGCGATGGACTGTACAGAAGTGGAAGAGGGTTACAAAGTTAGATACACACCTTTGGTACCTGGCGATTACTACATTAGCATCAAGTACGATGGATATCACATCGTTGGCTCGCCATTTAAGGTTCCCTGTACCGGTTAGTATATCGAGAACGATTAGGTGTACTTGTATACTATTGATCAAAACTCTGAAATCTCTCCATGTTTGGTAGAGAAAAATTGATCGCGGATGATTCAATCATAAAGCTAATAGACGTTTCCGGCTAGTAATGCGAATAATATAAAACACAATAGTTGGTTCAAATAAGAGTTAGGTCATTGTTTATAGTAGAAGATGGAATAGAGCAGCAGGAAGATTGAACAAACTTGTGGAATTGCAAAGAAAAGAAGGATGTTTCTTTTGATTGGAAATTTTGATTCGTACGACATTTATAATTTGGCAATGTGATACTTTGAAACCGAAGGATGGAAAAACACAGGTTTCACGAGAATCATACTTTTGATATTACGTTCTAACCGTTTGCTCTATTCTATCGAAATTTTAACTCGCCAATGAACTTGCCTATTCTATTATTATACCTTCATGGACGTGCTATGAATAGGCAATGTCTGCTGAATCATCAGATATTTAATGTACTTAGGAGTTCTAGTTACTGCGTTCATTTCTAGAAAATGGAAATTTTATCTCTTGATATGAGACTAAATAACGGGAATGCGAAAAATTCATTTTATACTGTGATTGATTAATTTTCAATTGTTTAAATGTATATCAACCAGATCCTATTGTCACGTACAATGCCAAGTCAACAGCCTAACGAATTTCGTTGTAGGTGCGGATCTGGCAGAAAGAGGCGCACAAGAAACCAGTTCGATCGTGGTGGAAACTGTTCAAAAAATTTCCAAATCAAAGCACGCCGGACCAGTTTTACCTCTGTTCAAGTCAGATGCTAGTAAGGTGACGAGCAAAGGAATGGGTCTAAAGAAAGCATATCTTGGCAAACAGAACGTGTTTACTGTAAACGCTGGCGATGCCGGTAATATATTATTCATACAATCCTTAAGTATCATTGAGTATAGACTATGTTCGAATTTAGAATCGAAAAATGGTAATTATTACTTAATTCATACGAACGTAATCTATTGGGTTGGCAACTAAGTGATTGCGGATTTTGTTATTAGGTGGTGTTGACGAAATCCGTAATCACTTAGTTGTCAACCCAATATATATCGGTTTTAACAATTTTAAAGGCATATTAAAAGGGCATAGTTTGTTACAATTTCATGCAACACTGCGTGAAATTATCTTGATGAACATGATTTTGATAAGAAGGCGAAGAAATTGAAAACGTTGATTCATCTGTGTTTTCCTCGTTTGTAGGTAACAATATCTTGTACATTGGTGTGTACGGACCCAAAGGTCCATGCGACGAAGTATCCATGAAGCACATAGGTCGCAACAATTACAACGTGAACTACTTGGTTCGCGAAAGAGGAGAATACATCGTTATCGTAAAATGGGGAGACGATCATATCCCTGGATCGCCATATAAAGTCGAAGTATAAGTAAACGCATGTGGAACTAAACAGAAAAAATAAATAAGAAAGGAAAGAAGAAAGCGAAAGTAAGATTCCAATAACGCGGTGCGATAATTTTGCTTTGTACTGGCCAGACTCTGTTACATTGATTGTTCCATTTGAAGAATTTCGATGATTATCGATTAAATCCTTATCTACTTAAACGAATAGAGTAATAAAGCGTATCGTAGACGTAGTGAAACTCGCGACGTGAAAATCTTGAAACGAATAGCGTAATTTACGATTAAACATAAAAACACGTCTTCTCTGGCTGAAAGTATTTTCACAGAGTTCAGCCAGAAGTCAATATATAGAACGTTGTTTGAATGTAAACCCCTTACGCGCTTCCATCTTCGTTCTAAATAACTTTGGTATAGCTATCTGTTATTTCGAAGAAGAAATTTCATCGAAAACGTGCGAAACACCGTGGCAATGAAACTTCTTTTATTCGCCATCGTACGAATTTTTTGCCATATAAATATTAAAGTGATTATTTATGGTATTCGTTTAACTATTTTCTACCACGTATAAAAAGATCGAAACGTACAACGTGTTGGTCGAAATACGAATAAAATTTCTTGATAGAATAGAATGCAAACGCAAGTTCTCATATCGATCAAGCAACGTAAAATAAATCAGGTTTCGTCAATTATTTTTGTAAATTTCGCGACTCGCAACGAAGAACCAAATAATTATAAGGAAAAATTGTAAATTCTCCCGAAGGGAGAAGTTGCGCGTCGTCTTGATCTTCTACTCGTAAACGATTTCTAAACTAGCTCAATTAGATGGAAATAGGGAAAAAGTGTTTTTAATCGTTTAAACAGTTTCTTTATCAGATGGGGATTGGTACGATGTAGCGTGTACTTATTATATACAGTCTCGTTTCGTCTTTGAATGATATACGATAGATATTATTCATTCGACAAAAAAAAAAAAAAAAAAAAAAAGAAAAATGATACGGACGTGTTAAACTACGGCGATGAAATAAGTCAATTATTTTTATTCGAGAATAGTAAGATACAACAATTGTGCCTTATATATCTTAGATTCAGATATTTGTTCTATGAAAATACGTTCTATAGATGCATCCTTCTCCACTGCGTAACGTTACATCGATATGATTGGATTAAAAATGCAAACTAAAAGTATCGATGATTATATATTATATAAAAATTAAATAAATAATATGTTTATTAAAAATCATTCGTTATATCGTTTCCTTGTCTCCTTTATCCCGTGTTCCACACATAGTTTTCCACACTAGTTGTACAAACTAGTCCGATAGTTATTCCAGCTTGCTAAATTAGAATTGCCAAAGCGATGATTTCCCAGTCGCTTCGACTACCTAACTGACAACACCCGCTGAAATGTGGCCAACGAAATGACTCTATGGGCGAAGACAAATTTCATCTTACGAGATAGTAAACTTTGTTCCTGCGAAATGACGATTTCCTGTGGCCAATTTGTGGTCTGCATTTTATGCCATAAATATATCTTCTTTATTTAGAAACATATTCTTTTGTGTTTATTTGGTTTATATGTGTCAAGATATATGGAGGATATGAAATATTGGGAATGTAGGAGAAAGGAAATAGAGCGTTGTATGTGGAATGCATATAGAGAAATACTCGACGAATATTCAAACTTAATTTTCTCGAGAACGAAGCTCTGTGCGAAAAATTTTAACTCTCGATGATATATATGGGAAAATATATATTTTCGATTTACTTTCACGCGAACAATTTTCCGATTGTTCAACGATTTCGAAAACTGTAGTTTAAATTCGTTTCTCTCAAAACAGTATTTTCGAAACAGGCAGATCTGATTGCCACAAAACCGACAAAACCTTTGAAAAATGTTTCAGATCGAATGTCTCGGGAACCGGTACGAATTGTTGGGTAAAAATCGAGGACCAGCCATAAGCATTCAAAAATGTTGATTCGTAATAGCAGTTAGGAAAGCGGAAGCTTTTTCTCGTAGAAAAGATGTGTCGTTTATGTATCGATAACGAGAAGGCTGTAAAATAGATTGTTATTGTCAAACAGTGCGCATAAAACGAACACTTAAACACGGTTGGCTGCATCTCATTGAATAAATTTGCATTCACCAGGAAGAACACGATCCGTAACTTGTCATCGTTAGATGTATCGTACCTGTAACCATGAATAACGATACACAGGCTTTTTATCATACGAACTGTGAAACTTAGCACAGTTTACATCGTACGCGTCACGCTAACCATTTATTTCTTAACAATGTGGCGTAATAAATTTCTTTTTTCTATGCTTGTACATTTTTAATTGCTGGGAAAAATTTAGTTGTTCAATCTGCGATTAATATATATCGTTATTATTAATTACATGGATTTCTTATGCTATCATCATAGTTATTACAACTAATTGTTGCAATGTTTGATTTCACCATTTTCTCTGGAACGCTGACGAAATTTGTCGAAAGATGATCTGTTTCAATTTTCAACACTATCGTTTCATTTTATTTCTTGGCTACGCGATTATCCATCTTTGTCGAAGTAACTGCTTCAAGAAAAATTCTACATCTTTATTTACGTACATCCGTGACCTGGAGACTGCTATTACGCAGAAATATTGTAAATAAGGAGCGGTGCATATTATTGTACCCTTAAGTATACTTTATGTTTTGGGTTGCAAGGTCTAGGAACAAAGGAACTAATAAATAGATTTCTATTTATGTTCCCTGTAGCTTCTAGCCCAAGCTATAAGCTTACCTTTCTTGGTAATGTCCTTTTGTTATAAATATATGAACCTGCTCCCTATCATTCCATCGTCTAATAACACTAAGAGATAACACTAAGGATATGAATCAGCATAAACTTATACATTATACTTATACTTACACTGTTGTTATTTCTGTATTTAGAGATAGGATCACAATAGCTATTAGTTTATTCTTCGGATAAATTTATCACACCGTTCCGAGCCGAATAACCTTTCTTGCACTTTTTTATATGCACTAGGGATAAAAACAAAAGAATAGCTTAAACCTATCGATTAAATCTATCGATTATATCTAGAACTATTTTCTAGTTACTATTTATTGTAACTAGCGCATCTGTATATGGATAGCGAGTGCGAACTCACGTTGTCATTTTCAACATATACTTATACTTTTAATTATTTCAATATACTTTTCTATTACAAATTCATCCACTTGTTCTTCAATCAGTTAACCTCGACAATTTTTCGTTGCTCATCTATCACAAACATAACGTCATCTGGAACGCAAATATTTGTGTATGTGGGTATGTAAAACTTAAAGATGTCAAAATATACAGAATGTACGTACAAATATATGGAATATCCAGTATCACGCACACTGTCTAATACGTATCTTTTATCACAGGACCCTACACATCTTTCTTCTTCTTCGATTCTATTCACTGCAACATGAATTGTCAGAAACATATGCATTCGGACCATCGTTTTCTCCAACTTGCCAATCCACATACTCAATCGATAGACCGTGGATTTTTACGCAGTTACTGGAAACTTAACGACGCAAAATTGCACAGAATGCACACTATACAAGAGGCTATACGAAATACCCAAAGCATAGGGCTTTCTATTAGGTTATCCGAAAAGTTTCTTTCGTTTCATAAGGTGATAATAGATGAACAGCAATTTCTGTTTTATATTATTTTATTGAATTAGGTATCATCCATTTCGTTCTATTTCTATTATTACGTTTGTGCATAATTCGATAAACTAATATAAAACAAAAAACATCGTGCGTCTATTATTTCCTTCTAAAATGAGAGAAACTTTTCGAACAACCTACTACAATACTTGTTACTTGGTATGTAAAACAATTTTCTACCTATAGTTTCTACTCTCTCGGTTACATCGTAAGAAATACGAATTTACAGCGAAATCCGTAGTCTATCAATGGCCGCAAATTAGAAATCCCATTACTAGCCTATACTTACGATACGACATATCTCAAACATATAAAAAATAATTACGAAATCGTAGCAACGATAAAAGAGTAGAACAGAAGCGGGAAGATATGCTCGTTGACACAGACAGGAACGAAAATAGAGCGGAAAGAAAGGGGGACAGTTAACCGAGGGATGCATACGTCGGTTGGAAAGAGAAGATATCGTTCGAGCTGTCTATCTACGAATCTGTGTATACAACTAAAAGAGCAAGATAGAGAAATTTGTTAGTAGGTGGAGAAAGGAGAAACGAGGAAAAAGCTGCGTGTTTCTCGTCTCTGACTGGTCTGAATCTGGTGGTCGGTGAAGTTATCGGAGGTCGTAGGTGGGTAAACGGCTAGGTGGATAGGTGGATAGGTGGAAGAGGTTCTTCAGGGATGCGGATTCCGTTGGTTTCGATAGGATGGTAGGCGGTCGCAACCGGTTTCATAGGTCCCTTACGCTCGAGTTCGCAGGCGTCGAAAACAGGTGCTTGACTTGCGCCGTCGTACGGCCACCCGTTTCGCTTTTCCTCCCAGAAACACGCCCTTCCTCGTGGTTACGCCGACGCCTCCGACGCATCCGATGCCACCCTTGCTCCCAACCGTCAGACGCTCGCGAGACGCCGACGCGATTGCTTCTTTTATTTCCATCTTATTCCCCTTTTCTTTATTCCTCCGCTCTTTCCTTCACTGCATGGTATTATCCATGATATCACGCATTTTCTTTCCTCCACTCGTCGCGCTGCTCTGCAAGATACGTTTCACTGTACAGTTTCGAGTATTAAGTTGCCCGGAAAGTGTCTTTCTTTTACAGACACGTCCCTTACAACGATGCATTTTTATACAAACGTGAAACCTAATCCGTCGAACGTTGCGATCTTTATTTTGATAGGACAAAATGGATTATACGTAATTCAAAAATCTTCTGCGTCCATTATTTCCTTACAAAACGAAAGAAACTTTTCGGACGACCTAATAGTACGTTTACATCGTTGTTCATTTTGCAACTTACTTGGTATACTTTTTCTTCGTACGTCGCGATGCTTGTGGATATGAAAGATAACAATTTTGTCGTAGACTACGTATATGCATGTTGCGTCTTGAAAGATCATTTTGTTAAGTTTGTACCGTCTCTTTGGTAGACGAAGGGATGGTGGCATATTACGGCCAGGGAAGAGCAACCGCTCGAGTTATTAGAGCAAAGTCTGGTTGGAAAATAATTGTTGTTTCGTAATGTTTCTCTGGCAGAAACGATTTCTCTGTAGAAGACGAGCAGTCTGGGCTGTTCAAACAAGCTTTGCTCGGAAATGGATTTTCTATTCATCGATTTTTCATTTGTACTGTTTCTTTTGTAATCGAACAGACGATTTATATCGTGGCTATAGCAGATGATGGTTGTTAGAATAAAGTCGGCTTGAGAAGCAGCTTGTTATTTGGTACCGTTCCTTTGGTAGTGGAAGCGCAATTATTAACCTGGCCATTTTATTACGTGGCAGGAACTAGGCACAGGATTAAAATCAAATCCCTCGATAAACAAGCACCAGCATTCGACTCTGATCGGACATCTCGATATAACGTCCAATCGTCCATCAACCGTTGTACAATTTCTTTGTCAATTAGCTTTCACATTAGACAAACGGGACGAGCAACACGCGAATGGCGATCTTCGCTAAGATGTCATTACGCGGTAGCTTAGAAACTGCGTTCTTTCGATCATTTTCAACTCGATGATATTTTCTAACGCTAAGAGAAACTTCAAATTCCAGTAAAATACGAAGGAACATTTGTACACTTTCATTCCCATGGTATATTTCACTATTAAAAGCTACTCGAAAAATGCAGAAAAATTGCCACTGTTATGCGTCTTGACTCGTATCTCGTCCGAATTTTACGTTGTATATTATTCCCTTGAAACGCTACAAATCTTCCGTGTGGCTAAAACGACAGCAAGATAGAGGGATGGAAAAAATTGAAGGATCGAACCGAAGAGAGTCGAACCTGTATATTTGTGGCACTGGCCTGGTAATATCGTGAAAATACTCGAGCTACACGACCGGGGTCGCGTAGAGTATCGAACGAGTAAGGGAAATTTCGAGTGTGGGAAAAAGCCCCTTGGCTGAGGTTAACCGATGTCAGGTGGAAGAGGAGTTTAAACGAGATCGGGCAGGGAACAAAGCAGTGGGTACCGAGGAAATGAGCAGAGGTGGTGAAGTGTGGAAGGTAGTAGTGGCACGTGAATTGGCGCGTAAGTAGAGGTCAACTGGTGGCAGGTGGAGGATGGAAAGCATAGGCGGAGCCTTCAGTTCCGCCTCCACCTACAATCCCACCTCTTACTATGCTCCTCGTTTTCCCGGACTTTTTCCAACCTTCCCTCTTCTGTACTTTTTCCCCATTTCTATCGTTCCCTCTCTCTCGCTCTCTCTCTCTCTCTTTCTCTCTCCCTCTTTCTTCTTCTGTCTCGTATTATACGACACGTTCTCGCTGGAACTTGGTGCACGGTTAGCAGCAGTCTAGTTTCCGTAAAAATGTTCTTCTTTTGCTTCTGGCAAAATGTTATTCTACCGCTTGGTTCCCGCCTCTCTTCTTCCTCTCCTTTCCTCTTCTCTTCTCTTCTCTTCTCTTCTCTTCTCTTCTCTTCATACCAGGGGCTGTCTTTATCCACGGTGAAAAGAGTCGATCCATACGCGATCCTTTGGCGAAAGCGCACCTGCAAACCGCACGGCCCCACCTTCGTTTCCAGTTCCACCTACTCCAAGCTAGTGGAACAAGCTTCTAGCGGGCTACAGCCATTTTGCGGCAGCTTTTTTCCTCCCGACCACTCGGCCGACCTTGTTCGCGCTTCATATTCCTCGTGTTCTACGCGAATATCGTTTTCAGAGTATTCTCTGCCCTCGCGGTTAGATAAGAAGAGGAAATTAAAGGAAACGTTTCCTGCCACGTAGCCAGAGTTTGCGCTGCAGCTTCTGCTACAGAAACTTATTTCACCTTTTTCTGTCGATTTTGGTTTCTTATTTTTTTAGAGATTTAATTTATTAACGCAGGGACAGAGTCGTTGTTGCACGCTTTGCGTACAGACGATTGATACATTTATAGTAATATCGACAGAGTTAAGTTAAGAGTTTCAGAGTTAACGATAAATTCAGATTTATGTAAAAATTTGACACTGTGAAAATAAGACGTAGAATGTTACAGATGGACGCTTCGTTAGGGACTAAAGTTATATGCAAATATCTTCTGTATATTCTGGAAGAAATGAAAATGAAGTAGTAATATTCGAATATAAAGAACCTTGGGTTACTTTAATCTGAAAATATTCTACGTAAAGATATTTAAAATAATAATCTGCGTTGTGTATATTTTAAAGGAAATGCAAGTAAAGAATTTTGGATTATTCCACTGTAAAAATGTTGGAAATTGCCTCCTGCGCTATCTCAAAGGAAAGAGACACAAAGTAGCGATACTTAGAATATAAATACTTGGATTATTCTAAGATGAAAATATTCCAAGGGAAAATTCGTATTTAAAATATTGCTTCGTTCCATTTTAAAAGAAATGAAAGTGAAGTAGCAATATTGGAATATAATGCAGGAGAGTTTGGGCTGTTTTGATGTGAAAATAGTCGACACAAAAGTATTTAGAATGGTGCACTGCGCTATATTTTGGAGAAAATGGAAATAAAGTAGTAATATCCGAATATAAGGAAACAGGATATTCTACTGCCACTTGACACTTTTTACTGGAAGATGATCAAATAAGAAAAATGTTTAAAATGTCTAAATATAAATGCAAATTGAAATTCATAATAACTCGAGTTAGAAAGAAATTTATTAATCGCAGAAGAGTCGATTTTGTAAAATTTCTAAGGAAAAACCCATATTTACTTTGTCGCTCCATTGTTTGCTGTAGGTTCAACAGGTTCAAACGAAATGAACGTAAAAGATATGAAAGTAGAGGTTTCGCCTTCCAAAGTTACCTCACACTGATTCCTCTAGGTATGATCATTTTTTACAAAATTATTCAAAATTCACAGATGGACAACTTCACTGGGAAGATTTTTCTGATGCCTCAATTAAATATGCAATTTAATATGTAACTTAACAATTTAGTATGAGACTAAGAATGATCATTTTTCAGAAACCTATTCAAAATTCAAAGATGGACAATTTCACTGGGAAGACTTTTCTGATGCCTTAATTGTACGTATTACAATTAAATATGTAATTTAATATGTAACTTAACTATTTAGTATGAGACTAAGAATGATCATTTTTCAGAAACCTATTCAAAATTCAAAGATGGACAATTTCACTGGGAAGAGTTTTCTGATGCTTCAATTGTACGTATCACAATTAAATATGTAATTTAGTACATAACTTGACTATTTAGTATGAGACTAAGAATGATCATTTTTCAGAAACCTATTCAAAATTCAAAGATGGACAATTTCACTGGGAAGACATTCCTGATGCCTTAATTGTACGTATTACAATTAAATATGTAATTTAGTACGTAACTTAACTATTTAGTATGGGCTTGAATAAATGCCTGGGTCGTTACACGCATTAATAATTACTTTCCTATCATACTGAAACAAAATGAGCTGATTAGCTGTGAATAGTATCGATTCCTTGAAAACAGGTCTTCCTGTATACTTTATCTTCCTATGAATTGCAATTAAAAGCTTTCTCCACATTTTCCACATTTGGAAAGTGTCCATTATCATATGCAAACAATCGAGTTGCTTTGTTGGGCAAAATTGTTAATCGATACGAGGAATGTTCAAATTTTATAAATAAAATTAATTTCCCACTGAAAAGAAACGAAAGAAAGTTAAAAGCAGAGAGCTAACGACGATATAAATAAACGTTCCATTTCATCAATTAATATCGATAACATTTACGATTTATCATCCATATGTTACATTATACAAACGCATGTGACAATTCTAAAAAGTAAAGTTTCCAATCTCAATTAGCAAATATTTCGTTTCGATCACTTGATTCTGAGAATCGTTAGAAGTAATCGTTAAAAAAGAAAAATGAGCAGTACGTACCTTTGACTGCGTTTCAGCTTGAAAATTGTGGGAACGTTGATCGTAATATTCCATCGATGCACAGCGTATCGTTGAAATGGAAGGAAATGAATTTCGTGCAGAAGAAGAACAAGGCGACGAAGAAACTGATTGTAAACGATAGTTCTACATTCCATGATCGTTTTATTTCGATTACAGAACAACGCTCGCAACGGGGAGCCGATTTCTCCTGCTGGTTTTAACTCGATTTCTGTATGTATTTACAAGAACTTTCTCGGCGTGCACGAGGGGACACGCAGCAATCTAAAATCTTGATCAACAGGGACAGAGAAGCAGAAGAAGAGAAAATTCGGACGTTTCTATTGTTTTAAAAAACATTGACCAGCATCCAAGCAACTCTTGGACTTGTGCATATCACTGCGGTCGATCGACCTGCATACTTCGTCTCGAAACAAAGATAATTTGCTTATCGCAAGTTCGTTTCACGTTTTATCAACAACGAGTGACAAAATTCGATTGGACGCGCGTGCAATGTTTCGGTCGTTAAATTTTGGTACCTCGAACGTGGGAGAAGCGACGAAAGAAAATTTGTAACTGATTATTATAATATGAAATATTACGAAAGCTGGATATTAACAAGAAAATTAATATGAAATAAAATTTCAAATATTTCCAATGTAACATAACTCATCGAGCCATGTCCAGTCGAATTATCTGTCTTCTCAATGTCAAACAATTTTTCGTCATTTTTCATTGGTTCGCTTAATCGCTGATCATTGTATCAATGATTTAGCAGATGGAACAATAATATACTTAGAAAATAAGAAACGAATCTTTCGAAAGAAGATCGATCGTTGATATACGCGTTGGTCCGTCTTTCCCTTCCTTTCTCATCTGCATTTCTTTATTCTCTCCCTCTTCGTACTTTCCTCCACGAATTTTTCTAATCAAAATAAACAACGTTCCTTCCGTTTTACATGCATAAGACAAGGGAAAAACAGGCGAGCTTGCGTTATTCCTTTTAATAGATATCAATTATTAACTTATCCACATTTTTCTGTCTGTTTGTTTGTATCGTAACTTTGGTCGATTGGATTACACTGGTGTATCGTCTTGTGATTTATCGATTTCGCCATAGCCTGCAAACAGTGCGTATTTTACAACGGAAATTAAAAGAAAAAGAAAAAAAAAACAAGTTCACCTCGTATATTGCCTTTTTAATTCGTTCCTTTCTAACGTGCATCTTATCCGTACAACGAATTAATCGCCCATTACGAATATTCTCTATCGATCGTAGACAATTAAAGAAGTATTCCTCAAGGAAAATTTGTATTTGGAAAAATGGACGATTGAACCCTGGTAACGATAGGAAACATACTATAAATAATATAAAATCTAGCTTCTCCTTTTTTTTTTTTTTTTCGAACAGATACTATCGATAATAAATTGTTCTTTATTGCTGATAAAATAGAATAAATATACGTTTCCATGGATAAAAATAAAAAAATAATTAAACCTAATGAGAAAACTTAATATTGCCTGCTCTTTACATTGTGTAGTGTTTTGCCTAAGTCGCATATAGTAGCTGAATGTTACATATCATACATTAGAAACAAAATGCATACTCGTCGTTATTCTTCTTCGCATTTTTCCATATCGTTTGTGCGCCTCGAATTAAATTAATCGGTTCGTTAGGTTCGGCTTAAAAGAAGATTGCAACAACAGATTGCTGGACATTCGTAATAAACGTTTAAGAGACTCGTGTTTCCACGTAGTGTTGGTGAGTGCTGCTCGTATTTTAAATACGATAATTTCCGACTATTTTCTTTGTCCTCTTTCACGGTTACGGAAAGCCTACTGGAAATAGCTGATTTAACAAAGTTGTCGATTATATTTTACACATACATAATATTCGTCTTTGTAAATTGAACTCGATGAATCGTAGACACAGATACATTGTTTCAAGAGAAAAACGGTAGATCCGGCGAAAAGGGGCGACTTTAATGTAGACGTTAGTCGTTCGAAATGACACCTAGGAATTTCAGGTACGCGCGAATAGTCTTCGATTAGGAGCAGATTCGACGAAGATGCTTGGCGATGATGCGTCCCCGAACTTTAATCAATCGACGATCGAGTGTAAAAGTTCGTCGTATTCGGTTTTACTGCAAGCATTCCTCCTTTTAACAGATTTCTTAATTATTTGAAACTATACGGCGGAACTAGATGAAACGATTAATTATAACGATTATAATTAAATTGTTCGAATATCTGTGTTCGTAATATTCTAAATGTCCCTCATTCGGTTCTTAAGTCTTGAAATAAGTATCGCGCAAAATAACGTGCGCTACCGTACATAAATATTTGGACACAAATCATTGCATATTTATAGAATATATAATAATATATATATATTATATTTATATTATTATATTAGTAATAATATAATAATTCTGTTCTGATAAGAAAATAAGTTCTTCAATTGAAACTTTTTAATGTAATTTTGATCTTACTGTACGCAACCATATTACAGTTAGCAAATATCAACGAAGAAAATAATTCTTAACTATTACAAATTAAAGAAGAACGATTAAAAGTACAGGAAATTAAATAATTATAATTATTCATTAGAACACTGAATTTATGTGACGCAGATATATTCCTCGTTTTCTTTCAATTTCGCATAGACGAAAGAAGATATCTTCGCGATAATTGTTTTGACATAGTTTGTCGCCTATGAGAAGAGAAAAAGGGGGAAGATTTTTATCTCGACGAAGAAAATAATTGTTAACTGTTACAAATTAAAGAGGAACGATTAAAAGTACAGGAAATTAAATAATTATAATTATTCATTAGAACACTGAATTTATGTGACGCAGATATATTCCTCGTTTTCTTTCAATTTCGCATAGACGAAAGAAGATATCTTCGCGATAATTGTTTTGACATAGTTTGCCGCCTATGAGAAGAGAAAAAGGGGGAAGATATTTATCTCAACGAAGAAAATAATTGTTAACTATTACAAATTAAAGAGGAACGATTAAAAGTACAGGAAATTAAATAATTATAATTATTCATTAGAACACTGAATTTATGTGACGCAGATATATTCCTCGTTTTCTTTCAATTTCGCATAGACGAAAGAAGATATCTTCGCGATAATTGTTTTGACATAGTTTGTCGCCTATGAGAAGAGAAAAAGGGGGAAGATTTTTATCTCGACGAAGAAAATAATTGTTAACTGTTACAAATTAAAGAGGAACGATTAAAAGTACAGGAAATTAAATAATTATAATTATTCATTAGAACACTGAATTTATGTGACGCAGATATATTCCTCGTTTTCTTTCAATTTCGCATAGACGAAAGAAGATATCTTCGCGATAATTGTTTTGACATAGTTTGTCGCCTATGAGAAGAGAAAAAGGGGGAAGATTTTTATCTCGACGAAGAAAATAATTGTTAACTGTTACAAATTAAAGAGGAACGATTAAAAGTACAGGAAATTAAATAATTATAATTATTCATTAGAACACTGAATTTATGTGACGCAGATATATTCCTCGTTTTCTTTCAATTTCGCATAGACGAAAGAAGATATCTTCGCGATAATTGTTTTGACATAATTTGCCGCCTATGAGAAGAGAAAAAGAGCGAAGATTTTTATCTCAACGAAGAAAATAATTGTTAACTATTACAAATTAAAGAGGAACGATTAAAAGTATAGGAAATTAAATAATTAAACATTGAATATATGTAATGCAGATATATTCCTCGTTTTATTTTCAATTTCGCATAGACGAAAGATAATATCTTCGCGATAATTGTTTTAGGAGAAGAGAAAAATGGTGAAGAATAGAGAAACGTTGTTCATAAATAAAAAAAATATGAATTTTTTGATCGAATCGCAGGTGTCCAAATACTTGTGAAGAGTAGCGTAGCAACTTGTCGACTAACATTATACGATAACTTATCAGAGGAGGAAATATTTTTCTATATATATTTCTATATATTATAGCAGGATGAAAATTGGTCTGCGCGACGAGCGATAAAGCATGATCGAGACATGATTCGCGCGCGCCTTTCACGGCTTAATTTACTAACGCTACTAAGTGCATAATTCGTACGTGGTAAATCTAAAAGGAGTTAATTTAACGTGACGCATAAATATATACAGATATTTACACGATCGAGTCATATCGAAACGCGTCGATTCTTTGGCAAAAAATCGACCATTATTTTTCTACGGACAACCCAATTTCTTGTTTGGCACACGCGACTTCCTTCACATGTAGATACGTCGCAAATCTGAAGGCGACGTTATCATGTTGCATTGTGGACACAGCTTTTTCGCACCCTGAAAGGGACAACTCTCCTCAACAAATTTTTTCCTATCTATTCTCAACTTTCTTTCTCTGACAGTTGTACCGTATGGCAAAAATATATTAGCGACAAATCGAATAAAATAATTCAATGCGATTAAAGTTGAAAAACATTTATATCGCAATGGGCGTTTTTTTTTTTGAGGAGTGGAGAAGAAAGAAGAATTTTGACAGGAACAGTTTCTATCGAGAAATAATACTAGGTTTTAAGGAGTATGATAATTTGATAGCATATCGAACGATTATTTCATCGTGTTTATATAAAATGATTTTAGATATGAGATTTACTATTCATTATTTTATGTTTAATGTAATTAAATATCAATGAAATATTATGATAATAATTGCGATATATTTCTTTATGTAACGTATAAGATAACAAGCAAAGTTTAAAATATATTCCACAGGTGAATCGAGAGCAACGTGTCAGAGAAAGAATTGTTAATATATCGTTTAGACAAGGATCAATGCCTTTCTTCAATTTTTATTCGGAATTTCAATTTTACTCATTGAAATTCTGGAAATAATAAATAATTCAAGTAAATTAATTAAATGACGAGAAATTTTGTCAAAGTATACTTTCTATTTGGTGAGAACGTTTCATATACGAATTACTATAATAAAGAAAAGAAAAGAGAAATTATATTCAAAGACGTATTATAAATGTAAATTTAGCAAAATACTGGTAACTCACCAATGTGTGCAACCAGCATTGTTCGCAATGAACGTGCCAGCAGCAAACCGAAGTCACAGGCTTTTTATACTGTTCCTGAGGACATAAAAGAATGAAATATTTTTGTTAATTAGCAAGCAACGAGCTTTATATTTATTGCTTCTGTGTTTTCTCAGTCTCGGAAATTATTTAATAAAATTGCTACGTGAACGGAAGAAACAGAAGAATTACTAGGTGAAAAGCTTGAGAACAGAAATATTAAAAAGAAGAAGACAACGTTTTAAGAAGCTAAATCTATGAGAAGCGTAACAAATAATATCCAGTAAATATATTTATAATAGACAGTATAATGTTACATTTTAACCCTGCTGTCTTTCTTAATTCTACATTACCCAAAAGTGTTCAATTTCAACAGATATTATTACAATATACATAGTATTTAAATATTTTATTATCCAACTAAATTTGTTGGACGTTCCGTGCATTCCACGCTTTCTATGAACAAAATAGTTCGGAAAAAAGAAGATATCCGAAGAGATACTAACCGAAGAAGAAATGAGGATGACAGCAGGTTTAATGTATTGAACTGGCAACTAAGTGATTGCGATCATTTAGCTGCCAACCCAATGCACGTACATATCCGTATATGAGTATTTTGTAACAAATAAAAAGTGTATTAAATATCATGGCATGAAGAGATTCCAAAATTTGAAAAATCATTTTGGAAGATAACCACGAAAATGAAATGCCTTTTACTGCATTTTACTGCTTGGTCTCTAATAACTTAATAACAACAAAAAAACTCATAAACGAAGAATCTATGTAAGTTAGTATGAAGAGATGGCGGAAGAGATGCAGTTTGTAAGAGAAGATATGTAACCGAATGACTTGTAGTCCCATTGGGAAGTAAATAAATTATGACAGTCGTGGTTTAAATCAGGAATTTAAAGAATCTAAAAAGAAAAATGCGTGTATCATTTTGAATTTACATTACGATAATCTAAAATGATCTTTGCAAAGTGAAATTCAACTGTTGCATCGAGTTGTTTGTTGCCTCGCTAAACGATCATAGTCAGTTTAGACGTCAAGCTCGCAACGTTAAATATCTCGAGACGTAAAATATACGATTTATGCCACTTTCCATAATCATCTACGCTAATGAATCTGCCACTAGCAAGAACTTACCATGCAGATGAGACACTTAAACGGTTGGCCACGCATTTCCGCTTCTAATTCCCGAATTCTGCCTCGAAGAGCCTCGATTACTGGCGTGTCACCGTCCCTTCTAGGCGACGTCGAGGCACTCTCGTCTTGTTCGTTCTGGCCAAGAGGAGTCGCTGTTCCTGGTTCCGGTTTCACCTCGACCAAACCTTGACCGATTTGTTCGGGTGTGTGCGGCGTGTGAGGCGTGTTGGACGCGTTTGGCGATATCACGGCTTCTCGAAGAGCGTCTCTTTCCTTTTGCTCTCTCGGCGTGCCATCCATACGTGGCGCGATCACATCGGCTTCGGAATACTGTGCAGGTCCAAACTCGGCGGCGTCGTCGCCATCGACCACCAGGTCCACGTCTTCCTCTTCCTGCTGATTAGATCCACCGTTGCCAGCGGTTGAACGATTGCTCGATGAGGTCGCTAAACCTGCAGCTACGAACGCAACAAGCAATGAACTTTAGGTATACATTTTTCGCCCATTATTTACAATTTATTTACAATAAATTGACTGTACAGATATCAATTAGACAGAAAACGATGGTTGTTTAACTGGAACTAAATACAAGAATCGTACTTCAACTGAAACAACTCTCGCAACTCGACAACGCTAACAACTCTATCTCTCAGCAACGCTAACGACTCTACTCCTCGACTTCTCCACTAACTCTGACTTTCGATTCACACTCACTTCTCGATTCACACACTCCCACCTCTCGGTTAGCGCTCTTTGATCCCAAAATCGTCCTTCTCCTCTGGCGTTCTTTTCTTTTTTCTTTAATCTCACCACGCCCATGCTCCGCAAGAACTAGGTGACCTCAGTCACATAGGCTTTCTTCGACGTAAACTGACAACTGAAGGGTAGACGACATTGTTTTTACGATCCGATCTATCTCTAATTAGGCCTTTTTTTCACGATACTACAGAGCATTTCTACAAATTTCATACAACGTTCGATGTTTTGTTAAAAGGAGAAAATTATTAATCTGATGTTAAATATAATACCGTGAGAATGATTAAGACGTGGATTAGTCTCGATTAACTGTAATCTTTAATTAATTAATCAGGTCACAACATCGTAATATGCAATTGTTTAAGTCCGATAATCCTCGATTGCTTTCAATCCAAATGCCAGATGATCGAGTCAACGATTATCGCACATCATTGTTGTTAAGGTACAAAGAGGATTTGGAAAAACAAAAAGTTTCAAATTTCTTTACAAATTATTTTGCTCTTCATGTACGTTACTCTCTGAACGACTCGACGACCTACTCGCTTGTTTGCTTCTTTCTTTTCTTCTGATCGCTTCTAATAACTTCTAGCCGCTTTTGATCGCTTTTAATCGCTTTTGTCCCAACCGGGACCTGGACGTTCTTCGACGCTCACAAACACTCTCACACGTACAGTATAAATGTACCATCTATTTAACGACTGTCAGACGTATGGATTCGAGAGGAAGAAAAGCTTGTTCGTGCAGTGAATACGTTTTTAACCTCTCAAGAAAGATTATACAGAAATAATAGGATTTAAAAAGAAACACGAATACGACTAGGAAAATGTGATATTATGAAAATGAAAGCTATAGATCTTGTTGAAGAACGATTTATTCGCTTTAATTTACCAGAAAATCCTCCGACGAGCATCGACGTTGCCCGCACTCTTCTTTGACCAGCCCATTCATACTCTTCGAAAGTTTCAGCATCGCCCTCCACGTCCACCTCCTCTTCGTCCAAATTATTCTGACCAGCGGGATTTCCATTATTGTGTTTGTTCAAGCATCGTTCGACGTGCTGATTCAATTCCTCCGGCGTGCCAGATAGCCTCTCGCTACAAACGGGGCAAGAAGGTTCATCCGCTTTCCGTTTCCGGTTCTTCACACGGATTCTAGCCTGCACATATTTACGAACCACTTTTTAGAAATATCGTGACAGGCGTAATCACGCTATATCAACAAAATTCAGAATAAAAGTTGATGTACAATCAAAGAATAACATCGACAAATTAATAAAAGGAAATGTATCTTTTTATCTTTAGCAGAACCGATTGGGTAATTAATTTTTAAGCGACAAAGACTTTTTTTTGTTCCTCCTGTATAGTAGTGAATAACTGTTAAATAGTGTAGGATTTTTTTATTTATTTAGAAATATTAGAAATTAGGGTTTCCAATGATCACTATCCTATATGATAATTTTATTGATCGATGGATCTATTTACAATGGATTAAACGGGAAACGATGGTTACTTAACGTGAACTAAATAATGTGTTATAGTTAAATAGTTGATTCAAAACTCACAACTAATAGTCTACAACTGAAAACAACTCGGCAACTCAACTCTCGATTCCTCACAATTCGATTTCTCACCACTCGACTCTCAACTCACAACTATCTCAACTCGACTCTCTACTCACAACTATCTCAACTCGACTCTCAATTAACAACTAACTCAACTCGACTCTCAACTAAGAACTAACTCAACTCGACTCTTCACTATATGACTCTCAACTCACAACTATCTCAACTCAATTCTCAATTCACAACTATCTCAACTCGACTCTCTACTCACAACTATCTCAACTCGACTCTCTACTCACAACTATCTCAACTCGACTCTCAATTCACAACTATCTCAACTCGACTTTCAACTAACAACTAACTCAACTCGACTCTTCACCATATGACTCTCAACTCACAACTATCTCAACTCAACTCTCAATTCACAACTATCTCAACTCAACTCTCAATTCACAACTATCTCAACTCGACTTTCAACTCACAACTAACTCAACTCGACTCTTCACCATATGACTCTCAACTCACAACTATCTCAACTCAACTCTCAATTCACAACTATCTCAACTCGACTCTCATCTCACAACTATCTCAACTCAACTGTCAACTCACAACTGTCTCAATTCAACTCTCATCTCACAACTATCTCAACTCGACTCTCAATTCACAACTATCTCAACTCGACTTTCAACTCAGAACTAATTCAACTCGACTCTTCACTATATGACTCTCAACTCGCAACTATCTCAACTCAATTCTCAATTCACAACTATCTCAACTCGACTCTCTACTCACAACTATCTCAACTCGACTCTCTACTCACAACTATCTCAACTCGACTCTCAATTCACAACTATCTCAACTCGACTTTCAACTCACAACTAACTCAACTCGACTCTTCACCATATGACTCTCAACTCACAACTATCTCAACTCAACTCTCAATTCACAACTATCTCAACTCAACTTTCATCTCACAACTATCTCAACTCAACTGTCAACTCACAACTGTCTCAATTCAACTCTCATCTCACAACTATCTCAACTCGACTCTCAACTCACAATTATCTCAACTCGACTCACAACTCACGACTCGACTACTCATAACTCGACTCTCCACTCACAACTCTGCAGGTGACAACCGCCCGGTAAAACTCCCTTTTGGTCTAACGACACATAGGCCTTCTCGCAACATTGTTTATCGTTCACCTGATAAAAACTGCCAGGACCTTTTTGGCCTAACGGCACTTAAACCTTCCCACAATATTTCACCCGATATTTCTTAAGTCATTTGTCCATGATACTACACTATTTATTTACCTGTCTATTGGCTTTAATTCTCTTGTAAGTCTCCCATCTTCCATGAGGCGTTCCATCAGCGGCTGATGGGGCATGGAGCATCGGTCCATGGGGATGGTCTTGAGGATGGCCAGGAGGCAAACTCGACCTTGACGCTCGCGCTCGAGAGGATGCCGACGATATCTTGTAAAGTCGGTCGAGTTCCTGAGCGAAATGTTGCTCCAATTCCTGCGGCCTTACAGTTACTCCGCACGCTGGGCAACAGGACGGATCCGATGGAAATTTCTTTTTGCCTAAAACACGATTACACCCTGTTACTGTCATCCTGTCACAAATTAAACCACGCATACTTCATTTCAAACGTATGTTCGTCCGCTTTCTATTCTATTCTATTCTAATTCTTCTTAACAACGAGAGATCTAAGAATGTCGGTAAGCGAATTAAGAATTTCGCGCGATTAAGCTCGTGCATGACGAGCAGAAGATTGTTTCAGAGAGAAGAGGCACAAAAAGGCACCATCACATTACGAAATAGAATTATATTCGACGAAAGCAACGAACGAATGTGACATAACCCCCAAAATAAGTTAAACAATATGATAGAAAATGTTTAGTACAAAAGTTACTCACACTAATTGAGTATGCTAATTTTAAACGTTCTTTCACCGTAGATTGATGAAGAATTTTTCTAAAATTCAGCGAGTTTACAGCGTAATTAATTTTCGTTTCGCGTAATTTTATTATATTCGCATATCCAACATACGTCGGATATATTCGTTCTTAAAAGAAACATTTATCAACCGAGGTCCAAAAGAATTGTGAGACTGAAAAATGTTAGTTTACAAAGAAGATTCCGGATGCAGAAGTCAAATAAACTGTGTCGAGTGGTTACACCTGTTACGTACCTTCCACGTTAACATAAATTTTAAGGAAACCTGTTTCATAGTAAAAATTATTTTCATACGGACTTGCACGCGATGCATCGTTCCTCTGTATTCGTTCAAATTCAGTCGATTAAACGTGTTAAAAGAATATGATAAATTGATCAACGCTTCGAAACGAAAAGCCCGCAAATCCTAATTATCGATAATTAAAAGAATCCTTTAATTCTATACATAGCGTATCGATTTTCCAATGTATCTCAATTTCTGTATTAATTAAAAACCGATAGCATCTAGCGAAATACGTTCGATAAAGGACGTTGGAAATTCGACAGGAAACTATCAAACCATAAGAACACGCGACTGTAACTATTAAAAATAATGCAAGTAATTAATTCATCCGAATAACTGTAACAAATTTAGCCATTGCAATTTATATCACAGAGAAACAATCTGAGAGAGAAACATTTGATTCGAATAAAAATTTGCATTTATAAATTGAGCAACGCTACAATTAGGTTCCTAACAAATGCCGTGTAAGTACACGATCTTTTCACTATAATAATTATAATTAAGAATAAATAATTAACTAAAAGTGAGAAAGTGTTCGAGTTGCTACTTTCCTATAGCAGGAAAAACTTTTCGAGGGCTGATACTTGGCGATCTAAAAATAAACGAAAGATCACGGTATTCCAAAATTCACGCAACTTGTCAGACAGCAGACATACTTTTGCTCCGAAAAATATCGAATGGCGTTGTTTATTTTCCAAAATTCTCGTTACGTGCCAGATTTTCACCAATTTTCCAATCGCGTTTCGACAGTAACGCGTTATACGCAGGATCCCTGTACCGCACGTTGCTGGGACTCGTCATCAGAGAGGAATAATTATGAAATTTTAGCAAAATTTGACCATTTTAGTCCGCAATTCTAAGAGTAACCGGACTAAAACTGTATTCCCATCTTGCTACTAATTTGCTGCCATTGAAATTTACAACTGCCAAGCATCACACCTGCGCTACGTATTATACTACGATACCGCGAGACCACTATACGTCCAATAACACACGTCCCAGTTCAATGAACGTTCAATTAAATATATACGTAAAATATTCGAATTTTCCAAACAAACGTAGAACGACTAATCTTGCAATTAAAACGCATGTTGAGAAAAATAAGCAGATATTCGGATACTTTGGGGCAAAAGTAGCCTAAACGACGTTCTCGTGGGTGGAAGTAAGTTAGTAGGGATTTGGCTGAACAGCCGTGAGAATCGTAAGTTACATCGACACGAAGAATCTTGTTTCGAAAAGCTACCGTGTGCCCTCACCGCTTCTGGCGTCGTTTATTTG
Organism: Bombus huntii; assembly: GCF_024542735.1. Taxonomy (NCBI): domain Eukaryota; kingdom Metazoa; phylum Arthropoda; class Insecta; order Hymenoptera; family Apidae; genus Bombus; species Bombus huntii. The sequence continues at coordinate 2,092,573 of NC_066251.1, read as the reverse complement.
GAGAACGGCAACCGGCTATTCTCGAGCCGTTTAACATATCCCGAAGCGGTTCTCTTCCCTCGTGTCCTTCCTCTTTTCTCTCTTACAAACCGATTCTATTCGTCTCTTTTCCAGTTTTCACCTCCCTTCCTCCTCGTCGCTCCAAGTCGCAAACTTTCTTCTCGTCTCAGTTTTCTTTTCCCCTTTCAATTAGGTACACTGGGAAATTTATGTCCGCGCCCCGGAATACCCCGTGTACTCGATATTCCGTTCTTTATTGAAACAGACACCTTCTGTTTCCTTTATAGGCATTGCGGATGGCTCCGATTGGAAATAATCGCGATGCAAAATACCGGCGAGTGCGTTTCCTCGTTCCAGCGTTTCATAATACAACGACAGTTCGCGTTCGATTATTGCACAATCCTGCCGATAGGATATTGGCCTGGAAATCTCGCCGGTTTACTGCTTATTATTTAGATTGATATTTCGAGCGCCTGCTCTCTTCAGCTAGACGAGCGAAGGTTAATTTGTCGTCGTACTTTTATCGCGTGTGCGTTTTTCAACGTACATTTTATGGGAATCGTACGCGAACAGCGAGATTCTTGGCGATCAGTTTCGTGAATTTTTATTTCATTTGGATTATTTTACCCCGCTGGGGGTAGCCACCCACATGATAACCAAACAACTAAAAAATTCTACCAAATGTCCAAATTGGACAAATTGTGAATGTGAAATATTGAATAAAAAAAGAAAGAAATTTGGATTGTTCGATCGAATCTTTGCGTGTGACGTTGATGATAATTCACTTGTTTGGAAATTATCCGACTATCGTTTGTACAGTAATATCAACGATAGTGTACTTGTTGAATCTAAAATGTTTGAATATTCGTTTGTACTGCGGCGATTAAAAAATCCAAGCTCCCTTTCCAAGAGACAAGTAAACTGAATTTTCGTATTCTAAGCTTTAGAAGAAATGTTAAAAAGAAGCAATAAAATTCCATACTGTTGAAAATGGAAGGTAAAGTTGATATTTTCCAGTAATTTTCTCGAAAGTTACGTCTAGTTTTGAAAAGTGTTTCGCAACAGCGAATGGCAATGTAAATTTGACGATATAAATTGATAAACGATTCCATAGAATGGCACTCGTCTGGAACTCGTAATCTTTTCGTAATCTTTGGAATTACAAGGCTGCTTCGGGTAGCGTAAGAACTCGTTCCTTCGGTCGTATAGTCTTATCGATGTTATCATCGAAACCCTGGAAAATCGTCAAGGGATGCGATTTCCATTTACAGAGTTCCATCTGCTGACATAATTAACGGAGGCAGTGCCATTTTCGCGTGCAAGGGTCTCGGATAAAAGGGGGCAAAAAAAAAAAAAAAAGAAAGGAAAGAAAGGGGAAACTCAATGGCTAAACCGCAAGGACCTTCTGAATGTTTTTATCCTTCATCTAAGATGTTCATTTTCTTAAGCACGACCTCCTACTTTTTCCCTTTTACGTTCACATGAATTACAAATTATAAATTTGAACGTTTTATAATATCGTCCATATCGCCCTTTAAATTACAATTTAAATTTTCATATAGTTTGTACACTTTTCGAAATTCTCACTTATGATGACGATATACCTCGGCACAACGAAACTATTGGGCTGGCAACTAAGTGATTGCGGATTTTGTTATTAGGTGGCAATGACAAAATCGGCAATCATTTAGTTTCCAACACAATATATTTCATATTTGTATCGTACGTCTATCTTCAATTTGTATCGAGATAAAAAATGCTTTTGATATTAAAGAATTAATTTGTAGAATATTTCACTTGACAAATATGAAATAAATTGTGTTGGAAACTAAATGATTACTGATTTTGTTATTAGGTGGCAATCATTTAGTTTCCAACACAATATATTTCATATTTGTATCGTACGTTTATCTTCCATTTGTATGGAACTAAAAAATGCTTTTAATATTAAAGAATTAATTTGTAGAATATTTCATTTGACAAATATGAAATATATTGTGTTGGAAACTAAGTGATTGTCACCTAATAACAAAATCAGCAATTACTTAGTTTCCAACAGAATATATTTCATATTTGTATCGTACGTTTATCTTCAATTTGTATCGAGATAAAAAATGCTTTTGATATTAAAGAATTAATTTGTAGAATATTTCACCTGACAAATATAAAATTTTGGATTTTGTCATTGCCACCTAATAACAAAATCAGCAATCATTTAGTTTCCAACACAATATATTTCATATTTGTATCGTACGTCTATCTTCCATTCTTATCGAGCTAAAAAATGTTTTTGATATTAAAGAATTAATTTGTAGAATATTTCACTTGAATCGAAAGTGGAACATTTCAATAGATGTTGAAAATACGATATCCAGATACAAGTGATGTAATAGCGATAAGTATTAAACAATATACCCTAACTAATACACTATACGTAATGTACAACGATACAAATAGATATATCATTTTTTTAAACAATGATTACAATAGAAGATATAGTACCAAATATAAAATATCGCAGGTTAGGTATAAATCGGTGGATTTGCGACAGAACGAAGAAAATTTAAAATTGAAATTTTATCGAATCTGCTTGGAAATTTTTATGCAAACGTAAGAAATTTAAATAACGAAAGCGTTTAATCAAACTACGTGCAAACGGGAAATCGTTATCGTAATATAAATTTTGCAAATTTTTTTTTTTTTTCAAGGAAAATCAGAGTTGCTTCACTTCCTGACTTCTTTCGTTCATTTCCTTTCTTCTACTTACTTTCCAGCGTTTCTGCCCTTTCGTAACTGCTTTCGCTGCTCTTTGCCCCTCGTTTCGATAAAACGACGATGCTACTCCCTTCGTCGTCGCGAGAAGCTATCTCCCGCGACTCTGACCATAACCGCGCTATCATTTACACTTTAAAACGACTACGGAAGATAGAGTGGTAGCGTATCTTTAATTAAAAGAGTCGGCTGCCTAGGAGTGCGGAATGAAAAGATTCTTCTCACTCTACGTCGTAAGGGTATCGCGTTATTAAAGGGCGAATCTACCGAAAAAATTCTGAATAAAACCATTTTTGTTATTTGCTCTACCTGAAGTACAATTACTTTTATTCTTCATATATGTAACAATAAAAAAAATATTTATTTAATGCTACATAATTTTTAGGAGAATAAAAAAAAATTTAAAAGTGATTATTAGATATGATGTCTATATATACAGGGTGGTTGGTAACTGGTGGTGCAAGCGGAAAGGGGGTGATTCTAGACGAAAAAAGAAGTCGAAAATATAGAATAAAAATTTTTCGTTCGAGGCTTTGTTTTCGAGAAAATCGACTTTGAATTTTCGCTCGGTACGCGTGCGGCACGTTATAACGAATCTCAAAGTCGATTTTCTCGAAAACAAAGCCTCGAACGAAAAATTTTTATTCTATATTTTCGACCTCTTTTTTCGCGTAGAATCACCCCCTTTCCGCTTGTACCACCAGTTATCAACCACTCTGTATATAAAAGCAGGTATTCATTGCAAACATATACTCAGTGAAAAATTAGTATATACGCTACGAACAGTAGTCTCAAACGTACAATTACCGCTAAAGACAATCTCGCTGCATATCGTAGCTTATTAATATAATTGACTGTTCAGATACTTGGCGAAATATATGCGTGCCACAAGTATAATTCCTATATTCCATCCTCTATTTTCACACCTGTTTCAAGTTTCACCAACGTGTACAAATACGATAGTAGTGTCTCGTTACGATGCCAACGAAATTTCTATATCTTTCGTATCAGGTTAAAAAGTGTCTTTCTTTCGCAGACACGTGTTTTACAACGATGCATCTTTACACAAACACGAAACCTAATCTGTCAAACGTTGTGATTCGTATCATGATAAAACAAAACGTATATACATAATTCGATAAAATCTTGTGCTTTTATTATTTCCTTGCAAAAGAAAAGAAACTTTTCGGACGACCCAATACATAATTATATTTTGATTTTTAACACAAACGGAGAAATATTTATGGCGTTTCAGAGTGCAAGGAATTTATCTGTAAATTCTCTACCCTGGCTGAAAGATGGCAATACAACTTTTTATTACACGAAAGGGAAATAAAACTTTCCATGGTATAATTAATTGAATTTACGAACAAGCATACGAGTAAAAGTGTTTTACGTAACATACAAAAAGACGTATAAAACTCGAACAAGACCTGGATGAAAAACTCGAAAGGAAGTAGGCGAGGAGAAACGCACCCTATAAATTAAACGTTTGAAAAACACAAAAACCAGACTGAAGAAGCGCTAAACGAATAAAACGTTAGGTGAAAATTTATCTACACGAGTGCGTACACGAGTTTCAACGAGAATACGAATATTACGTTTATTCGTACAAGTACTTTTTCTTCGAGAAACGAATAAGAAGAGAAAAGAAAATGTCGCGTTTTGTTCGTTAAAAGCCAGCAGACAAACAAATTAATCATCGACGCGTATTCATACTTTCTCATTCTCCTACTTTCTTCTCGTTTTCTCCACGCAACATCGAGTCGGTTATTCCGATAAATTAATATCACAACGTTTCCGATGTATTTATTAAACAGGTTACTATTTTTCAGCTCGCTGTATTACATATTCGCACATATCTTATACGATTTCGCAAACGTATTTGTAGCAGCATTCATGAAAGATTCAAGAAAGAAGGATGCCCGACTCCTATGTCGATGAAATACAAGCTGCAGGTAATTAGCTGGGAGCTCGTGCAGTATTTACGGCCATTTAATCCGGATAGAGCAATTAGTATATATCGATGGTGCCAGGTTGGTGGTTACAGATGTAGGATAGGCCCCTACCTACCACGTATAATCCGGTTTTAATTAAATAACTGAGTCTCTGTCTCTCTCTTCCCCCCTTTTAACTCTCCATGCCAGTCACCCTCTGCCTTTTTCTTTCGAACTTGCTTCCGTACAACTTCTATTGGACTTAACGTAACGAAAACAATCGAACATCCGAGTTTCCATGCGAATTTTTTGACAATTATTCTCCTTCCGAAATGTAAGATCGACAGATGTATTTTTGGTATTTTTAGATGCTATAAATGTAGAAAGGTTTTAGATATAAATATCGTCAAACTTTGTGAAATAGTTCTGGTTTATTTCATTTGTTAAGTTACCATTTATATGTTTCTATTTGTATAGCGTTGTATAGCGTTTGGTTCGATGATGTGTACACATTCGTACCATCGAGAGGATTGACACAAAAAGGCTTAACAAATGAAAGTAAATGTGATTTAAGTAGATGATCGTTTTATCTGCAGGTATAAACCTGTGTGAAAAATTCAGCAAAATTTGTAACTTTCAGAAGTATAACTGCTAACTATTTTAAGCAGAAGACTACGTGTATTGGATTGGTAAATAAGCAATCGCTTAGTTGCCAATCCAATATATAGAGAAGCTAAGACTATGTATTTTAATCTAAAATTATTACGATGGTTATCTTTTCACGTAGACGATTCAGAAATTTACAGACAATTGAAAAAAAAATAAAGAAGTCGATATTATGCGTTGTATTTAATGTTTCATTTATTCCTCCATCCGCAAACTTATCTCATCGCAGATTTCTTAGGTTTTTGTGTGTCAAAAAATTCCCCAAAGCTCCTGAATACTCCTGAGAGTTTCCAGAATATCGTGCAATAGCTTTTTTATCGCCACGCGTTACCTTAATCTTTCTAAGCAGAGGAACGTTTTAATAGAAGTTACTTTAATAATAAAAGATTGCTTTAATAATATTATTTCAATTGTAAAACATTGCTAATATACACGACGATACGCTTCTTCACGATGAATATTTATAAAATATAAATAGGAAATAAAAATTACTCGACAGCTTCTTAAACTATTTAAAAACGTCTTATCAGTTGGCTGGTCGAACTCTGTTTAAAATTATCGGAATTTGACAAAACGCGTAGTCCGAAAAGGAAAGGCGAGTCGAAGCATTCTCTGGCGTCGGTGTGATCGTAACTCGATAACAATGGTTCGAATAACAAAAATAAATCGCACGTATGTACGTGATACTCGAGTTGAGAAAATATTCGAACTTTAAGTCAGCGGTGAGTGCGGTGAAACGTACCGTACGGTATAGCTCGTTGGCCAGAAAGGGTTGTCGGTGGTTTCGTGCCATGGCGTCACCATCACCGAATCCCTCAGGCATTTAACCGCAACTGTTGTCTCGATGGGCTGGGTTACTGCCCCTGGACACGTCGCCACGATCATCGTCCTTTACTTCTGCAATATGCTCTTTCGCTAATCTGTTTCGTGGCTTCGTTTTCTTTCAGCGAGGCGCGCGTCATTCTTACGAAAAAGGAATTTTTACGAAAATTCTTTGCATTCTCGCCAACAGATTTGCTTGACAATTCCTCCGACCGTTGATTTCATCGGAGCATCAATTATCTGTTAAAGGAATTTCGTTTATGTGCCTCGATTAAAGCGAGCAACCTCTGTAGTGATTTAAGTTTAAAAATATCTCTACGTATACAAGTTGGAAATATAATAAAAATTTCATTTTTACGCTTCCATTAGGCGACAATGACAAAATCCGTAATCACTTAGTTTCCAAGACAGAATATTCCATATTTGTCGAGTGAAATATTCTACAAATTAATTCTTTAGTATTAAAAGCATTTTTTAGCTCGATACAAATTGAAGATAAAGGTACGATACAAATATGAAATATATTCTGTTGGAAAGTAAGCGATTGCCACCTAATAACAAAGTCAGCAGTCATTTAGTTTCCAACACAATTTATTTCATATTTGTCGAGTGAAATATTTTACAAATTAATTCTTTAATACTAAAAGAATTTTTTAGCACGATACAAATTGAAGATAGACGTACGGTACAAATATGAAATATATCGTGTTGGAAACTAAGTAAGATTTCGTTATTAGGTGACAATCACTTAGTTTCCAACACAATATATTTCATATTTGTCAAATGAAATATTCTACAAATTAATTCTTTAATATTAAAAGAATTTTTTAGCACGATACAAATTGAAGATAGACGTACGGTACAAATACGAAATCTATTGTGTTGTAAACTAAGTAATTGCTGATTTTGTTATTAGGTGGCAATCACTTAGTTTTCAACACAATATATTTCATATTTGTCAAATGAAATATTCTACAAATTAATTCTTTAATATTAAAAGCATTTTTTAGTTCCATACAAATGGAAGATAAACGTACGGTACAAATATGAAATATATCGTGTTGGAAACTAAATTGTCATTAGGAGGCAATAACAAAATCCACAATTTTATATTTGTCAGGTGAAACGTTCTACAAATTAATTCTGTAATACTAAAAGAATTTTTTAGCGCGATGCAAATTGAAGATAAACGTACGATACAAATATGAAATATATTGTGTTGGAAACTAAATGATTGCGGATTTTGTCATTAGAAGGCAATAACAAAATCCACAATTTTATATTTGTCAGATGAAATGTTCTACAAATTAATTTTTTAATACTAAAAGAATTTTTTAGCACGATGCAAATTGAAGATAAACGTACGATACAAATATGAAATATATTGTGATGGAAACTAAATGATTGCGGATTTTGTCATTAGGAGGCAATAACAAAATCCACAATTTTATATTTGTCAGATGAAATGTTCTACAAATTAATTTTTTAATACTAAAAGAATTTTTTAGCGCGATGCAAATTGAAGATAAACGTACGATACAAATATGAAATATATTGTGTTGGAAACTAAATGATTGCGGATTTTGTCATTAGGAGGCAATAACAAAATTCACAATTTTATATTTGTCAGATGAAATGTTCTACAAATTAATTCTGTAATACTAAAAGAATTTTTTAGCGCGATGCAAATTGAAGATAAACGTACGGTACAAATATGAAATATATCGTGTTGGAAACTAAGTAATTGCTGATTTTGTTATTAGGTGGCAATCACTTAGTTTTCAACACAATATATTTCATATTTGTCAAATGAAATATTCTACAAATTAATTCTTTAATATTAAAAGCACTTTTTAGTTCCATACAAATGGAAGATAAACGTACGGTACAAATATGAAATATATCGTGTTGGAAACTAAATTGTCATTAGGAGGCAATAACAAAATCCACAATTTTATATTTGTCAGGTGAAACGTTCTACAAATTAATTCTTTAATACTAAAAGAATTTTTTAGCGCGATGCAAATTGAAGATAGACGTACGGTACAAATACGAAATATATTCTGTTGGAAACTAAGTGATTGCGGATTTTATCATTGCCACCTAATGAGAAAATCCGCAATCACTTAGTTGCCAACCCGATAACAGCTAAAATGTCTATTTTAATAAATTCTCCGTGTATATGGAGAAATAACGAAGTCGTATGAACCGGCAGAAAACTAAGAAGAAACTGATACACAAGGAATCTACTAAAAGTCATAAAATCTTTGGCTACTTGTTCTTCTACCTGTTCGTATATGCAGCCGGTACATAAATCGAAATTGTTAATTAAATATTTATGATTTCTTAAGATCTCCAGATTTCCCTTGAATCTCCTTTACATCGTCGTACGAGCTGGGCATCGTTGCTCTACACAGTTTTAATATCGTTGGTTTTCTATGATCGCAACCTGTCGTCTTGGGTAAACTCGCCTCGCTAAGGAAAAAGCTAAATGTACACCGCAGGATACCGCCATCAGAGACTCGATACACTGTGAGAGTCGTCCTTAAAAGTGGAACGTTATGCGGTAATGCCGCAGTGACTATCTAACTTTTGCAATTTATTTTCTTATTTATTCGTTGCTATCTCTTGCCAACGGCATCCTTCGCCGAGGCTACTAATCCACGGAACAATTTTTAGGCAGATCAGTTTTTACGAACCACGTACCTACGCATTCTTCTTACGATAACAGTGTGCGTGTTCGCCGTATTAGAAAATATTGCAAATTACAAAAAAGTTCGATTTCAGAACAAACACGACGATAATCATCGTTGGTCGAGCTGTACCAAGTATGGCAACGCATACAACTCACATGTCAGACTATGTGTCAGCTTCTACAAAACGGATCGAGACGAAACGTATCCTATTTTCTTCGCCGGACGCTAAACTGTACAGCGAAGAAAATTCCATCGGATTCCGTTGGCCAGGTTTTACGTAACGCGAGTACAGACAGAAAAATGCAAAAAACTAAGTGTTTCTTTTTTTTTTTTAATTAATATACAGACACGATCCTACTGTTTCACGAGATGTATGAGTTTCCTTACGTCTTCATTTCTTCAGTTACGTTCGCATAAATAAGAAATTACGTGAATATTCTATCTACGATGAACATGAAAATAACGTAAGATAGCAGATAGCAAACATGAAAAGACGGTGAAACGTTTCACAGGAAACTGAATACGGCGAGGGAAATTTATTATCTTAAATTTGTTCTAATTTGGAAATAAATTCGTCGATAAATTGACTGGCATAATCTGATATCTTGGCTGTTGCAATTCAACGGAAACTTTGCAACATTTGATAACGTAAAATTTGCTACGTTCGTAACACGTAAAGTGTCGCATGCAGCTGCCTATTTAAGTCTGACAGTCATCGGCGAACGGAATCTCCTTAAAGAAAGAAGAAAAGAAAAAAAAAAGAAAAAATAAGAAAAGAAAGAAAGAGAAAAGGAAATGGTCACATTTGACCATCAGGACTATAAACGTTGGCGACTGAGCTTGTTAAAGATTTGTTCTGTCGCGTACGGTAACAACGCTGTTTAAAATTCACGTCTGAAGACGAGGCAGGAAAAGATGCATGATCGTTTGCGAATGATCCGACTCGACATGTTTAAGAACTGGTTTCTTTTAAGCGGCAAGTCAGCGCCAATCAGCGCTGGTCGTATTAGCAGCCCACGAGGAAAGTATCGCGATGTTTGCCAATAAAATTTGTTAATTTAAGCAAGGTCTTTCTATGTTTCGTCTCCTTAACTTCTCAGAGATACAGGGTGTGTCGAAAATATTCGTATAACAGCGATGTGTTAAATACAAGAAGGAATGCGCTAATTGAATTTCAACAGCAGAGTTCCATGAAACAGAATTACGAAGAATTTTATACTAAAATAAAAATTATATTAAATCCGAACGTGAAAAATGCACGGCAGATATATAGCATGCAAAAATATACAAAATATCCATAGCAGAGCATTCGTTATAATTATACCGCGGATATTTATGCAAATTCATATTTTTATCTGTATAATTAAAAAACTGGAAGTTAAATAAGCAATTGCTTTTCCAAATATCGTAACACGTAACACGTTTTTTCCCCTATTTTATATATTTCTGCATTACGTTCGTTCTGTAGATTTTTGTATCTTCAAAATTCCCTAATCTGGCTATGATATTAACAGGCGAAACAAATTTCTGCCTGCGATTCTATTCCACGAATTGTTCACAAATTTGCATACGACAGAGCCACGGTGCAGTTGTTAGAGCGTGACCGTATTATATAAATTCTAGCAAATTAATAAATAAATCGAAATATCCGCTGTGATCCGAAGTTTTGCAACCGATGCTTCCTACACGTTTTTCACGAAGAAAAACGTTCGCTGATAGTATGTTGCGCGAACGTATTACCTTCCCTACGAATTCCTAATTTATAGCGTAATTTCTCCGCAAACACATCCCGTCGTAAACCTCACGAGCGATTTGATCGCGCAATAAAACATAAGATTGACTAAGAATATTTCGATATGAAGGGTAGCAATAGCAATAATTATCATCGATGTATTTATACCGAGTGGAAGCGAAGACAAGGGCAACACGCGAATGAATGGAACGTACAAGAAGAACGAAACGAAAGAAGAACGAAACAGCGAAAGAGCGCGGCGATGTTCATTTGGTCGGTGAAATATTAAAATAGCTGGTTGGCCGGTCTCGTAAGAAAGTAATGGGATCGCAGTACATACGCGAAGTAGTAAGAACGGCGATCGCGCCAACTCCATCATTATTAACGCCTTTTCGTTCTACGCTGCACGAGAGCACACCTGTCGTACCGATCATCTCGATCTTAATCGACCGCTTAATTATCTCAATACCGATCAGACCGGGCGTAAATCGAAGATACGGAGCAGGCAAACGCAACGAGTCACAGACAGATTCGAAGCAGAAAGTGCAACAACGTGTCGATTATTTACAGCTGTTTCTTAGTTCGCTTTATGAATACCGCGACACGTTAATAAGAGCAGTAAATTGCTGTGTAAGCTGCTGGCTAATGGTGATCGAGCAAAGGAACGATAATGACAGAAATTAACATCTAGACACGTGTGATTACTTGTAATTAATAATAGAAAAAAAAATACAAGTTTTCTAAGTTTTTCTATTCGACTAAATACTTGTACAAATCACTGTATATCAGATATACTGTTTTTTTTTTTTTTTTTTTTTTTTTAATATTTCACATTCACAATTTGTCCAATTTGGACATTTGGTAGAATTTTTTAGCTGTTTGATTATCATGTGACCTGGACACTGCTATTACACAGAAATATTCTAAATGAGGAGAGATGCATATTATTGTACCCTTGAATATACATTATGTTTTGGGTTGCAAGGTATAGGAACAAAAAAATTTATAAACAGACTTCTATTTATGTTCCTTGTAGCCCCTAGCTAAAGCTATAAGCTTCACTTTTTTGGTAATGCCCTTTTGCTGTCGTTCCTCTATCAGTCAACCTCAACAATATCGTATATTAAATGAATAAATAATGATAACAATTTACTTGATTTTCACCTCATACACTATGCCTGTATTTATACTTGTTTCAATATATTTTTCTATTACAAATTCATCCACTCGTTCCTCTATCAGTCAACCTCAACAATATCTTATATTAAATGAATAAATAATGATAACAATTTACTTGATTTTCACCTCATACACTATGCCTGTATTTATACTTGTTTCAATATATTTTTCTATTACAAATTCATCCACTCGTTCCTCTATCAGTCAACCTCAACCTCAACAAAAACAAAACAAAAGAAAACAAAACATTATTCATGGAATGGTCTGATTAAACGATTACGTAAATTTGTTTATTAAACCATTACGTAAATATTAGATTATGGTTTGCAAAAATAACGCAGCAAGCGTATAATCGTCGGAATTTCAAAATGTATCTGTTCGGGAGATCGATTGGTAAGGAAATCCGATGTTTAACCTGAACGTTTAACCGAAGGGATCAGGAAGAAATTTGAGAAGGAAGGTCTGTCGAGTTAACAGCCAGGCTTTTCCATTTCTGTCGTAAAGTAGCGCGCACGAGATAAGGAAAATTCGGTATGCATGAAAGGGAGCTTGTCCTTGGACCAGACCCTTTCAGGAAGTCTGTACTTATGAAAGCTCGTGCATGCAGAGCAATCGAGAACCTCGGCGAACCCTTATATCCATAACGGGCGAACTTATGGTGCATCGTTTAACTCTGATAAATTGGTGAATATTACGCAAGTAGGACAATATCTATCGAATAACGATATGAGAACAATCTGGCCATCGAATTAAGAACGCGCAAGTTTCGTATAATATAAAACGAGATTCAAAAGTGATTACGCAGTTTGAACGCGTAAGAAATTTATTGGAAAACATATGGTACGTCGTGTAGATTGGAAACCGATTGAAAAAGGATAAAGTTTCGCGATCGAGATTATGTGCTTTTGTACTATCTGAAATATTTATTAAGAAGCAAATCAACTTCTCTAAATATGCAACAAGCTATACCACATCGTAAAATACATTGGAACGTATTATGGCAAAATTACGATATAATCTCGCTGCGTGTATCAGCGTCTAGTTTCTATGGTTTGAAGACAAGTGAAAAGTTCAAGCGTACAGAACAAACCGTAATAACGCAAAGGATAAGATCAGGACACACTCGACTGACACGTACGTACGTACTGAGAAATAGACCATGTGTTTAGTATATGACATTTGCAATGTGAGATTATCGATCAGCCACGCGATCCTACAGATATTAAACGGAATTGAATAAAACAATAAATTGGATATAAAAATATAAAAATAGTTGCTGATGAAATAATTGATAATAATGAAATATTTAAAAAATTCGATTGTTCGTTCTATTGGGCTGGCAACTAAGTGATTGCGGATTTTCTCATTAGGTGGCAATAACAAAATCCGCAATCACTTAGTTTACAACACAATAGATTTCGTATTTGTACCGTACGTCTATCTTCAATTTGTATCGAGCTAAAAAATGATTTTAATACTAAAAAATTAATTTGTAGAACATTTCACTTGACAAATATAAAATTTTGGATTTTGTCATTGCCACCTAATGACAAAATCCGCGATCATTTAGTTTCCAACACAATATATTTCGTATTTGTACCGTACGTTTATCTTCCATTCGTATCGAGCTAAAAAATGATTTTAATGTTAAAGAATTAATTTGCGATGGTAGACTTTTACTGAGATGGTAGAATTAATGGAAATGAAGTTATCATGTTTTGTGTGTATCATATGGGAATATTATTCTCCGTAGCATGGATCGATATAACGAGACATTGTTTAAGCAATAAATGTTTCATCCAAGTTTTTCCGTCTCACGTTGACAAGATTTTATATCGTAATTCAAAAGCTGGCCCCTTGTCGACTCTGTGAAATTTAGTTTCTCTGATGCTTCGTCGTAAAGAAGTATTCCGTTCTCGCGTGACACATGTTTTCAAGCAAGATACGCACATAAATTGAAGGAATACGCGCGAAGAAAACGTGTTCCGCGAGAAAAGCCGAGGGTCTTCTAATTCGCTTTTACAGCCTCCGACGCGAGTCTCGCTGCTGATAAAAAAATAAAAACATCGTCACTTCGCCATTTGTACACAAGGCAATCGTATACGTACATATTGTACATGCGTGTCTTTCAAATTCTTCAACTTCCGTCATCTGTCCCTCGAGCTTTTAACGCGTATACATTCGTTTCATTAATCTAAAGTTTCATAAAGAAAAGTATAAAAAGCAATTCGATAAAGTACATTTAAATCCAATAAAACATCATATACACAACTTCCACTCAAACATAAATTTTCTACTCACTTTCTTACGGAAAATTGCTCGTTAATATCGCGTAGAATTATCTCGCAACCAGAAAACAAGATAAACATCGACAACCGAGTAATTCGATCGTTTCATCAAGTTTTTCAATTCTCAATAATATTTCTTCTTACTATTATTCGATATAAAATCTTGAAAAATGTGAAATAAAAGTTAGCGTTAAAAAAGTCTACTTAAACTTGTGTCGAAAAATTGTCTGAGCTGCTAATTCGCAAATAGAATCGCAATTAATCGTAATTCTTCGTGGTCGTTGGAAGCACAGACAGGTACAAGCATCGTCAGATCTTCGACAGATTTTTCTACGTAGAACGAGGGGCGGTTATTTGAAAGAGAGCTGCTTGCTGTTCCGGAGAACACTGTTTTCCTTGCTCATTCGGATGCTCGGTATCCGCGCGGATCTTACGATTTGCGACCCCTCGGATTTTCGCGCACACGCTTAATATCAAAGAGTTTTCCTGTAGCGTGGCAGGAGAAGCCGAGAGAAGGGAGCGACAAAGTGAAGAACGTACGTAGTTTTGGGAAAAAGCGGCCGGATGGTAATCTTTCCTTTGGCCGATGTGCAGAATCACGCGTCACCGCGTCCACGTTCCCCTAACTGTTCGTCTCTTCTAACCTTTCATATAGACATTCCTTTCCCCTCTCGCTCTTTCCTTATTCTTCTTACATCCTGCTTCCTGTCTTTCGCTTCGGACTTTTCGCGCCACAGCTAACAGACGACCGCTGTGTTCGATCTCCTTTGCAGGGACGTGGTCGATTAAAATCGAAAACGATACTTTGGATTCATCGGATATCGAACTTCCATTGACTTACCAGCAGAATTTCCAAACAATCACTTCTTTAATTTTGATCTACCCATCTGCTAAATCTAACTGAAGAAACTCAAAAAGAAAAATATGCTGATCGTAGAAAAAGAACCAAGGTCTTCTCGCGCTACGTTCGATCTCCTTTGCAGGGACGTGGTCGATTAAAATCGAAAACGATACTTTGGATTCATCCGATATCGAACTTCCATTGACTTACCAGCAGAATTTCCAAACAATCACTTCTTTAATTTTGATCTACCCATCTGCTAAATCTAACTGAAGAAACTCAAAAAGAAAAATATGCTGATCGTAGAAAAAGAACCAAGGTCTTCTCGCGCTACGTTCGATCTCCTTTGCAGGGACGTGGTCGATTAAAATCGAAAACGATACTTTGGATTCATCGGATATCGAACTTCCATTGACTTACCAGCAGAATTTCCAAACAATCACTTCTTTAATTTTGATCTACCCATCTGCTAAATCTATCTAAACAAACTCAAAAAAAAAAAAGAAAGAAAAAATGCTGATCGTAGAAAAAGAACCAAAACAACGAGCCTATTGCTTCGTTTGAAAGAGCAAAAATGCATAAAATACGATAGAGAAAAACGTATAGAATAGCCAACATACGATCGTTGTAAGATTCAGCGAATGAAACAAACTGTGTGTTTAGGTATCGTTGCTTCAGCCGCGTAAAAATACAAATTTGCATAAGAATCCACAATCTATGATATTAATCATCTCTCTGACAACTGTAGCCGTCTCTCTCAAACCCTATACAACTCAAATCACAATTACAGCCATTGATAAGAACGATAGTTGCAGCATTCGGCCATACAAATCGATACGGTTCGTAGGGATTTCGAGGTGAAGCCCTTGCCCTTAGACGATCGAGTGAACGAGAAAGAGAAAGAGAGAAGAAGAGAATAAGTTTGGCGAAGTGGCTGCAGGTCCTGTTGTGTAAATGAGGGATCGTAAAGAAAGCTACACCGTATCAGCTACACCTCGGACACCTACTGAAACGTGGTCTGTGCTTGGACCCCCTGCCGTACGGTATCCCTTAAATCACGGCTGTTTGTAATTAAGTGAATGAATGGCCTGTATCAGAGTTAATATTTGCGACATGACGTATGACGCTGCCACGGAGACAAATCCCTTATATATCATCGCTACGCTTTATATAAGTGGTCCTCTTCGTGGTATAACAGCACTTGCCTCTACTCGCCACAACAGATGTCGATAGCTTGGTAATTTACTTTTTCTCTCGGATAATATAGTCATCGAACAGACAGATCTTCGCTTTTCTCTTCTTATGGTTTCTTCTCTTATAACCATACAAATTTCCACGTTATCGATGAAATTGTATCGCTGTATGACAGAGTCGAATCAGACGAATATCTGCTTCGTACGAACAATTAAATAATTACCGATAATTCATTCAACAATTGGCAATAATTCGCGTATAAATTTGTGAGATATTAGAAAATAATTTCTTCCCGAAGATTCCAAGTTATCTAGCTGAAATGGTTCGACAATCATCTAAATTCTTAAGGATACATCGTAGTAGACCTATTGTCTTTTTCACGACAATGCACCTTCATACAAACGTGAAACCAAGTCCGTTTCTATCTCAACTTAACAAAAATAATTCGACGAAATAATATAAAATAAAACATACTGTGCGTCTATTATTTCCTCATAGAACGAAAGAAACTTTTCGGACAACCTAATACGCTTGGCGAATTTTCAAATACGTCGTCGAGATCCACGCTGTCGGTATTTTTGCCCAGAACTCGTACGTTATCTTCTTTGCAACCTCCTCTAAGCAACGTGTTACAGTTATCCGAACAGCGTATAGCAAGTTCGAAGTTTCTCATAGATTGGCTTGGCAACTAAGCGATTGCGGATTTTGTCGATAGGTAGTAACGAGAAAATCCGCAATCACTTAGTTGCCAAGCCAATATTTCCGCGTATCGATCACCACCGACTGCGTGATCATCGATATTCCGAATATACGCAGGTTTGAATTTTAATTAACAGTTACCTTGATCTCGGGCAAAGGCACAGACAGCGGCATAGACGAAAGATTTCCAGTAATTATAAAACACGATGGCGGAGGGACAATTTGTAACCAAATCGCAGGGAAACTAGAATTGATGAAATAATTAGACGACTAGTCGGCCGACCTCGCGTATCGTTGTTTCGTTAATATTTTTGTTTCTTTGCTTGGCATCGCGTTTCAGATCGAACACGGTGCAACGTCGGTAATTGGAACAACTAACCAGAAACGAGTTAGCAAACTAATAATTCCCAATAATGGCAAGTTTCTTTTTCTTCTTTTCTTTTCATCGTGTTCGATTTTGGGAATATTTCATGTAATTCGGTTACGATACAGAAATAATCGATCGGTTTTCCATAGTAAAACCGAGATTCTCGCTGAATCTTCCAACGATACGTAACACGACGAATATTTCGTTCTAAAAGAAAACGAAGATCGAAGATGTTGGGATCGTTCTCGTTACGAGCTGTTCAATTATGTAATTAAAATTAGACGAAGAAAGCGAGTAGAGTAGCGCATATAAATTCGTTAATTAATTTCAAATTAACAGTACACGCGCTTGGCATTTCTCGATTTTTTTTCACACAATCGTATGATATTTGATATCGTTGAATTTGCTTCGATATATTTTTTACCTTTGTGCTCGAATAAAACGTGATTTTTATTTAATGAAATCAAAATATAACTTTTTCAACGGACACCAGCTTTTGATGATGAAATTGAAGCGTTCCTTTTGAAATTAATATATACGTATATGTATACATATGTGTGTGTGTATATATATATTTGGAAATAAACCTATTTATAAATTTAAACAATTTGCATATAACGATAAAACTTGTTAACCTTTTAAGTTTTACAGCTCAGTAGGAATTTTCAATTTTCCAATCTCTCCGTATTATATGATGAAATATGATACTGTTATTGATTAATTCACGATACTCGTACTCGTCCACTGTTCTATGTAATCGTTTCGATTACGAACAGTATTTGTTTTTGTTTATTTAATTGCTAATTATAATTGCGGCCAATTTGTACGTCCATATGTAGAAAAAGAGACAGACAGACAGACAGACAGACAGAGATAAGAGAAAAAGGGTTAAAAAATATACAGAAAAGTATCAATTGGAAGAAATTCGTAACAATCAATTTCTTAAATCAATGCGAAACATAATCTTTCCTATTTTCAATCCCCATTCTCTATATCCTACGATAACATTAAATTAGTATATATATATATATATATTATTCAGGTAATCATCTCACAATATTTTATTTAAACGATATCCACGACGAACAGTCGAAAAGCAATAGCAGTCGCGTTCGAGAATAGCAGGGTGTGGTCGCACGAGTTTAAAAAGACGTACCACCGTTCTTTCTTTGGTCTTTTCGTTTATCATCTTTTCCTATCTCGTAAATGCTTATATGGAAGCCAGTGAATAAGATACTGCCGGCTGCCGGACGTGTTTATGAATATTGGCATGTTAGTGAACGAGTTGTTTTCGGGCGAGATGTGCACGCTGCAGCATCCGGGCTATACGGTACGCGTATGTACAAAAGCAAGTTCGCAGCTGTAACATAAGTCGTTGATGAACGCGTTTCGGTATTCGTTCGATCGTCGAGTCAGCTACAACGATTGAACAGAGTATTCGGAAGTTTCTAGACTAGAAAACATCTCTTCTGTTCATATTGCACGCGTTACATAGAACATTACGGAACTCCATTAACGGCGTAACGCGACACGACGTTACGTTTGTAAAATTTGATCGGTAAGCGTGCAAGGCAGTTACAAGATGCTTATCGCGAACACGCGCTTATTATTAATACAGCGAGTAATCGAGCTGCTGAAATACTTTGGCGATCTTTGCCTGCAACGAACGTGTCGTAACTTGTATATACATTGGCAGAATCGTTTCAGATTTTATCGATGTAATCGCGATGGCCGTGTCTCGTTGCAGCGCTAATGAAATTTCAAAATGTTTTCCGCGATATATACAGTGACTGAGGAAGATCTTCAACCGCTTAACACATTGACTGCCGCGGTTTCTCCTGTGCATTTTGAATATAATCGATAAATAGAAGATACTTTGAGATAAAAAGTGCTCCATTGAACGATTAAATATTTTTATTAGAACATTAATAAAAAAAAAAAAAAATGAGAACAAATCTTGCACCTAACGGTGCACTGTGCTTGCATCCATATCTTTGAGGGCTAATCTACGAATATTATTACAAACACAGCTTTGAAAATAATCGTAAATGCTGCTTTGTAATCGTACAATTGAAGTTAGAAGCGTGCACATACCTTGCTATTATATATAGAACGAGCAAATACCGTTTACCAATATCTTCTACGCGTTTCAACGATATATTCCGCGCGTTTTGCTTGCGACGAAATAACGAATGCGAATGGTTTGTTGAAATAAACGAAGCCTCGTTATAACACATCGCTATCGACTGTTATCAAGGCGCCACGGTGTTCACCGGTGACCACCGATAAGGTAAACGGTCGATTGGAGAAGAATGTCATCTTACATCGTCGATTTATTATTATTTCGCCATTGTATGCTTTGAATAATAAAAATACTCGCGTGACGTCCTCAGCGAAACGCGTGATTTAACGAGTCAAAGTGTTAACGCGAAATATTTTTATGAATTATGAAGTATGCGTGCGCTGTAAATATCAGGCGAAATATAATTATTATCAGGTAATAGATCCGACGTTCGCAGCTAATCGACGTATCTTCTCAATCGATGGCTGATTACCCACACTTCAACTTTATAGCTGGTTCCGTGGTAATTGGAAAAGCGTTGTCCTGCATAATACAACACTGCAATTTTCGTCGCTGCTTCTTCGCGCCTGCTGCTCAACCTTAAACCGTAACCGCTCTCGCTTTATCCGCGGCATCCTTTTCTTCTTCCTTTCTACGCTCTTATACGCTCACGCTGTCAGCCTGTTCGTTTTTGCGAGATCGCTGCCGGGCGCAGTTCGCACGTGGTAGCGACGATCGACCGGCTATCAATTTCAATTCGGTACTCGTGCACACCGCTTTGTAATCTTTCTCTTGCCGGTGTAACCACTTCTGTCCGAGGAGGCAGCCACCTTTCCCTCCTCGGCCATTCTCTACCTCATCTACCCTCTGTTACGCTCCAATCGATCGTTCATCGATGTTGGTCGTATATTACGCGCGTGCAGCTGAAACGTGCCGATTATCTTCTTCTTTATCCTTTGCTATCTCATTCCAGATATATCAAACTAATCACAACGAGTAACTTACACTCGGCTGCATTCTCTTTCTCTTCGTCACATTCGTCCTGGAATCGTCGAGTATTCGCGCTATGTTTCTTCTTCTTTGGTCCGGCGGTTCGAAATACAAAATTAATCACCGAGCAACGTCCTTTCTCCTCTGCATTCTTCCTCTCTTCTTCTCCGTCAAACTTGTCCTTTTCTTTCTAATCCTCTGATTTTCTTGAATTTTAATTGCGAATGCGTAACGATCGCAAAAAAAATTGCTCGGTGCAATATTTGCCGAATACAACACATAATCCATTGAACGAATGAAAATAGGAATTTTTCTTTTCTTTCGTTTAGTAGCATAAAACACTTACTAAGAGAAGATATATCTAGCGAAATATGAGATAAAACGTATCTAGCGACAATACCTAAAATATATCATACACTAGATGACTGTTAATCTACGGTCCAAGCGTATCGACGTTAATGGCATTCGTCTTTCTATACGCGAACAAGTAACCTTGAACTTAAAACACATTCGAGTACAAGGCAAGACAAATTAGGGTGAACGTTCCTTTTCCCCTACGGTATTTTCAATGTGAAAAAATTCTTCGAAATCAATTTCCCTAGCAGTGAAACTTTACGACGAATGGCAGGACGAGCGAATCGATTCAATAAGAAAGAAGAAAAGAGATAGAAAAGGAGGGGGAAGATAAAAAAGGAAGGCGAAGGGGACGACAGGAAGAATCCAGAGATTTACTGGCCCAAAATGAGTCGTACATTTGCCAATGTAAATCCACAGAAGCTCCTCCGTATCTTTTTCTCTCTGGCGCTGCTGCCGCGGTTGACCCGCTGTTCTTTGCCGCAAGGTGGCCACTTTGCCAGATAAAGAAGATAAAGATAAAGAGGAAGAGCAAGGCGGGAGAGGATGAACGAGGTTGGCCGGTTAAGAGAACGTTCTTTATGAAGTAGACTTCTACGTTATTATAGTATCGGGCAACACGCACCAGGTCCTCCCTTGCTCCTGCTTTCGCTCCTACTTTTTCCTCTTTCTTCCTTCCTCTTCGGTCTTTCGAATTTAAGTGGCCGTTGTATTTTACGCGTTTGTATCGTTGCAGGCTCCTCTGCCGATTTCACCTTTGCCGTGAAAGGATATGCGATTTTATCGCCTGGCTATTTCCACCGCGTGAACTCACGCGGAAAACTCGCCTCGATCAGGTTTCGATCAGCGTGTTTCATCGAATCTACGTGTCGTTATCGTCGATACACGAACGATAGGCGAATTTAAGATTCGATTAGATCTCGTTCCAGCGACAGTTGCTCTATTTATAATTCGAAATGTAGGTTGTAATTTAAGTAAGAAATTAAGCAACGATTGAAAATCGCGGCTTATAAAGAATTTAGCGAACGTGACAGTTTTAAATTTGCGAAATTTAGTTAACTTCGATATCGGGTAACGTAACGCAGCACTATCGCTCTCTATTTTCAGTTTCTCAATCGAATTTTAATATTTAACACGCGGTCTTAAAAATACGACGCGAAACACGATACTCGATATTTATTTATCCTCGTTAAATATTTCTATAGCGAATTTCATTGGTGCATACTAATAGATATATTTTCTATCGAATTGTGAACATTGAAAAATCCGATTGTAAGATCAAACGAGGCAGAGCTTTTATCCGAATTCGATCGCTTCTTTCGGATAACTAATTTCATGGGAATAATACGGCGAAAAAAGCAGACAGAAATTAAGCAAACTTGCAATATATCGAAAGACATTTACGACAAGATTATCACGAGCTACCGCTATCAATTTTCAACGATATCGCGTTATAGCGATGAATGCAATTCAGGATAACGCGTACTGTATCGAATAATTAAATCAAGTGTATTCGCCAGATAAGACGACATACTATCAGAGTGAAGAAATGCACGTTGTAAGAAGATAAGGCTATTCTCGTGAATTTAAACCGTTATCGAGATAACGCCTCGACTTCAGGTATTGTCAACGATGTACAGAGGTGGGAATCCAGGTGAGTATCCCAAACTGGATCGCGTATAGCTTCCTCTCCAGCTTCTGCTGGCACATCAATTGCAACACACGCGATTGACGATATAAACTAACTGTTTACTTTTCTCGAAATATTCGCAAAAAATGTTCTTACACCCTTAATTATTTATAATTAAAAATATCGTACGTATGTCTATGTATGTGCACCATCGTTGATCCTCTAATTTTCTATTGCTCGTTAATTACACGTATACAGCGAATTAAACGACAGAAAAGACTACTTCGCTCTTCTTCAGATTTTTTTTTTTTTTTTTTTACGTCAATTGGGAGAATGTTCGATGAATTTTATGATCCAGTTCGCATAGTTAAAGACGTTTAAAAATACCCACGTCGATGTAGCTGAAACAATTCGTAACTCGGCACACGCAGAAGATTAACGCGGCCGGAATATACAACGAAATAAGTCGTTGGAAATTCGTAAATGAAATTTGAGAAACCACGTAGCGACAAATACGAGATCGGATTTTATTAGCGGTCGATGGTTTTCCACTTTGTCCATGCTATAACGAAATATTCGATGGAATTGTTCGACTGGGATCGATGACCGGCAAGAATTTTGTGTCTCAGGGAAGGACAAAATTCTGACCAGAAACAGGACATGTTAGCGCATCGCGAACGTAACGTAAACGTTACGAGCGGTGGCCAGTTCTTTGATATCGCTGAAGCGTGAGGACGTTACGCCAGACGGGCGGACGAATGGACGGACGGTCGGACTGACGAGGGGTCTGGTTATGATTGTGATATTACAGTTGGTACGTAGTCTCTCGGAATGTTGTCTGGCTTTCTCTCTCCCGCTCCCTATAACCCAACTCTTACCCCTACTTCTCGGCTAGATTCTCGCTCCAACTCACACTACGCAGAACCCCTGCCTCTCTCTTCAACCCCCGTCACACAGTTTCTGCCTATGTAGGTTCTACGCGAATGCATGCCTACCCATCAAGCCGCGCAACGTGGAGCTAATCAAACGGGCCAACCCACTGTGCGAATATTAATTAAACTCTCCGTTACGCCTGAATAGCGTGCACAGAGGGCAGGAGAAGAAGAAAGAGGGCAAAGGTAGGCGCGCGGACGTACCACGATATCCGTTTGTCGTGTTACGTTCCGGCACCTGCGAACATCGCACCTGTCCACAAAGCTTTCATCCCCCGAGTGTCATTCTCTTACAAGGTGTTGGAATGCCACGGCAGATTTTCATTTGTCCGCGTGTATACGCACCACTGTTTGCCCTGCAATTTTCTATCGCTCGTTAATTATCAAGTTGCCCGAAAAGTTTCTTCTTTAAAAAGTTTTATAAGACGATAATAGATGAGCGACAATTTCTGTTTTATATTGTTTTATTGAATCAGGTGTCATCCATTTCGTTATATTTCTATTATTCCTGCAGAATTCAATCAACTAATATGAAACGGAAAACATCGTGCGTCTATTATTTCCTTATAAAATGAAAGAAACTTTTCGGATGCGTACAGCGACAGAAATTACTATTTCGCTCTTATTCAGTTTTTTTTTTTTTTTTTTTTTATGTCAATTAGGAAAGTGTCCGATGGATTTTATGAACGTACGTTTCTTGCCGTTTGATGGACAATGATTTTTCATCAATTTTGTAGAAAATTTCGTTGAAAAATTAGGAACATTCTTTTATGTTGTTCTTTTTTATTGTTAATAATTTCGTTCTTTGACAATATTTAAATCGTCCTTGGTTGGTCGATGGAAACTCCGAAAGGAGAGACACAACATTTCTTTTTTTGACATTAACAGGACTAACTGTAGCGGTTATACTTGACACACTACCGTACGTTATAGCTACTAGAGCAGTCGTGATAGTCGTTCTCGTAATAACAACGACAGCGGGGGCGTGTAGTGAAGTAAACTAGCCGATAGTGTCCGGCTTTATTATTACGATTTACGAAGCAGTACGTGTTTCCACGTTACAAAGCAGATGGCGATTGAATCCAGATATCTATTTCATTATCCTTTAAATCGTATCACATCCGGACACGATGTTCTTCTTTCTATTATCAAAACCTCGACAACTTCTTCCATTTCTGCAACCAGCTAGTAACGTAGCTTTACAGATACGCTCGCTTATTGCATCTTCAATTTGATTTTCCTTTTTGATTTATTATTATTTAGTAAAATTGATTATTCTTATTAATCCGTGTATGCGTGTGTACATTCAAGTTTCTACGAACAAAGTAAAAGAAAACGTTTCTCTTTTCATACGCTAAACATTAAATAGAATTCCCAATATTTGATGTACATTTTCATATTACGTGAATTCTGTAAATCAAGTAATTTAACACCTAAACTGTCATCTATTGGGTTGGCAACTAAGTGATTGCGGATTTTGTTGATACCACCTATTGATAAACCCAGGACCTGCAACCCTAGTTGCCATATAACACAACGATATCGCTCGAGGTTTAACACTAGAATTATCGATAGTTAACAAGAAACTATTTCTACCAAAACCAGTGAAAATGACTGGTCTTTAAAAAATACGTAACAATAGAATATTTGTACATTTATTGATTTATTTTGTAGTACACATTGGTATTACCAATCAATCTGGGACTATTATCCCTAAACGAGGGTTGACAAATTTCTAAAATTGTCGAACCAGTCATTTTCACTGCTGTGGCGTTTCCAGTGTTAGCATCTAACGATCTAGATCCGCAATTTTCCTGATATCTGATATCATCGTATTAAATGATACACTGTCAAAATTTGTGGCAAGTTGTAAAAAACTGGTTAATTAGGGTCAATAGATTGCAGGATCCTTTTACACCTTGACAAGTGCCAGTCGTTTTGACTAGTATTGGTACAAGTAGCCTCGATACAAAATTATTTCCGGTTTGAATACGTAAAAAACAAAATAAAATTCATTGTAGTATTATTTTGCGGAAATTATACGTTGTACATTATACACTGCGGAAAAAATATAACACGAAGTAGGAATTTAAAAATAAAATTGTAAAACCTGTCAATTTGACTGGTGTGGTTCCAGTGTTAATTACATAATTACAACACATACATGCGTGTAACAAGTTTGTCTAACTGACTACATCGTCAGATATTAAGAAATTGTACAACTCGAAATAAGAAGAGAAGACGAAGATGGAAGCAGTGGGAGTCTGTGGGAAATATCGCAACGTCTTTGGAAGAAGAAAGGAGATCGGTGGACAACCGATAGTCAGTACTCGTGGTTATCAAGGTAGCAACGAAAGCTGTAGAACTCTTATATAGATGTCAGATTTCAGACGCTGTAAACGGTATATGGCTCGTTGTAAAGGCGGCCTCTTTGATACCATGGACCCCATAATGCGTCGATACATACGTACAGCCTCCATCGTAAATACCACGACTCTCTCTCTGTCTTCGCCACTCTGCCAACTATCTTTGCTGCCTCGTCCTTTCGCTTCTTTCCTTCCTATATAAATTAGCTTCCACCTTCTCCGTGTAAAAGTCTGTCAGCCATCCTAAATTCTATCTTCGGACCTATACGACTCGCAGTTTAATTACACCGTCATAAAACAGAAGGAAGTGGAACTTTTTGGCATATCGTTAGGTTAAGTTCATTCCATGAATCGGTTACTCTCACGAGTCACGATAGACACCATTTATCGTATAATATTTGGCACTATAGCAAATCGCGCGTTATCGTACGTTTCAAAGAAAAGCAAGGTGATAATTTTCAACTGAAGATTTTTAACTCAACAACAGCGTTAGAACGCGAGCTAGAGGAATTGCCGCTTGAAACTGGTCTCTCGAACGCTGCCTTAATTGAAATCAAATATAAATCTACGTTATGTAGGTATGTTGCGTCGTTTGGTAAAAGTAAAACGGGAGTTATAATTTGACGCACGTGTAAACGTAAAAAAAGCGGCGAACGGATTGTCGGTTATTGCACACAGGTAATAGCAAGTTTATGGTTTCTTAGATACGCTGCACACAGATCTAGTAAATGAATTATGCTGGCCATAACATTCTCAGGTTTATGCAGCGTAATTATGATTTCCGGGATCTCTCGAGTCTTTAAATGTATAATTTGGAGAAACGTTTCATTTAAGGCGCAACTCAAAGTAAACTGTATACCACCATATTGCCCATTATATAGTTAGAAACAGAGAATCGACGTACACGTAATATATAAAGTAGTTAAAAAACACCATGAAAACAACTCGAATACTTTCGCGTTCTTTTAAACAGTTCTTCGAAGCGTACAAACCAAAGACTATAATTTTTGTATATCGTAATGGATATCCGTTTACCTGCAAATCCGTCGCATAGTTTCGCATCGTCATCAGATTATCGCGCGATCGTATTACGTTGTGGTAAAAGTTTCTTTCGTTTTAGAAGAAAATAATAGACGCACGACATTTTTTGTTTCAATACGAACGAACGTGTCCTACGGCAGCTAGAAGACGATAGAGGATAAAGATCACAACATTTGACAGATCAGGTTTCATGTTTGTATCAACAGATAAAGCAGCTGCGTACAGATAGCGAAAGACTTTTTTTGGGACAACCTAATACGTATGACGACGCTTGTAAAAAGTTAAGACGACGCGTATCGTTAACGCGAAACGGCGTTTATTTACCATGTTGTTCGAAAAGTTCCTTTCGTTTCATAAGCGAAATAATAATAATAGATCTTTTATTTTATACTATTTTACGAATTTGCGTATGATCCATTTTGTATTAATAGAATAAAAATGGATCGAACTTAATTCGATAAAATAATATAAAACAAAAGATATCGTGCGTCTACCACTTGCTTATAAAACGAAAGCAACTTTTCGGACAACCTAATAGAATAGTTCGTTGCTATTCGCATAGAGGGGAGAAGGCAGGTATGCAACTTACCCGTCGCCATTCTCAGAACTACCAATTGCGTTTCGAAAAATCCCAGTAATATCCATACCAAATGCAATCTTAGTTCTTAATCGTGCGACGAAACGCAAACGTTAAATAACATCTCCGATACGAAGTTACAGATATAACCAACGAAATACATGTCCATGAATCGTGCAACGATCTGTTTCGCTTGTGTATCATGTTCTTCACTGACACGTGCACGTGCAGCGAAGAACAGCAGTAACCGAATACTCACAGTGTAGGTTCCAGAGAAAGGCCAAATTGAAATTGTGATACATCGTGAAATTTGCGCGCGTATCTCACAACCGCACGGGCCTGTGTACTCGGCTTTAAGTGACCATTCACGGACCGTTCAACGCGGAAGGGTCGAAAGCGTCGTACCGAGTAACTGACTAGCGCACCATCGAAACCGAACTAATAGTAGCCCGGTACGCTCGTCTGTCAGCCTGACTTGGTCTGGATGTTCCGAATTGGCGGGGAAAGGGAGGAGTTAAAACGTGGGGTGAAAGCTGCCTCGGCACCCCTGTTAGCGGTAGTCCCCAATCAGATTTCTAGATGGGTCCACGGATGTCACGGCCTGTCCTAACTATTATACTTTTCTTCTTTCATCCATCTTCCTGCAACTTCTCTTCCGGGTTAGTCTACGCAGCTTAAACGTTTCACGTTTCTTTTATTCGTCTCTTTTTTTTATTTATTTATTTCTTATTCTCGCATCTCCTGCTGAGTTTCCTTCATTTACTATAACTTGGAGTTCTTCGGTTATTATCTCGTTCCGTACGCTGGAAACGAGTGCACGTTTTTGATATAAACAGATTCTAGAGATTCGGCAAGTTCTGCGACAAGCTTCAACGAGACTCTTCTGTTTGTCCTGTTTGCTTCTAAGTATCAAGTACAAGGCGTGTGTCATCCAGTTCTTTCATTCACCGGATTCACTGTAGTCTGCAGGTACTTTAGTCTCATTTGTGGCAAGTTTAGGTTCGTATGGAGAAATCAAAAAGGTCAATAAGGTTTGAGTCAGCGAATATACCGTGATTTCTGGTAAATTTCTCAGTCTCTTTCCTTTAACATGATCGATAACTGATGATAATAAAGTATTCGATTGGTGATGTTTGGCTCGTATTTTTATACGAACAGTTTAACAGCTTAATCGTGTATCGTTGACGTTAAATATCGCGCATATAGCAAGCTAGGAAAAACGAGCTGCAAAATCATACGCAAAGATGTAATTACAGAAAGGCAATAACAGGAAATGAAGCTTTGTTTCAAAGGAAAATTTCCTGTCTCGTTTAGCCAATAATTTTATTCAAAATTCAGTAGCTACTTTGTCAGAGTATTTGAAATATTACAGAATTATATAGCATTTGTAATGAATACAATTTTAACGTATCAATTGTAATTCGGTCAAAGGTTTGCTGAATGGTGTTGTACGTGATGATTTCATTGCATGGAATTGAAAGCTTTTTCCTCTGTATTGGTAACCAACCCTAATGCTCATCCCATGAAGCGTCAGAACCCGGCTACAGCGCAACTCACTGACTGACTGACTCACAGACTGACTGGCTGACTCTCGTGCTAACCGGCTACACAAAAGGGAGACTGTACGCGAGCCTACAGATTAGTGGACTTATATACAAAGTCATTCATGTCGAGCAAAGAACCGAATATCCCTGGTCAAGCCTCACCCCTCTTCTTGCATCCTATCATCCTCGTTCACACCTATTGCACGCTCGAAAACCGGGTGTGCGTCACGTACCGGAACCCTCCGCCACGGAAACCAGCCGGTAATCTTGCTAATACAGATGTCAGCGGCGTATAGGTGGAAAGGAAAGGAGAATGACTCTCCCTTTGACATTTAACGCTGCTTTACCTTCATTCCCCCCCCCCCCCTTTTCTCCCTTCTGCTCTTTTCTAACCATATTACCAGCGTGCTGCGATTAACGCCAGACTGGCAAAGTTTGTGCGTTTGCGGGCAATTCGAAGGTGTCAGATCGCATCCATCGTAGGAAGATGTGTGGAGCAGGTGAGAGGGAATTTAAGAGTTGAGAGAGACGCGCAAATGTCACGTTTAAGAAGAGAAATTGTATCTTCGTATGAAATATTGCGTTGGCAACTAAGTGATCGCGGGATTTGTCATTAGGTGGCATTGACAACATCCGCAATCACTTAGTTGCCAATCCAATGTTTGCACAGGGGACGAAACATTATACATTATAAAATATATCGTATCGGAGATTAGGTGTGTTGAAAATATCTGGTACGAAAGTTAGTGCGTGTGCGTTACGCGAATAATAATTTGAGAATCTACTTTCGAAGATGCGTTTAACGAAATGGTAACTTCCAGGATCCGTGATAAAATGTTTCCGATGGTTGGGATTAAAAATTGCAGACATTGTTATAAAAAATACTGTACGTTATTTATAGATCGCAGAATAGGTGTGTTAAAAATGCCTGGTACAAAAGTTAGTGCGTGTGATAATTTGAGAATCTGTTTTCGAAAAAATCAAAGAACCGATGCGTTTGACGAAATGGTAACTTTCCAGGATCCGTGATAAAATGTTTCCGATGGTTGGGATTAAAAATCGCAGACATTGTTATAAAAAATACTGTACGTTATTTACAGATCAGATTAATTTAATTGTCATCTTGCTTCGATCGATAAAGTAAATGTTACTCTTTTTTATATTACTTTTTTTACGTAGTTTCATACGGTTTAGTTAATTTATCGTGGTTAATGACTTTTGCGTTGTACTTTCTTCTGATACACGATGAATTGAAAAAGAGATCGGACGAAATCGAATAAAAGAGGAATGTCCATTTAAGGGTACTTGGGCCTCGAACCGAGTATCGTAGCGCGTTTCATTCAAAAGGCACGTCATTCAGTGAATCCGGTCGCGAGATCTTTCCCAGTGGCATGAAAAGGTTCAAGGTAGGATTATACAGTCAAAAGTCAGAATTCGAGTTTGTCGGTCTATCGAACAGAATACAGCGGCGCGTCTAAAGGCTTCCGGTTTCCCAACACCTGCCTATTTTTCCACAGACTGAACTCTGCCAATGGCGTGGAACGTTTCTATGCTTCTTTCAAGGTAGCGAAGCTACGTAGAAAAACACAATAAATTTATTCAAAACGTATTTTCATTTTTCTCCTAACGAGATATCGCGCTAGAAATTTTATTTCATAGAAATTAACGATTTTATTCTAGAGAAATTAATCAAATTATATTTTTTAATCCACACACACACACACATACACACATTCTTCGATTCTACACCTATGCCTCAACGAATCTTAGTTTCTTTCGGCTCTCTGCATTTCTATCGCAAGCGTGAAACTCGCGTCAAATACGAGTTGCCGAATTTCTTCGAAAATTTGTTCGATTCTACTCGACGAATATCTTTCATTACGATTGTAGCACCTAATGAGTGGAATAAACGAGATAAATCGCCTTTGTAGCTACATATTCGACTATTAACAATCGTTATAATAAATTGAATATTTAAATAAAACATATTTAAAAAATTTGGCAAGTTTTACAGACTTCAAAAAATGTTCCACATACTTTTTTTTTACTCGTTTTTACTTGTCGATTTTCTTCCCTTCCGCTTGTACTTTGATTCCCTACGGTCTCTTGCTCCTTCTCGTCATCTTTGAATTATTCGTTCGTCAACGATCGAAACACACGAAGCTACACGTGGAAACATTAAAAGCGATAAATCTGCGTTCCTGCTTCTTAAATTATTCATTTTCAATTCCCTATGAAGCCTATTTAAATTCCACGTGCAAAATTGAACGAGTGTATGGGCCAATACATTAATACGAGACATTAATATGCGAAACGTCAAGTATAGCCAAAATTGCTGTCATAAATGTAAATTCGCAACAAAATAAGTTTTTAGTTTGCATTATTGTAATGTAGTATAATTGGACACATTTCAAACATAAAACGGAGAAGATGGGATATGAAATTAAAGAGGTATGCACACAATTCCGAGCAAAGTCCCCGGTATTAATTAACATACAGATTCGATTAAACGGGCAGAATATTATTCAGGATCAGCATTTGCGGTTTTATGCATACGTTTTATGGATACGAACAGCCATACCTTCGTGTCGACTAAAATCAATATTATATTTCAAATTCTGCGATCGAACTGTGTATCGCGTTTTAAAGGAACGTTCGTCCACCTCCGAACAGTCTTTGCCTCGACCCAACCATTTCCACATTTAACTGTAAATATTAGGTCGTCCGAAAACTTTCTTTCGTTTTATGAGAAAATAATGCGAGCACGACAATTTTTCGTTTTATATTATTTTATCGAATTACGTATGATCATGTTTGTTTTATCAAGATAAAAATCACAACGTTCGACAGATTAGGTTTCACGTTTGTACAAAGATGCGTCGTTGTAAAAGACGTGTCTGTAAAAGAAAGACACTTTTCGGACAACCCAATACGTACTGGCAACTAAGTGATTGCGGGTTTTGTCGTTAGACGGTAAGGACAAAAGCCGCGATCACTTAGTTGCCAGCACAATACTTGCCTCAAAGTAATCCACGCGAATTCTCGTATTTGTTGCAATTGTTTTATGGCTCACGCAAGTTTACGAGATAGATTTGCAAATTTAGGTCACTTTCGTGTGTCTGTTTATTTTTGCAATAAGTATATCGCCAGATGATAGCTCGCGAATGTAATAAATTAATATTTTTAATATTTAACGTTTTGTAGAAGACTGTTGAGTAAACGTAAAAAAAGGTCATTTTTGATATTTCACGTTGAAGATTGCGATTATTTAACATTAGAGTAGCAATAATATCGTGTACATGGAACATGGCCATTGACAGCAAACATAATTTATTTCGTCCGGATAGAAATTGAACATATTTTTGATAGAACGAGGATAAAATAGTTCGATGTAAGAGCGTGAAATTTGGAATTTCCCGATTACACGTTTTCCTTCAGTTTTTTAACGCAAACGTTTGATCGAATCTTCCAGCTGGGAAATATTCAAAAATGTACTAATTTCGTATCACGATTCGTTTTTTATTTTCATCGTGTTATTTCGCCGTGTAGAAATATTCTGAAAATGAATAAATTTTATTTTTGCACATTATAAAATTATAGCAATATCGTAGAAAAAACACACATACATGTACATAAAAAGCAATGAATTAGAAAAGAGTAGCCGATTTTCTTTAACTCGCGACTTATTGAGTTGGCAACTAAGAGATTGCGGATTTTGCCATTTGATGGTATTGACAAAATCCGCGATCACTTAGTTGCCAACCCAATAGTTCTTCGCGCACAAATACATTTCACAACGTAAATCGAAACGTTGATCGTTCGATTGTGAACGTATAAAAATGATACGAGATCGCGTTTCAAGAAAATGTGGTCGCAGTGGCTGTTTTTGGCGGGTTAGTTGACAGGAGGGGAGACGATAGTTTACTGTAAGAACACGATCTTGCGGTTTTTATTTAATCCGATCTGCTCGCTTTGAAATAACACAAAGCATAGGTAATGTGGTTTCACGAACCAATCTCTAACATTCCAAACATGGATTGCTCGTTCTCGATACGAGAAAGACAAACGTGCAAGAAAACACGCTACTCGACTTGTCCTATTCGATTACTTTAATTCTGAAAAAAAAGAAGGAACTTTAACTTCTTTCTAAAAGAAGTTAAAAAACAACTTTCTTTTTATATTTCTAGAAAAATATCGACACAATTGGAATAAAACCTTGCTGGATAAGTCGCGTTATTCCTCGAGCGAGACTCTGCGACATAAATTTATCCCAACAAGCTGTATCAATTATACCGAAAAGGAATTCATTTTTCTTTTCAATTTAAATATAAAAGATAAAAAAACATACGAAATATCGTCTCGTAGAGCTTTCTACGATAATTGCCAGGTAAATCGATTTTCTTCTACCCAGCCCCTACTTTCTTTTTTATTTACGTTCTGAAAAATTTACTATTCAAAATGAAAATAAAATGCGAGTTTCTCCAATAAAACCGAAACTTCAAATAAATCACGTTCCTAGGAAGTTTGCTCGAGCAAGAAAATAAATGACGACGAACAAACACCGTGTACGTGGATATACGTTCGCCTGAATGATTTATCGATGCGCGATCTCAGCTTGTCATCGGCGAAATTAAATTCGAAGAAGGTGCGCGCCGCGCACTGAGGTAATCGCCCGGTTTAAGGATCAGCCGGTGTTCTTGCGTAAAATTAGTCGCTAAAATTAGGGCTAAGATGCGCTTTAATATCCGTAGGCAGCCGGTTATAGGAACGAACCGTTTCTCAGCGTAGTCACGCTTAAGGCACAGTCAAGGGGTGGATAATAATAAGGATAAGACTAAAGGATATTAGTTGGTACAACCGGCTCCAAGCCAAACCCTGCTACTCTCTATCCCTTCTACAGGTTAACTAGAGTGGGTGGATTTTAGCTAATTGTTTGATATCAACGCGACGCCCTGTTGATGATCGCCCAACTACCTCTCACTGCGTCTGCTTCGTAGCCACTTCAACCAGCCTTCGACCCTCCTTTTACTTTCCGGTTATTCCTTTTCAACGAACGATCTTTCGTACTATTCGCTGTTTTATGTGTGTGAAATATTCAATGTTCAAAGTTACACATATTAAATGCGTTATGAAATTAATTTATCAATTAATTTTTTATAGAAATTAAAAATTAGTTTCGTTCCTCGAAATAATTGCATACGAAAATTGTTTTGTAAACAAACGAACGAACATAGCAGGGAAGTTTCTATTTTACATGCTATTTCACTTATTTACAAATAATTATACACAGTTTTACGGAAAATTACAGTTGCATTTATGCTTAGATAATATAAGAATAAAGATGTAAAGTTGCAAAATATCTAAATGTTCGTCAAATTTCGAAAATCTCATTTTACTGTCAAATATATTATTAATAATGCAACTATCGATAGTTAACGCGAAGCTATTTCTACCAAAACCAGTGAAAATCACTGGTCTTTAAAAAATACCTAATAATAGAACAATTATTACTTTCTTACGGAAGCAATTCCATGTTATGTAGTACGTTTTTGGTATTATCAATCCATCAAGGATCATGATCCTTGAACGAGGATTGACACATTTCTAAAATTGCAGAACCAGTCATTTTCACTGCTGTGGTGTTTCCAGCGTTAGCATCTAGCGATCTAGCGATCGATCCGCAATTTTCCTGACGACTGATATCGTCGTATCGAACGATACGCGGTAAAAATTTGGAAAACGCGTGGCAAGTTGTAGAAAACGAGGAAACTGGTTAATTGGGGTTCGATAAACAGATTGCAGGACCCTTTTACACCTTTTGGTACAAGTAGCCTCGGTGCAAAATTATTTTCAGTTTGAATACATAAAAAACAAAATAAAATTCATTGTATTATTCCTTCAGTTATCGTTGCAAAAGTCCTTACATCATTGCGGGAAAAAATATAACACGAAGTAGGAATTTGAAATTAAAATTGTAAAACCATTCGATTTAACTGGCCTGGTAGTTCTAGCGTTAATCGCGTTCACAGACAGACAGAGCGTTTCTATTTGCACTTAAATGGAATTAAAAATTGCGAAAAACATGCGAAAATACAGAAAACGTCCAAAGTATACCACTCGTCGTAATATTCAGTGACCAAAATTGACTTTCGTTCACGTCCGATCAATTTAATTAGCTTTGCAAAAATACAAATTCGCAGGAACACTCGCAGTAGAAGAAGTTCTCAAAAAAAAAAAAAAAAAGATAGAAAATTCTTCTAAACGTGCACTGACCGCTAATTCTCAACGAGGAAACATAAATCGTTGAAAAAGACGTTTCAACGTAAAGGGAAATTACGATTTCCTTCGGCCGGAGTGAAATAGTTCCGGTTCTCTACGATGTACAGTGTTGCGCCGCCCTTCGAGAGGTGGAGTTATGCAGAAACTACGGACGCACGAACGTAGCGACCGTAGAATGATCTCGTTGGTTTAGTAGCGTCGATTAGAGGGTTCTTAGAGGGTTCGAAGGGCCGATTCTGAGTGGCTACAAAGTGAAACGTTGAAAAGGACTGTGCCGGATACTTGTTCCTTTTTGCCTTGCGGATTTCATTTCGTTTTGCTTCTTCGTCCCGCTCGTTTCGATCCTTTTGAACTGACCCGCCACCGCCGTTCCACTCGAAAGAGACAGGCGATACGGCTGCTAAAGCATTAATTAATAGCAACCGCTTGCTCGAAACGGTATTATGGTACTACTATTAGGGTTATCTTCGTTTTATGGATACGAAACGTTTCAAGAACGTATCCGAGCCACCTTCCAACGGTTGTAAAACTTTTCGACGAACAAAGGTTACGGATCTCCTTCTTTTCCTGCATCTCCACGTTTTCACGTCTTTTCTCGGCCTCCTTCTTCCGCGCTATCTTCTTGCTACCCCTCTGCTATCTTTCCTTCTCATCTTAACGTTTGTCGTCCGATTAGTTGCTCGACGTAATCGCGAATCCGAGATAAAACGACAATTCGCGTTTCTTCATATTTCTTGACGTTAGAAAAATTCTATTACACCGGGAATGATCGAAAGATCGTAAAGGAGTTAAAATTTCACAGATACGTCTGAACGAACGTGGAAGAGAAACTGGCGAAGAAATTGTTGAAAATAAAATTACGGTCGCAGAACCAAACGTTCCAACGTGTCTGCGTGTCTTCTCTTTTTTAAGAGACTCTGATGTAAATATTTAATTATCGTAGGTCATGGAAGAGATATGGCGTAGATATATAGATATTATGGATCACATGTAGACAAAATAAATCTCTATGGAGGTCTTAAATGCTATAAAAAGAAAAAAGAAAAAAGAAAGAGACTAAAGGAACGTGGATGGCAACGTTCATCGCGCGTGACACACACGACGCGTCCTCTCCCTCGAAGATCGCGTCAACAAGGCCACCCAACTTTTTCTTCCCTTTCTCCGTTCCTCTCTTTCTCCTTAGACAACAGCCCTTCTCTTCCTTCCACCCTTACGATATTGAATCCCGATTTTATGATGCCCTCGCGAGAGACGACGCTCGCGGTGTAAACTTTTATTCGCGAATTTGGAAGAAATCAGAGCGAGGGGTGGAGTATCGTCGAGACGAGTGCCCGTTAGAGCAACACGAAGAACGACCGTGCCAAGTTATGCAGGTTTTTATGCGCGGATAAAAGTACGGATCGACTGCCGGTTAGTACAAATGCATACTGATGCCAAGCTCTACAGGATATTTCAAAAATCTGACCACGGTGTATCCTGACTTGAACCAACATATTTTCACGTAGATTTTGTTTATTCGGATATTTGTGGAAATACGTTTTCAATGTACCGTAGCATCTTTACTGTAATTAGTTTATTTACAATAAATGGATCGAACAGACGTTGATTAAACAGCAAAACTAATTACAAGAACGTACTATAATTAAGACAACCAGATAATTAATTTGCAACTATCGTCGCCACGATCCAACGTTTTCTCAGCAATACTAGCAACATTCTCTGACTTCTCAACTCGCAATCTCTGACTTCTCAACTAACACCGACTGTTAATTCGTTTTTTCGTCCCTCAGCAACCCCTTGCCTCTCGTCTTAGCCTCGTGTCCTTCGTCTCGTGCAATCGCTTGTTTATAATTCGCCCCACACCCCCAGGCCCCTCGTCCACGAGATGTTACAACACAATATTACGTGTAAAATTTGTTGAAATTTTAAGAGCACTGCAGCGAGACACGGCTGCCACGATTGTTTCCAACGAGCCACTGTACGTATACAGGGTGGTTGGTAACTGGTGGTACAAGCGGAAAGGGGGTGATTCTAGGTGAAAAGGAAGTCGAAAATATAGAATAAAAATTTTTTTTTCATTTTTCCATCGAGACAACGATCTACAGTGATCAACGATCCGAACGAAAAATTTTTATTCTATATTTTCGACTTCTTTTTTCGCCTAGAATCACCCCGTTTCCGCTTGTACCACCAGCTACCAACCACCCTGTATAAACAACGGCTTTTACAATTTTGATAGTCGACTTTTAGAAACATCATACTCTTTCGTAGGACGTTTAACATCTTCTGTTTGCATACAAATCTTCGAAGTACGTGATCGCAACGTGCGAAAACAACAGGATAATGTAATAAATAGTTGGTTGATAAATTCAGAAAAATTCGTAAAATACCAGGGATATTTCAATTTGACATAGTTTCGTCCCGATGGTATTTGACGATAGCCGATACCTTTGGAAGAACGAGAAAGGTACTTTTCGTGGTTTCTAGTGGGAAAATTCGAAAGGGCGGAAAACATACGTCTGTACATGCAGAAACGTGTAGAAAAAAATAAAAGATGGTTGCTTGCGTGTTTCTCGATGCATGTTGCACCTCTCGTCCCCCTTCCCCCCCCCCTTTTCAGCCCTCTCGTTTTGCGACTCTCTTTGCCTGACTCTCGAGAATGCTCGTGTAGGTAGTTTGACACGGTCGTAAAAGACGGGCGTTTTAATACAATTTACAAGAAAGTATCAAGCTGGCGCGCCCCAAGCCACTCTACTGGGTGTGCCAAGTGAAATCGACCGGTAACCGATCCCACCGATTTTCTTTTCCTTTCCTTCTCGTCTTTTAATCCAAACTACCTCGTCCAATAGCTTTTACGATATTTCTTATAGCTCTTGTATCATATTGTAGAAAAATTGTCCGACAATTGTACGATACGTCTGTAAATAATTTTCGTATCGTTCAGAGCAAAAATTAATAATCGCGACCAGTTTCAATAAACGAGGACTATCCAACTGAAATAAACATCGCTATGGTTCGATCTATATAAACGTAGTTTCACTTTTATTCTTACGACAATTCTTCGATTGGAGTGTGCAATATGCCAATGTATTCTGTACGTCGCTGTCTTTCTTTATAGTTCGGATAGTACAAGTCACATCGTCGCTATTTCCCGCTATTTTACCTGACATTCTAACGACGTATCCGAAACCTAACACACCTGATCTCACATTGATTGCGCTTTGAACGTTGGCTTGGCAACCAAGTGATCGCTTCAACGAATGTTGCACTCGGAGAAAAAGAAAGACCAAAAAAAAAAAAAAAAAAAAACAAAATAAAACAGAAAATAACTAAAAGTATATATAGAACGTTCGTCTTATTCGAAATCCGTCTACGTTTTCCATCTCTCATTTCTTCCATTTATATTGGCCGCAATGAATAAAATGTGCCTGTTGATGCACTTAGTCGAAAGGTGTGGAAAATCAATCGAATAAAAGCAGCAGATCGCAAGAATAAAGCTACGCTCTTAAATCGTTCGATCGACGTAGTAAAATGATCGCTCGATAGCATATTCAATTTTAAGATAGCTAAAAAACGAAACATGGGAAATATTCGCTTGGCAACTAAGTGATTGCGGATTGTTTTATTACGTGGTATCGACAAAATCCGCGATCACTTAGTTGCCAAGCCAATGTTACAAATGCTTCTTTGCTAACTAAACTAACAATTCCGATCGATCGATTAATCAATTAATTAATTCTTTCTTAATCTTTCTTATCTTCTTAAAATAGCGTATCTATGACTATCAGACGTTCAATTCGCATACTCGTACATCCAGAACTCGAAGAATATCAGAGTATCGGACCGATGGAAATTTTTGTACCACAGTGCTCGATACACTTTTTTTAAACCACTCTATATGCAATAATTTTCTGGTTAATCGTAGAGAAGCAAAGAAATCGAAGGACCAAAAGAAGCAAAAATATCGACGGAGAAACAATCTGTACGACGTAGAAACGAAGACTGTTCGATAAGTATTTGTAAGATAATTATTTTGCGGGATGATCGTTCCGATGAAATTGCAAATGTCGGCGTTCTTTGGCTGCAAGTCGAAGTAATACTATCGCGGGACTTAATTATCCGTGTAGCGATGCGTCACCGCTTTGATCGGATAGAATTGAAACGCAGCTGCATTGATGGCTAATCACCTTCTCTGCTGACTGTGGCGAGAAGGTAGTAAGGTTAAGGAATCGTAGTCTGACGTCAAATGTAATATTTTACAGGGTTTACGAGGCAGTCGTCTCGATCCTTGGAAACGTATACCTGGCGACATCGGTTTCAGCGAGGTCCAACGAGTAAAATTTCTCGAGGAAGGAAGGAAGGAAGGAAGGAAGGAAGGAAGGAAGGAAGGAAGGAGTGGTTCGCCGCCTCCTTCGACGCTCTTCCATCGCTAATTGTCGCTTATTAAAAACGTTCGTTCTTGTTACAATGCCGAGAGCACGATGACAACGAATTCCCTTGATCCTTTTCAAGGATCTGCCAGCAGGAACGTCCTGTTTTAAGTGATTCTCGTTCAAGAATCTTCGAGGAAAATGTTTCGCGTGCTTTCCGCGTGTAACTGTCTTTTCTTCGATGCTCCGCAGACCTCCTTCTTTTTAATAAACGGTCCTTCCTGCTTCTAAGTATTTATTTATTCCTTCCACTGGTTATTAGCTTCTAACGTTGGATATACTTCGCGCAAGTATTTATTTAGCGCAGACATACACCGAGAAAATTTGGGGAAATATTTCGAAATTTCATTGACGCTGCAACCTATGAGATACGAGTGTAGTCGTTTGGCTGGTAAAATTTGGAAACAATTTATTGTAGAAATACACGTAAGAGTTACGAGATGCGTATTCTTCGTAAAAGTCACCGGGATATTTAAACAAATTCAAATCGATTCCAAATTGTACCAATATATTAGTTTCTTTCGTTTCATAAGGCGATTTCTGTTTTATATTATTTTATCGAATTAGGAATAATCCATTTCGTTATGATTCTATTATCACGTTCGTACATAATTCAATAAACCAAATAAATAAAACAAAATACATTGTGCGTCTATTATTTCCTTATCAAGCGAAAGAAACATTTCGGACAACCTGATAGATTGGATCCAAATTTTACCAGCGGAATGACTACGCTGGAAATGAAATTTCAAAATATCTTCCCAAACTTTCTCTGTATATGTCTGCGCTAAATAAACGCTTGCACGCAGGCAAGTAAATAATCGCGCATTTTGTCAATACCATCTAATGACAAAATCCGCAATCGCTTAGTTTCCAAGGCAATATTGACGAAAATGTGCTGCCGCAAGTGCTCGACTATTTTCACGAGCCACTGTACAATTTCCTGACCTAAATGCTATGATAAAAAGACGCTTCTCGGGAGCGAAGAGGAGTAAAATATTCTTGCCTTCGTCATCCATTTGATTAATTACTGGCAGGTATACCACTCGAAGCAAGTAAAACGATTATTCAGCCGTGAAATCAGAAATCCAATTACAGAGTCTGGGCGTTCAAAGAGACGCAGTAATTGGTCGTATAGAAGGTAACCCGGTGACACGGTAATCGTAAAAGGTTTGGCGAAAGAGTGACGATTGGATAAGAACTGCTTTGAGAAACGATCTCGCGTGTCTGACTTGTTGGCGAGGAAAAACTGCAGCCAGAAGCAATGGAATTCGTCTCGCGCCGGACAAATTGGCGAGCAGAAAGCGAATTATTAATTGTCCCAGACAATTCTTCTTTTTTGTCTGCCGGCGAAAGTCGCGTTCCCTCGTTCGAGATTATCGGATTTCTCGCTCGTTGACAAGTCGCCACGAAATCTTCCGTCGATTTATTTATTAGCCGGTTGCCCCTGGCGTGCCGATCCTCAGCCGCGAATTCCATCCCCATCCACCGTCTATGAAACTCAATCACTCGCCACTTCGCGGTCTTGTTGTCCAACGTTCACCGATTTTTCTCTATACGCAGTCTGTTATGGCAGTTTACCTTTTCAATATAAATTATAAAATATCACGGTGAAAATGTTAGCTCTGTGAATTCTCTTCGGTCACAGATTATCACGTTTCGTGCCATTTTCAATCGATAAAGATAAATCACAGAGTGTTTCTTTTGTTTTTTTTTTTTGGCGATTTTAATAATAGTAATAGAACAATTAATTAATTAGAATAGTATTAGATAAATCAAAATGTTCGTCCCTCGTTATATATTAAAAGGTCTTTTGCGCTAATAATCGACACAGTCGAGATTCTGGACGGATAGTAAGGAAGAGAGGAGAAGAGAGTGGAAATGAAAATACGAGAAGGAAAGAGGAAATCGCGTAAGAGGGGAATACGTGAGTGCACATTGACACATCGCTACAAAATTAACACATTCTTCTCACTCCACCGGTAGCCTGGCGACAATCACGAAATAATGCGACCCGCGCGACCAACCGAACGCTCGAAATGTGTGGCTACCGTTGTGGTCTGTTATAACCCCTTCTACCACCATACGTATCCCATACAAAGTGCCACTGCTACGACATCGGAGTCACGCTCTTTTACTTCCCGCCAATTTTAGCAGATTCGCACGTGCGACAAATCTTTCATTCTCTTGCGCTCGCAAGCGGCTTCTCGTTTCTGTAACGTGTTATTTTATTTCCCTTTTTTTTTTCTTTTTTACGAGGAAGTAGTAGGCGCACGATATCTCTTGTTTTATATTATTTTATCGAATTACGTTCGATCCAATACATAAATCCATAAAATAATATAAAATAAAAAATCTATTTATTTCGCTTATGAAGCGAAAGGATTTTTTCGGACAACCCGATAAATAAACTCCGTTTTGCGTTAACTTTTTACAAGCGTCGTCGTACGTATCAGGTTGTCCCAAAAATGACTTTCGCTATTTGTACGCAGTTGCTTTATCTGTTGACACAAACACGAAGCCTAATCTGTCAAATGTGATTTTTATTTTCTATCGTCTTCCAGCTGTCGAAACACGTTTCGTTTGCATTAAAACAACAAATGTTCTGCGTCTATTATTTTCTTCTAAAAGGAAAGAAACTTTTAGAAAAAAACTTTTTTTTTTTAACAAAATGTTTACAACGCGTCAGTGAAATACTGGCGAGCAACAACGTGTAGAAAAATTTCCCTACTTTTTTT
This sequence comes from Bombus huntii, assembly GCF_024542735.1. Taxonomy (NCBI): domain Eukaryota; kingdom Metazoa; phylum Arthropoda; class Insecta; order Hymenoptera; family Apidae; genus Bombus; species Bombus huntii. The sequence goes on along the minus strand of NC_066251.1, from coordinate 2,050,437 downwards.
TTCACCGCGATACGGATAATTCATCCACAGACGAATTTACCAAAGCTTCTAACAAAAATGACAAGCAAAGAAATAATATGACCAGCGAATATGAAATATTAATGATATACGTCAACGAAAGTATAATATATTATTTGTTTGCTTAGTAAATTTCTATACTGTCGTGCCACTTGGCTATGATTAATCGTTTGTCAATTTTTAGTTGCACAATTATTTCAGTATTCCTGCAACGGTTATCCAACAAGTGTTATTAGACCGTACGAATTGTATCACCGCCAGCTATAAATTGCTTTTCCAAACTTTAGTGCCTATAAATTATCTTTCAGCAGGGTGCCTGCATTTTTTTTTTCAATATTTATTTGCAAGGAAAAAACGATGATCAATTTTGATACTAACAGTTCTCTCGTCCACTGATCCGGAAAGTGACGATACGAGCTGCCAGACGCGGAAACAGATCGTATCGCGCGTAAAAATTGCTCTTTCTATACCGACACACTGCGCGTCAACATTATCTTTCACGCGTTTCAATTGCTTTCGATCACTTGATGTTATTAATGAATTACTAACTGACCGAAACGATTCATCCAACTTTTGCTCCACCGATATACGTTCGTTTCTAAATGCGTTGATGTTCCATCAGCGATGATGGAAACGGCATTAGATACGAGTTTGCTCCAACAGTGGTGAGCTATTTGTGATAAACAGTGCGTATATTTAGGCAAATTCGTATGCTCGTGTAAATAACTTAAAAACGCAACATGAGTATGAAATTGTGTTGCTTGGATTAGATATTGAGTACTATGAAATTTCGATATTTTGTTTGATATTTTCACACTGTGATACGAGTTTACTCCAACAGTGACGAACTATTTGTGATAAATTAGGAAAATTTATATGTTCGTGTAAATAACTTAAAAACGCAACATGGGTATGAAATTGTGTTGCTTGGATTAGATATTGAGTACTATGAAATTTCGATATTTTGTTTGATATTTTCACACTGTGATACGAGTTTACTCCAACAGTGGTGAACTATTTGTGATAAACAGTGCATATATTTAGGAAAATTTATATGTTCGTGCAAAAATGCAACATTTGTATGAAATTGTTTTACTTGAATTAGATATTGAGTACTATGAAATTTCGACATTTTAGTTGCTACTTTCACACTGTGATACGAGTTTACTCCAACAGTGACGAACTATTTGTGACAAATTAGGAAAATGTATATGTTCGTGTAAAAATGCAACATGCGTATGAAATTGTTTTACTTAGATTAGATATTCTAACGAATACCATGAAATTTCGATATTTCATTTGCTATTTTCACACTGTGCTGTTGTGCACATTTTTCTGTCCATTTTTCAAATTTCACAAGTAAATTCGCAAAAGCGCGTATGTAATAGCCAAGTGTAGAATGTAATGATAATAAAATAGCAATTATGTAGCAGTAGAAATGTCTTCTTCTGTACGTCTGATCGTTGAGGGTACGTTCTACTGCAGAAGGTTTCTCTTTACGCCTCTTATGACAATTTTTGTATACTGTGAACATTTTTTCCTCGTCATGTTTCAATAATATCAACAGATCTTTGGCAGGATAATATAAAGTCTGGAATAATTTCGTTTAAAAAAATGTCTCGTCGTGATATTCGCGATTCTACTCACTCCGATCGATTGAAATTTCAAAAAGATTTCTGACTAGAACGAATGGGATCGTAACTGATACTAAAACGAAAGAAAATAGTCGGTATGTAATTAAGGTCGTAATTAAAGACTTTACAGATTAAAAAAAATGGGGGAAGATTAATGATTTTGGTGTAATCGCAGTATGGCGTACAAAAAATGTTCGTACTTATTTTAAAATTCTGAGGATATACTTCTAAAGGTCTACTCTTTCAGAAAACTAAAAAAGAAAATAATTTTGTAGAGTTGACAAGGGGAATGGAATATTTGTTTAACAAGAATCGTTGATATCGACCCACATGCAAATTAGTTCACTTGAAACGTTGTATCTTCATTGTAAATATATTACCCGTGCTATCATACGAGCTTGATGGATACTAATTGTTAATAATATCATGAAGCATATTAAATATAATAGGTTTATGTCGGAAATGATCTCTATATTTTGCCACCAAGTTACTTGTATTTTACTATTTTAACAACGTAATATTTACTTCGATCGATTGCTCGAATAATATTTCGAATCGCAAGAATAAAATAAAAACAACAGTCGAAATCGCGTACCAACGACGAACGTAATCTAAAAAATAAAGTAAAAGAACCTAAAAATGAAATTTACATAGCCAGAAATTCTATCGAAGATTAATACACCGAAAGTATAATAAATAAAATACGTTTATCGATCGATACACACGCGGACTCTGACACATTTTAAAACAACGACAAAGATGAAATCGAGCCGAGACCTCGAGCCACGTGTATCCCATACGAATAAACATACAAAATCGAAGATGGTCGATCTAACAATTCGAAACGATAAGAATTCGAAGAATCGATCGAAGGCTGTGCGATCGAACCGTATCGGTTGATGGAGTAAAAAAGGAAAAGGAAGGAAAAGCACGGTCGGTTGGAAAATAAAGATTTTACGAGGGCAGGCAAAGTTCGCGAGGATGATGATCGTTAATGGCTGAACCGGCAGCTGGCAGCGGTTCGCGATTCCAGCTCTCGTGAAATCTCCGTTACTCGTCCACCCATTATCCATTTACGGGCGTGTTTTATCGATCGATTCTGGACTCGAGGGAGTCGCGCGTATGTCGCCTACGTACGACACGACCGCTTCGTCGACAGACGTCCCAACATTCCTACGTCGTTATTCTCACTGTGCAGCCTGATTTCTCCTCGTACGAATTTACAGCCGTTGCCACCTCGTGTCGGAAGAGAAAAGAAGCAAAGATAAAGCTTTATAACGATACCTAGGATAGAACGATAGCTACGATTCGAAAAACCCTATCGATCAGCTGTATCGGCCCCTGAATTATTAATATATCTCACTCGTCTCTCGATGTATCTTCAATCTCCATTGATACGTGGCTTGGCTAACGTTATTTCGATCTACTCGTGGCTATTTTCATCGGATTTTTGGAAATATCTTTCCTCGACGCTTTGCCTGCCACACAGAAATCACGTGTTTCGCCGAGGACAAAAGATTTGGAAATTTCATTGCCATCGTAACGAGACACTACTATCGTCATTGTACACGTTGGTGAAACTTGAAACAGATCTGGAAATTGAGGATGGTATACAGGAATTATACTTATGGCACGCATATATTTCGTCAAGTATTTGAACACTAAATTATATTAATAAGCTACGATATGCAGCGAGGTTGTCTTTAGCGATAATTGTACGTTTGAGACTACTGCTCGTAGCATATATGCTAATTTTTCACCGAGTATATGTTCGCAACGAATGTCTGCTTTTATGTATATCGGATTAATTTGAAATCGTACAAATACAATCGACCAACCAAGATAGTCGTGTCTCATTACGATGCTAATGTAATGCGAGAAAGTTTCGTATCACGCACATATTGTAATTCATAAAAATATTCCGCGTTAACACTTTGACTGCCACGCTGAAATCACGCGTTCCGCTGAACACGCCACGAGAGTATTTTTATTATTCGAAGCATACAATGGCAAAATAATAATAAATCGGCGATGTAAGACAACATTCTTCCCCGATCGACCGTTTATCTTATCGGTGGTCACCGGTGACCACCGTGGCGCCTTGGTAACAGTCGATAACGACGTATTATAACGAGGCTTCGTTTATTTCAACAAACCATTCGCATTTGTTATTTCGTCGTATGCAAAACGCGCGGAATATATCGTTGAAATGTGAAGAAGATATTGGTAAACGGTATTTGCTCGTTCTATATATAATAGCAAGGTATGTGCATGCTTCTAACTTCAATTATACGATTACAAAGCAGCATTTACGATTATTTTCTAAGCCGTGTTTGTAATAATATTCGTAGATTAGCCCTCAAAGATACGGATGCAAACACAGTGCACCGTTAATTGCAAGATTTGTTCTCATTTTTTTTTATCGACGTTCTAATAAAAATGTTTAATCGCACAATGGACCACTTTTTATTTCAAAGTATCTTCTATTTATCGGTTGTATTCAAAATGCCGTAACATTCAATTTTCATTCAATTTTTACAATTGTAAGAAGTTCAAGCGCTCCGGTCACCAATGGCAACCGTGGCGTCACAGGAGAAACGCAGGAGAAACGAATTTCTTTCTTCTTTTATTTATTTAAGTTGTCTTATTTTTTAATTAAAGTAAATTTCAGATAAAATAACTAGTAATGACATTGAAATAAAATTCCGAGTGCAAAGAGTTAAAATAGCAGATACTCGACAGAAGCAAAGAATTCTCGATATTCCAATTTCACCAAACTTTCTACAATTTCTAATACACACGCGTAATAACAATACCAAGTTTTTCTTCACGTCCGATCGTTAAACACACGTTCTGCCGTAGAACGTATTTCTTCTAGATTTTCCCTGGCAACTTAAAATTGTAGAATCTACGTGGAAGGAGAAATAAGAGAATAAGGAGATTCTAAATGAACTTACTATACAAAAAATCGAATTTCATTTATTTCATTCATAGATTACGTTTGTTTAAAAAAATTGTACGCCAAAGTGAGCGTGAAAGAATCGCGAATGTTATCTAAACGTTGGCTCTTAAACGAGCTAACGAGGTAGCAAGCGGCAGAATTCTTACGATAACGTCGATCCTTATCGAAGAAGTTTTTCCCCCAGTTGCTGGCAAACATCGTATCGTCGCCGTTGTCCAAGAGATTGCGTTCGCTTCAGCTACGTTACGTTAAAACAAAATTCAACGACTACTCCTGGCAACGAAGTAATTCGAGGCAGTCCCTACCGAGTTCTGTCTGACCCCGAACGACTCTCTTCCCTTCGCGTTGCTTCTCTCTTTCACGCTGGCTATCTACAAGCTCGCTTCTGGCTGCTCCGTCGTGGCAGTATATCAACAATGATAGTTATACACGTACGTTATAATCGTAAATTAGCCGCGGCAACATAATATATTCGTGGGCTGGTTGGTTCGCGCGTATCTGTTTTATGCGGTTATTATATATGACAGCAGCAGTCATACCTGGCCCATCTCCCTTTTACCTCGCATCCTCCGGCTTCTCATTCTTAGTCCTCTTCCATCTTCCTTTTTTAATCCTATACCTCGATCCAAATAATATAGAACACCCTATATATCGTGGCTTTGATCTAACCTCAGTTCGAAATGTTCATAGTTTCGCAAGTTTGAAATATTTTCTCAAATTATGACCGAATAATTCATATTTTTATATTCATTTTCCTATGCTCGTCAAGTACTTTGCTAAATGTTAATATTATCGACGTTGGGTAGTAAAACATAGAAAAGTGTACAGAACGTTGAATGTTAGAAAAAAATGTTATATCTACCATGATATTATGTTTATTTTATTCAAAGAGGCGAAGCTACAAGTAAAGTAGCTACAGATTCCTTGAACGTCAGTTCAACTGAAAGTCAGTTTTCGTCCTCCTTTCTACCAGATTTATCACTAGTTTCTACTAAATATTATACTTATCTATCATCGTAACATTCCTCAATATCGTACACCGTATAACAGACGGAAGATCGAGAAACAACTGACAAATCACTATGCCTACAAAATTATAGAACGACGACCAGATTTCGTACAAATAAACGTAACGCAAATTGAAAAATTCAATCGCCCCATTGTAGCAAGGAAAACTTGGTCAAAACAGTATGAGACGCCAAACTATCAGCGCAGGACTAGCCGATCCCCAGGAATTTCAAAGACGTCCGACTAATCTGATAGCCGTACGCGACTGACATCGTCAATTGCGTATCCGTTTCGTGGAAATGTTGGAAGGGAAAGACGATCGCGGCGCCTACTCGATCGTGTTGATGATCGTGTTGTTCCTGGCCAACTTCTTAATCCCCGAGTTCCCGCCGGTGAGAAATAATTTGCTCGAGAAAAAGAGGCTGAGGCACGTTTGCATGTACACCGCGAGGAGGTTTACAACCGTAGCTCGGATCGTACGTAGATTCCCGAAGGGGCTTCCTCGCGGTTGGCAATATTTTAATGGTCACGTGGACTGCACACGGCAAGATTGCCGCACGACCGTTAAATCATACGAGTCTCTTTCTTGCCAACTGTTTTCCTCCGCAACACCCTAAACCGTCCGCTTCTCTTTTCTCTCTCGCGCTCGGCCGTGTCACGGATCGCAACGTGTAGGCACGAGTCGCGGCCATCACATCCTCATTACGGATTATTCATTAATCGGGTAGCCCAAGTACCTCGTACGTACCTGAGTTATACACGAGCGATCTGGCACCTCTGCTCCAAGAGGCCATCTTCCTGCTCGCCTTGCCCTTTCGGACCTCCTTTGCATCCTCTGCTCGGTACCACTCGCTATTTATGCGACTTTTCGCTCGCTACACCGTGTAATACATTAACAAGCATAAAGATACGTTTTCGTGAGCTATGGCACAAACACGCAACAGATAAAAACTGCACCGAACCGTGTACTCTTGCCGGACCGTGTCGATGATTAACCGTTCTTTAGCGTTTTATCGGACGCTGTGTTTGCTTTTTGGCTAACAAGCTATCGATTATTATCGGTGGAAGATCGTGTGCCAGTTATTTCAAACGAACGACATCTCATTAAGTCCGACCAACTCCGAGTACATTGTCGCGATTTCTGTGTCGAATAATTTTGTTCTCTTGCGTGTAACCGCAGTCGGGTCTTAGTGGTTCTTAGTTATACGCGAAACTGTGCGTTCTGTTTCTGACGAACTGATGCCGGATTAGATTAGGTGCAGTTGATAAGAAGGAAAAAGCGGATGGGCACTTTGCCACCTGTACGACTCGTAAGCAATTAAGCGAATTTGCACTCGATTTGAGGTAGTTCGTGTTAGGGTTTGCGGTATTTCTATTAATCGGGTCAAACAGTCTGTTTCGAAACGTAGATCAATCAAACGTTGTTCGCGATTGAATTTGCCGAATTACAAGGCAAATCTTGCTCAAATGCACCTCTGCCTCGCCCAACCCTACCTTACCCGATATCGCTACCGGTACCGATATTATTCTATCGCATTTAGTGCGCTTTTATCGCTATGAAATTCGATTATTCGCGATTGCGATAAAGTTCACTCTTACGGCGTGACGGACGTAATAGAATTAAAAATGATGACTTAATCGAGGTCGCATTGTACCAGCGGTTTATAGTTAGCTAGCTGCAAGAAGACGCGGGTCAAGAGAATGCCGTGTAGCCCGAAGACGGAAGAGGCGAAGAAGAAAGCGGGTTAGCCGAAATGGAAGAGAATGTAAAAAAAAGGAAGAAGGAGGGCAAGGCTCGCAGGAGGACGAGCGGACAGGTTGGGAAGAAGATGGAATGCAGACGCGTGTAAGCACGGAAACTGCAGTTATCGAATCGTCGAGCAGAAAATTGTGGCGAGTGGCGCGGTCCAAAGGGTCGCCGCACACCTTTTTTGCCGCAATGATTGCAATTGGAAGCGGCCGTGAGTCGATTTGATACTCGGCCCCTTCGGTGTGTTCTGCCGATCGCCACGGAAACCGGTTGTCATTGAGCACAAGAAACATCTTTCGCTACTGCAGCCGGACAGCTGTAAGCCCTATCGATGACAGTTACATGTCAATACAGAATTGAAAACTGGCTCTCTCTACCTGCCTGCCTTCCTCGTCGATATCGCGCATTCTTCCTCGGCTCGTACGAAAAAACATTCCGCCCAACGATGCGTGCACCATTGACTTTTTATCCGTCCAAGCGACTCTTAACGTTGCGTATTGATTATTTTGCCAAGCCGAAATTTTCTCAAGCGGCGAATGAAAATCGTTTCTTCCGTTCGTAGAACTATCAATTTCACGTTAGAGAAAAAGACGTAACGTTCGCGGTAATCCGATGTGCATTTTAATTTATAGTTTCCGAGCTGATACGCGAGTTACATCTGTACGAGCATTACCGAAGCAATAGGTTTGGGGCCAGTTACAGGATGAATTTTCTTTCTGCCGATCGTATCGATCTTTTGACTTTTAAAGCTTAACGTTTTACAGGAAAAAAGTTGTCACGATGGCAGACAGACGCGCGGCGATCGCGTAAATTTTCTGTGAAATATGGCGCAGCTAAATAGCGTTGCCTTATTGAGAAGCAGCTGCGATAAAAGATCGGATAGCAAACACGGACATGTTGGACGTATAGTTGTAAAGTTTCTTTCCCCGGAAGCGAAATTCACGTTATCCGGCCGTCAACAGGAATCGACGGCCTGGCAGGTTCTTCCTGTTTCGAGGGGCAACTAGTTTCATAAACTTTTCTCCTTTTCCATCGCCTCCTACCTCCATTTCCAATAATATTTTCACACGTGGTGTAACTACTTACCGCGTCACGGCGAATAACGCTGAGAAAACATCGCGTTGAAAACACACGCTATTTAATTATTCTCCCATGTACTCAGTAGTCGTGTATCGTTGTCACTACGACAAACAACTAAACGACGTATAAATACGAAAAAATACGGTGGTCGTGGAGGAAGAATCGGAGCAAGATGAGCTGAACAACTAGAAAATCGGAAAGCAAGAAAGGAAGAAGAGCGTTGCCAGTTGCCACTTAGTAGACAAACACGGTGGTAGTGTGTCGTTATTCCGAGAGAATTTTTCCAAGGGTTTCCGGTTTTTTATCCATTCGGTGACGGCTGACGGTTGACGAGTACAAGGTGTTGGTTACAGCGGCGAACAGAGGGGACACGACAGGTCCGACTGTCGGCTAAGTGGAGTAGCAGAAGCGAGCCTCGGAACAACAGAGCAGTCGAAGGGAGTGACGTGAGTGACACATGGCAGAGTTGACAGCTCCTAGTCCTCCTCCCACCGCTCCTCACCTTCCGTGGCCATGGCACGACGACTCGGCTAGTCCGAATGTCATTAGCCTGGGACAATCCATCTACGATATCCCCTGCTTGAATCGCTCTTCTCGAATTTCCTTGTCACGTGAAATCGTCTTTGCAACTCGCATAAAGATTACACGGACCGAGGAAAATTGGACGAGACACGGAGTAACGCGTTAGCACGCGACTTCTTCAACGGGATTTAATCTACGCACGAGAGATTGCCACGTTTTTACGTTGCAATTTTCTCATTTTTGCTGTTTCTTTAAGTGGTAGTGCACCGAACACGCCTACGTCAATTCGTATTTTAACGCTGATCGCTGTACGTAAGCGCTTTTAACTTGAACGCGTGCAATCATCGATATTTAGCGAATCGATATACGAATATTCTGACAGCAGTTACGATGCCTGTCCATTCGACTATTTAACGAATTATTATGTGCAACAATAATAATTAACTACAAGTAGATTATTAGTAATTACGATAATAATTATCAATGGCGGTAATAACCAACTACGCGATGATTATTATCTCAAATTTCACGTACTTTCCAACGTATCGCTTATGGCAATTCCGATAAATATTGCGAATCGATCGGTGCAGAATTTTTATATCACGTTGCTACGAGCCAGCGTATTCGTTCGTCCGTTTCGTGTCGCATTAATACGAATACTTCCACTAGGAGAAACTTTCTCCTTGCAAGATTACGTCACCATCGACCACGGACTGTAATTTCGATTTTAAGGAAAATTCGTTATTCCACGATCGAACGAGTAAATTAAAAAGAAGGGAGCCGCGTGTAAAGACAAGACAGGCAACCTACGCTCTTCGCCGCAAGAGTAACGCGAGAGGGCGAGAAGAAAAGTTCCGCGTCTCTGCAAAACGAGCAATTTATTCTGTTAAGAGCGCCGTCTGAGACGCGCAATCATGGGCTTGGTGGAAGTTTGCCCGCGTAAATGGCCGTGGTTCCGATCTGGGGTGGCTAATCTTCCAGCGAATGAGCACCGACACAAGTTGGAGGGCTCTCCAGCCAAGAGAAACAAAGACAGCTCGCAAGGACGATTTCAAAGAACCGTAAAGGATAGCGGATCCACGCTGCGAACACAAGAACACCGACTTCCGTATTGCGTACCTTAATTGCAGATCGCGGAATATCGTCTCGAACGAATCATTTATACAATATCAGTCAGATCCAGGAATTCGCGAGCTGGAAAATTTCACGCGCTTTGCGAATATTTCAAATCGACGAACTTAGTCGAGAAGGTTTCTTCTAATTTAGATTTTTGTACGGTGACTGTTTGTTTACCACCTGAGATGCAAATTGGATGTTACGTCGTCTTCGCGTAATATCGGGTTGGCAACTAAGTGATTGCGGATTTTGTCAATGCAATCTAGTGACAAAATCCGCAATCACCTAGTTGCCAACCCATTTTCACGAGCTTTGCGAATATTTCAAATCGACGAACTTAGTCGAGAAGGTTTCTTCCAATTTAGATTTTTGTACGGTGACTGTTTGCTAACCACCTGAGATGCAAATTGGATGTTACGTCGTCTTCGCGTAATATGGGGTTGGCAACTAAGTGATTGCGGATTTTGTCAGTACCACCTAACGACAAAATCCGCAATCACCTAGTTGCCAATAGAAGATAGCGCGACAACGTGGTACACGTGGCTCATTCGATAGAAAATGTACAAACTAATATTTTTATACGCTTTTGCGATAACTTAGTCACTGCGAAGCAAATATAAAAGCATTTTTAAAAAGCTCACCGGCGAGTTTCAGCACGCAATTGCCCAAAAGCAATTGTGCATATCGATTAAACGAAATTAACTCGAATACTATCCGAGCAAATGTTTAAATTTCCATGGTGAAATATGAGTAAAAGACGCGAATAGCGTGTAGAGGATAAAAAGGCCAGCGAATAATTCTGCCGTAAAATACAGAATATTTCTGTAGAGGATACGAAGAACGGATTAAAACGCAACGTTGTCTATAAATATGTAATTAACATACGTTTCATTGGCATTTTGTATATACTAAAGACGGATATAATTTCCAGGATTAAAGCTGGGTCGCCGACGGGTTAATAAATACGTCGCACGGAAGTTAGATCGATACAGTTACACTGGTTTTCGGTTTGAATGCAGGATGCAGCTAGAGCGGAGGGAAAGAAGAAAGGAAGGATCGGTTGGTGGGGACAGGGCGCGAAGAGAGGCTGTAGGCTATTAAGACGTTCGCGCCGAGATAAAAGAAAGCTGTTGAACCAGGAGAAACAAGAAGAACAGGACGAGGAAGACGGCTACGACCCGAAGAATCAGAAGAGGGAAGAAGAAGAAGAGAAGAAGAAGAGAAAACCACGAATAGAAACAAGACGAAGAAGAAGAAGAAGAAGAAAGGATAAGAGAAGAAACTCGAGACAGTCGGTAGGATGAGAATGAGAATGAGAATGAGACTGTGGATAAAAGCGGTATAGAAAGATGTCTGTGTGGACGAGGAGGAATAGAGAAGAAGAGAAAGGATCGGACCAGAGGGAGAAGAGTGAGAAATATTCGAGAGGCAGAAGATACGAGTGAAAGGTGAAGAACGAAGGCGAGGCGGAGACTGGAAGGGGGAAGGCGTTAAGAAGGAGAGAAAGAGACTCGAAGCGAAAAGAAGCTACCATTAAAATGAAAAATGACATTCTCGCTGACATCCCCGCGGCGATCTCACTTGCTCCACTCGGTAGTTACATACCTTACCCCTCTGGGCAAGCAAACAGCCTCCCTACTTGGAATTATTGGTGATTTTTTAAATCTGTTAAACAGGCCTCTCGACCGCAGTCAGCCCAGGGGTTCCCCTTTCTCCGAGACCTCCATCTTTCTTTCTCTCGAGGGATCCAAGCGGATTTCAGTTGCCCGAACGTTCCCGCTCTTTCCCCTCTGGCGCGCACAACCCACGGACCATCCTCCCCGGTCTGCTTAGCACCTTGTTATTTATTTTTCAAACTTTCCACTTTTCACCCCCTTGTGCCTCTTTTATATTCGCGCTGATCCTCGGCTACGGCGCACTTGGACCAACGTTTTGGACGCACGAGTAATCGAATATCGACGCTAGTTTTCAGATTATCCGCAAGCAGGAAATTTCATTTTAACGCCAGTTCAAGCCATTCGCGTTTTACCGAATTTCTCCAGACGATTAAGACCCGACTAGTTTCATCCGGATGACAAATTTTCAACGAATTATTCAGATTTAGACTCGTACAATTCCATCTGTTCTCCCTGCCACGGCAAAATATATAAAAGCGTAGCGAATATTTGGTTGGCAACTAAGTGACTGCAGCTTTTTTTCGTTAGAAGGTAATGACAAAACCCGCGATCACTTAGTTGCCAACCCAGTGAGCGTATTAATTAAAACATTAGATGTTTGTCGTGCTTATGGGAAATTGAACGAAGTAGACGTTCATAAAATACACGTATCACTGAAAATGAGAATATCGGCATAGAAAGTACGGTATATTGGTAATAACGTAGGATACAGGATAGAAGAGATCTTCGATTCGATTTTTCATAGTGTATATCAATTTTGAAAAGACTGAGAACGGTGGCGTTTTGATTGGCCGACCGTGACATTATTTGGGACATGGACGAGCCACTCGATCATCCGTAGAACCCTTCATTTGCATCGATCGACACGTACGACCGCAGACTATAATTTCTCGCAAGTTCCACCAGTTACAAGGACTCCGTTGTTCGAACACATGGGACCGGTTAGACGAAAAAAGCACGCGCATCTCTCGATATCCATTCGTGTCAGTGGGGTGAGCACAATGGCAGATCGTACGAAAAGTCTGATTTATCACTGGCATCGCCCCGGGGATATTTGTATTGGGAGACGTAACGAAATGCGACATAATAGCTCGCAGTAGAACCCCGATGCATTGTAAGCCTTCTAATAGCGTGACACGACCGCTGACATGCTGGAACAGGCCGTTCTATCAGGGGAACTGTTTGATTTACCACTAGTTTCGCGATATAGCGGCTCCATTCTGCTAAACCATCTTACGCGTTTTTTCCCTTTATCGTGGCTACGTTTCTATCTTTCGTTGTATCTCCAACCGACGTCGATTTAAAACGTTAGATCGTCTTTAGGAATTTTATTCGACTCGCGGTAGAAACTGGTAAATTTTATTTGTCATATATTGGCTTGGCAACTAAGTGATTGCGGATTTTGTCATTAGGTGACAATGACAAAACCCGCAATCACTTAGTTGCCAACTCAATAGTACGAAAGATGATTATTCGAGTCAAGCAATCTTTTTCTCGGTAGAAAAACACGTAACAACGAACGTGAGTTACATTTTTAACTTATCTTCTATCATTTTTCAATCGAAGATGGTAATTCAGGAAGTGTAAGCGAAGAGAGAAAACAAAAGACCTATGACGATCAAAATGTGTTTTTATTACAAGAGTAATATGTAATTTACCTTAACAAAACTTAATACCTTTGATTATTACACCGATTATTATCGAGATTATGAAAGAAGATCGCGTTGTACCATTATTCGACTTTGACTATTTCACAAGTACATGTCACTTCTACGTTTACGCTTTTACTGTCACACTGAGAGAGAAAAAAAGAAACATAAGTCAAATATAATTTTTCGGTAGAAAAATATGTAACAACGAACGTGAGTTTCACTCACTTCTTTTTTCTTATTCTTATCTTCTACCATTTTTCAATCGAAAATGGTAATTCAAGAATTGTAAGTGAAAAGAGAAAACGAAAAACCTATGCTAATTAAAATGTGTTTTTATTACAAGCGTAACATGTAATTTACCTTATCAAAACTTAATACCTTTGATTATTACACCGATTATTATCGAGATTATGAAAGAAGATCGCGTTGTACCATTATTCGACTTTGACTATTTCACAAGTACATGCCACTTCTACGCTTACACTTTTACTGTCCCACTGAGAGGGGAAAAAAATAAACGACGACATAAATCGAACATAAGAATATAAGAATCGTTTTCACGGAGATTAGCAAACGATGGAAAAAGAAGTATCTTGTAGCAGGTCTGGTAAGAGGGTTGGACATTCTGCGGATTACAACGTAGATCGTGCAGCGTATGTAAATAAAAGGAAATAACAGGATAATGGAAGATCTTGAGTGGACAGAGGATAAATTCCACCGCAATACATGTATCATTCTTATCTTGTCTACACGCTAAAAATTATAAGGTGTAGCTTAAACCATACGTTATATATAAGACTGTACATGTCCGAAATGCGAATAAGATAAAAATATGTGTCACGAATATTCCAAAAATTTCTATCGATACCTAAGAACATTGAACCGGTTGCTCTGACCGAGTTAGAAGAATCAAGGGACAGTTCTTTAAACGTTAAAAAATCGACCCTTTGACGATCTTAGGAAACGGCGAACAAATCCAAACGAACGTTCTTTTCCATTTCTTTAGTTTCTACAAGAAATCTTATAATTTCAACTTTTTACAGAGAACAAAAAGCGACCAGTAAAATGCATTATAAATAAAATAAAATTTACAGTACGATCTAACCATTTTTTGATCATTAACCATTTTTTTCAGTTACATACAAGACACATCCAGACCGACTTGAGAGAATCAAAGGACAATTCTTTAAACGTTAAAAAATCGGCCCTTTGACGATCTTAGGAAACGGCGAACAAATCCAAACGAACGTTCTTTTCCATTTCTTTAGTTTCTACAAGAAATCTTATAATTTCAACTTTTTACAGAGAACAAAAACCGACCCGTAAAGTGTAACGTGCATTATAAATAAAATAAAATTTATAGCACGATTTAACCATTTTTTGACCATCGATCATTTTCTTCAGTCACATACAAGACACATCCAGACCGACTTAAGAGAATCAAAGGACAGTTTTTTAAACGTTAAAAAATCGGCCCTTTGACGATCTTAGGAAACGGCGAACAAATCCAAATGAACGTTCTTTTCCATTTCTTTAGTTTCTACAAGAAATCTTATAATTTCAACTTTTTACAGAGAACAAAAAGCGACCAGTAAAATGCATTATAAATAAAATAAAATTTACAGTACGATCTAACCATTTTTTGATCATTAACCATTTTTTTCAGTTACATACAAGACACATCCAGACCGACTTGAGAGAATCAAAGGACAGTTCTTTAAACGTTAAAAAATCGACCCTTTGACGATCTTAGGAAACGGCGAACAAATCCAAACGAACGTTCTTTTCCATTTCTTTAGTTTCTACAAGAAATCTTATAATTTCAACTTTTTACAAAGAACAAAAATCCGTAAAATCCGTAAAATGTAACGTGCGTCGCAAATAAAATAAAACTTATAGTACGATCTAACCATTTTTTCACCATCCACCATTTTCTTCAGTTACATACAAGTCACATTCAGTTACGTACGATCGTTCCGAACAATCCCTGAAAATTGTTTCGATCGGTGATAATCGATGGAGAATAAAAAAAAAAAAAAAATGAAAGGACAGCCAAGAGTGGAATTCTATTTGAAGAACATTTTCCAACGATTTGCCGAGTATCATGGGAAACATAAGAGCGGGGTGAGAGGGGTGACAGAGGGAGAAGTGCGAGCTGCAAACTGGGGAACCGAGAGGGAGCGTTACATCGTGGAGTGAATGTCATTTATACCGAGCGATGCGGTACACATTGTTAGCCGCGATGACGGCACCACCATCCCTGTCAGCCATTGTATATTTTTTGGATCGCGATTTAGCTGTGATGTACGGCTGCGGCTTTGCGCGTTATACTAGTCATATACGGCCGTCCATCAGGTATCGCGCTATTACGCGTACGCGATGCCACTTATCCGAAAAACGCATCGCCGGGCTTCTTTCGGCTCTCGACGCGCTAATGCGGAAAAATCGTGTCAGCCAACATCAAAGAAATTTACGGGCTGTCGTTTCTTCTTTTCTCATCTTTCTGGTTTTTACCACTGACGAAAATCAACGCAACGAACAGATTTATATTTCCAAAAGGCAATTTCTACGTAATTTCATGGAACAAGAGTTTCGCTAAATCTTCTAAATGCATTTCCTCTGTTTATTTCTCGCTGACATCCTATCGTTCGATTAGTAGGTTGTCCGAAAAGCATCTTTCTTTTACAGACACCACGCATCTTTGTACAAACGCGAAACCTAATCTGTCGAACGTTGTGATCTTCATTTCGATAGAGCAAAATGGACCATTCGATAAAATAATACGAAACGGAGAATCTTGTGCATCCATTATTTCCTTATAAAACGAAAGAAACTTTTTCGACGACCTGATAGATTCGAATTGTAACTTTGCATCGAGCTTGCAGTACGTATCTTCACGGAAAACGATACTCCTTGACAATTCGTCGCTGTGAACATTTGCACTGATCGAATGTGTCCAAGTCGAGTGTCCGATCTTCGATCGGATGCTTTGGATTGCTTCGAGAATTCGTAATTCCCTTCGTCGGCTGTAGCATACGACAGTTTTAAATAATTTCTACGATTATTTCTCTATTTCGTATTTTGCATCCATATCGCGCATAAGCAGAAAATCTAAAGCAATCCGTCGTTTGCCGCGTTTCTCACCTGCAGAGACCAGCCAGCGTGTGGCTACTTACGGACACTGGTAAACGTATCCAGCTGTATATGCGTAGTATCATGAACAAATGGTCTAAGAAATATCGGGTGAACTATAAACAATGTCGCGAGAAAGCCAAAGTGCCGACGGGCCCATCAATGTATCATAGTTACGCGAGAAAAAGGCCTATGTGAACACGTACGCGGTGGGATTACGAGAAAAGGCAAAGAGATGCTCAAGGGAAAAAGACGAATTAACAATCGGTATGAGTGGAGAAATGAGAGAGTCAGCGTCGTCGAGGAGCATGGTCCGCGTGAAAGAGAGCGTTGGAACCATAGTGACGAGACTTGCAAATTAACTATTTAGTTGTCTTAGTTATAGCACATTGTTGTATTTAGTTCGCGTTAAACAACCATCGTTTTCTGTTTAATTGATTTTAAACAAATAACAAATAAAATCCTACATATGGTAGAGAAAATTTCCGGATTGTAGGAGCAAGGGTGGGCCAGGGTGGTGCAAGTGCAACAAGACGGTCGCGAGCAGCTAGTAAGCCTCCTTAAGTCCGTAACTCTAGCGTGATTTGTGTCCTCTCTTGGCCTCTGTCCCTTTCCGTTTCTGC
This sequence comes from Bombus huntii, assembly GCF_024542735.1. Taxonomy (NCBI): domain Eukaryota; kingdom Metazoa; phylum Arthropoda; class Insecta; order Hymenoptera; family Apidae; genus Bombus; species Bombus huntii. The sequence goes on along the minus strand of NC_066251.1, from coordinate 2,033,264 downwards.
CACAGCTTGCTCTGCTCTCACTATACTGTACTATACATACTATACCATAGTATACTACACTATACGTAGCCAGCTCGTCTCTGCTGGCAGCCTACCGAGCAATTAACAAGTCCCCCTCGAGGACTAATCCCGCTAATCCCTTGACTGATGCCCCCCTCTCTCGTGCTACCTCTCCTTCCTTCACCTTCTCCATGACCCGCTACGTCCGGGACGCTGGCTACCAGCATCTCCTACGTTCAAAGGATCCTCCGATGTCCAACGTTCGATACGGCATTCTCAAAGATAGCCACGGGTCTTGGCCACGACACTTAATCCTCGTTAACCCTCGTACGGTCCTTGCCCGATTTTCCGCCGAATCGTGTTTTTCTATCGTTGGAAAATTAACGAACCCCGTGTATCCGATTAGGCACACAGATTCCACTTACTTGGAGATTCAATTCTATCGGGCAAAATTCATTGTCTTTCGCAATGATCTTTGTACCTTCCAGCGGAGCTAACGCAGAACTATTGGCTTGGCAACTAAGTGATGGTATTGACAAAATCCGCAATCGTTTAGTTGCCAACGCAATATACGAGAAGCTTCGAACTTGCTGCACGTTTTTCGAATAACTGTGACACGTTGCTTAGAGGAGGTTGCAAAGAAGATAACACGTGGGCGAAAATACTGACAATGTGGATCTCGACGACGTATTTGAATATTCGCGAAGCGTATTATTAGGTTGTCCAAAAAGTTTCTTTCGTTTTATAGACGCACAATATTTTTCGTTTTATATTATTTTGTCCAACTGCGTACGATTCATTTTGTTCTGTTGAGATGAACAACTTGTTGAGATGACGTTTCACAGACTTGGCTTCGCGTTTGTACGAAGCTGCACTGTTGTAGAAAACACGTTTGCGTGAAAGAAAGAGATTTTTCGGACAATCTAATACGTTCTGCATACGTAGCTATCGAGTTTATACGGTAAAGACGTTAGAACAGTGTTTTCTTTTTCAATCCCAGGTGTATTTTTGCTTTCGCGAAGCAAAATTCATACGGACATACCTGTTTTGTATAAAGAAGATAAATTTTAGTGCGTTTGTGCATGAGAAATATGTTCGAAAAGGATAAAATACGAGACGAATGTGAGTGGTTTATGGAATGATTTTTGTTTTATTTAAAATTGTATATTTAGTACGATACGGTTCTTTATCCAGTAGTTTCCACAGTCTTCAGCTCCTTGCGGCTGTTCTACGTTTAACGATGCCACGTATCCCCTTCCGTTTTTGATTGGAGATTGTTGGTTTGCGCTCGATTTCACCAGCTTTTTGCTTGTATCATATTGTATCCAGGGTTATTTGATACGTGGCCTGATTGAATTTCGTTTTCTATTAAATCGAGCTGTAGTGAAATATCGTTGTGCATTCTAGTCGCTACGAATATTTTCATATTATACGAATTTATTTGTCATACGAGATTCTTCCATTTGAAAGTGTAGAAAATATATTCGCATCGTTAAAGGGTCGCCTGGTTAAGTCGCATTAAAATTCAAAGTTTCGTGGAACGTATATCAGCGACTGTATAACAAATAACGTTCTATCATCTTCTCTCTCTCTTTTTTCTTTCTTTTCTTTTAATAATAAGGGAAGGATACTTTGATCGTACGTTTGTTATTATTTAAAAGCATCGATTCTCCCTTTTTAAGCGGAAACAAAACATACAGGCAAAAATAAAAATCTGTATAAGACAAATATCGATATTTATAATTGCGCGTATATTGCAGATCAGAGCGTTTACGTTGGTATTTAATAAAAGAAGAAGAAAAGAGGTAAAACTCCCCTTGTTCGGGAAAAGGAACGATCGTGCTTTTGGTTCGATCATCCTGGACACTCATCATCCTATATTAATATCCTTCCACTATGAAACCATTTACAATCTACCCTTAGGGAGCAGGATTATAAGAACGACCTTAGAAAAATCACTTATCGGCTGTGGCTGGGGTTCGCCAGATTTACCAGCGTTCGAGAGGTGACTGTTAATAGCAAAATTAACGTTTCCTTCTACCAGCTTTTCTATCTTTCTCCCTTCTTATATCTTCCTTTTTACTATACAATCCAATCGATCCACAATGTTTCTTTCTTTTATAGTATTTCGTCCAATTACGTACCATTCAGCGTGACACTCGAGCAAATTTTACAAAATGTCACACTTTCTCCCTGTTCTTTGTCGAATCTCCGCGAGAGAATTATTTTGTTACGAGACAAGTTACGGGTTACGATTAATTAAATTATTTTTCTTAGATCGTCCGGGTAAATTTAAATTCCTTTCAGTCAAGTTGCCACTGTAGACTTTGAGAGTAAAATCGTAAACGTTAACACTTTGACTGCCACGCGGAAATCACGCGTTTCGCTGAGCACGCCACGCGAGTATTTTTATTATTCGAAGCATACAATGGCAAAATAATAATAAATTGACGATGTAAGACCACCGTTGACCACCGTGGCGCCTTGATAACAGTCGATAGCGACGTATTATAACGAGGCTTCGTTTATTTCAACAAACCATTCGCATTCGTTATTTCGTCGTATGCAAAACGCGCGGAATATATCGTTAAAACGTTTAGAAGATATTGGTAAACGGTATTTCTTCGTTCTATATATAATAGCAAGGTATGTGCACACTTCTAACTTCAATTACACGATTACAAAGCAGCATTTACGATTATTTTCTAAGCTGTGTTTGTAATAATATTCGTAGATTAGCCCTCAAAGATACGGATGCAAATACAGTGCATCGTTAGCTGCAAGATTTGTTCTCATTTTTTTTATCGATGTTCCAATAAAAATGTTTAATCGCACAATGGACCACTTTTTATTTCAAAGTATCTTCTATTTATCGGTTATACTCAAAATACCCTAACAGTCAATTTTCATTCAATTTTTACTATTGTAAGAAGTTCAAGCGCTCCCGTTACCAATTACCAACGTGGCAGTCAAAGTGTTAATGGAAATCAACGTAGTCTCTTTGTTTATTTAATTTAATTGCCTGCTCCTCGAATGCAGAATACCGCAACAATAAGATACGATTTAAAGATTTACTACATTGCTGTTCGTATAATAATTATTTAACATAATTTGAAATAATAAGAATAAACGCCTGCACCGATCGTTTACTGGATAAATGAAACCGTCGATGTGAAAAAGTAAATTGAAGGAAAACGGAGAATAAGTTGAAACGCTGGACGATCGATATTTTTCGAAAATATCTCAGATGTCTCGGCAAGTACGGGTATCCGATGTTTCCTTACTGTTACGCTTCCGTGTATCGTCGCTTGCTGCTCGTTCGTTCCTGTTCTCTGGTGTACGCGATAAATGAAAAATAATTGGAAATTAACACGGGCATTGAATTTTGCGAAGTATGCGACTATTGAACTGCTATACGTATTATTATGCAAAATTAGCAGCACGAAGAAGGAGCCTCGCAGCTAAGATACCAGTCTTAACAAAACTGAGCGAGTCGAAGGACCGAGCGTTTTCAGAAGCGAAAGCTTTATAATGTCTGGTGAAAACCAGCGTGTCAGTTACTTTATAATTGCACAAAGGAATTAGCATTTCGCGTTAAAGGAATTAATCGTCTTGCATTGTAGAAGGAAAAAAGCGTTCCATCAGTTATTCCGGCGACATTGTTTCGTAGACGTACGAATGATAAATGAGAGCTGAAGCGTGCTGATGCATACATTTCATATCTTGTTGCCTTTAATATGTCAACAGATTACGCAGAAAATACAAGAAGGATCGCTTTTTCAAAAATACCATTCGTTTCCTCCGGCCATATTTATTACATCCACGTTACGATCTCTGCTTTTTCCTTTTTCTTATTAATCAACGATACGACTGTGTAGGTTGTGTTTATCCTCCGCTAATTCATTCGTCGCGTATCCAACGTTCGTTTACGTCTGATAGCGATCGAACTAACAATAATCGAGGAGATCTCATTGTCGGCTTGATATCGGCTTGGCAACTAAGCGATCGCGGATTTTGTCGATATCGCCTGATGACAAAACCCGCGATCACTTAGTTGCCAGTGCAATACATCGATGTAAATATTGGCAAAGGAAACACAGGATGGTTCGTAATTACTGATCAAAATTGGACCAGGGAGATTCTATGGCTTAAAATAAGACGAGAATCGAGAATAACAAAATTACATCAAACATCTAGTTTTCAAGATAATAATAAGATAGGAGCTTCAAAAGCTGACGAGTCCAAGTACCTGAACTCGTCTAATTGCCAGCTACGCAACTAGATAATCGACGGAAGTCGTTTCTGTCAATTGCGCAGATATCGTTACCGAAGTAATCGCATTAACGCAGCATATGCGTGAGTAGCGGTAAACGTGTCAATTATATCGACCCAATTTCACGAAAAGAAAGGACCCAGCGGTAAATCATGTTAAAGGCAATCGGCTGGAAGCAATAACGATGATTTACAGTAAACGACTAGGTGTCTACAGGCAGGCTCTGTCGCGATAGAAGAATCTGGCCACACGAAGGTGAGTGGATTTCGTGCAAGTTCTCCAGAGCCAGAGGTGGCAAGTTCGCAGCCAAGTTATATACGCCTCGTATTGTTCCCTTTGACGAATATAAACGTCAGTGATTGTGGATTTATAGTCGGTGGCCTGACCTAAGCGCGCAGCCTCGCCTAATCGCTCTTTATCTTCTCGGTAATGTCTCTATTAAGCTTGAACAGTTCGATGGAAAACTTTGCGCGATGTAAGCCCAGCCGAAATGATATATCGAGCGATTAAAACGTTCAAAAATATACGAACAAGAATGGTAAAAAGAAATAAATCGAATTCGTAGTTAATTTTTCAAAATCATATGGCTCAGCTTCCTACGGGAATAGGGGGAATACGTATAACGTACTTATCGAACGAACTTAACGAATCAACTGATCTGTTTCCAAAGAATTGAAAATCAATTCCGTAGCTGAGTAATAATTTTCCGAAAGGCTGAATCATTCGCTTCGTTAACAAAATCCACGCCAGTCTTTTCAAATTCCCATTCCATTCCATTTCTTTCTATTCCTTTCTTCTTTTTTTTTTTTACGTTTCACGATATGACGTGGTATTCATCGTGTCGGGCAATTTATGGTGGCAATCGAGTGTGCACGCGTGAAAGAGTTCCTACGGTTACGAAGAGCAGGCATTTCCTGTCTACCGAATGGCACCGGCACCATAAACTGGGCCTCAATGGGCATAGCAAACGGAGTGCAATAAAAGTGATAAAGGCAGAAAACCGAAGGAATCTTCCGAGACGACTTTGGAAAAGGAAGACGCGTCCCTGTGGCTCGACGAGCGCTCAAAGAGCTGCACGCTGATCTCAGTCAACGTACAATAAGCCAAACACCGATCTCGATGTCGATCTCGATCTCCATCAACATCTCTCTTCCTCTACGAACTTTTCAATTCCTCGAAACTTTATTACCTTGCCGAGGCAACGTTTCTACCGGTAACTCGATTTAGTGACACTTAAAAGAGACGTTCCTCGCCACAACTAAGTATCCAGACGAACGTCTAACATCAGCGATGGGACCGATCGATCCCAATCAACGCGTTCCGAACAAATCGCTACGAATTTTAGCGAGTTTTTACAAAATCGTTTGAAAATATTTTTACTCGGTTCAAGAGATACCAATGTTTCTCTTTGTGTTTATTTTTATAAAATATTTTCCAAGATACGCTATTGTCATTATTATTTATTCTTATACGTTAGCCTGTCCGGAAAGTTTCTCTCGTTTTATAAGGAAATAACAGACGCACAATGTTTTTTCTTTTATATCAGTTTATCAAACTATGCACGAACGTAATAATAGAAATAGAACGAAACGGATGATAAGTAATTGAATAAAATATAAAATAGAAATTGTTCAGAAAAGAAACTTTTCGGACAAGCAATATACGTTATACATCGTCTGACCTCGCGTACTATTTATTATCGTTTAAATTATTATTATAATCTAAAACGTCAATTCAAATTAAAGCTATCAATTCAATTACATTCTGTCTGCTTCCAGTGTTTTTCCATCCGGAAAATCTAAAAAAATCTGACGATTATGAAAATGTCTGAAATCACTTTTGCTTGTTGTTAACACTAGAACTACCGATAGTTAACACGAAGCTATTTCTAGCAAAATCAGCGAAAATACCTAATAATAGAATATTTGTATATTTATTGATTTATTATGTAGTACATTTACGGTATTATCAATCCATCTGGGACTACGATCCTTAAAAGAGGGTTGACAAATTTCTAAAATTGTAGAACCAGTCTCGTTTTCACTGCTGTGGTATTTCCAGCGTTGGCATCTAGCGATCTAGCGATCGATCCGCAATTTTCCTGATAACCGATATCATCGTATCGTGTGGCAAGTTGTAGAAAACGAGGAAACTGGTTAATTGGGCTTCGATGAACAGATTGCAGGACCCTTTTACACCTTGACGAGTATTGATACAAGTAGCCTCGATACAAAATTATTTTCAGTTTGAATATAAATTATAATTATTCTGTTAGTTATCGTTGCGAAAGTCGTTACATCATTGTGGAAAAAAATATAACACGAAGTAGGAATTTTTAGAATAAAATTGTAGAACCAGTCGATTTGACTGTGGTAGTTCTAGTGTTACATTCACGTAGGTAGAATTAACGTTGCGCGTGAAAAAATGTACAATTAACGAATAATAATAGGAAGAAAAAGAGGAAATTCTTTGGGATAATATTCGAGAGAATGTTGATCCCATCGCTAAGAAAACCTGTTCTCTTTTAACTTGCTGGAGTGAAGCGAAGAGGCGAGGATTTCATTTACAAAAGCCAGATCCATCTGCCATCAGGCTGCTGATGATAGCGGTAAAGGTCTAATAAAGCGATACAACAGGGAAACGTTTAGAAACATTTGGTCGACCGAGTTACCATTCGTTCGCATAAGTCCAAGGAAACCCTGGAACAAGCAATATAGAGACAGTCTTCTTACACCGTACACCTTTTTCATTTTATAGCCTTGCCTACGCCAACATCTTTAAACGACTTAGCCGCTTCAACGAATGTTGCACTCGGAGAAAAAGAAAGACTAAAAAAAGAAAAAAAACAAACAAATAAACAAAAGAAAACAGAAAATAACTGATATATATATAGAACGTTCGTTTTATTCGAGATCCGTCTATATTTTCCATCTCGCATTTCTTCCATTTATATCAACCGCAATAAATAAAATGTTGATGCACTTAATCGAAAGGTGTAGAAGATAAATCGAATAAAAGCGGCAATACGCAAGAATACGAATAAAGCTACTACGCTCTTAAGTCGTTCGATCGACGTAATAAAATAATCGCTGGATAGCATATTCACATTTTAAAATAGCTAAAAACGAAACATAGGAAATATTCACTTGGCAACTAAATGATCGCGGATTTTGCCATTAGGTGGTATCGACAAAAGCCGCGATCACTTAGTTGCCAAGCCAATATGATTTAACACGTTCTTCATCCTCGCTCTTCAAATCCTATCGTACTAATTTCACCATTATGCACTGTCAATCAGTGCTACTACGAATTAGCCCATCTCTATTAAAAACCGTATCTATTAATGTATCTCTTAAATTGATCGATTGACGCAATTACTCGAGTATACAAAACCTATCTATCGTTTGCGCGTATCTCTTAAATCGATCTATTGATCAATTACCGCAGAATGCTGACAAAACGGCGTTAATTCGATATCGCGAGATGCGAACGAAAGAAAGGTAAACGGAGGAATTTGCTATCCGGCTATCTTTCATCTCTCGTCATCGTTATCGAAGCAAAACGACACCTATACGGGTAACACCGGCGTTGCAGAATAGGGTGACCGTAGTGAATCGGTAGCAGATGGTCAATATCGACGTTAGCAAATTGTAAATTAACGGGACATCAGTCGACCCTTGTCGACACCGGTGACAGGCTCACGATCAAGTTTGCCAATAAGAGACGACGCTAACTCTACGTCCTCCGGTATCCACTTTTTGCTGGCTGCCAACGTTTTCCAGAAAAGTGCAACGGGACTTGTCGACGCGCTAACTTGCTACCGCGAAATAATCAAGAAACTTTCGGCGCTGTAACGTCGCGGAGTATCGCTGGACGATCAAAGAAACGAGATACAAAGGACAAAGCCTCTGTGTAGGATTTCTCTCTCCATTTTTTTTTTTTTTTTTTTTTTTGAACGAATTTTGTGAATTTAAAAAGTCAAATCGAGGCTTCTACAGTGCCAACTCTGATGCTGATGCGATCATCTTATTTTGGCGTTTATTGGTTGACAAGTAAACGATTGCGGATTTTGTCATTAGGTGGTATCGAGAAAATCCAAGACGATATTTAGTTGACTTTGTCCGATCTTTATGAAAATTATTTCAACGCGTATTTTCAGTGAGCCTCCACGAGAGACGTTATTTTAAGAATCAACTAGAACTCGCTAGTTTCGTTTGTTTCTTTTATTTGTCCAAGTGGCGATAGGATTGAATTTTGCATGAACGAAATTTGCATTTCAACGAGATACGTATCGGTTGGAAATTATCGTAGAACGATGCGCAACGATTGGTATCGAGGTAAAACGATGAATACGATATAATAATACATCAATTATCGTTGTAAAATGTAAGAGAGGGTGATTCAGAGGGGCCGAAGAGGACTCGAGTCGAGGACTACACATCTCTGATGAGAGAGCGTTCAATATACTGATAGGAATGTGCATACAAACAGCGTTTTAATCGAATCATCGATTGTTCCGTTGCGTTTGAATTTCACGTACGATTATGTTGAAAATGTTATTGCAAATTCTTGAAGAATATTCTTGTTGAAAATTCTAACAAAACTATACGTCGTTTCATCGTGCGTACAACGTGCATACAAACAGCGCTTTAAAAGAATCAGCGATTGTTCCGTTTCGTTTGAATTTCACGTACGATTACGTTGAAAATGTTATTGCATATTCTTGAAGAATATTCTTGTTGAAAATTCTAACAAAACTATACGTCGTTTCATTGTGCGTACAACGTGCATACAAACAGCGCTTTAAAAGAATCAGCGATTGTTCCATTTCGTTTGAATTTCACGTGCGATTATGTTGAAAATCCTAACGAATGAAAAATACCAGAAAACTATACGTGGTTTCATCGTGCATACAATGTGCATACAATGTGCATACAATGTGCATACAAACAGCGTTTTAAAAGAATCATTGATTGTTCCATTTCGTTTGAATTTCACGTACGATATGTTGAAAATGTTATTGCAAATTCTTGAAGAATATTCTTGTTGAAAATTCTAACGGAACTATACGTCGTTTCATCGTGCATACAATGTGCATACAAACAGCGCATTAAAAGAATCAGCGATTTTTGCGTTTCGTTCGAATTTCACGTTTAATTATGTTGAAAATGTTATTGCAAATTGCTGAAGAATATTTTTGTTGAAAATTCTAACGGAACTATACGTCGTTTCATCGTGCATACAATGTGCATACAAACAGCGCTTTAAAAGAATCAGCGATTGTTCCATTTCGTTTGAATTTCACGTTTAATTATGTTGAAAATGTTATTGCATATTCTTGAAGAATATTCTTGTTGAAAATTCTAACGAAACTATACGTCGTTTCATCGTGCATACAATGTGCATACAAACAGCGCTTTAAAAGAATCAGCGATTGTTCCATTTCGTTTGAATTTCACGTTTAATTATGTTGAAAATGTTATTGCATATTCTTGAAGAATATTCTTGTTGAAAATTCTAACGAAACTATACGTCGTTTCATCGTGCATACAATGTGCATACAAACAGCGCTTTAAAAGAATCAGCGATTGTTCCATTTCGTTTGAATTTCACGTTTAATTATGTTGAAAATGTTATTGCATATTCTTGAAGAATATTCTTGTTGAAAATTCTAACGAAACTATACGTCGTTTCATCGTGCATACAACGTGCATACAAACAGCGCTTTAAAAGAATCAGCGATTGTTCCATTTCGTTTGAATTTCACGTACGATTATGTTGAAAATGTTATTGCAAATTCTTGAAGAATATTCTTGTTGAAAATTCTAACAAAACTATACGTCGTTTCATCGTGCGTACAACGTGCATACAAACAGCGCTTTAAAAGAATCATCGATTGTTCCGTTTCGTTTGAATTTCACGTACGATTATGTTGAAAATGTTATTGCATATTCTTGAAGAATATTCTTGTTGAAAATTCTAACGGAACTATACGTCGTTTCATTGTGCATACAACGTGCATACAAACAGCGCTTTAAAAGAATCAGCGATTGTTCCGTTTCGTTTGAATTTCACGTACGATTATGTTGAAAATGTTATTGCATATTCTTGAAGAATATTCTTGTTGAAAATTCTAACGAAACTATCGTCGTTTCATCGTGCATACAATGTGCATACAAACAGCGCATTAAAAGAATCAGCGATTGTTCCATTTCGTTTGAATTTCACGTGCGATTATGTTGAAAATCCTAACGAATGAAAAATACCAGGAAACTATACGTCGTTTCATCGTGCATACAACGTGCATACAAACAGCGCTTTAAAAGAATCATCGATTTTTGCGTTTCGTTCGAATGTCACGTTCGATTATGTTGAAAATGTTATTGCATATTCTTGAAGAATATTCTTGTTGAAAATTCTAACAAAACTATACGTCGTTTCATCGTGCATACAACGTGCATACAAACAGCGCTTTAAAAGAATCATCGATTTTTGCGTTTCGTTCGAATGTCACGTTCGATTATGTTGAAAATGTTATTGCATATTCTTGAAGAATATTGTTGTTGAAAGTTTTATCGAAACTATACGTCGTTTTATCGTAGTAACAAGCTACTTGCTATATAGTTGCTCGTTGCAACGATAGATAAATTTCATAGAAAGTTTGCCTTTCAACATGCCAGATAATTCCAACGATATCGATAATATCCAATTATTTATATTCATTTCGATGCACAAGTATTTAACGAGCAATCTTTTCTCGTAATAATCTTTATATCCAATAGTTGCTCGTTCCAGTGATAGAAAAAATTCATAGAAAGTTTGCGCCTTTCAACATAGCAAGTAATTTTAACGATATTAATAATATCCAATTATTTATATTCATTCGAATCCACGAGCATTTACCGACCAATCTTTTATTATAATAATCCTTTTATCGTACAGTTGTTCGTTGCAATGTTAGATAAATTTCATAGAAAGTTTGCCTTTCGATATAGCAAATAATTCAAATAATATTAACAGCATTCAATTATTTATATTCGTCCCAATTTACAACTATCCAACCAGCAATTTCTCTTCGTGATAATCTTTCTATCGTTTAGTTCCTTGTTACAGTAATTCGATGAATAAATTTCATAGAAAATTCTCCTACGAAAATAGCGATAAACGTTGTGTAAAGACACGTTGTGCGAACGTGGCACGACAAATGTATAAACAATTTATGCAACAAATAATGAAAATGTTTGGTCGCGAACAGAATGGAAATGCGCATACCCATACAGCATATGGTGTTGGCCGACCTCTCCACCATAGCAGCTTCTCCAGCTCGTCGTTTCATCCCCGCTCCTGCTCTCTCACACCATCCACCTTCGTCCCCTTTCGCGTCTGTACACCGATAACCCCTGATAATAGCCGACTACTACGCAAACCTCGACACAACTACCTTTGCAAACCGAGCGCGCATACTTTCGCCTTTTTTTAATATTTCACCGCGTAACAATCGGTCAAGGACCGACGATAAAAAATAAAAGAAAAAGTAATAAAATATAAAGAGGAGAAAAAGACAGAAACGAAATGTAAAAAGGAAGCGATACGCGCGAGATTATTAAAAGGAATTGATTGGAAAGTGATATTTGATACGCGAATCGATGTTTCTGTCAGCTTTAGGCTAAAAAAATTCAAAGAAATCCGAAGAATTTTCTTGGCAGATATTTTTCTTCTCGTCGTTGTTTATTCCTCCACGCAGATTCTATAATTTTATGACGAAGATACCTAATTCCTTTTCAGATACCGAAAGGTACCACGTTTCTTGCGATATTTTTGCGAGACAGACGCGACGCGATGAAGCTTGAATTTCGAAATCAAATGCGTTTATCGCCAAGCTAGTTAATAATTCGCAAATTGCGATAACACGGATGTGTAAGATGGAGCAATGTAAATATTCATCGACTATGAACTAGTAAATTAGTCTCCTCCTAAATCACCAATATCCTCTCTTCTATTTCTCATTTGTATCAGGTTGTCCGAAAAGTCTCCTTCACCAGGAAATAATAGACGCACAATGTTTTTCCTTTTATACTATCAATTATACACGAACATAATAATAGAAACGTAATTCAATAAAATAATATAAAACAGAAATTGTTGTTCATCTATCATCGCCTTATGAAACGAACGAAACTTTCCGGACAACCTAATAGTAAGACGACTTGCGAGCAGACTGTACGCTACCAAAAATACATGGAATAATTGAACCACCCAAGCTACAGAGGCAAGTTAATTCGTGGTATAAAAGAGAATATCGTTCGCATAAAACATTATAATAATTGTTGTCCATCTACTATCACCTTATGAAGCGAAAGAGACTTTCCGGATAACCTAATAGTAAGACGACTTGCGAGCAGACTGTACGCTACCAAAAATACATGGAATAATTGAACTACCAGAAGTACAGAGGCAAGTTAATTCGTCGTATAAAAGAGAATATCGTTCGCATAAAACATTATAATAATTGTTGTCCATCTACTATCACCTTATGAAGCGAAAGAGACTTTCCGGACAACCTAATAGTAAGGCGACTTGCGAGCAGACTGTTCTCTACCAAAAATACATGGAATAATTGAACCACCCAAGCTACAGAGGCAAGTTAATTCGTGGTATAAAAAAGAATATGGTTTGCGTAAAACATTATAATATTTCTAGGACACGCGATATACAGCAATGCGTATACTGTGCTCTCTAGTGTAATTCAATAAAATAATATAAAACAGAAATCGTCGTTCATCTATTATCATCTTATGAAACGAAAGAAACTTTACAACAACCTAATATAATCTATCTCCGTATAAAGTATCATTACTTAACATTACATAATTCACAAATACATATCGACACGTGTTTATATTCCAAGGCATAAACGATTTAAATTACGCGTTGCCCTGACCCAGTCTTTGCAAAGCTTCGCCTCCTATCGTTTCGCTATTTTCCCTCCGCTGAACGACGAACTCTGCCATTAATCAGAAATCATCGAACCAATCAATTCTACTTAATCGCGATGGAGCCGTGCGAACCTAGAAAGAAGGTTAAGTCCGTAAAGGTAATGGAGAGATGAAGAGGGTGTTGGTCGAAGGTGAAGAAGAGAAGAGGGAAGTTGGTCGATTTAGAGAAGATCCTGGGGCCAGCGATGAAACCGCCAAGAGGTGCTCAGCAACAAATCGACCGCGTCCAGAGCACAGAGAGCGAGAGAGAAGGAGCAAAGGAGACGAGGTTTACGATATATCCAGAGGCCACTTTTTCTCCGTCCTCTCGGTTCTGCCGGTTGAAAAGAAGGCAAGAGAGAAACGCCGTATATCCAAGCTTTTGCACCGACGCAAAAGGGGAAGAAGAGTGGAGGATAAAAAGGTGAAACAAAAAGCCGATTATGTAACCCGGGGGATGAAATACGGGGTTGGCACGGGGGCGGAGTGTCGGGCCAGACACAATAGGGTAATTTTCACGCGAGATTTGGGAGGCGATTTCGCGAGAGAAGGAGCGTGTCGACGGGCATCTTCCACCAGCCTTTTCCTATCCTTCTTCGTGTCTTTGCTTTCTTTCGATAAGGCGTCTCTGTTGCGCTTGCACGTCCGTGTTTTCCCTCGCTCGGTCGGTTTCTCGCAACCCTCCGGACCCAGGGCCGTGAGATACGGCCGTCAGAGCTATTTCAATGTACCGACGCGTTTGTTATTTCCTACCAGTTTGTTATTCAGAAGCGGCAAGACGAGTCTCCAGGACAAATAGCCCTCCTTCCTTCTCCCACCCTCCATCTTTCCTATGCCAAAATATTTCCTACGAATAACGTATGCTCTGTCGCTTTCTCCTTTCTATCGCTTCGCCATGCTTTCCCGATCAAAAATATTTCAAACGTCTCGTTTTAGTTTCGTTTGTTAGCGAAGCTGTCGCGAGCGTAGTCGATCGCTCGTCGATGTTGCGCTTGGTTCGCGTACGTTGCGGGTTCCTCGAGCACTTGGCGATGAGAATTTGCATTTTTACGAATAATTTCGAGAAAACTGAACCTACAATTTGTTTTACTATAACGAGCACTTATATCCCTCGCGTGTCGATCTCGATTTCTCAATTTCTATGCACCTCGGTGTCAGGAAAATTCTACGACGATAAGTTAAAAAACTGTTAAAAAATGATATTAAAAATGGAAAACGCGAAGGACAACCCTCGCGTGTCGATCTCGATTTCTCAATTTCTATGCACCTCGGTGACAGGAAAATTCTACGACGCTAAGTTAAAAAACTCTGTTAAAAAATGATATTAAAAATGGAAAACGCGAAGGACAACCCTCGCGTGTCGATCTCGATTTCTCAGTTTCTATGCACCTCGGTGTCAGGAAAATTCTACGACGATAAGTTAAAAAACTGTTAAAAAATGATATTAAAAATGGAAAACGCAAAGGACAACCCTCGCGTGTCGATCTCGATTTCTCAATTTCTATGCACCTCGGTGTCAGGAAAATTCTACGACGCTAAGTTAAAAAACTCTGTTAAAAAGTGATATTAAAAATGGAATCTCGATCTCTCAAAATGTCGATCTCGATTTCTCAATTTCTATGAGCCTCGTACGACGCTCGGTCGTTCGAAACTCTGCTAAAAGATGAGAATAAAAATCGAAAACGCAAAGGACAAAATTAATTGTTCGATGCGCGAGTGTGTCCTGTGTCGGGCTGCTCCTTATCGCGCGCAGAGTAGATGCAAGTAGAAAGTTCGTTAAACGAGAATGATAAAAATAAACGGTCGAAAGGAAACGATCAAACCGAAGAAACTCAGTTTTTTGTCGTCACAGAAGCCTCCTACTGGAACGAACGACGAGCATTTTATTTAAAACTAACGATAGCTATTCGTCTGTCACATTTTTCCATATTCGCAACTTGTTGATAACGTTCGAAACACAGCGCGTATAAATAAAGTGTGGCATGCGTGTCCACGTGGAAACTTTGTGCCGGTTAAACGCATCTGTTCAGCTAAATGTAATAATTCGCTGCTAATTGCAACTTTCGTCGACATTCGTCGAGTAACGACGTTGCCAAGTGGAAAAGTGACGAGTTCGATGGCCGCGTGAAAGGCGTTATACGTTTTCGTAAAATTGTATAAAACTTTTATACGTATGTAACGCGAAGTGGTTTCATGTCGATAACCTTTAAGATATACGATCTCATAAAACCGGATTTCTTTGCGAATACAATTTCGCGCGTGGCTATTGCATCGAAAGGTATGTTCCCTTCTTTTTCCATGCTGTTCTCACCCCAAAAGCATATCCACCTACTTACGAGTGCGTGTCGCCGGTATAAAGATAAAATCGCCGATGAAAACACTGTGATATCGTACTACTTGGTCGACTAATAGTTCGAGATACACGAGATCACTTACCTGCAACAGAGAAGAGAAATGTATTATTAGCACGAGGAACGTAACGACATTCTAGAAATTTTAAATTCTACTGGTTTACAAAAGGTGGAGACGTAGAATGTATACACCGGGTGTTCGCGAATTAGCCTTAATTTCCAACGAACGCTAACTCGTATTTAGACGCGATTGGCACGTATTTACGATAGCCAGAATTGCCATGAGGAGTCGTTACGTTTATCGAAGAAGAAGAGTGACAAGTCTTGGTTTATTTAATATTTTATCTACTTCGTTTAGCAATCTTTTCTTACCGATTGATCCGCTTTCTCTAGTTTACTTATTTGGTATTTTATTCACTTTCTTTACGACTGTTTACCTTCTTCGATATTTTAAAGCACGATGATGACATTCGACGGATCTTGTAACGAAGGAATTAGAAGATAAAAGCAGCGATGGATAATCAGCGTCGTCGTGCTTATGCTCGACGGAGTACACAGCCTAATGTATAGTCACAAAGGACACGTATAGAAAGTAAACGTCAGAAATCATCGTTAATCGACCTGGTCAAATTTGGTTCCCAATTTGCTCAACTCGAAATCTTAGACAATTTCCTGCGATTGAAAATAACAGTCGAATAACATTCGGACTTTCGGATCTCGTCTTTCGTCTTCTTAGCGCGAGATTCTCCGAGAAGGAAGATCGTGTGGATTTAAGAGAAAAAAAGGAAGAGAAAAAATGAAAAGAGTGGAATATCGAATGCACGCGGCAGGATGAGGAGACGCGTCCAGAGAAGAAAAGAGAAACGACCGGGAGACAGACGATGGAGAGAGAAGGAGAGGAGAGCGGAGATTTAGGCGTGTAATTGGCTCAGCTGGTGTTGACGCGATCCTATCATCAATACCTCATCAGCCGCCCCCGGGAAACCTGTATCTTCTCTCTCTCAACCTCTCCCATTCCACCCCCGTCCTAACATTTCGTTACCTACCTCCCTGGCAACTCGCATCGAGGGTGCAACGAATACCAAGTGGTCTACTGGAAAAGTAAAAACCGTGAGAAGTTGGTCACCGATCTCACGTATTTATCCGACACGTTTTAAACATACTCGACATCGTCTTAATTCTAAAGAAATCTATCGAAATAAAACGCTTCTTTCGTTTATCTTACATTTCAAACTTACTTGCTACGTGTCATCCTAGCCCTCGAAATACGCGTTAAATTTTAGAAAAATGTTTAATAATATAATCGAACATTTCTTACTTTATCGTTATTTTATCACGCGAATAACAGTTCATGGCGAATTAATATTTTACCAACGAGTGACTCTTTGAACATCCTCAACGTCCTTCGCTTATGATTAATTTTAATATCGTAATATCGTGATATTTGCAAAGACGAAGTAGCCGAAATCCGAAAATTATTCAAACAGCTAGAGGTTTCAGGGGAAAAGCGAGAATTGCAGGTTTCCAACGTTCACGTATTTTACAAGGCGAAAACTTTGAAACCGCAGGATTATTTAGACAGCTAATTGTCGGCAGGAAAAATGTGTTGCTGCGCGACGTTGAGGAGAGCACAATGCTCGGATATCGGATACGTATCCGAGGGACGTTCTGAGTATATCGAGGGACGTCATGTATGCAGCAGATTAGCCCTCAGGCTAGGCCTCTACACTTACACACGCAAATCACAGACGATCCGTACAATTCAGGATTTATATACAAGTTCAGTACAGTCGATTGAATGACTGACAATTTCATGCCGAGTATTCTGCATCTGAATTTCACTGTTTACTCTGCATCCTACTCGCATGTTTCGCATACCCATAACAATATATTACGTTAAAGAATTCTACTTGTTTGCCAACGTTATAAGCCCAATGGAATATCACTTCGTCTTTCATATCCATTTCTTGTGACTGTAGGTTCCTTCTTCTTCTTTTTTTTTTTTTTTTAATTATTATACCAAAGTCAATCTTTATCACAATTTCCTACGACTTTCTATTTGCTGCATTGGCGCGATTTTATCGTAGCTATCGAGATATTTATAACTTTGTGTGCTAATTTTGGTCGAGTAGTAGTGACACGCGTACGCGAATTTGAGCGTGTGGAAGTATGTGTGTCTCGAAAAACAGTGTGGCAGTGTAGGTATGGAAGATGGTGAGACAAAGAGACGAAGATCCTGGAAATCGTTTATCAAATAAATTCAAAACTATTTTAACATAAATTCCAAGTGTGATCTTAGTATTCCTCTACTTTTATTTCGGCGATTAAGATCCACAATTAATTTAACTTAATTTTTGTTATCGGTCTGTAAAACTTGGTGTTTATTTAACGAAACTGTTTTACGACGTTCCTCGGTGTTTTTTCTCGTCTTTCGTTTGTTATTCGTATCGAAATATTCGAATTAAGGGAAGGTTTCTGTTGGTCGAATCGAGCTGTCGAGAAATCGCAGATTATCCATAAGCGTTCATAAGTTGGACGTGCAAACGTATTGTACAAGGCCGAGATGCAAATTGAACGTTGTCTACGACGTAAAAACTGACTGTCATTATGTGGCCCGGTTCTATTCAAACGCACGGTGTATCTGCGGTGCAATCGTGCGTTCTCTTTGTGTCGTTCTTCGAGGCCGGTAACCGTGGCGCGAAACCAACATTTCGAAAGTGATATCGCACATACCAGCCAGAATCTACTATGCAAATTTCCTGGATTTCACTGATAATCTGCAATTTGATTACTCTAAGAGAACAATTACATGGAATTTACTTTAATATGGAAGATAATCGTACGATTCTAACGCGTTACATTTCCTCGATTCTCCTTAAAAAAAAAAAAAAAGTTCACGATATACATGAAATATCGAGGTTTCGTTAAAAGTGGAAGATTGGAAATAAAATGTTTGGACGAGAGTGTAATTCGAGGAAAGTGAAACGAGCAAAGCGTATCCGAGGTGACGTGACGAATCGAGTGAGAGAATCTCACCGAATAAGAACAAAGTCTCAACTTAAGGAAATTAACATTTATCGAGGCGTTGAAGAAGCAAGAAGGAGGATGGAGAGGAAAAGCGAGACGACGAGCGAAAGATTGTGGTTTTGGTTTCCTCGCGTGGCCTCGGCTCAAGAAAAAGAGAAGACGTTGAACGAATCCGGGCTGCTGATGCGAAGAATGCCGGTTAATCCGCAGGCTTATGCCTCGGTAAGATGGCCAGATTTATATGGCTTAGTATCGTGAAAGCTACTAAGTATGTACGTACGAATACCTGAATAAAATTCGGCTATTTCCTACACCACGATCGTGTATACATTTTCAATTATTCGCCTTTAATCAACATCTTATCCTGCAAACTCTACGCTGCATTTTATATCAAACTTGCTATCGTTATTCGTTCCAATTCCAATTTTTCCAATTTCTAATTTCCATAACTATCGTCATCTTGTAAAATGTATTAATGACGTTTCGCACAGGTGTAACGATGAATAATTTAAGTAAAATAATTTTCGAAGGAATTTTGCAGCAGTTGAACGAAATCTAAGTCGAAACTTGATAATTCAGATATTTGTCAATCTCATTTGCCAGGGTCGTACGAAAGAATTTTTCTTCAAAATCTGTTGTTCAGTTAAACGGTATCGTTGCGAAGAAATTCGTACAAATTCCCATTTTTCCAATTTCTAATTTCTGTAATTATCGTAATTTTGCACAGGTGTAACGACGAATAATTTAATTAAAATAATTTTCGAAGGAATTTTGCAGCAGTTGAACGAAATCTAAGTCGAAACTTGATAATTCAGATATTTGTCAATCTCATTTGCCAGGGTCGTACGAAAGAATTTTTCTTCAAAATCTGTTGTTCAGTTAAACGGTATCGTTGCGAAGAAATTCGTACGAATTCCCATTTTTCCAATTTCTAATTTCTATAATTATCCTGATTTTGCACAGGTGTAACGACGAATAATTTAAGTAAAATAATTTTCGAAGGAATTTTACAGCAGTTGAACGAAATCTAAGTCGAAACTTGACAATTCAAAAATTTGTCAATCTCATTTGCCAGGGTCGTACGAAAGAATTTTTCTTCAAAATCTGTTGTTCAGTTAAACGGTATCGTTGCGAAGAAATTCGTACAAATTCCCATTTTTCCAATTTCTAATTTCTATAATTATCGTAATTTTGCACAGGTGTAACGACGAATAATTTAAGTAAAATAATTTTCGAAGGAATTTTACAGCAGTTGAACGAAATCTAAGTCGAAACTTGACAATTCAAAAATTTGTCAATCTCATTTGCCAGGGTCGTACGAAAGAATTTTTCTTCAAAATCTGTTGTTCAGTTAAACGGTATCGTTGCGAAGAAATTCGTACGAATTCCCATTTTTCCAATTTCTAATTTCTATAATTATCCTGATTTTGCACAGGTGTAACGACAAATAATTTAGTTAAAATAATTTTCGAAGGAATTTTGCAGCAGTTGAACGAAATCTAAGTCGAAACTTGACAATTCAAAAATTTGTCAATCTCATTTGCCAGGGTCGTACGAAAGAATTTTTCTTCAAAATCTGTTGTTCAGTTAAACGGTATCGTTGCGAGGAAATTGTCTCTATGATAAGCAACGTGATATTCATATCACCTTCCCTTCCACAACGAATATCAAAATCGTGTTGTGTGAATATTAACACGAATAATCGTACGCGTGTTGTTCCAACAGAGTAACACTTTCCACTAAAATCGATAGAAGGTGATCGATATGAACTCTCTTTTCGAACTGTTCTGAACCAAGCGAGCCACATCGAGCGGAGCCTGTCGATCGGTGGCGGACTTTATCGTGGATTAATTATGGAAAATTAGCCGATCGAACGTACCGTGCCGGAGGAAGCGACGTGATAGGATATTAGCACTCCCACATTTGCTGCCTCTCTTCCTCGGCCTAATAACGGTAATAACGACAGCAAGAGACTAGGTGGTACCAGCTATGGTAACTGTGGCATCATCGTCCATATCGTAGTCATCGACCTCGCGGCTGTCCAAGTAGCTCATACGCAAATGATGAAAAATAGCCGAATAGCTGATGGTTTTCGTGAAATACAAGTGAAATAGAAATGCAGACGATCAAATTGAAATAATCTCACTTTTATATCCACCGTTGACCAATGTTGGTCTCTTCGCATTCATTGCAAATATTCATTTGCAATTTTTGAAAAGATTATCAGGTGATTTTATGTTTGTTACGCTGTTTTTTTTTTTTTTAAATATATTTGCGAACGATGTGGAATAATTTAACGTAGTAGAAAACGCGTAAGAAAATATTGTAATTAGAAATACGGTCGATTAAAATTATCGAAGTTTGTAAATTCCCTTGCAATGCAGCGAGGCAAGCAACGATGGAGCAGTAAAATAACACTACGAATCACCGTTGTAATTAACTGGTTCGTTGATCAATCGAAGATTTTTCCAGAAGAAATTTCACCTCGCTCTTCTTTCTTTTCTCGTCTATTTAATCGTTGCCTTTCGGCTTCCAATGGTTTTCATTTGCCACGATCTTACAGAAACGACCAGTCTTCGTCTCCCGTTGAAGATGTTATGCCAAAAACCATTAAAAATTTAATGTACGGCGAATTAGACGATCGAAATACCAAATCTACTTGGAACCACGGCTTTGCTTCGAGCGATTTAATTCGTTCGTAGACACGTACGTGCCTATATTTCTATAATTCGGCAAAAATGTTTGAAAGAAAGATCAGCTGATCCTTGAAAGCCACTGACAGAAACACGAAATTTCTTCGGCTGGTTATCCTGCTTTCTTCGAGGAAACCTCATTTCGCAGGCGAGTCTCGTACGGACTAGGATTTCAGGCCGGTCTGACCGCTTCGATTGCCAAGATGCTCCCGCAGGAAGAAGAAACAAATCCGTGGACATCGAGTTAACCTCTTTCCACCTATTCTCCCTGCCGATACACGCCCTCGCACATCGAAACGTCCACGTTTCCTTTGTCCGCACGTACAATAAACTAAAGTCTCATCATCCGCGGGATTTCCACGCGATAACACGCGCATCGTCCTTTCGGAGGGGGCAAAGGTCCTGCCAGGTTTCGGACTCTCCGACTTGTCCAATGTATCCACGTAACGATGAAATAATGACAAAAGACACTGCTAACCATCTTTCGATATCCTTCATCCGTTATATATACACACACACAGAGGAAAATAAATGGGAAATGCGGCCTGAATATTTGCTTACATACGAAGATAAGTGGAAAACGTGGAATAAGATTTGCCTATATATTAAAATCAGTGGAAAGCGTGGAGCAAAATTTGTTTGTTCGCGTTGCAAAGTAATTACTTTAAGAAACACTCTACATATTTACTTTTGTATATCCTGCAGAACTGCAGATCGCTGTTACGAAGAGAATAGAATTCGGTGAAATAAAAAATTTGGAGTAAGAAGAGAAGCATATCATCGTGACTTTGAATGCAAATTATGTTTTTTGGGTTGCAAGGTGTAGAAAGAACAGAGATAGAAAGTGAACTTTTTGCTGATGTCCTTTGCTATAAATGTATGAATTATAAATATATTTGAATATAAATTAATATAATTTATTATTCCTATTATATTCCTGTCGTAGATTCTGCTATTTTATTCTAACGCTATAAGAGTGAGGATCTGCATCAGCATACACTATACTTATACTTGGTTCGATATATTTTCCTATTACAAATTCATCCACTCGTTCCTCTATCAGTCAACCTGAACGATATCATATATTGAGTTAACAAATAATGATAACAATTTATTTGAGTTTGAGCTTATCGTGAAAATCTACATATCTATATGCAAATAAATTGCACAATTGGCTCGTGTATTTCGTTTTAAAAATGTCTTTTACGTTATTCATTTATCTTTTATTGCTTAGAATTAATCGAGATTTTCGAATTTCTCTTCAAGAATCTCCTGTTGTGTTTTGTCAATTTGCATACATTAAAGCTTAGAAACAATCGTTTGCGACTATATTAACCCCTTAACCTACAACTATGGGCAAACAAACAAACAAACGTAAATATTATGGACATAGCCCGCAGTAGACGATCGGACCAAACGTAAATATTGCGGGCATAGCCCGTAGTGCGATGATCGGGCCAAATATAATATACAGGGTGGCTGGTAACTGATGGTACGAGCGGAAAGGGGGTGATTCTAGGCGAAAAAAGAAGTCGAAAATATAGAATACAAATTTTTCGTTCGAGGCTTTGTTTTCGAGAAAATCGACTTTGAAATCCGGTATAACGTACCGCACGCGTACCGAGCGAAAATTCAAAGTCGATTTTCTCGAAAACAAAGCCTCGAACGAAAAATTTGTATTCTATATTTTCGACTTCTTTTTTCGTCTAGAATCACCCCCTTTCCGCTTGTACCACCAGTTACCAACCACCCTGTATAATATAATATATAAAAGCTTGTTTACGTTTTCGGCCCAAAATTCTCGAACGTAAATCGTAGGTTAAGGGTTGAACGCTACACGCAGGTAAAAAGAAATACATTTTCTTTGGCGGCTCGTTACTATCAGTCGAAACTCCAGCAGAATCTACTTTACACGTACTTTTATTTAGCTTTATTTCTATTTTGTATTATCTCACTGATGTAGCCCTGTACGTCTTCTTGTTATTATTTGTATCTACTAATTGTACCACAGTGTATAACCCGTAAACTAACAAATAAGTAAATAAATAAATAGAGAAATTCATGATGTCAAAGTTATCGTTCCTTTTTTTTCGTTCATTTTGTACGACAAGGATTGTCAGGTTGAAAATTTCAGAAATCAAAACACACGACGAACATCGAAATTCATTTTTTCCCTTGACAAATATTCTATTTTTGCGATACCCGAAGACTTTACGGTAAACTATACATTGAAATGTTCGTAACAATTTTGTAAATCTACCGTATACCGAGCATACCTAAAATCGTCGATAATTGACCGGTACATCGATTCGTTTGGTTGATGTGCGTTATTAGTTTGTTGGTTGTGGAAACGCAATAAAAAAGGTAATAAAGTAAGCGGCGAATAAACGTGTCTGGTCGGATGGGTAAATTCTTTGACCACGTAAAGAAACAAATTAAACCATCCACGTTCGCTACTCGTAATTAGCCGAGGTAGCCAAATCGCCAGCATCTCTTTTACCGCAGATTAGCATAAAGTTTATTAAGGCAGCAAGTAGTCTTACATAAAAATAATTCCAACATAAATGTCCTGTCTACGTCTTTAGTATTCTTCAGGCTGTAACATCTGTTACGTTGTAGAATTCTGTCTTTTAGTGTTTTTCGTTTTCCCACCAACGTAACGAGACGTAGTTGTCTGTATCGAGCGGCTGGATAATTTCGTCCAACCAACCCTCGGAGATTAAACACGCAAAGTCAAACACTATATGTTCCTCGTGTAACATATTTCGGTTAACATTGAAATTATTAATATTTGAATTCCGAATGGAAAGAAGCTTCGTGTCAATTTTGTTTATCGCATATAACACGAAAAATAATAACCAAAGATTTGAAATCTTTGCATTTTACGATATATTTTACAGTGCATTCTTTCTGCAACTCGCAACTATACGATTCCAACTAGTCGGTTGACATTAGAATTACTGATAGTTAACACGAAACTATTTCTACGAAAATCAGCGAAAATACCTAATAATAGAATATTTTTATATTTATTGATTTATTATGTAGTACATTTTTGGTATTATCGATCCATCTAGGCCTACGATCCCTAAACGAGGGTTGACAAATTTCTAAAATTGTCTGTGATATTTCCAGCGTTAGCATCTAGCGATCTAGCGATCGATCCGCAATTTTCCTGATAACCGATATCGTCAAATCGAACGATACGCAGTAAAAATTTGAAAAATGTGTGGCAAGTTGTAGAAAACGAGGGAACTGGTTAATTAATGTTCGATAAACAGATTGCAGGACCCTTTTACACCTTGACAAGTACCAGTCGTTTTGACTAGTGTCGGTACAAGTAGCCTCGATACAAAATTATTTTCAGTTTGAATATAAATTATAATTATCGTTGCGAAAGACGTTACATCATTGCGGAAAAAGATATAACACGAAGTAGGAATTTGAAAATAAAATTACAAAACCAGGCAATTTGACTGTAGTTCTAGCGTTAATCGACGCTTGGATCTTTCGAATAATTTTGGCTGATAAAAGACGACGAGTTTGAAGAGAACGAAACAATTCCTCGGCTTTGGAAAACCCGCAGGTTCGAGCGTAACGTGAAATTTAGCAGCGAAAAGCACGACAGTAGGGTAGAAACAGTTCTGTCCACGCTTCCAGACAGACCAATGGATCATCCATCGTTGGACGTGCCTTCAGGATTTGCTAGTCTCGTCACCCCATTGGCCGGGTCCTCGAGTATAATTTATCCCGTTATGCTAATCGCCACGATTTGTCTAAATTAAAAGGCGCTCCACGTTGATCCGCGGTCACGTTCGCCCCCATTTTCGTCCATCCAACCCACCGCCTCGTCTACACCGCCACCGTAAACACAGCTATTACTATGTCAAACTGCCTTGTATTATCTGGATACGCCGATCGTTTGTTTCTTTCCTGCTACTGTATTCCTTTCGTTTCTACCACGCCAAATATCTCATTTCTTTCATCCTATCGTCTCTCAATCTTCCTGGATTATTCGGTGGAATAAGTTAATCGATTCTTTGCCAACTAACTTGTCTCGAAGTAAGTCACGTAGTTATTAAATCAGAAGATTTCCTGTCGACCAAAAATTCCTTCCACGAACACGAACGATGACGCATACGTTGCGTCGTTAGATGCGAACATGCTGTGTCGTTCAATTCCAGACCAGTTACACCGAAAATATTTGCAAAACGTCGGAGAATCTGCATTGAGATATGCAGCGGCACGCGAGCCAGAGGACAATTTGGATCATGTTGTTGTTGTTTTGCCACGGAGTATCGATATCGTTAGGATACACGTGATAAATAATAATAATAAACATACGAATAAAAGTAATAATAATAAAATGGTAATAACAAATAAACTGCGGGCAAAACAATGTCGCCAACAATTTGGATCGTCCGATACTCCCTCGACCGGTATAAATAAACGAACGCGATCGTAAGCAGTTCAGTTCAGTTATCAGATCAGAATTATCAGCGATCTTATTAGCCACTTACACACTGTCTTTAGCGAATTCGTTGGTACAAGCGTTTTAGCGAATATCGTCTGTGCTTATTTATTTATTATTTTAAAATACACTGGACGGTTTCGACAACAAATAATCTCGTCGTTCAAACCTCATCGACCTACCATCCTCTACAGATTTGTATAATTTTGTGTGCTAATTTTGGCCTCGAAAAACAGATCAGCAGTGTGGTATGGAAGATGGCGAGACAAAGAGAGTGCTGAGACGCGAATTACTTTGTCGAATTACGTATTTTCTTCTGCAGAGACAAACACCGCGACATTTGACAGACTCGCTTTCACGTTTGTACGAAGGTGCATCGTTGCAAGAAACGTTTGCGAAAGAAGGACACTTTCCGGACGACCTAATATATCGACGAAGATCCTGGAGATCGTTTATCAAATAAATCTAAAGCTATTTTAATACAAATTCCAAGTGTGATCTTAGCATTCCTTTACTTTTATTCCGCCGATTAAGACGCGCAATTCTCAACGATCCTACGAAAATTCCCACGAAAGATCACGAATTGGTCGGTTTTCAGCACTTTGGTAGTCGCGGTGTGAAACGTGGAAGAGGATGGAAATTCGAAAGGAGCGACGCGATACGACGGAACAAGTTGGTTGGTCAACGAGTTTCCCTGGCGGTGATACGTCTGGGAATCGTTGTCGCCGTGTTTACCGGGTCGATCGCCGGCGAGGTGGGTCCTCCTTTTATTATGTTCGGCGAGGGCCGCTTAAGGCGATGCCACGGAATGACCAAGAGTTTTAAGGATCGGCCGTATAAACGCGTGCGCGAAAGCTCACTCTGCCTACGTCTGTATAGACGGGATGTTCGCGCGTGTACGAAGCCACGCACGTTCGTCCTTTTTGCTCGTTTCTCGTGGCTTCGAGAGAAGACCGAACGACGCGGCCCTCAGGATTTTACGGCTTTTTGACGGACCACATCTCACGCCGACGAACGACAAGTCAGCCTCTCCGTCTGCTTAGTAACAAACTTGCAAATTTGTATGCGTGCATGCGCGTTCCTCCTCGTCATCTAACGGGTGTTTCCAGCATACGCTGCGCTACAAAAATACCTGCGCGGTTGCTTATCCGCCATTTCGTTTCGTTTCAAAATTAACGATCATAGTCGTGAGAAACGTTTGGATAGAATTGTCACAGATTTAGAATCGTCGAAGATGGTACAACTATTTCGTTCGATCGTGTCAGGTTGCTCGACGCTTGCGTTAATCTCGTAGCAAGTTTCTCGCGGATCAGAGAGACAACGTGTTATTCCTCGCTTACGAAAATTGTACGACGTATGGAATTATCGCGGATTTCTTTGAGATCAGTTTCGTTGAAGTGTAGGACTGCGCGGAACATCGAAAACTATTTGCACAGGTAATTGCCTGTAACGTTGCGTATAATACGAAACTCGAAATGGAAAATTCCAGCTGTCTCTCGTTCTCCGATAAAAATCGATCGATTCTTTCGACAAAAGAAAACCAACGAAAGAAAGCTATTAGGTTGTCCGGGAAGTGTCTTTCTTTTACAGACACGTCCTTTACAACGATGCGTCTTTACACAAACGTGAAACCTAATCCGTCGAACGTTGTGATCTTTATTTTGATAGAACAAAATGGATCGTAAGTAATTCGATAAAATAATATAAAACTGAAAATGATTTTTTCAACTTTATTTATAAGCTAAAAAAAATCTACTCAAATCGTAAAGTTCCACTTGTGAACATATTTCTAAGAGTTTGACATCACTATTATTGTGTTGGCGACTAAGTGATCGCTGATTTCGTCATTAGGTGGCAATGACGATTTATTTATTTACTGATATTTAGATATAATTTATACATTTAGTTAAAATTTATTTTTTTTTAATTTGTATAGAAATTAGGTTTTAGTTGAAATATACAATTACTGTACTTTATCTTCGAGAAGTTTTATAGTATACTACATTGTTATAAAATTTTATGTCAATTTGGAATTATTATTATTATATATACAGGGTGGTTGGTAACTGGTGGTACAAGCGGAAAGGGGGTGATTCTACGCGAAAAAAGAAGTCGAAAATATAAAATAAATTCTTTTCTTTTTTTAATTTTTTCCATCGAGACAACGATCTACAGTGAGATCTGTTATAACGAGACGTCATAAAGTGCGCGCGTACCGAGCCAAAATTCAAAGTCGATTTTCTCGAAAACAAAGCCTCGAACGAAAAATGTTTATTCTATATTTTCGACTTCTTTTTTCGCCTAGAATCAGCCCTTTTTCGCTCGTACCACCAGTTACCAACCACCCTGTATATATAAAGAATAAAGACATTAGATGGTAATGACAAAATCCGCAATCATTTAGTTGCCAACCCAATACTCGAAACCGCTAGAAGAATACCATTTCGACGAATTTCTGCCACTCCGAATGACTAGATCTTTTTCAAACGTCGAAATCCGTGCAACCTCGCTGTGATTTTCTAAGATTACGGTGTTCTCTGGCGCTGGCAAGTCGCGACAAGAATCGAGCAGTTGCGCTTGGACGATGAAAGGAAGACGACGAGAAGAACGCGCTACGTCCATTTACGTTTATTACCAACGAACGTAGAGAAACGCGATTCACGTTCGCATACGCTGATTTATATCGATCGGTGTTTGGCTTGGAACAGGATTTTTCGGAAGTTTGCGCGTCAGAGCAGGTAAAAACGCGGCGAAAGATCTTTCGATCTGTTCGCCTTTCGGTCGACCAAGGACCTCGGCTGGCCCGATCGATCGTTAAACTTGCCGCTTAATCGCCGTGTCAAACCAGTGCTGTAAACTTATACTACCAACTTCTACTACTTTCTCGAGCTGCTGACGGCGAGTCAGCGAGACCGAACCGCACGAAATGGCTACCGCCCGCCTGTGGATTTACAAAATTTCAAATTAGCCGGCGGTTCGTTTATAAGCGTGGAAAAATAAGCTGGTTCTTATTCTCGGCAAAACTCGTAACAACAGGACGAAAACTTTGTTAGGCGAGCGAGATTTAATTACTTTGGTCGAGGACCCTGAACATCCACGCAGAAATACGAAAACCTATTATCCTTAATTGATCGTGAACGCGTAAAACAGAACCGAGTTTTACACGTGGCTCGCGGTAATCGAAGAAATACGACGAAATCCATTTCTCAGAATTGCTACGGGTTTTCATTTTTACAAACACGCCGATCCTTTTAATTGCATTTCGATATCTCCCTCGGTAGCTCGATGCTGCGTTCTCTTTCCTGCGAATTATCGCTACGCGAATAAAACACGCGTCTCGTCCATTCATTAGGGAAATGGTAATTAATAATCTCGAAAATAGTGCAGAAGGGAGACTCAAACTGATCAAACAATTGCGAAAGCTGTAGTTTTCGATGATAAAATTGGAAAGTACGAGAAAGGGATAACGTTAGAAATATTATTTGTTTGATTCTCTTTCGCACTGCAAGATTTTGATATTTCCTTTGCTCGATGCTGAATTTTATTTCACAAGAATTCATTAGCGAAATGGTAATTAATAATCTCGAAAATAATGCAGAACAGAGACCCAAATTGACCAAACAGTTGCGAAAGCTGCAGTTTTCGATGATGAAATTGAAAAGTACGAGAAAGAGATAGCGTTGCAAATATTATTCGTCAGATTCTATTTTGCACTGCAAGATTTCGATATTTCCTTCGGTAGCTCGATGTTCAATTTTCTTTCATACGAATTCATCAGGGAAATGGTAATTAATAATGTTGAAAATAGTGCAGAAGGGAGACTGAAACTGACCAAACAATTGCGAAAGCCGCTGTCTTCTCTATCGTTATCGTTATCGTTCGGAAGTCGTATTGATCAACCGATTGATAAATCAAGAAGTACGAGAAACGGATAACATTAAAAATATTATTCGTAAGATTCTCTTTTGCGCTGCAAGATCATTTAAAAAAAGAACATATCTTTGGATTAGCTTCAAAATTTGCTACTACGATCGGAACAGTAACGTCACGTTGTAACGTCAACGAACTTTCAAACAATTTCGTACAACGTAGATGAACCATTGGCAAAGTAAATCGAGCGTTTTATAAAGAAATTGAGACGAAATTCTAAGCTGCGATATACGAAACGATAGAAATTTTGCAAAATTTACGACGAGTATACCGGTAAATGGCAATTAGCTTGATTAATTTCGATGCGAGTAACAAGAAAGTAAGTAGTTTATTCGATTCGGTCGTTTCGTCGAATAAATCGATGAAAATAAACGTTTGCACACAGATGAGAAGAAATACGCGAGAGTCGCGGAATGCTTCGTTGGCCGACGTTGAAGTCTCCGAGTGGCGTTCGCGGTGAAATTCTTTCCCGCTAGAGCCGACATATGCTTCGAATCGCTTGCTAGCAACTTGTCCATCGGTTACGACTCTCTATCGTTCAGGTTATATTATAATCGTCGATGCCAGTGCTGTAAACTTCTATTACCTGGTCGGTTAATTTCCTCGAAAACGACCGAACCCTATCTTCTTCGATATGTTTCAACATGTTCGAATAACTAAGTAACTATCTTTCAGTCTTCGTAATGGTCGTTTCGAATACCTGCATCTCTTAAGATCCACGAATTACAGGTAATATGTCGACTACATGGACGATACGAAATATCGTAATAAAGAGAGCGCGATAAAATTCGCTGCAACGTTTCTCGGAATATTTGAGAATACTAGTTTCCACTCTTTTACGTTTCACTGATTGTGAGAGTCGTTTCGAGTTGCTCGAGAGATACGCCAGATATTACGGAAATCGGATGGAGCAACCTTATTATCTGCTTAATTATTCTACATCATAAAAGTGTAAATGTTGCTAACTGGTTGCATATATCTATATATATATATAGAGAGAGAGAGAGAGAAAAATATCCTACATGTGTTCGTTTATACGTTGATGTTACGAAGGAAAAGAAAAAAAGCAAGTTAAGAGGAAACTTGGTAAAATAGACTTTACACGCGATCACTTTACTGCACAGAGAATGGCGATACAACGTTACGATAACGCGTTATAATTTTCAAACACCGAGTTATCTTAATCGTCGATTTTTTAATAGGGCAACGATTAAGCTATCGGGCAAACATATCGGCGAATGTTGTTATATTTGCGCGATATCAGCGACAGGTTTCTCCATATGAAAATTCATATGCAAAGATCGAATGCGGTTCGGATCTTAAACTCGCTGGGAATAATCAGAGTCGCGACGAATTTCGAATGAAAAGCTACGAAGAAAAGCTTTTGTAAGGTCGCTGCTAAAGAAAGTGGAAGGAAAACGTCAAGACTCGTATCGTTCGCCATACGATTAACGCTAAAACTACCGATAGTTAACACGAAGCTATTTCTACCAAAACCAGTGAAAATCACTGGTCTTTAAAAAATACCTAATAATAGGATATTTTTATATTTATTGATTTATTACTTTCTTACAGAAGCTTCATTTTATGTACTATATTTTTGGTGTTATTAATCCATCTGGGACTACGATCCTTAAACGAGAGTTGACAAATTTCTAAAATTGTAGAACCAGTCATTTTCACTGTTGTGGAATTTCTAATGTTAGCATCTAGCGATCTAGCGATCGATCCGCAATTTTCCTGATAACCGATATCGTCAAATCGAACGATACGCTGTGAAAATTTGAAAAACGCGTGACAAGTTGTAGAAAACGAGGAAACTGGTTGACTGAGATTCGATAAACAGACCCTTTTACACTTTGACACGTACCAGTCGTTTTGACTATTATTGGTACAAGTAGCCTCGATACAAAATTATTTCCAGTTTGAATACATAAAAACAAAATAAAATTCATTGTATTATTCTTTTAGTTATCGTTGCAAAAGTCGTTACATCATTGTGGAAAAAATATAACAAAGTAGGAATTTTAAAATAAAATTATAAGAGCAGTCAATTTGACTGAGTGATAGTTCTGCTGTTAATTACATAATTACAACACGTACCAGTCGTTTTGACTATTATTGGTACAAGTAGCTTCGATACAAAATTATTTCCAGTTTGAATACATAACAACAAAATAAAATTCAT
This sequence comes from Bombus huntii, assembly GCF_024542735.1. Classification (NCBI taxonomy): domain Eukaryota; kingdom Metazoa; phylum Arthropoda; class Insecta; order Hymenoptera; family Apidae; genus Bombus; species Bombus huntii. The sequence continues at coordinate 2,001,356 of NC_066251.1, read as the reverse complement.
TGTATTATTCTTTTAGTTATCGTTGCAAAAGTCGTTACATCATTGTGGAAAAAATATAACAAAGTAGGAATTTTAAAATAAAATTATAAGAGCAGTCAATTTGACTGAGTGATAGTTCTGCTGTTAATTACATAATTACAACACGTACCAGTCGTTTTGACTATTATTGGTACAAGTAGCCTCGATACAAAATTATTTCCAGTTTGAATACATAAAAACAAAATAAAATTCATTGTATTATTCTTTTAGTTATCGTTGCAAAAGTCGTTACATCGTTGTGGAAAAAATATAACAAAGTAGGAATTTTAAAATAAAATTATAAGAGCAGTCAATTTGACTGAGTGATAGTTCTGCTGTTAATTACATAATTACAACACGTACCAGTCGTTTTGACTATTATTGGTACAAGTAGCCTCGATACAAAATTATTTCCAGTTTGAATACATAAAAACAAAATAAAATTCATTGTATTATTCTTTTAGTTATCGTTGCAAAAGTCGTTACATCATTGTGGAAAAAATATAACAAAGTAGGAATTTTAAAATAAAATTATAAGAGCAGTCAATTTGACTGAGTGGTAGTTCTACTGTTAATTACATAATTACAACACGTACCAGTCGTTTTGACTATTATTGGTACAAGTAGCCTCGATGCAAAATTATTTCCAGTTTGAATACATAAAAACAAAATAAAATTCATTGTATTATTCTTTTAGTTATCGTTGCAAAAGTCGTTACATCATTGTGGAAAAAATATAACAAAGTAGGAATTTTAAAATAAAATTATAAGAGCAGTCAATTTGACTGAGTGATAGTTCTGCTGTTAATTACATAATTACAACACGTACCAGTCGTTTTGACTATTATTGGTACAAGTAGCCTCGATACAAAATTATTTCCAGTTTGAATACATAAAAACAAAATAAAATTCATTGTATTATTCTTTTAGTTATCGTTGCAAAAGTCGTTACATCATTGTGGAAAAAATATAACAAAGTAGGAATTTTAAAATAAAATTATAAGAGCAGTCGATTTGACTGAGTGGTAGTTCTGCTGTTAATTACATAATTACAACATGTACCAGTCGTTTTGACTATTATTGGTACAAGTAGCCTCGATACAAAATTATTTCCAGTTTGAATACATAAAAACAAAATAAAATTCATTGTATTATTCTTTTAGTTATCGTTGCAAAAGTCGTTACATCATTGTGGAAAAAATATAACAAAGTAGGAATTTTAAAATAAAATTATAAGAGCAGTCGATTTGACTGAGTGGTAGTTCTGCTGTTAATTACATAATTACAACATGTACCAGTCGTTTTGACTATTATTGGTACAAGTAGCCTCGATGCAAAATTATTTCCAGTTTGAATACATAACAACAAAATAAAATTCATTGTATTATTCTTTTAGTTATCGTTGCAAAAGTCGTTACATCATTGTGGAAAAAATATAACAAAGTAGGAATTTTAAAATAAAATTATAAGAGCAGTCAATTTGACTGAGTGATAGTTCTACTGTTAATTACATAATTACATACGTACGCGTAACACGTTTGTCTAATTGGCTACATCGTCAGATATTAAGAAATTGTACAACTCGAAATAAGAAGAGAAGACGAAGATGGAAGCAGTGGGAGTCTGTGGGAAATATCGCAACGTCTTTGGAAGAAGAAAGGAGATCGGTGGACAACCGATGGTTAGTGCTCGTGGTTATCGAGGTAGCAAGGAAAGCTGTAGAACTGTTTGAGAGCCGAGATCTTGCGATTGCTCGTCGAAAGACGAGTTCGCTTTCGTCTCTTCTACAGACTCGTGCGATGAAAAGGAAGATCTGTCAGCTGTACGCGACACTTTGTCAATTTTTCCGTTGCGACTGAACGTAGAAGTGGCTTGATTTTCTAGCTCATTAATTCTTATATCGACTGAAGTATTTGTCAGATTAACGCGCAGGTTATATTATTTTACAAAATTACATTACCATGTTATTTTTCACCTGTTTTCACGTGCCTTTTCCCTTTTACTTTTTGTTCTGAGACCAACCGTCTAATAAGAATCTAACAAGAAAGCAGCATCGACTGCTTCTATTTATTTGCTTTTATCGTATTTTTCTATCGTCTAAATAACGAAATACCGCAGCTGTATCCAAGTTTTGTCAATTTCACGTATCGACAAAATCCGCAATCGCTTAGTTACCAAGCCAATAACTGATCGTTAGCAGACTGCAAGTTTTCAACGCAGTTTCGTATTTCTACGGGGAAAACCAACGAAACGAAACCTGCGTAGCAATTCGTCGTACTAAAAATTCCAACGAGTTCTCCGCTTTTTCTTGCTTCTTTTTTTCCTTTTTATCTTAAATACGCAAAAAACCTGCATCTAATCATTGCTAAACCTATAAATAGTAGGCTATAATAAATACAAGCCCCTTTTTCCAGTCGCTGTATCTCACCAGAAGAAACGTTTCCACTAAAAAACGAAAAGAAGTAAACGGAATATCGGTAAGCACATTGGCGAAAGCTTGAGAAATATCGGCTGGAGCCGTTGATATCCGTTGGCCTAGGGAGCGACGGATATTTAAATGTCAATGGGGATCAGCGAGCTGACACGTTTTAACGGCTGGAAATATTATTCGCGCTCGTATCCATCGTTCCTTGGGACGCGACACGATCATCCGCCGACGCGACGAGAGAACAGAAAACCCGGACAAGGGGTGAAGCCAGCCAGGGTTGAAACCAGCGAACGTGTTGCCGTACGACTAAAAGGGAAGAGAACGAGAAAGAGAAAGAGAAAAAGAGAGAAATTGGGGCCAGTGTCATGTAAGAAGAAATACAGGGTGATGTCGCGATCGTAGCCGTTTACGCGGTCGGATATATAACGTATAGCTTCTATCTCTTTATACAGGGCCAGCTTAACGATTCAATAACCGATGGAAATCGGACCTGGTGATGCAGAAATACGTCCACCTTCTAGTTTGCATTCAAAGTGTTTCCTTTCGTGTTATTCTTCCTTTATCGTTGTATCCGTTCGAAAACCATCGGATTTAACAACTGTCCCCCTTTCTTACATTCCGCCAGCAGTTAAATCGGCTTTCCTTTGTCCGGCGTCGTTTATGACAACTTTTTTACTTTCTCCAGAAACATTGCGATATTGATAATAATAGAACGGAGTTTCAGATTTTTCGTATACGAACGGTATGGATTGTAAGAGGCAGGTTCCATCGCCAAAGGGGAATTTATAGCTTCTTTTAACTTTCAATTTGCAGGATAATTATTTTCGATATTATAATACATATATTTCTTTTTAGGGAAATCGAAGCGTGCGAGATTCGAATTATATTTGTGTCCACGTGTGTGTAAACGCGTTTCTTTCGTTGTAATCTTCCATTATATAGTCGTTAGTAGAGCGACGTATTGGGAAATAAATACATTTTCGATTTTTAGATATGTACAAAAATCTATTCGAAAATCGAGCTATTTATCAGTACAGGAATTACTTGACAAAGTGATATCGCACATCATGAGATCGTCGTCTCGATTGAACACAGAGTTGTTTTAACACGTGAACTATCGATATAACTAACACGAAGCTATTTCTACCAAAACCAGTGAAAATTACTGGTCTTTAAAAAATACCTAATAATAGAATATTTTTATATTTATTGGTTTACTGCTTTCTTACGCAGTACATTTTCGCTCTCGTTAATCCATCTGGGTCCACGATCCCTAAACGAGGGTCGACAAATTTCTAAAATTGTAGAACCAGTCATTTCCACTGTTGTGGTGGATCTAGCGATCGATCCGCAATTTTCCTGATATCCGATATCGTCATATCGAACGATACGCGGCAAAAATTTGAAAAACGCGTGGCAAGTAGTAGAAAACGAGGAAACCGGTTAATTGTAGTTCGATAAACGGATTGCAGGACCCTTTTACGCCTTGACAAGTACCAGTCCTTTTGACTAGTATTGGTATAAGTAGCCTCCTGATAACTGATAACTGAAATCGTCAAATTGAACGTGTTGAGGTTATTCGACGTGTAAACAGAGAAACTCATGGATAAATTGTAAGGTAGAAAATATACTTAAATAGAAGTGTAATTATAAGTAAGAATACAATTTGAGCTGGTCCAGATCCGTACGCTAGCTGTGTTACCCAATAACTGAAAAGCCCGAAGCCAACGTCGCCTGTCTACTGTTTATGGTCTGTTTTCGTCGCAGTCTTTTGTCTACACGCTGTCGATGGCTTCACTGCTTGAGAAAACTAAAAAAACCAGATGTAGAGTTCTCTTAGAAGCGGTGACCGCTTCGACAGAACGATACGCGGTAAAAATTTGAAAAACGCGTGGCAAGCTGTAGAAAACGAGGAAACTGGTTGATCGAGGTTCGACAAACAGATTACAGGACCCTTTTGCTACATATAATAATAAGAAAAGCACACAGAGTCTGCTTCTCACAGTCGTAAGAAATTTTCGGTATTTCTTAGTTTCGGGTTTATCAAGGAGGATCGTGGCGCGGAAAGGTGGATCTCGGGATCAGGAAAGTGTAAGAAAAGATGAAGGAAAAATGTCTTTCGGAACGTCGAGCGGAATGGTTAAGCGAAAGACGTCGTTCCGGCGAATCGTTGCTGCGTGAAACGAAACGGAAGGCGAAATCCGCTCGAGGGCGTGAAGGAAAGACGGGGGTCCGCAGATCGCTGGATCCGTTCCTCTTTCTGCTAAAAATACGCAATCTCGCGGCCCCGTCAGGCTGAAGAATTGAAATACACGTACCCTCTTCTCCCACACTGCCTCGTCTCCCCTTTGATATCGTTTACCCATAATCATTTAATTTTCTCGAAGCGCCCACGCCGACCGTACAAACTCGCAGGATGTCTTCCTTCGTCTAGCTTCTTCCTCTTTAGATCTTTAAAAGTCTTTGCCTTCTTCCGTGTGTCGTTCGTCGACTCGTCTGCGCGTCTTCTAAGCTTCTACGCGTAGTAAGATCAGGACGTTTCGTTGTTTGCCGAGGCATTCGTTAGTTTCTTTGTTCCTGTAGCTTGCAACCCAAAATAAAATGTATATTCGAGATTTCTTTCTTATTTGGAATATTTCTGCGTAATGGCAGTCTACGTAAATAAAACTGTAAATGTAAAACAATTCGTATTTTTCAGTTTTAGACAAACGAGAAGATTATCGAACGATGGGGACGACGTCGAATAGATAGAATTACGATCGATCGAATTGATCGATTGACTTTGATAACACGTGACATTTTTTCACCTAGAAAACGATAATTATATGGGGCATACAGTTAGGTGGATTGGATCGATCAAAGGCAATTCCAGTTCTTATACGAACGTATAATATTTCATGGCTACAACAATCTGGCTGTAGTTCAAGCGAAGCATGAAATTCAAGAAACGCGTTCTAACAGTAATATATAGCAATGTACGTATATTATGGTAGTACAGATATCTTTATCTGATATAGCTTATACTTATTCTAATGTACTGCAGTTTAATACCGGCTTTGATACTTTGACGTCGGTATGCTGCCGCGTACACGTATAGTCTAGTCTCGCCTCCCGCATAATTTTCCAAGCTAAATATGTAAATGGAAAGTGCGACAACGCTGCAACAAACAAAGAAACGTCGTCTCGCGTCTGCCTTTCGCGTGGCTTGAAAAACGCAACACGTCGATTCTCGTCTACTGGCGTCAACGCGTTAACACACTTTTCATCGAAACAATATCGAACGCGATATTTATTAGGTTGTTTGTTTTATATCAGTTCATTGAATCATGCGCGAACATAATAATAGAAATATAATTCAATAAAATAATCGTCGCTCGTCTATTATTCACCTTACGAAACGAAATAAACTTTCCGGACAAGCCAATACGAAGGCTTCCACTGTTGTGAAAAACACGTTTGCGAAAGACGCTTTCCGGACAACCTAATGCGAGCAGATTCCTCCGCTTCTTGCTCTCAGCAGGTTCCAATCTCGCCAATTCGCGCTCAAACGTTCGTCGATCGAACGTACAACAGCGAATCCCGTTATCAAATATAAAACGTAAAATAGTGTCCTGCATTGCCAAATAAAATTCTACATGCGATGGAAGAAGAAAGTAAATCCGTGCGATCGAATCTGCCGATCCAAACAAAAAACCATAATTAACGAAACAACGTAGAAACAATTGGAAAGAGAAACGATAGAAAACGATCGCTTGCCATTTAGATAAATTTGACGAGCGAAACGTGCCAACAGCTAATCAAGTTGACGTACGAGATCAATGGAACCTATTAGAAAGTAAAAGTAACGAATTAACGGTGTACAGAGCGATAGCATAGCGTTTAGTCGGATCCAGTTATGCGTAACGGTATTTCCATGTGCATGAATATTTTCGGCCAAGCGAATCGTATAATGTCACTGCGGCTGGACCGCATCCGGATTACGAATTAATTGCCGCGCGATGAAATCAAAACATCCACCTCCGCTTATAATTAATGTTATTCCGTCGTGTAAAGGGCGGTTCACCGCAGGTAAATCGTGCAACTGAACGTGCAAGTAAATTCGTGTGATCTATGATCGTTTCGTCGAATACGAGGACGCGAGATCGCTGTGCTACGTTACGCTATCTCGCCAATCCTGTGCACGAGCAAGGGTGAGAGAAAGACGATTAGTAGAATTGCTTCTCGAAGGGCGATCGATTGAATAATCCGATTAATTTAACCTCCTGTTTTGCGGTTTCCTCCTCTGCTTTTCCTTCTGCCCTTCCGTTTCACGCTATTGCACGCTTCGACGTTTCACTCGAAGCAGTAGCTTCGTCCCTCTATAGTCGAGCTCTTTAGCTTCCCGATATTTCTTTTAATAATTCTTCTCGTAATTTCTTTCATTTTACTATTTCTTTTATTTATCTAAGTGTCTCGCGTATATATACTTCGTCTAACAATTTTTCACGAATTCACCTCGAATCGTCAAAATTATTCGATACCACCAAACGACAAAATCCGCAATCACTCGGTTGCCAATGTACAACAAATTTCTTAAAGTTCCGTTTGCGTTGTATCTTGCTGCGCGTATATGGACGTACAACGTGCTGAGAACGAGCTTCGTGCGATTTGTTCCATCGACAACCAGAGAGTTTCCTTTAATTCCATCAACACTGCATCTCTTTCGAACTAGAGGAGAAACGTTATTCCATCGATTATCAAGAGACGCGAGTGTTTCTGATATTTCTTGGAATTTCTGAAATTTCTCAACGAACGATATCTGTATCTTCGCTAACTCGTCCAAGCAGAACGTACGAACATCGAGTATGCAAGAGCGAAAGCGTCGTAGGTTTCCCAACAAATTTTCTAGAAATGCGTGTAAATCAGAGTAATCGGAGCCGAATTATCTGGACAATTTTCGCGATTTCACTCGACGAAGCGTTGCTCGTCGATCGTTTCGTAAACGAAATAAAACGCGAACGTCTGCAAGATTGGCCTGATCGTCGATCAGAGGTTCGTGAAACACGGAGAAACGGATAGCAGGCGTACGACGCGGAGAGCAGATATTTGCAAAGCCACGGAGTTTTAGCGGCAATCGAACGTAGGGAGTAAGGATGTGGGTACATGTATATAGTAGGTAGGTATATAGGGTCTCGGATTTGATTTACATCTACGCCCCGTAATCGAGGAAAGATTAGACAGCAGCCAGCTGCCGGGTCAGCGCGTCGACGAGCCGCCCTGCCAGGGTATTTGTAACCGAGCCTTGTCGAAATGTTAATGCGTACCAATGCTCGCTAATCACCCTGACACTTTGGCTTAAGCTTCCACAGCCAACCCCTATCCTACTCTTTTTTGCCCCGTCATTCATAAGAGCCGCAGATTTTCCTACCGATAGCTTCCACCGTGAAATCTCCATTAACTATAGTTCGCGTCGCAGCTCGCCGATCTTCCCTCAGCTATACACCTATACTTTTACATATGCGATACTACTCGTCATTGGACCAACGAACGACTTCCCAAGTCGACAGACGTCGGTCGAATAATTGAAATTTAACGCTTTGACTGCCACGCCGAAATTACATGTTTCGCCGAGGACAAAAGATTTGGAAATTTCATTGCCATCGTAACGAGACATTACTATCGTATTTGTACACGTTGATGAAACTTGAAACAGATCTGGAAACAGAGGATGGAATATGGGAATTATACTTATGGCACGCATATATTTCGCCAAGTATCTGAACAGTCAATTATACGATATGCAGCGAGATTGTCTTTAGCGGTAATTGTACGTTTGAGACTACTGTTCGTAGCGTATGCACTAATTTTTCATTGGGTATTGAGAATCTTTGATTGATATATTCGTTTGGCAACTTCCATTGCCACCTAATGACAAAACCCGCGATCACTTAGTTGCCAAGCCAATGGCAGCGATCAAAAAGTTGCTCATTTTTGACAACACGTGTCTCAACTGCAAAATGATCCGACTCTTCTCATATCGTCTTTATAATCTAAAAAATACGTGCAATATCATATTATGGCTCGATTAAATTGATGCTCGAATTTTCCAAATTTGCGACAATTATTCCTCGTTTGCAATAGCGGCAAAGTTTCAACAATGACAATAGTACAATAGTTGGTACGATAGTTAATAGTTGTACGTACTCGATAGCGATGTTCGCGTGAAAGGAAATAGACAAAGAAATATCGATGGGGATAAATAGAATTGGAAAAGCGTAGCAAGTCAGAAAATGAAAAACACATATATCCAGCAAATTCGGAGATTAATCCTTCCCGCATGACGTTACAAGTGTAAGCTGTTGACCCTTATCGGACCCACATACCCTACCGGCGATTAAGCCAATCTAGCTTCTTCTTGCCAACAAGAAAAGAAGTTTTCTAACTTGTGGCCTGACGTGTCTTTTATTCGAATTACGAGACAGAGAAGAACGAAAAAAAAAAAAAAAAAATTACGGAATATCGTTCTTTCGGTAAAGAGAAAATTGTCGGTTTTAACGCGATATATTAGGTTGTCCAAAAAATATCTTTCTTTCGCAAACTTGTGTCTTACGACAATGCACTTTCGTACAAACGTGAAATCGAGTCTGTGGAACGTCACGATATTCAACTCAGCAGAACAAAATGGATTGTACGTAATTCGGCAAAATAATTATCATTCTGTATATACAACTGTTATTTCCTCACAAAAGGAAAGAAACTTTTCGGACAAGCCGATATAAAACGATTTACAAAAATAAAAGATGTAAAATACACGTTACAAGAACAGCGTTCTATGTTATCTATTATCGACAGACGAATTCGTTCTCAAACTTGTACATAATACGAGAAACATGTAAACTCTGTATAAATTGATGTACGTCGAACGATAATAGAAACAATCATTAACAATACCACTGGCTATCAACGTACAGTTTAAGCTACTATTTCTAGGCAGATTAAAATCTTGTATTGTATCAATATCGCTGCACCGATATCGGCACACGATCGAGTAACGCGATATTGTGTACTTGCACAAGATTGTCATAACATCGTAATCGTTTATATTGGAATATCTGTATTTCATTAGTATCGGTCAAATATTGATCGTGCAATTTTGCGGTATCGATCGTTTTGCATTAACACAATGTAGTTTCTTGTAGTTTACAGCCATACGATTCCGTGTTTCTATATCGATACCGGCCACTTTTTTCTCCTCCAGTATATCAATATTGATAAACGACAATTTAACTAATATCATATGCACCGAACCAACGCCACGTTTGATATTACAGTCAATTATACACGCTGTTATAAACGGTAAACTAGCTTCTGATTCGACGCTAATAGTTGCAAAGTATTCATTTTCCAACGATACGCAACTTCATATTCTATTAGCGAACTACAACTACCAGACAAAAGGAAAATGACGATACCAACGTAACGATACATGCGATCGTTTCAAATTACACGATCCACGATTAAACCAATTTCCTGCTGCTACCCGATCAAGGATAAATTTGCATCTGCATTTTCTTCGCTCGATTTTGCGCCTCGAAATGAACTTTCGGGAAAATCCAGAGAAATATTTCTCTGTCTGTTTTATAAATACAGGGTGGTTGGTAAGTGGTGGTACAAACGGAAAGGGGGTGATTCTAGGCGAAAAAAGAAGTCGAAAATGTAGAATAAAAATTTTTCGTTCGAGGCTTTGTTTTCGAGAAAATCGACTTTGAAATCCGTTATAACGTACCGCACGCGTACCGAGCGAAAATTCAAAGTCGATTTTCTCGAAAACAAAGCGTCGAACGAAAAATTTTTATTCTATATTTTCGACTTCTTTTTTCGCCTAGAATCACCCCCTTTCCGCTTGTACCACCAGTTACCAATCACCCTGTATATGGGTTGGAAACTAAGTGATTGCGGATTTTGCCATTAGGCGGTCGATATTGACAATTGACGGATATAAAATTCTTCGGTTGACAAGATGATGATTCTTCGATCGATAAAATGATGACTAACTCTTCTATAGACAATGGTAATTAATTAATAATATTCGATAGACGAACGGTCGCTCAGTTTCCAACCCGATACGAATATCAGATGCAGACATACGTCGATCTACTTGTTAATCTCACTAACGCTCTATTCGTACGTAGAAAAGGAACAAAGATACGATGGAGTTCGGAGATTGCGATGATGCAAGTTAATTCTTTGCACTGGAAATGTCAGTTGCCCTGACAAGATCTTTCCTCGTGTGGCGCACGGAAGCGATAGATTTGCACGTGTCGTATCGCGTGTTTCAAAAGTTCCATGTCTAACGTGCACGTGCGTCTCTTTCGCAGCACGATACATCGAATTTATGATAACAAACTATATAATAACGCGATTCATACAGTGGATATTGGTCGAAAGGGAAGAAAAAGAAAGACGTTGGAAGAAGGAGAGGAGGAAAAAGAGAGGAAAGATTCTAATAGAAATTTTTCCACGCCGAAATTATATCTACGGTATGAGACATTTGGAAGGAGAAGAAGAAGAAGAAGAAAAGTAGTAAGCGGCTCGTTTCCGTTTCCAAAACGATTCGTCGTACGGTGAAAGAGGGTTAAAGTGGCGAATGTCAAACGCGTATAATAGCGCCAGAGAGTAAGGGGTGACTGAGGACGAGCAGAGAGGGAGAGGACTCGACGACAGGGTGAACGATGCCTGGTATAAGTCAGAATGCGGACAACCGTGTGGTTTCGGGGGTGAGAAGTTTAAATGGCTCGTCCGTATGGTGCTTCTCCATCCCTTTATCCCTCTCTCTAACCCCATCCTCGTGCTCTGCACTGCTCGTCCGCGGCTCTAACAACCCCGTACGATCTACCTTTCTCGGTTTCCAACATCTAATTTTAACTCGCCTCCGATCGTACTTCCATCGTTCCTTATCTTCGTTTTAGATTCACATCGGTCGTGCGAGGATATTTTGTAATTATTAATATCATTAGGAAATTTCAGATTAATCGCTAATGAAATATTTGACGGACAATTCGTTGGCGGAAGTCGACGAAGAAGTTGAAGTAGCATAAAATTATTACGATTAAACGTTTCCTGTTTTAGACATCCTTTTAACCGATAACACTTTCATTTTGAAAGCATGAGAAACTCGTAAGAATAGTTTATTACTAATTGAAGTACTTCGCGAATTAGAGAAAATACATTAGGTCGTCTTTCTTTTACAGACGCGTCTTTTGCAACGATGCATATTTATGCAAACGTGAAACCTAATCTGTTCTGAACGTTGTGATCTTTATTTCGATGGAAGAAAATGGAGCATACGTAATTCGATGAAATAATATAAAATTGAAAATGTCGCGTATTACTTCCTTATAAAACGAAAGAAGCTTTTCGAACGACCTACTGCGTTTCCTGAGATTAGAACGCTCGTTTGGAATATTCGGAATATTTTTGCAATTCAATAAAATGATCAACGCTGCTTCTCGTTGATATATTACGCTGTTCGATTACAGTGTCATTACAGATGCGTACATTTTCGCTAAAATTCGTTCACGAAAGAACACGCGACAGGTGAAAATTGCCAACTATAACAAAACTAGAATTACAAAATTACAATTAACCAATTCGTCGACGAAGTACCATATTCTGTGAGTCGCAAGTTGTCGCGTGACAAATCATGCGACAAATTGTATGAAAATCAAATTATCGGTAAACGTCACCGTACGATACCCTTTCACCTAAATGATTAAGATCTTGGCAACTAAGTGATTGCGCATTTTGTCCATACGATCTAACGACAAAATCCGCAATCACTTAGTTGCCAACTAATATAGAACGTAGCCAACGTATTCGCAATGTGGCCACGTTTTACAGGTCGATAATGGATCTTTTAAACGACAGGGTGATGAGTAGCGTGTTTCCTAGGATCAGAAGGGGATTGATAGCGATCAGGGACACGTGTCCATCGCGGAAAACTTTACGGTGTAATAAAGAGTCGGTTGTCCCCGGATCCGGCAAGGGGATGAACTTTCAGTGACGAGGTTATACGTGCAAGACGAAACTAAGCATCGTTCGTCCCGTTACACCCTCCGGCCCTTCCCGCCAGTGATTTAAGTGGCAGGCTAACGTAGTAACTTCCTAACGTGCACAGATGCGACAAATCGACAGAACTTCTCTGCGGTCTTAGACGTCCGCGTTCTTACTGCTCGATTTTCTCGTTAAGAAGCTGCCGCTCATACTTTCCAGGTATTTGCTACTTGCTATTACTCGCACCGATGATATAAAGCCAGCGTTGATACGAGTCTCTAGGATCGACCAATTTCGCTTTTACTTCGACAATTTCTTAACACCGCGTTGCTTCTTTCTTATTTCAATTACTCGAGCAATTCCATTAACACTTTGACTGTCACGCCGAAATCACGTGTTTCACTGGGGACGAAAGATTTGGAAATTTCATTGCCATCGTAACGAGACACTACTATCGTATTTGTACACGTTGGTGAAACTTGAAACAGATCTGGAAACAGAGGATGGAATATAGGAATTATACTTGTATATATTTCGCCCTAACTGTCAATTTTTATTCAATTTTTACGATTGTAAGAGGTTCAAGCGTTAATGTTGGATTCTCGAGAAGAGAACGAGTGACTGGAAAATAATAGCAAATTCTAAGATAAAAGAAAAAAAAATAGTATTTGAGACGTCACTGCCTGCGTAACGTGATTTTAACGGAATAATTTTATATCTGTTAGGTAGAATAATGGATGGCTTAAAGTTGCATCCGAAGTAAAATGTTGGCTGATTTTCGCTGCGAAATTACAATTATACCACTTAACCTGGTTATGGAAAGTGTTCATGGACGAGTTACTAGGATTATTTTCGCTGAAATAATAATATTTGCCAGATATAAACGTGCTATTTTATAATAGCTGCTAAAATTCCAGACGAACGGTGTAAAATATGATAAACTCGACTTTGATATCTCTTGGAATTTAATTGTAATTGATATGACATTGTATAAATCCTATTGTATTAATCCGATTATCGGATTATAACATAGAGAATTAATTTATTAACGATGCCGATTAAAATATACAATTTCGGAGACTTTAAACTTCAGACTTTTAACGTCGAACGATCTTCCACTACAAAGTTACCGCAATCGTGCATTCTATTCGATACAAACGAAAAGCGTATCCTGTAATTAAAAATAATCCAAAATCGAACTACGTCTCACTATGTCGACAACGAAATTTCTCTGTATCTTGAACCCTTTGCGCTCGGAATTTTATTTTAATTTCGTTACCAGCAGCTCTCAACGCTTTTAAGCGTTTCGCTTGAAATTTACTTCAACTAAAAAAATAAGACAATTTAAATAAATAAAGGAAGAAAGAAATTCACTCAAATACCAGTTTTATTCGCGCTATTCTTGTATTTTCTAATTTTTAAACGTATGATATATCTTGAAACAATTTCCTGGATGCGATCCTGCTTTTCTTTCGCACTTTTCACAGAAAAGAGGTGCGAATGAAAGAACGTCGAGTGGGACTCGACAAAGGAGCTGCTGAGATAAAAACTCGCGTCAAGTCACGCTCGACATAGCGGCGCAAAGGGTTAAAAATAATCACGATATTTCCAAATCATTGGCAGACTCTGTATATTTCACAGGCGATCCTGTCCTGCGAATTTAACGCATATTATGAAACCATCGACCAAATAGTATCGTTAAGTGATCAATCAATAGCAAATGCGAACATTCGTATAATCTTGATCAATCGCTGAATTTTAGAAACTAATCATTGGCTCGTTGTTACGACGAACAATTAATCAACCGCCAATATCAACCTAAATAAAGCTGAAGATAAAAGTGGACGATACGATGATAAAAAGAATAGACGTTACATATACGTGCGAAGTTAACGAATACGTACATAAACAGTGGAGGAAGAGAAGGAAGAGGAGGAGGAGGAGGAGGAGGAGGAGGAGGAGGAGGAGGAGGGAAAATACCGATGAAAGCATTGAAATTGCGCGTCGGTTAGCTGGAAAAATGTTGTTCGTGGAAAACACAGCGAGAGCTGGAAATTATCTGTAAACCGTCAGCCGAAGCATCGCGCGTACTATGATATTTTAATATTCATCAAATAGTTTCATCGGTGGTTCGACGGATTAAATTCGTGTATTAATAAATCCATGAGGCGATCGATGTGCCCTGCCCCATTGTAATATCATATCATATCGTAACAAGCTGGAATCTTCGGAATTTTCGAGAGTTTCGCGTCTGTGAAATAAATTCCACGACGAACCATCGTTGTTAGAACATTACCGGGTCACTAACGGCTACTTAATTAAGATTAATTACCACTACGTCCAAACAGCGGCGAATTCGTTTCGCGCCGACACGGTCGAACACGAAAACGGGAAAAGAAGGGAAAAAAAAAAGAAGGGAGGGAAAGGTGGAAGGGAATCGAAGGGGCGAAAAATGTAAAAAAAAAAAGAAAAAAAAAAAGGGAAAGGCAAGATTGGAGTTGAAATTTCGTCGAATTGGACGTTTCAAGATCCCGTTAACGAACGTTTTCGTTTACACGAGTCACCAGGATATAATGATCGATTGCAATTTTCTGCATTCGTATGCGACAAAGCCAGTGCGCCCGGTGGATTAAATAAATTCCATAATACTCTCCACTTCGATCCCCGGTGAATAATACGTGCTTCCGCGTATTTATTTACTAGGGACTAGGGACACATGTGCGCTCGTATAGAGAGGCACGAATTTATAAAGCTATCACGTGCCCCGCTCTGTCGATCATCGTGCGCCGCTTGTGCTCCCTATAAATGCCATCCTTCTGCCAACGAGACGAGTATCCTTCTTTTTTTTTTGCTTTTTAAAATATCGTAGAAATGTTCTCATTTTCGATGATATTCGTCAAAGTTTTCTACGTTCGAGTATAGTTGAGAAGTCGAGCTGGGAGTAAAAGAGAAGTAGAAAAGTACCAGAGAAGACGGTTGATAATCAGTGAGGAATTCTCAACGCGAAAAGATCGATTTCTATCGTGTCCCGACATGATGCACGATATGCAATAGCCTTGTCACATGTGTGCGACGCGTGTGCTCCCTGTAAATGCCATCCTTCTACCAACGAGACGAGTATCTCTTTCTTTTTTTGATTTTTAAAAGAAGAAGGTTAATTTTCTCATTTTAGATGATATTCGTCAAAATTTCCCACTTTAGATATAGTTGAAAAGTCGAGCTGAAAATAAAAGAGAAGTAGGAACCTTCTGTCAACGAGACGAGTATCCTTTTTTTATTCTTTTTTTTTTTTGGTTTTTAAAAGAAGGTTAATTTTCTCATTTTAGATGATATTCGTCAAAATTTCCTACTTTAGATATAGTTGAAAAGTTGAGCTGAAAATAAAAGAGAAGTAGGAACCTTCTGTCAACGAAACGATTTTTTTATTCTTTCTTTTCTTTTGGTTTTTAAAAGAAGGTTAATTTTCTCATTTTCGATGATATTCGTCAAAGCTTTCTAGTCTAAGTATAGTTGAGAAGTCGAGCTGGAAGTAAAAGAGAAGTAGAAAAATACCAGAGAAGACGGTTGATAACCAATGGGGAATTTTCAACGCGAAAAGATCGATTTCTATCGTGTCTCGACATGACGCACGATGTGTAATAGCCTTATTACATATGTGCGCTATTCGTTATATGTAACATATTTTGGTACGAAAATTTTACCAACGTATACAACTGACAATCTTGTTAACGATTAATGAACGAATAATGTATCTCTGTCATCATTAATTACAAATAGAAATTAGCCACGTTTAGTACGTTACGTTATCATGTAGTTTAACTAGCGTTTAGACCCTTTAATTACACTACCTTCGTTTCGTCGTTAATTCAAATGAATATTTATTTTATTGAGTAAATCTGCGAAACATTGTCTCTATTTAATCGTCTCTATTTAATCTTCCCTTTAAACGCGACTTTTCAACTCAACGTCTAAACGCAACGCCATTCGCTATCGTCAAATAGCTGTGCGATAAGAATAAACGATCAAAAAACACAAAACTCATCAATTTGCATAAATTCATATAATAAATTATCCAAAAAATTTCTTTCGTATTATAAGGTGATAACAGATGAACGACAATTTCTCTTTTACATTATTTTATTGAATCACGTATCATCCATTTCGTTCTATTTCTATTATTACGTTCGTGCATAATTCGACAAAATAATACAAAACAAAACACATGGTGCACCTATTATTTTCTTTAAAAAAGGAAAGAAACTTTTACCCAATAGAATTTCGCAGGAATAACTCTTCCCTATCTACGTCCATCGTTTCTTCGTTTTTCCTCGTCTATTTACTTGGAAACTAAGTGATTGCGGATTTTACCATTAGGCGATATCGACAAAATCCGCAATCACTTAGTTGCCAACCCAATACTTTATTCCTACAGGAAACGTAAAATTTCCAGATGAAGACGCGAAACGATAATGGAAGGTGCGCGTCTGGTTGGACAAGAACACGACGACGACGACGCCGACAGGGTAAACACGAAGAACGCAGGAAGAAGAAAGAAGAGAAAGAACGAAAGACGAAAATTTGCCGGTCGATGATTTACACACGTCGTAGGAAGATCGTAGAACGAGGCAGTAGCACCCTCTTGGTGACTCGCGTGCTCGTTCTTCCAGCACGTTTCATCCCCTCGCTGTCAGACGACTGACAGTGCAGCTAGCTCTCTCTTGATGCCTCTTTCTTTTTCTCTGCAGCGTCGTCTACTCTTCAAATTTTCCCTTCTTTCATAATTTTATTCATTTTTCTTGCCAGCGATCCTACAGCTTTCTGTTTGCCTATGGAAATGCCGTGTCGTCCGACCGCCGTTTCCTCTTCCAGCCACACCGACCCAACACTTTTCAACCCTCGTGTACATTTCACGCCCACCCCATCGCCAGAGCTGTCTGAATATTATTAGTAATTAACGAAAGGAACGGACGCGCTGCGAGATTCGTGCGGCTAGCCGCGCAAGATGATTTTATTATCGAAAACTTTAGCGGCGAGAAGATTGCTCGACGTGGAAATTTCTAATTTCCTGCCAACTTTCGAAACTCGTCCGATAAGCTGACTGTTCCAGGGCCGACAGTCTAAAGACGCGACAATCCACTTTTCCATGTAAGTATTATTAAAGATAAAGTATAAAATATTCGGATAAGGATAATACAAAAGTAAAGGCTTATGGATAATTCTGTCGGTTTGGAAAAATAATAGGTCCAAGGTTCGATTTATTCATTTTCGTGATTCGATCTAGAGATGATAGTATCGAGAAAAATATAGAGAAAAATTGCAAATTTTGTTTCCTTGTCAAATCTTTATTTCCCGTAAATGCAAATAGAAAGAATAACTTTGGACAAAGAGATAACGTTGCTTTTTCTATTGGTATCTGCGTGCATCGAATTATCTTCTCTGAGTTTTATAATCACTTAAAAACCTAAAAGCATATTGTCATCGCCATTCAATATCGTTCTCGATACCCTCAGATCGATATTAAATTGTACGCACACATACGAGTGTAACGTTTCTATCTCGCGATAATCTAGTGCCTGACGGTATAAAAAGACGTTGAAACGATAAAATATTTTAACCGTATGTTCCCCGGATTTAATATTCGAACGATAGAAATGTTTCATTTACTTCAAAAGTTATATTTCTCTTTTCTCTTAATATCAAATAACAAAAAAGAAAAAAAAAAGAAAGAAACTTTAACCCTCGTTTAACTTTTCTCAAGGAAATATCCCAAAGAAACGCGCAGGAAAATTCTTTTGTAAAATATTTACAGCAACGATAATGAGAGCAACGGACGCGCGATTAACCATCGATTAAACTAACGAGCTAGTTTTAATCTTCTTACGCGTAGCTATCCGCAAAGCTACGTCGAACGAGCCAAACCGAACCAAACCAACCAACCAACGCGCAAGCTAAACAAAAGCGTCGTCCGTCTGGACGAGAAACAGGGAAGAAAAGTAACGGATAAAACTCGTATTTCCGTAAAATCGCCGATAAGAACGGTGTTCCGTGACCGAAAGGATTGCACCGCAAGACTGATTCCCAGTAGCCTGTGTCGTTGGGAAACGAGCGACGAGAAAGGAGGCAGAAGCGAAAGGCGCAACAAGCGGAGAAAGAGTAGCGTCATTTTCCGCGATAAACAGAGAAACGAGGGCTCGAAGCAAGGAAAAAAAACGCAGAGAAAACGAAACGAAGAGCGGGACGGTCTCGCTCGGGATTATCGCAAATGGTTGAAAAAGAAAGAAAAAAAAAAAAACAAAAAAAAGAAAAAAAGGAAAAGAAAAATTCGAATTTTCCATTGTGGGTGTAAAATGAGCAGCCGAGCCATCCGTAGCGTTCATGGCCGAACGATCACTCGTGGGTGGGTCAATCAGCGTTCGCACATACACAGCAGGTTTGTGAGAGCAGTAGGTGGAGAGCTGTTGGTGTAGGTGTAGGTGTAGGTACAGCAGGAGGAGGACGAGGAGGAGGAAGAGGTTGCAGGACGAGTGGGAGGGAAGGGGAGGGGGGTTAGAGAGGGAGGAGAAACGAGAGCTTGCTTTAAATCCGATAGCTCTGTGCAGAGGCGACCACTGGCATTTATTAATTAATAACAAATGTATTCCGGAATGAGTTCAACGTCAAATAAAATGATATTCCTGTCGAGTAATCCAACGTGCTCTCCCCCTATATGTTCACGGAACAAGAACCGCGGATGGATAGTAAATTCTCGTTGAATTAACAGGCGGCGCGCGTTGAAGATAAAGGCAGCATTTTCGATAAGGGTGAAACTGCCAACTAAATCTCGTCCACTTGAAAATATGGTGCGAGCAACGACGAGCCGTGGAATTTCACGGAGACGCGAGTTAGGACAAAATTGGTAGATGTTCGGATCGGATCGAATTATTCGTTGGTTTAGTTGGCCGCGATGTCGGGCGTACGGAAACGCGTATTAAAAAGATATTGTTTCTTAAATGACGCGAATGTTTCGAAGAAATGTAGATATCGTCGTGGCTGCGTCTGGTTGCTTTGCACGGTGATTCCAACGTTGTATAATAACGTTGGTTTCATAGGATACGAGCAAAGAGAAACTGAACGGACGATAAGTAGACTTTTTATACTCGCGTTCTTGAATAATTGATACAGCAACTTCTCAAAGTAAAGCGAGAACGTGTCTCGCTATAATGTAGCAAGTCGTGCGAACGTACAATACTACCGCACAGGCAATATTTACATTCCCTCGTTTGTTTCGCTTCTTTCGGTAAAAAATTAATTCAAAGAGGATAAATTAAAACTGTCTTTGATTTATCGATTCTAAATAACCAGAGCGAACCGAACCGCGACAGCCATTTGAATCGACACGCTACGAAAGTCAACATAATTGACGTAAAAGTAGAGACAATCGGATAAAACTTAGGCTAATTTCTCTGAAGATACAACGAAACGCGTATAAAATATCTTACAGTCCTTGCTGCCTATTTGTCTGGCAATTCTCTGTCCTGAAGTTCGCCTGAAAATGTCGCATCTAAATAGGAAGAGGACGCTCGTTTAACGAATCTGTGGAGAAACACGAAAGGAACATGGACAGATAGAAGCGTTTAACTAACAAAATGTTTATCAATTGTTGCGCGGTTTACCGAAGAAAAGGAGAAAAGGGAGAAGGAAGAAAAGGTATTCTACGTAGAAACGTAGGCGTCGGTAGTCGATAACTATCCCGGAATGACGTTGTCAATTGGAATAGCTGCTTGCGTGTTGCAAGCTTTAACGTGGCTGTAATTTAACCTGCTGGTGGATTATATTTCGTACGAAAGCTTTTGCGAAAGTATGAACGGTGCAGGGCTTGGCACGAGCGGTAACGAGCGCCAACGAGCGTCACCTGCCCTCCGGCTCGGTGCGAATTTCAAATGTCGAAAACCTGATATAACGACCGTTATCGCGAATAATAGCGAGACCGTTGACAGAGACGATGATACCGAAGAGTACTTTTCGATACGAAATCGAATCAAAGCGGAATATCCGAGCCGACTAGTCGTTAGCACGTTAGGCGACGCTCATCGTAATTACTGCGATTCGCTTTGAACTGAAACCGGTCGACGAATTAAATAGTTGGACCGTGATCCTAATACACCGATACGCGATTAATCGTCAAAGTATTCCGCTACTTCGTATCCGTGTTCGAATAAAATTTCATTAAATTTCATCGCCACCAACAAACTGACCAAAAACGTAACGTCGACGATGATCTCAAGGATACGTTCGCATCGATCCGATCCCAACGAAAGATCGTCGACTCGCGAGAAATTAGAACGTTGAAGAGAATTTAACGAGCCGCCGAATATATAGGAATAGTCGCTGCTAACGATCGTGGACAGTGAACGCGAATTTCGATAAAATCAATAATAAACGAACGAATGAATTTCATGGGAAAGTTAGCGTAGCGTGTATCAACGCGAACGATCAACGGTTGCTTCAAGGATCGGATAGAATTCTCGCGAAACGTCGATACGGGTTGTAGTTTAATTAAAAAATCAAACGCTTTCTTATTCATCGCGTAAGTAAATTGTAGAAGAAAATGTTTCGTCTGTCTTGTTTACGCAATTATGTTAATCGCGTGGCATAATCTGATACGCATGGTCGCAAGTAAAAAAAGAGAAAAAGACCGATCTTATCGGTAACATTGGCAAGCAAATGATTAATTTAACTGACGCATTGGCGCAGATTACGGTAGTAAACAATCGGACGTCGGGTTTGAAAACACCGTGGCAATAATTCGCCTTTAGCCGCTATATATTTTTTCCTCGATGACCCCGTGTGTTTTTTTTCATCCCTGATATTATAAAAATCGGATATTACCGGCGTTACCCGTCCGTTTCTATTGTTAACACAGCCACGATATTTCAGCTTCTCTCTTTAATCTTGATAAATTCGTTATTTTTTCCTCTAACGAAACGAAAAATTAATAATAACCTTGATAAGCAGAGTATATATAGTATATCGCGATATATTACGACAGTCTCAATGAATAACGATTATTTTTCTCGTCATCTCAATCAGCTACAACTGTACATACACAATGATTTTTCCCACAAACGATTATTAAGTTAACAGCATATGAATTAACGGGGAAAACTAACGATCGGAAACGATACTTAGCGATACGTGTTACGTTGTCCGGAAAGTGTCTTTCTTTCCTATTTTTTTTTTTTTTTTTTTTTTTTTTTTTTTGACAGTCCACATTCGTACAAACGTGAAACCAAGTCGGTGAAACGTCGCGGTGTTTACCTCGAGAAAATAAAATCGATCGTGCGTGATTCGATGAAATAATAAAACGAAAGAAACTTTCCGGACAACCTAACGGTTTCAAACGGAAATACAAAACGACGAAGAGGAAGATAAAAGATCGTAAGGGCTCACCGGAATCGACGAAAGGAGGAAAGAACGCCACGTTCCTTCCACGAAAGCCCAATTTTGATCGCTTCATGCTGCGAGTGTTTCTTCGTTAAACGCACGGAAACGAATAAGAATATTTGGACGCGCGCGACGATACGACGTGCGTCGATACGAGTGTTCCAGCGTGATGGAAGGGCAACGTCGAATGTCTGCTACGCATAGAAGGTTTTTGCTTCGTTTACATCTACGGAGTAATCTCTGCCGATAACTTTGTAACATACTTCCGAATTAATCTCTTTGTTTACGTTCGACGAAGAAACAGTCGCAACGTGAAACGTTGTTCGAAAGAACTGCAGGACCCCCACGTGTACGTTGATCGGGAATGTTCTTCTCCTATCGACGAATATTACGAGCGTTTAAAATCTTTCACTCGTTTTTCCAACTATTTCTACATTTGTATCCTACCGTTTTATTATTTTTACAACTGGGATATTTTATTTAATGTTATTCGCGGCATTTAATGTTATTTCGTATTAGGTTCGCTTCTTTCGTTTTACGAAGAAATAACAAACAACAGAACGCGTTCTGTTTTATATCATTTCGTCGAATTACGTACGACCGATTTTTTCCCCGTCGAGATAAACAGCGCGACATTTCGCAGATTTGGTTTCGCGTTTGCACGTTGTTAAAAAACGCGTTTGCGAAAGAAAGACACTTGGCGCACAACCTAATATTTGCAGCATTTGACGTCATCACAAACAACTTTATAAATAGTTGCATATAACTGAACAACAAGCTAACTAATTATCCTATTTTTACGATGCTTAATTTGCTTGTATATTCTACTTATGTGTATTATTATAACTTTTTTCGCAAGTAGCGTGGGTGTAACGACGCGCGTAATCTGCTACAGCGAAATGACGGTATTAGTTTGGGAAATCTTTTAGCCGGGCAATGTCGTTACATAATGTTGGCGCAGTTTTGTACGACTAACAGTGGCCTATCAGTTTTTCACGGAGAAATAATCCTCTCAGTGCCTACGTCATCGCGTCACGAGGCGAACAAGGGCAGCACGTGTTCCAGGTGAATTTCATCTCTCGTCATGGGCCAGGCTAGCCGCCACACTCGTACGCGTCTGTACGCACCCGCGTCTCTATACCAACACGGCCAGTCACCATAAAAGCATCCAGTGCCCACCCTACTCTCTACCCTCAACTGTTTCAAAATAAAAATGAAAATATAGCCTGTGTAATGTATGGATTACAAAAGAATCGATCCCCGATGCGAACCATCGTCAATATTTATGTTATTTTGTTCTGGAAAACTGAAAACAAAATTCAACCAGGCATAAATCGTTCCTTCGTCCCGTATTCGTTGATTCGCCACATCATTCAACTGTACGAAGCCTTTGTAGCCAAACTATACAACCCTTTTGCGTAACTTGGTCCTGTCTCTCTGCTATTGTTAGAAAAAGTAAGATTAAAATAGACGCGAGGAAACGCAGCCAGAGTATATTTCCAATTTTTATATCGTAAACTGTATTTTATTCGAACGAATGGAAGCACCGTGGATGATTTAAACGACATAATTAGCATAAGATTGGAAGGAAAAGTCACATGCGTTAACGCGCATAGTTCTTCTCTGTGTTTTTCAAACTTCGAGCAATTTTTTAGCGAAAAGATTTGATTAAAAAAGATATTGTCATCGAAATATTGAAAACGTCATTGGATACGTTCGATGCGAACGTTTTCTTCGAATCTGAGAAACTTTTTAAAACGGTAGAAGAATACGAACAACGTGGCAGACTTGAAAAAAAAAGAAACATAAAATATTGCGAATCTTCGTAATAAAAGTATCAGTTTGTGAGATGTATTTGCAAGCGAAGATAAAAATAGGACGAATTCGCGTTGCGATCCGGTAATTCGTAAAAAATTTACGTAGAAAAAATGCAGCGATCTATAGATCGTGATATGAAACGTTGTCCTTGGGAATAAAAATAGAGAAGCTGAGAATAGGGGAAACCTTGGACGGATGCGTTCCAACAGATTCGGACGCGTGTACTCATCCGCCGTTGGTAATCGAACGACCAATGGAAAACTTGGTCGACCTCGATCCTAAATTCGCGATTAGGGCTGCTAATTGCGCATCACGAGCAGATGCAACGCGTATCGCGCGCACTGAAGTACAAAGGGGCGACCGCACCGCAGCGTTCTGTCCAGCAGCAACCTAATCAATGCACATTTCGCTGGCGATTTCCGTAATTGTGGTGACGCATTCGAACGTCCTGAATCGCTCAGAGATGAATAAACAAGCAAACGGACGAATCAGCGAACGCTTTGACACGCGCGCGTTATCTTTCGTCATCTCCCCAAACAATTTTTAAAACGATCGCCACGACGAGATTAGGTGGCTGTCGCTGGTCCAAACATAGCGAACATCGCCACTCGGACAATTTTATTTGGAGACGATCAGAGAGGTGACTTGCGAACGAAATATTAGGTTGTCCAAAAAGTTTCTTTCGTTTTATAAGCAAACGATAGACGCGCAACGTTGTTTGTTTTATATTAGTGTGACGGCACGTGAGTTAGAGGACAATTCAAATCACGTTGTTATTTTGCCTCGGAGTATCGAGATCGTTAGGATACGCGTGATGTAAGAATAAATAAACTCCGGGCAAAACAACGTCGTCGCTACGTGCAGCCGTCGAACGAAGAGGAATTCGAATTTTCCGACTCTCCCCCGACCGGTATAAACAAACGGACGCAACCGAAAAGAGTTACAGTCGGTTGTGAATCAATTATCACTCGGTTATCAACGAATTATCAGATATCTAATTAACGAGTCATTAGCGATCTTATTTTACGACTTATACGAGCGTTTCAGCGAATATAGCCTGTACATGAATTTATTACTTTTATTCAAAATACAGTTGACATATGCAGCAGCGATCTCTCGCTCCTGTTATTATATATTACTGATCCTCATCCAATATTAGTTTATCGAATTATGCACGAACATAATAATAGAAATATAACGAAATGGATCGTATCTAATTCGATAAAATATAAAACAAAAATCGTTGTTCGTGTATCATCATCTTGTGAAACGAAAGAAACTTTCCGGACAACCCGATATAATCGGACAGTCGTTAAAACGATCGTCCAGAAGAATTAGAAGGCGAAACGAACGGTTGCAGGAAAAATGCAAGCAGCTAGTCATTAGACGCGAAAACCGAACGATGGTAAAACAAACGAGTGGAAACGATTGTCGACGTCGATGGAGGATGAAGAGGACAGGAGGGAGGATCGGAGAACGAATTAGAAGAATTTCGCCATAAAAACTGGTTTTCCAGCGGAGAAGGGGTGTGTGTAGTGGAGGAGAGGGTGGGTGGGTTGGTAGAGTACCAGGGAATATCGGTGTTGGTGGTATTGTACGGTAGCCGATATTAAAATGCCGGTGATTGATGTGTGTACCGTGCTGAGCGGTACCGCGTTACGATACACACCATGGCAATGGGGCAGCCAATGGGAATCTCACCCTACGCACCTTACTAAAATACGGGGGCCGTCATAACGGGGTGATATTGCATCTTCGTACGGCCTACGGGTTCCCTTGCTTCTTTGTGATCCATCGAAGAGTAGCCAAAGTTTTCGCGGTCCAGAGGAAAAAAAGGAAAGAAAGAGAAGAAGGACGATCGGTATTTATATGTGCGTAAATCATCGGGGCTATTGTGGCGATGCGTCGCAACGCCACGTCTTTCGGCCTGCTGGAGGGGTCGCGCTACCACACTAAATCTTACGATTATACGATTCCCGTGTCCGACCATCAGATCGATCCTGTTTTTTTTAATTTACGATATCGATTCCTATCCACGTTATTATTCGTACGGTCCATCTTTCACGCTACCATAACAGAGCTACGGAATGATGGCAGGTCCGCTTTATTTCTTTCTCTTTACCTTAAATCGTTGTATTCGTGGCTGTTCCAGCTTCCGGATCAAAGTCCGATTATACACATATTGGATCGGCGACTAAGTTATTGCGGATTTTGTCATTAGGTGGTATTGACAAAATCCGCAATCACTTAGTCGCCAAACCAATATCTAGGCGAAATTTAATATCCAGATAACCAGTTTTCCATGCAGTTTTCTATCTAAATACCACGAGAATGATTGCAATTAAGATCCAATACAAGGCGACGCGAAGGAGAAAAGTCATCATTTTGACGGTAGGAATAAATTCTTCGGACGACTCGGTGCCTTCAAGGATCTGCGGTAAGTTGCCGACCTCTGCCACTCATTGTCCTTTTGTCGGAAGATTCGTCGATTTTCCCACTCCGTGGACAGATCCTTCGGGACATTTTTATGGCTATACACCCGGGATCAAGTACGACGATCAAATTGTACAATTCGCGCCTCTTGCAATTTGTCGCTCAAAATTACACGCCCAGGATTCCTGAAGTTTTCAGGACAGAAGAAGAGAGAAAAGACAATATCGCTTTTGAGCGGCTTAAATTAAATTACAAGCTGTAATGTCAGAAACGTAAACCCAACCCAAAATATGGCCACGTCGGACCATCGCGCAATGGTACTTTTTCCAGAACCACTTTCAAACAGAAATCCATTGTTCATTGTGAGCACACGTATGTATTTATATTTTTCTTGGACAATAAACGTTATATACATAAAAACAAACCTACGATTCTTGCGATTCGTCGGCAAACCGGAACTCGTGGCTATCGTTAGGCCGGTGGCTCTTGTAAGACCTTGATACGTGTCACAACGACGCGTGTCGCTTGTATAGAAATCGCTAGGCTGACACGCAGCGTGGAACATCGCTGATGTGCTAAGAATTTACGTGAAAACACGCGGGAAATTTAAAATTCACAAATACCGTAACCAAACATCAAATTTCGTATCGAAGACGGGGGACGCTCTGATATTTTCAAATGAAAATGTACGTAATATGAAAACCTATATCGACGTCCAAAGTGAATTGCTCGATTAAAAATTCGAGAAACAATTTTTCCGTACAACTTATTCTCCGCGTGAAACATTTTCTCGAAACGTTTCTCAACGATCTCTCAAACCTTTCAAACGATACGTAACGTCAAAAATATCGCTCCGTATCGTACTGCGAGTTTCTAACGTTTACAAATCCAGCAACAACGATAGAACGGTCCACGATGTCTAAAGTAACCGATCCTTTTAAAGGAGAATCTGTACGCGCGTTAATTCGTGAAAAATGTGGTTGGAAAATGAAGAGTAAACACACATTCGGTACAATTAGAGGGATTGATAGAAGGGATTGGATAGCAAGTCGAAAAGTATACACGCGTGGCTGTTGCGAGGTGGCGACCATCCGAATGCTTGAACACTAAAATCGACATTCGAGGTAAACTGCCAGGGAGCATCGCGTTATCATCAGCTGTTACCTGGTCGGCCATTAGCGATAAATTGACAGGCAAACACGGAATTGATTTTAGCACCGCAAAACTCGGTTTCTGCGGTGTCTCGCCACCCACACTTAACCGTTTGCCGTTCGGTATCCGCTCTCGCGCGCGGAAAGGGCTCGAAAGCTCGGCCGTAATAAATCGATGTAAACGCGACCGACGACAGAAACGAGAACGGGAGACAAATCATCCGGCGGACTAAGCGATTCGGCCGAACAAAAAAAAAATATCACGCGATCGAGTGTTATCAAAACAGCGTTTGTCAATGAAACGAAAATATTGCGAGGCTGGCTAACGGGCGAAACCGCGAGAGAAACCGCGCACAGTTCCGATTATTCGTTACCGTTTGCTAATCGAGGCCAACCCGATCCACGCGATTTTTTTTTATACTTTTCCACGATATTTCGTTTTTTTTTTTTTTTTTAATCTCTGTCGTTGTATCGTACCTGCACATAGAATTAGGATCATTTGATCTCTTAACGCTTCGATCGCGAAGATAAAAATTATATCGAAGAAAATTGGTGGATGCGACTGCGGAAACGAAACGGAATAAAAAGTAGGAGGATCGAGAGACAAGGAGCGATCTTCGAAGAAGAGAAAAGCGATCTCTGAGCGGATCGCAAACGCGGTCGTTCAATTTCGCGATACGACGTGCTCTTCTATCGAATAAATGAAGTAATTGCTACCTGTGAACGTGAGGTATCTACGCTGAAACGACAGTCGATCGAACTTTCGTTATCGATTTGGATAGAACAGAAATTTATTTATCCAATTTCATTCCTGTGTTTGTCTTCTTTTTTCCTTTTTCGGTAAGTCGAAATGACACGATACAGACTGTTACGACACGACGATTAAGCGCTTTAAATTGAACCGAAATTGAAATGATAAAGAACTTGGAAACGTAAAATACGACGCTTCAACTAACAAGAAAAGAAGGGCGAGATCGTGATACGAAGGTAACGGTTGATCGAGCTTAGAAAAATCGTGGAAAAATCGAGCTAGCCTACCTTCCATTTGTAAAAATCATATGAAATAGTAAGAGGGGTGAATATCATACCGAAACGAAATACAGTTCTCCCTTTCCTTCGCTTATAAACGCCTTTCTTGATCCAACGACAAGGAACGAACCAACATTCCCGTTAGCAGTCGTATTCGTAGTATTATCAGGCTGGAATGTCGCCGTAATAAATGGTAGAATCATGCCCTCCCCTCGCGCAGCGAGACACAAACAATCCCCGACCGCGATTCACCCTTATATTGTTACTGGAACAAAGAGTCGCGCCATGGATGACTTGTGCTATGTGCTTTATGGTAACCACCCCTTATCCACTATTCCACCGCTCTTTCGAGTCGCCAGGAAAATCAGGGTTATCTGTAGGTTCAGCTTAAAGCTAGTACGTTCGCGTTACCTGATCAGAACGATCGTTTCAACCTTTCTGTTTCTTCTTTTTCTTCCTCTTCGAAGAAAATTTTCATGCGATTTATCTATCTACTTGTCTACGAGTTATATTTACGTTATAGCACTTGCGTGATTTTAATTGTTTAATAATTAATTTCAAGTGTATTAAACTTCGCGTGATTTGGTATCTTTCGTAGGATTGAAGAAATTCGAAACTAGGAAAATCGAGGGTAGAATCTGGTAAAAAAATGGTAGATTCTGTCGCAAGTAGAGCTGCGATATTGATACCAATTGCTATTTTATTTCCGTACGATCGTTTCAACCTTTCTGTTTCTTCCTCTTTGAAGAAAATTTTCACGCGATTTATCTACCTAATTGTCTACAAGTTATATTTACGATTTTAATTGCTTAATGATTAATCTAATAATTGTTTTAATCGTTTCAACCTTTTTGTTTCTTCTTTTTCTTCCTCTTCGAAGAAAATTTTAATGCGATTTATCTACCTAATTGTCTACGAGTCATATTTACGATTTTAATTGCTTAATGATTAATCTAATAATTGTTTTAATCGTTTCAACCTTTTTGTTTCTTCTTTTTCTTCCTCTTCGAAGAAAATTTTAATGCGATTTATCTACCTAATTGTCTACGAGTTATATTTACGATTTTAATTGCTTAATGATTAATCTAATAATTGTTTTAATCGTTTCAACCTTTTTGTTTCTTCTTTTTCTTCCTCGTCGAAGAAAATTTTAATGCGATTTATCTACCTAATTGTCTACAAGTTATATTTACGATTTTAATTGCTTAATGATTAATCTAATAATTGTTTTAATCGTTTCAACCTTTTTGTTTCTTCTTTTTCTTCCTCTTCGAAGAAAATTTTAATGCGATTTATCTACCTAATTGTCTACGAGTTATATTTACGATTTTAATTGCTTAATGATTAATCTAATAATTGTTTTAATCGTTTCAACCTTTTTGTTTCTTCTTTTTCTTCCTCGTCGAAGAAAATTTTAATGCGATTTATCTACCTAATTGTCTACAAGTTATATTTACGATTTTAATTGCTTAATGATTAATCTAATAATTGTTTTAATCGTTTCAATCTTTTTGTTTCTTCTTTTTCTTCCTCTTCGAAGAAAATTTTAATGCGATTTATCTACTTACTTGTCTACAAGTTATATTTACGATTTTAATTGTTTAATAATTAATTTAAAGTGTATTAAATTTCATGTGGTTTGCTATCTTTCGTACAATTGAAGAAATTCGAAACTAGGAAAATCGAGAATAGAACCTGGTAAAAAGATGGTAGTGAGATTTTGTCGCAAATAGAGCAGCGATATTTTATTTCGATCGTTCGAATTCTTACGATATTATTACCTCGGTTAATTAAAATCTTCCTCTCGTCGCGAGTCATCGATTTGCGGAAAATTACAATTTAACGAAACGTCGACATTCTTAACGATGGTGACATCGTAAAACGAAGAACGAAAAGGTTCGGCACTGTACGTGGCAACGCGATTAAAAAAATCCAACGATTCTTCTACGTGGAATTGCGCACGGCAGGACGAACAAAGACCACAGCAACGATGCAAACGCGAATTAAACAGTCGATAAGATCGGATTACGAGGATACGTGGGGTGGGAGCGAAAAGCAGGGAACAAGAGTAGCAAAAGGCGGAAAGTAGAAATAAAGTCGTCGGCCGAAATTTATCTCGCGGACGTTTCCCCGTCGGGGTATCGCGATGTTTTCCATCTTCTCTCCGCTTCATAACTTCTTTTCAGGCTGGTCGGTCATTTTTTTATTAAACCACCGCTGCTATTTGCAGTCGGCTACGAGGAGCACGGTGTGTAACCCCCGAGATACGTATAACGTAGCCTTGTGGCAGCCGGGGCTACTTGGTGACAAACGTTCCTTTTCTCGTCTCGTAGCCGGCTCGGTGGCTGGCGCTGGCGCGTTGGCGCGCGCGTTTTTGCGCTCGTACGTGCGCAGCCTGTGTACCG
This sequence comes from Bombus huntii, assembly GCF_024542735.1. NCBI lineage: Eukaryota > Metazoa > Arthropoda > Insecta > Hymenoptera > Apidae > Bombus > Bombus huntii. Next base: position 1,970,619 of record NC_066251.1, on the reverse strand, counting down.
TGGCAATATGGAAGATCATATGTCATGCAGAAGCCGGTGGAGGAGAAACAGAGGAGGGTGAGTCCACGCACACCCTCGTTCTCTTCGCATGCACACAAAAGCCGCGTACACGAAGTCAAACAGAGATGGCCAGAGGGAGAAAGAGAGAGAGAGAGAGAGAGAGAGAGAATAACACATGTAGAGACACGATGTAGCAGAGGTGCACGCTAAAAGAGAGACAGAGAGAGATGCGTACGTACATACGCGCGAGCCCTTTTGGTATACGCGTACAGTATACACACATATATAAGTAACGTTTGTAATCTGTGTGCACGTGGACCATAGCACGGTCGGCACTCACACGAACGGAGATTGAATTCCAGCAAACGGCGATGTAACGTCGCCGGAAACGAATAAGCCAAATAAAATAAATACTAAGGGCTTTCAACGTGTACCGGCGGTCACGACTCGCTGTGTACGCGTACACGCGGCTGCGTTTGTTTGCACGCGAGCTCGTGACTTTATGCGCGAGCCCGCGGAGTGATATACACGTTGTATAGGTACGTTCGTGTGGGTGTGTTACTGCCGAGCGTGCGGCTTATTAATCTGACGCTAAAGCGATAAAGCGGCTGCCCACGCGACAGCTACGATAGTACTTCATACGAGCACGACGACACTCTCCCTCTCCCCCTCTCTCTCTATCTCTCTCTCTATCTCTTGGTTTCTCGCTTTCGCTTACCAGCGACCTCTCTCTCTGTCTCTCTGTCTTTCTGGGTCGCACTCGCTCGCTCAATCTCTGCCCATCCACTCTGCGCTAACGATTCCGGCTATTATCGTCACCCTAAGACCCCAACCACCCTGCTGCCCTTCCTTCCTGCTCGCGTTCACCTGTCGCGATCTACTCGATCTATGATGCATTTTATCGGTTACGCGTTTTCATCCACCGATTGCTCGTCGATGGATCTTTCGACCACGTTTCCACGCAGGAGATTCCTAACGAGATGCCTAAACGAAGGATTCTTGGCAAGAGAGTACGAGAGAGTACGAGATCGTCTGGCGAGAAGATTCAGAACGATCGCGGTGTAGGCGATTACCTGGCGATGTTGATCCGTGTGACGTGTTTGAGCTGTTCGTTGATGACGAGATCGTTGACATATGTATAATTTTCTGTGCTGGGCTGGGTTAAATGCGTAGTAGAGATACTTGTATGTGGATATCAGTGTGTGGAGGTATGTGTGTGCGCGGCGTCTCGAAAACAGATGAATGTAAACAGATGAATGAAAGTCAGTCTGTTTACAGTCGGGTATAGAAGAAAGTGCCGAGACGCGTGCAAGTGTGTATCGATGAATATATAAGAAATCGTCCATAAAATATTACTATTCTAATGTTAATCCCAAGTATAAATTTAGTGTTCCTATAACATTATTTCGGCTTCAAAGATCCACGATTCTCAACAGAGATAATAAACTTACTTGTATGAAAAAATTGCAACAAGAAAGGATGTAAATAGTAGAAGATTTAGAGAATTATTAGCGTTGTCTGAAAATAGAAAAAATCCTTGTCTTCCACGGAGTCAGCGTAATATAAAAAAATGATTTCGGAAGAAGCATTAGACGCGCATGCAAACTATGTCACGCAGATAGAAGACGTTTAAAAAATAAACTCTGCTGTCACCCGAATATGGGTGACGTGGCAGCGAAGGTGTTAAAGTGGGACGATTTTAAAGACCCGCGAATGGTACGCGATACTTTACAGTTGTCGGGATCGCCACACTTGGAACGAAACAATTGGCCAATGCGGTGTAACGACAATTGTAATTTGAAGTTTAACGAGCCAAAGACAAAACGACGTAATAAAAATTGGCGTGGAAAGAACGCAGCGACGAAAGCAAATGCAATACGAGCCAGCTCGTAAATATTAGCAAATGGACGACCCTTGAATACTATTTTTTCTTTTTCCGTAGCGGGAGATTATCGATAACGAACGACGAGATGGAGAGACGGAAATGTTGACGCTACGATAGCGTTAAACAGATTCACGAGTTACGGCGTTTGTAAATCGCGTTTGAACGCGTGGGGAAAGAAATAGAATCGAAGGAAGTGAATCGGGTTAGAATCCCCCGTGTGCTATCGCACCGCACACGTACGTGGATTTGCGTGCGCGTAAGTGCGTCGTTTGCGAGAATTTGTCACCCTCCGAGCTGTTTAAACTACATCACCGGCAAACTTCTAACTTTTCCACTTGCCATTTTCAACGTTACATCGCGCACTTCCAACAGCTACTCTCCGATCAGCCAAAATTATTATATCGCAATTACAACGTACACGGAGAAAAATATCGTAGAATATCGCAGAACGAAGAAGCTACTTCGAAGAATGCAAAGATAGCCGCGCTTGAATCTTATACAGGGTGGTTGGTAATTGGTGGTACAAGCGGAAAGGGGGTGATTCTAGGCGAAAAAAGAAGTCGAAAATATAGAATAAAAATTTTTCGTTCGAGGCTTTGTTCTCGAGAAAATCGACTTTGAATTTTCGCTCGGTACGCGCGCGGTACGTTATAACGGATTTCAAAGTCGATTTTCTCGAAAACAAAGCCTCGAACGAAAAATTTTTATTCTACATTTTCGACTTCTTTTTTCGCGTAGAATCACCCCCTTTCCGCTTGTACCACCAGTTACCAACCACCCTGTATAAACATTTCATACGGCAGTCGCGATAACCCGATCAGAAAACTTGTCAAATTTCTGTGGTGGACGACGAGACGTGTTGTTGGTTAAATTAATAACGAGACTAGTTGATTTCGTTAACTACGTTTACAGATATTTTAACTGGATGCTATTCGTTGTAAGATTGCGCGATACTGCACTACCGATACTCATTACCGACACTGAGACTGATTCGTTATACTTATTCGCTCGACCGACGATCTCGATGATTCGATGTACCGATATTGATTCGCGTAACTGACGCACTGACTATGTCTGGAGAACATAATTGTCTATTTACACTGGTCGAGGGGGGTACTGAAAGGTTCGAACTTGTCGTCGGTTGTCGATTGCGCGTAGTAGCGAAATTGCTTCGTCCAGAGTTTGTTTATTGCGTTATTATGCACGTCGTACAGTGTTAATTCTCTGTGGTAAAATAACTACGTGAGGCACCTTCGAATCGAAACGTCCTAAGACGCATATGCCGCTAAGTTTCTAATCCGAGTAACGTAAAGCTTCTTTCTACAGAGAAGAGATGGAAGAAAATTAGAAATATCAGGTTGTCCGAAAAGTTTCTTTCGTTTCATGAAGAAATAATAAACAACACAACGTTTCTTGTTTTATATTATTTTGTCGAATAACGTACGATCGATTCTGTTCCGTCGAGATAAACACCGCGACGTTTCACAGACTTGGTTCCACGTTTGTACGTTGTACAAATTTACGAAAGAGAGACATTTTTCGGCCAACCTAATACCTGGCAAGCATAGGAAATAGAAGTAGGTGCAGCCACGTACGTTCTAAACGCCATACGGTAAAACGTTCCATTATATTTTTACAAGGAAATTCTATCCGGTCGAACGAAAGCTGTTAAAATATCAGCGACAAAAATACGCGTGATCGATCAAATTTTCTCGCGGACCCAGATCGGTCAATCCGAGATATCTAACCCAATTGTCGACGAAATTAAAATTTCTCTCGCCTACCGCATAAAACATTTGCATCTGGTAATCGCGCGACCAAAAGATCCGATTGAAAGGAACGATCGAAAAGGAGTAGAAATATCAAGGAAGAAAGCTCGAAAAGAATCGTGAGGAAGAACGAACGAGCCGCGCGTTCGAGGACGCGATACAGTGGTAAAATGGAGGAAACTAAATCAGTGGGAATTCCCCGTAGCCGCTTACGGATTCGCGTATGCGCGTACATTTAACCTGGCACATACACGTTCCAACGTTCCGTGGTTGCGCGTTATCGTTTCGAAAATCTCTAAACAGCTCTCATCGTCCCTCGAAAGCCAGCCCTATCCGTCAGCGCTATCTCCTGCCGCCTTGCGCGCCTCCAAACGCACAACGATTGTTTTCCCTCCGATCCACTTTTCCGTCCTTTTCTTTTCCACGCCGGTGTCCTCCCCTACGGCGAGTTTAAAGAAAATCGGTGAAAATTTAAAGCGCTTAGCCCCCTTGCTGGCCGTGACACGTGGGGGTTGGTGGTTCGTGGTGGTAGCCAGGGAATCGAGGAGAGGGATGGGTCGACTGTTATCGCAATGCTTATCGTGTGTGAGGGGCTTAGGTGGATTCCGCTGCACCACCACCACTGTTACGATGCCTCGCACACCGTCACCATACTACCAAATATACTCTCACCCAATCACCGCCAACTATGACCACCCTGATATCGCCACTACCCCCATCCCTCTATTACACCGCCAACCTCTGCCCCCATCCACGGTTACGACCTGCTGACAAATAGTAACGTATCGTGATTATGCTATGTTTGCACCGACATCCATCCATGGTGAAAGATGACGCGTGTTTTACGTAAACGCGGACCAACGTGGCCAAACGCTGTGTACCTGCAATACCGATCGGCAATCTCCTACTGTTCCGATCATCCGGCAAATTTCCACCAACGTTGCGTTTCGTTGCCATACGATGAATGTGTGCTTGCGATGCGATTTGTTCTCCGCTGGTAGCGGGGCAAGATCGTAGCGGGAAAATTTGCGAAAGTTACGGGCTGGCGACAAGATAACGTTCGATTCGGCTTTTGTCAGCGCTGTTGCGATGATTTGTAGCGGCTTGCTGCTCGTGGGTGTTAAGATGTTTTTCGCTGTTCCACCATGGTGGAACCAATTTCTAGAGGTTTATGCGTAGAGGGCGGTTGGTCGGTGAGGTTTAACACGTTCACTGCCACGTGTGTTTTCAAAGAAATCTCCGTCAGGCCACGCGTACAGCAGTACCAAGCGTTCTCTGCTAGGTGCTGCCATCGATATTTTAGTAATGCGAATCGCTCAAGCGGTGATCTCGAGAATGATCTTTCGTTTCGTTTGTTCGCAACGTTAAAACCACTAGCTGTTGTCGAATATAACGAAGGAAAGTGTGCTATAGGTTATTCCGACCAAATGGTTTCTTATGCCACCACAATCAGAAAAGGAATCAAATGGCACGGAAAACTTGACATTCGATTCTTTCTGGGAATTTCTGTTGTAAACGCTTTGACGGTTTACAAAATTGCAACAAGTAAAAATATAGATATTAGAATATTTAGACGATTATTAGTTGCAAAATTATTAAGGTTGTCTGAAAATACAAAAAATCCTTGTCTTCGACGGAGTCAGCGTAATATCGCCGTTCGGAAAAATGATTCCGGGAGAAGCATTAGACGCGCATGCAAACTATGTTATGCGAATAAAAGACGTCGAATGGACCGAACAAAGGCACGAAAGAATTTGAAGAAAACGACAACTTATTGTCCAAATTGTCCTGACCAACCCCAGCTATGTATAGAATACTTTAAAGTTTTACATTCGTGTTAATCGCTGAAGAAACTTTCGTCGATTAGACGGTGGATAGTGCGATGGCTGGCGTTTCATTTTCGCGCAAAGGCGAAACGACGTTAATAACGAAATTAACGTGGTCGCTGCAAGTAAAAAGCCGCTTTTCGCGCAGCTTCTGGCGAAACGTCGTTTAATCACAGCGAATGTGTGACAAACGTGGCTCTTTCTCTTCCAAACGTTGTGACTAACTGTTAGTTATATTCCATGGAAAGGTGTAAGCATCTACGTACTTTTAAGCGATAGGGCGTGATTTCAATTTCTCTTTCATTTCGTTTTCTATTCAGGATTTTGGCTCGACATATACGTCGATTAAAAGGAGATAAATTTCCAGATGAAGAAGGAAATAGGAATCGTCGAAGCGAGAGAATAACGTTGAGCGTGGATATGTCGAATTTTGCTGACTGTCGTCTCGAGACGGAGAAAGCGCGACAAGTTGGTCGATTCTTGGAAAGACGGTAAGGGCTGAAGGATGATCCTAATTCTCAACGACAGCGTTTCATTTACGGAGAGAGCGCATCTGTTCCCTGGATCGATGCTTGCAGATTGCACGAAAGATATAATTTTCTAATAGCATTACGAGTAACCCTGTGTGTAATAATTTTCTAATTATCAAAGAATTAATCGACCGAGCGACTGGCCGCGCAAACACGGTACTCCGGACGTTGCAATTGTATGCAAATTTTGGAGATAAACGATACATATGCGGAAAAATAAATGACAGCCGCGGTGCAAGTCGAAACGACTCGCGAATGGTTGATCAGAGGCAACGTAACCATTAGCGAATAAATCGAATGTAAATGCTAATTATTAGCGAGATCGTGGCCATATCACGCGCCAAAGATACTTTCGATTTGAACGAAAGTACGAAGAGCGAAAGCTGGAAAGCGGCTAATGAATTTCGACGAAACACGGAATGGACCAAAGGAAAATATTCTCTGCCTGTGCGTGGTAGCGCTTTTTCGACAAGTTAAGTAGGTCAGTGGCTGTACAATACGCTGGAAAGTAACAAAAACGCATTGTTATGTGATTTTAACTAGCGGAGATATGGTCGATCAGTGTGAGCCGTGTTTGATTCGCCACGTATACAAGCATTGCCGATATACCAGATAACGAGTTGCAAAAGAAAGAAAGGAGAAAGAAAAAAAACGCTATGGTGAAAAAAAAATGCAGGTTATACAGGAAATGGATATTGAAACGTGTATTTGTTAAAAAAGGAACGCAGGCCGGATATTGAAATATGTTTTCACGAGACTGTTTTCGATCGTCGCGTTCGGTCTTGAACAAAGCAAACAAATCAGCAGGGAATGCAAAACATTTTGCAGCCTGTTCAAAGAGCATGTAACGTTCGCCTCTTTCGTTACGACCTAAAGAGCGCAGATTAAGTTTGGTATACATTCGATGGACAAAAACGAACAGATTTCATTTGCTTCTCCGCTTCGTGTTTCGCTAAATACGCTAGTGCGAACAAATAAAGAAGCAAAGAATTTTTTAATCGATAGGATAATGCACGAGACGTGAAAGAGAAAAAGTGCGTCGTACGTATACGAGGAATAAAAGAAAAATTTAATTTTTATTTACCAGGTTCATAGGTTAGATCATACCTGATTCGATAAAATAATTAAAAAATAGAAATTCCTGTTCGCGTATTATCATCTTATGAGACGAAAGAAACTTTCCGGACAACGTAATAGTAAGGCGACTTACGAACAAACTGTGTGCTACCAAAAATGCATTGAATAATTGAACCATCAGAAATACAGAGGCGAGTTAATTCGTCGTATAAAAATGAATATCGTTTGCATAAAACATTATAATAATTGTTGTTCATCTACTATCACCTTATGAAACGAAAGAGACTTTCCGGACAACCTAATAGTAAGACGACTTCCAAACAAACTGTGCTAACAAAATGCATTGAATAATTGAACCACCAAAAGTACAGAGGCAAGTTAATTCGTCGTATAAAAATGAATATCGTTTGCATAAAACATTATAATAATTGTTGTTCATCTACTATCACCTTATGAAGCGAAAGAGACTTTCCGGACAACCTAATAGTAAGACGACTTCCAAACAAACTGTGCTACCAAAAATGCATTAAATAATTGAACCATCAGAAGTACAGAGGCAAGTTAATTCGACGTATAAAAATGAATATCGTTTGCATAAAACATTATAATAATTGTTGTTCATCTACTATCACCTTATGAAACGAAAGAGACTTTCCGGACAACCTAATAGTAAGACGACTTCCAAACAAACTGTGTGCCACCAAAAATGCATTAAATAATTGAACCACCAGAAGTACAGAAGCAAGTTAATTTGTGGATTAAAGGGAATATCGTTTGCGTAAAACATTATAATATTTCTAGGAAACATGATATACAGCACTGCGTATATTGTGGTCTCTAATGTAAGTCAATAAAACAATATAAAATAAAAATTGTTGTTCAACTATTGTCATCTTATGAAACGAAAGAGACTTTCCGGACAACCTAATAGTAAGACGACTTCCAAACAAACTGTGTGCCACCAAAAATGCATTGAATAATTGAACCACCAGAAGTACAGAGGCAAGTTAATTTGTGGTACAAAAGAGAATATCGTTTGCGTAAAACATTATAATATTTCTAGGAAACATGATATACAGCAATGCGTATATTGTGCTCTCTAGTGTAAGTCAATTTTATTCCAATGTAAATCGACAGATCCTTATCGAGATGCGTATCGGTTGAAACATATCGACTAACAAATACGTAGCGTTAACATCTGTGTGGTACGATACAAAAAAACATCTGTGGTAGAATATGAGAAATATACTTTAAATCGAAAACCAATTTTTTCTGGTTTTTTTTAAACGAATATTGTTCGTTCGCTTGTATATGTGACATCGTTGTATTTTCATATATTAGGTTGTCCGAAAAGTTTCTTTCGTTTTATGAGGAAATAATAGACGCACAATGTATTTTGTTTCATATTATTTTGTCGAATTACGTACGATCCATTTTGTTCCGTTGAGATTAACAGTGTGACGTTTCACAAATTTGGTTTCACGTTTGTACGAAGGTGCACTATTGTAAAAAAACAAATTTGCGAAAGAAAGATACTTTTCGGACAACCTAATATATAGAATTTTAATTCTTCAACTTGGAAATACATTTCTAAATTTGTCTTCGCTTTTCCAATTATCTTCATAAAAATTATAAACTCGCGTAAAATAGATCTTCTATGCAATTAATTAATTTCCATTGGAATATATACTTCTCGTACTTTGCATATTAAAAATCTGAGTATTTCGTTAAGTTGCGTGGCAGGTGAAATACTTGGAGGGAAGTAGAGAAAGAAGAGGCAGTTCGATATTTTAATAAAGAATATTGCAGAACGTCGCAGCACACTTACTTAGTCACACCGAACGATTACGATAAATTAACAGATCTCATCTTATTCCCCGCCGTCTGAGAAGAAAATAGCCGTGGATTCGCTGTCTCTTCCCCCTTCCCAGCTACTTTCTCGATTTTAATTACCAGTTTAATTAGTCCTGGCCAAAGAAATCCAGTTCATCGTTCGTTCGATCGTCTCATAATTACACGATACATCACCGAAATTTTGATATTTATTCGATGCTGCTATTTATCTGTTGATTTCCATTTGCTTCTTTGTTAACGCGAAAGTTTCCTTTCAAAGTTCCACCGTTTAACGTTCGATGGTTTTAAGCACAAAGAAACTGCTTCTATAATTTCAGCGTAATACTTAAACGAGAGACGAATCGATCGTCATTTTTGAATTTTTCTTACCACACTGCGACGAATCCTCCGTCAATCTACGTTTACGCGACACGTTCTTGCTATTTTTGCTCGTACGATATTACACGCAATTTACACACACTTTGCGGACACCCGGTTTATCAGAGAGACATAAAATCAGGAAATAATAAACGTTCGAATAGGATACGATCGAATGGGAAAAATTTCGCATAATTATCGGGCAATAAGAAATAGCAGGAACATTTTGGTGGAAAAAATCTGCCATATCGGGTATTCTAATGATGGAGCGAAAAGAAAAATTACCGAATGGTAAATAAAATTCGATAAATTCGTGGGATTGATACAGTGAAAAATGAAAAATACGCGAACAACGTGGCGAAGAGTACTCGAATAGCCTCAGCCCCGTTTACAAAACCTGTCTGTAACGCGCACGATTAAAAACACGTTGCATAGCAAAACTCTGCGGTTCATTTTAATGCGGGTGAAATGCAACAGAGCAAAAACTGCAGCTAAAATATGCCGGAACGATGCATAATGCATTCTGCGATAAAATATGAATTTATGCGCGTGCTGAGTTGCACTGTTTCGATTCGATCGACGATTACAAAGCTCCTCTGACCTCTGTAACGCGTGTAATTTTCACGGAATAATTCCGATTAAATTTTGAACCGCTCAGGATACGCACGCACAAATATCATCAGCGTAATCCATCGAAAAATACAAAGCGCGCACTTTTGTTTGTTATTCTCTCTCTTGTATTGGCAAAAATGTGCCGCAACACGTTTCTCATATCTGTTTTTCCTCGTCGGTTCTGCATATTCTTTCCTTTTAAATATTCTTCCCATCTACATTTAGTAGTGCGGCAAATAAATATAACAATTTTCATAAATACCTGGCGATAATTAGAAAAATAACAAATAAATAAACAAACGAATTCGTCCCAAGGATCGTCAAATTTTTCTTCCCCTTTCTATCCTTCAAATTTCGACAATGCTACATTATGCAGACAGAGCTGTTAATAGTTTACGGTTTATCTGTACGAAATGTTTCGCGTGTTTCCATAGAAATGGATTACGCACGCTGCCATTATATCTCGTGCTACGTGAAAATGCTTCGAATCTATTCGCAGAATGTCCTAAAATATTCCTAAAATACTTTATTCGACAAAATTCTACGCTGAATTTTATCCAACAAGTTAAAATACTCTTTTTTTTAATAAATCCATTACATCCATTTACCGGGAAACTACCACTCAAATAACAGCTGTTGGAATACAACGATATCAATCTTATACAGACACCTACACAGGCATTTGAACAGGACACTTGCACAGGTCGTACTCACTACTGTATAGAGAGTGGGGTTGAAAATCTTTTGAGGGACCATGGGTCACTACAGTCAGTCTGAGAGTGAACTGTCAACAATCCACAACACTCGCTTATATTTGAAATACATTTGGTTCTGTATTTCTGTTTAATAAATATCACCTAATATCATCTCAACATAAACATCGTGTCTTCCGCAGATTATTTATCTTAACTTTAAGATTAAATTCTAACAACAGCAAATAAGACAAATTACAAACTACAAAAGACAAAGGTGACCTCGTCATTACGACCTAGCGATACAATCCGCAGTCACTTGGTTTCCAAACATGGATAGAAGACTGAAAAGGAAACACCCAGCAGACCTCGCAAAGGACACAACCTAGCAAACACGAAGATGGTATCCCACTGGGGGTAGCCACCCACATGATAATCAAACAGCTAAAAAATTCTACCAAATGTCCAAACTGGACAAATTGTGAATGTAAACAATTAAATAAAAAAAAAAAACTTAGTTTCCAGCCTAATAGCATCCACAATAGCATCCTTTCGACGTACAGCGTTGATCGAGCACCTCAATAAACAGCTGAACAGCTGAACCGACGACTCTCCAAAGATGAACAGGTTGCCCGATTGAATTTCAACAGCTGAATTTCAACGAACGAAACAAATTTCAGTGAAACGGATAAAGAGATACGAGCGTGGTCGGAAGAAGCGTGAGAAGAAGACGAGATTCGACGAGAAGCCGCAAAAGCCGGCGTTTCGGTGCAACGCGATTACCAGCAGTACACCACAGTGTACTAGGAAAGGCAGTAACTCGGGACGAAAACTGGCCACGAGGATATTAAGAAGCAACATGGTCGCCGTTAAAATTTATATATTCCTCGGCTCCATTGCCCACTAACTGCGGCACACCTTTAAAAATACCTGGCGTGGTCTACCGAGCCGGAAGGCGGCCTGTGAACCGGCTTAATCGACCATCTTCTGGTGCTGTACCGAAAAATTTGCCGCGCGTAACATCTACGACTTTTCTTAAGATCGCCGAAGCCCTCGCGGAACACTAACAACCCTCGTCAAAGCTTCGAACGTCCGGTTTATGACGCGACCGGTCTTTGCAGATTTTTTCGCTCTGCGAATCTTCTGCCTATTACTTTCCCTCGCTCTTTGATATTGTTTACACGAGGAGTTTGATCGCACAAAGAAATAGGCAACCGAGTCATCTGCCTTTGAAAATGGAAATATCGTCGATTTCGACGAATCAAAGTTGCGTTACAACGCGTTAACCCTTTGCACTCGGAATTTTATTTCCATTTCGTTAGCAGCTGCTGCCAACGCTTTCAAGTGTTTCCTTTGAAATTTACTTGAACTAAAAAAAATATGAGAATTTAAATAAATAAAGGAAGAAAGAAATTCACTTAGATACCAGTTTTATTCGCGTTATCGTCGTATTTTTTAAGCGTGTGACGTATCTCGAAACAATTTCCAGAATGCGATCCTGCTTTTCTTTCGCACGTTCCACGAAAAAAGATGGCAATGAAAGAACGTCGAGTGGGACTCGACAAAGGAACTGCCGAGATAAAAACTGACGGCCAGTCACACTCGACGCAGCAGTGCAAAGGGTTAAACGTTTTTCTATTTTTATTAGCAACAACCGTAAGCTTTCGCGATAACGCGAAGTTTCCAGGTTCGACGATTTCGTAGCCTTTGGAATTTGTTTGGAAATTGTTAGGAAATCTTGCAAGTTCTATCTTCCATGCTATTTGTCTATGCAGGTACTTGTTAAAGCGGTGCTTGTTGATCAATTAATAATTAGCGATAAAAGTCGTAACGAATGCATCGAGCAACGTGACAAACTACGAAAAGCTGATTCCATTTATGTGAAAAGTAAAGATAAAAAAAAAAAAAAAAGAGAGTATTTATCTTTTGGGTTATTCGCGTAAATTTTGACAAAATGTAATCTCAACCGTTTCAAGTGTTATGAATTTCCAACGTATTTCGAACATATAGCTATCATCGTGAAAAATATGGAAACTGTTTCTATTTCGTATAAAACACCTCATTTTTGTTATCGCGAAAATTATTTTTAATAAATTTCCTTAATTTCCTGTCATCGATACAATCTTTTTCAACTGATTATTTTATCACCTGCATTTTTTCCCCGATCATTGATTTCCGATTAAAACCTCCTACGTACAGTATCTACGATATCTTTTAACTTTCTGTCGATTGGTCGACAAAATTCCGGAAACACGCGACGTATTAAGTGAAACGAGGAAAAACGTATCTCTGGAATTAAAAACTCTGGAAATGAAGATTTATTTACGTGCGTCATAATCGACAGGAATTAACAACTCTTATCGATCCCTGTTAATATATGCGCGACACGACGCGTTAGAAATGTATCTTCCGAATCCACTGATAAATTGTTCTCACCAGCAATGCATGCAAATAACATTTCTACGTTCTTAAGTTCTTTCTCTTCTAATTAAAAACTTCGTCGTAACTGAAAGTGTGTCCTAACGTGGAGGGCAAGGACTATGAGAAGAAAGATAATAAATAACAATAATAAATAATTAGAAGCTGCATGACACGTTACTGTCAAGCAACTGCGGTTTTACCAATAATTAATTTATCGTATCGTTAATTTAATTTCTTTTTTTTTTTTTTTTTTTTTTGATCTTACTATTCACGTAAAAATAAATAAAGCACATAGCTATATATATACACACATATATATGAATGCGATAGATTGGTATCGATTCTAGAAGAGATAGTAATTAATTTGCAATCGAGCATCGCGGTAAAGAGGAGAACCGTGAAATATTCATTTTAATACATAGTATATTGTGTCAAAGGTTGAAAAAATTGGATGAAAAATAATTACAGGTGCGCCGGGATTCGACATAAACACAAGCGTGTTTCCCCTCTAACAGATATTAAGATTGATTTCAATTATCATTCATGGTGTTACGCAAATTTATACAGAAATAAAAAAAAAAAATGGCAACAGTTTACAAAACACGGTAATAAAACGAACGCGACTGTTTAAAATGAAACACGATTCGTTGGAATATTTATTTAAAACCATAACGTTTAAAAAGCATACAGGAACACGGTCACAGTAGAAACATATCGAACCAACAATATTAGCTATATAATTGAATATTGATCGAGGTGCTAAAAGTGTTGGCAATGTTGTTAAAAATGAATTGAACAGTGAATAGGATCGCGTAATTAAAAAATTGCTTTTTAAATACTATTTTATCGCGCCAGACAATATCTACGTATTAAAATGAAAATGAACAACTACTACAAATAACAACTATATATTTTTTTTAACGCAGTTAATCATAGTCCGTCGTATTTATTATCACTGTACTTGTACTCGTGTTCGTTCTAATAACTCGCTGCTTAAATTTTCCTTTCGAAACGCACAGTTAATTATTAACTTGGTGACAAAACGATCGAACGTTTCTTAATCTGCTTTGCATTTTTTATATCGCGTTACATCGTAGAAAATAAATCGGCCTCGTTCTTCCATTATCATTCTATTCATCGAGATGTCTGGATAAAAATAATACGAGTGGTTTAATGGTCAACAGTCTGTCGAACATTGTTCTCCTCTCTTATCTATTTATTTCATTTCTACGCTCTTTATTCTTTACTCCCAAGGTCGACGATAAACACCCTATCCAGCCTGCCACGGAATATTTAATTAGTTTTTCGAGCAGAGACAGTTGCCGTCCATAAATGTTAATTGCAGATGAAGTGGTAATAAGAAGCCCCCTAGTCCTCGCCAAGCCACCCTTCTCGCACCCCTTAATTCTTACACCGCTTAACGAGTAGCCGCAAATATTATGCAAGGAAACCCACTGTACAGACATTTTTCTCTCGTTTACGACTCTCTGCGCATCGCGCGAAGTGCATAAACGCGGATATTATCAGCGATCCATTGAATATTTCTTTTAAATTACACCCTAAGATTAATTTATTTCAATCGTTATGGGTTTTCGTACGTATCGATTAATTGAGAATTGTGGAATTCGTTTTGAACAGAGCCAAAGACGCGAAATTGATGTACCAAAGAGGATAAGTGTGAGACATTTTTCTGTCCAATGTTTCATTTTTATTTCTGTCGAATAATCCAAGTTCAAGTCGAGGTCTGTGTCGAGTATATTTTTGGTTTCAATTCTAATTCACCGAGATTATAAAATTGAGAAGATGGATTTCGCGACGAGAATAGTACTCTGGATAAGATAAGGCAAGATATCGTAAAAGTAGTTTAATTGAAAGCCATTCAAAGTTGAAAAGGATCGCAAGTCTGAGACATTTTCCTGTCCAATATTTTCATTTTTATTTCTGTCGAATAATGCAAGTTCAAGTCGAGGTCTGTGTCGAGTATATTTTTGGTTTCAATTCTAATTCACCGAGATTATAAAATTGAGAAGATGGATTTCGCGACGAGAATAGTACTTTGGATAAGATAAGGCAAGATATCGTAAAAGTAGTTTAATTGAAAGCCATTCAAAGTTGAAAAGGATCGCAAGTCTGAGACACTTTTCTGTCCAATATTTTCATTTTTTTTCTGTCGAATAATTGAAATTCAAGTCGAGGTCTCTGCATATTTTTGGTTTCAATTCTAATTTACCGAGATTATAAAATTGCAACGAGAACGAGTATGTTAGATAAGATAAGGCAAAATATTGTAAAGGTAGCTTAATAGGAAGCTATTCAAAGTTAAAAAGGATCGCGCGCTTAAATATAGTTAAAAAAAATATTTTATGCATTTTCAAGCTGCGTCAAATGCTTCGTACGTTCGTACAACAAGCGACGTATTTAAATTTAATTCGAGTAATTAACCAAGACAGCATATTCGTATTCAATAAAATATATACAGAATCTTCTATTTTTCTTAAAGAACGACATCGAGAATCTACGAGAAACGAAATGTACGCGTGTCTATAATGCGAAACAGCGTGCGTTTCTTGACGTATTATAGTCGAATCGGAAAACTAAAATTGGAATAATATCGAAAAATACAGGGAAACGCGCAGCAAGCGACAGATTCGGGGCGCGATCGCTGTAAAAACCAAAATCTCCCGTCTGTGTATCGTGAACGCTCTTAGCCAGCCGGGACGAGCTCGAAATCGTGGAAAAATCGTTTGAAGCTGCGAGGCGAGAAGAGAGAAAAGATGCGAGAAAAATCACTGACGATCCTCGGTGGGCGATAGAGGGATGGGGATATGGCCAGAGGGGTCGTAGTAGCAAAGGCAGAAAGAACGGAATTTAATTAAGTAAAATTACTGTCGCGCGAAGAGGCGAGAAGCAAACGGGGCGAGGAGGACCACGGGGTGAGAGGATGTTGGCCGAAAAGGTGGCGATGCAAGACGTTACATGGAGACCGGCAGAGGGGAAACGGCAGAGAGACCGGCATAATGATCTCATCCCTCGATAAAAACCTAGTAATAGAAAGTAAACGAATTCAAACAAGGTGGAAGCCGCGTTTCTTCTTTTCTTTCTTTAAAGCTGCTCCGGAAAATCAAAGAGTCTTTCTATTTGTAATTTTTTAGCTAAGTTACATTTTGGTAAAAGTAAGCAAACGTCGGTATAATTATCGACGATGGTATAGCGATCGCTTTATCTTTCTTTGAAGTTTAACAGGTTTCTTTGGAATCGATTTTTCGAACCATCTAACGCGAATTTTTCGTACAATCGTCCGACTGATCTTCTAATTTTTTGTATTCTTTCTCGCTGAACCTGCTTGTTGTATTTGTCGAGGTTGAGGTTGAGGTTGTCTGATTGAGCAACGAGTGGATGAATTTGTAATAGAAAAGTATATCGAAACAAATATAAGTACAGGCATAGTGTGTGAGGTGAAAATCAAATAAATTGTTATCATAAAGTCCTGCATAAAGTCCTCATATTCTGGAAACTACTTTAGATAAAAAATTCCAGGCGAAATTCATAGAAATGTACTTTTTAGACAATTTAAACTACATCGATAGTTTTTTGCATTATCGCTGCGAAAAAATATTACTTGGATTTGTTTAAAAAACTGCTTAAAGAAATAGAGGTTGTATTATTATTTAATATCCATCATTAATCATTCAACATTTGTCAATAAATAATTTCTCGTTGTAAAATTCAAGTGTAGCATTTGAACGTGTACTCAGGCCCAGCAAAAGGTCACGCCGACTCTGCCCAAAACATACTGTATATTCAAAGGTACAATAATATGCAGCTCTCAAAATATTTACAATATTTCTGCGTAATAGCAGTGTCCAGGTCACGGATGTACACAAATAAAGATGTAGAGTTTTTCTTGAATTAATTACTTCAACGATATTTATCGGTCCAAGGACGTTTTACGATACGCGGTGACCTTGACTATTTCGTATAAAGTTGAAATTCAAGTGGAACTTTAAAATACAACTGCATCTTGTTATGTTGGTTTCAGCCGAAGAGGAGGAACAATTGGTAAAATAAAGAATAATATTTTCGTAGTTTCGAGAGGAATGAAAATATCGTTGATGAAAAAATACACGCGTTTATCGTAGCCGAGCATATTCACGATCGTATTAGGCAGAAAAGGAAGAAGGGCTAAATAGGATCGGCGGAATTACCCGCTCCGTCTCAACCGGAGTACAACCAGGAACACACGCGTTCATCCCACTGGATCCATGCAATCACGCGAAACGACCATTTACGCCGCGTTTATGAAAAATAATATCTGCTCTCCGGTAAGATCCTCGTCGTCGTTTCAGCGCCAGGAGACGATCGAGGAGAGCGAAGAAAAAGCCGAAACGAGTCACTGTTTGTCGTCTTTGAAATTCACCTCTCATAGCCGAATCATGTGCATCCTAGCGAGTTATCGTCGAATACATAATTTAGAAGCCAGAAGGGGACTCTGTGTTTCCAGATCGAATTTTTTCGCCTACTTTTGCTTTGCTCTTCTCATTGTTTCTCATATAAGGTATCGCTTTCTTTCAGAATAGAATTACTTTGCACGTTGTATCGTTAAATCGATCGTTCCACGCTTTGTTGTTTCGTACTTTCGATCGTTTTTCATTAAAATTCCTACTAATTAATTTTCAGTACAATATCCCTTGTCTCGACGAAATGTTCCATCCGTCGTTTCGAAACTGAAGAGACAAACCGAGGTCTTTTGTCTTTCTTCGATACGTTTTAAAACACTTGGTCCGATATCTATTTCGTAACGATCTTTAAAAAGTATAATTTTATTTGACAAGTAAAAATCACGGAAACCGCGATATCTCAAAGTGTCTTAAAATAGAAAAAAAAAAAAAACAATGCCAAGTAGGGAATTTTAAACTAAACAGATCAGACAAATGTTCGTAGAATTACGTATTCGAGAATTTAGCAGATGGATGAAATTTTCATGTTACTCGCAGGTGTTTAGTTCTAACGTAGATGGTGTACGTAGCCGACGTTTAACCAGACTGCAGTCGGCTGACGAAAGCGCAAGCTCGTTTACAATCGGTCTTGTTAGATTTGTGGACACGAAGATGAGCATAGCTCGTAGGCTTAGTCCGTGCAAACGCGCAAGTCGATCTTGCAGCTGGATTTCGGGGATCGATGGCCGACTTTAAGCACAGCAGATTCGCGGCAATGAACACTAAAATCGATATCCTAAGCCGAAATTCATCAACGGGACGATATCGACTTTGAGAAGGACCCTTTAGATTTCAGATTACAGCTGTTCCGCGTTCGAGTAAATGGCAAACAATTCATCGAGTTACTTCTGGCCAGCCGAAATCACCAAAGCGACTGCTTCTTTTTATCCAAACCATTCGCATCGTTGAACATTTGCTAATCCACGTGAAGTTTATTTCGCTTAAATCGTTTGAAAAAATTGAATAAACCGTAGTCAGCGCGTTAAGAAGGTAACAGTCCTCGTTTCGGCGATCGTTAGAGTCGCTGTTAGTCAGCAAATACGTGACGGTAAATTTTTGGCTAATCTTCTAACTCTGCCATGCCGCATTACCCTACCGATCGAAGTTTGTTAAGCCTACTATATATCAGCACTCTGTTGGGAAATGTTAGAATTTGACGACGCACAGGCTTAACGTGATTTGTCGATTCCACGACATACAACGCTTGCTAGGTGCTACGACGATCGAATTACCTGCGTTTAATCGTTGTTTAGACGAGTTCAAATATCTGGCCGATGGTCCTCTTGGTAAATAATAATTAGAAAAATAAATCTTCCCAGTACACGTTCGTTATTCAATTAAGCAGCATAATAGATTGAAAATAGGGTTAGTTGTCCATCAAGCGAAAATCGTAATTGTCAGTGGTTAATATAGATATTTGTCGAAGAAATAATACTTATTTATAGATCCTTCGAATCCCAGATAGAACTACTCGATTCCTTTCGCATATTCCGTTCGTGGAATCGTTCAGTTTTCAGGACCGCGTTTAAGTCGTCTTTTACGCTTTTTCATCGCTAAATAGTAAACTTAGTAAATTCTTATCACAGCGAAAAATATAGCCTAAATGTATCATTTGTTGGTAAATCCCTATCGTCTGAATGGTAAACGAAATTTGTAATTTCGATCGACGATCAGCCGAGTAAATGGATTTTCAGAGAGTTTGTTTGAACGATATTGTAACAAACTCCCTTCGAAAAATTTAAATGTCGATCAATTTTCACTTAGATTTTAATTCGCGTAGACTATTACACGCCTAAACTCGATACGGAGTTAAATAGAATTCTTTTCTTGCAAATAAGGAGACAGACGTTTAAAGATCGCCCAAGGAAATGGCAATCTGATACTGGCGAAGATATTAGGTTGTCCGAAAAGTTTCTTTCGTTCCGTAAGACGACAATAGAAGAACAACAATTTCTGTTTTACATTATTTTATTGAATTATATTTCTATTATTACGTTCGTGCATAATTCAATAAACTAATATAAAAGGAAAAACACTGTCCCTCTATTATTTCCTTATAAAACGAAAGAATCTTCTCGGACAAGCTAACATATCGCGTTGGCCACTAAGTGATCGCGGAGTTTGCCATTTGGTGATATCGACAAAATCCGCAATCACTCAGTTGCCGATCGAATAGGAAGAAGCAACAACCTTAGGGATGAAATATACTTAAATGAAAGGGGACAGGGGATCGTGTGGAAGAGATCTGTTCTATCTGAGATCGTAGAGGCAATGAAGATGGCTGGTAGGCCTACCTTGGTCGAATACAAGGCAGCGGGTGGTCTTGGCAGCGAGTCCCGGGGGCAGAGCGAACCTGTAGGCCGGGCCCAGCGACAGCCCTAACCCCAGCCCGAGCGCCTCCGCGCCGCATCGGCCCCCGAACACAGGCCCCACTAGAATCACCCACATAACAACGGTCATCAGTCATCAACATCATCTATGCATTATAATATATATTATACAGCGGTCGTTATACATAGTATACACATTTACATCTATAGAGTTCATGCAAACTGTTTCGACAAATGTTAACATATTGGTTATTGTAACATTAATATATTATATACAGGGTGGTTTGTATAATTGGTGGTACAAGCGGAGAGGGGGTGATTCTAGGCGAAAAAAGAAGTCGAAAATATGGAATAAAAATTTTTTTTAATTTTTCCATCGAGACAACGAACTACAGTGAGATCCGTTGCAACGTACCGCACGCGTACCGAGCGAAAATTCAAAGTCGATTTTCTCGAAGACAGAGCCTCGAACGAAAAATTTTTATTCTATATTTTCGACTTCTTTTTTCGCCTAGAATCACCCCCTTTCCGCTTGTACCACCAATTATATAAACCACCCTGTATGTAGTGTTTTTGGAGTTTTGAAGAAGATTGTTAGAACTCTTTCTGGATATTTTTCAAACAATTATCATATCACGTGTGTTATTGCTCGAAAGTTTGGAATTATTTCATGAAGAAGGAACTTGGATTGTTCTTTTTTTTTTATAGAAAAGTGTGAACGAATATTGGAGCTTCGATATATCTTAACGTTAGAGGTAATAGTTTTGTCGTCTCACAAGTACTTTTGAAATAATCATCGGGAAAGAACTATTATTCGATTCAATGGAGTTATACGTATGTATCTCTGAAGCTGAAAGTTTACTGTTAAGTACGCGTTTCAAATACGTTTCTCGAGCGATGACACGTATCTCAATAGGAAATTCCATGGACGTTAAAAACGTGCGCTTATTAGACAACTTTGGCTTGAGTTTGAACTTGAACTTTGATCGTTCCAGTCAAAAGTAAAGGATTATTAATTTATTGCCAAGTTAATATCGATATTGGTACGTCGTGGTTGCTTTCACGAAACATTATATTGGTTTTTAGCATCGAGTCAGCACGTGGCATGGGGTTGATCACGAAAGACCCTTTTTCATCTGAAGCAATCCCATCATTGCGATTCATATCCACCGAATTAAAGCCACGATCAATGTTCTTCGCTATTCCTCTGTTAATAATACACAGAAATATCGCTGTCTCCTTAACAGCTGTACGTAACGATCAAAATTCCACGGGAAAATGCACATAACAAAACTACGAATCGAAGAATAACATACGAGTTATTCCTTGAAATAAATCTCTCGCTGACTCGATACGCGTTCCAGACGATTAATTATATGTCGATACGAAAATACAATACGTTAGATCTGCTAAAGGAAGAATAGCGGAAAGCTACTTCCGCTCGAAGAACAGGAACGAAATGATAGAAGAAAAAATCTTGCTGCAGTTCGACTACAATTCACCTGTCTCTCGTTGCGTTAATTAACGATACAAAAAAAGACGATAAAAGATAAGACGCAGCGTGGATATTGCACGGACTTTGCTCTCGTATTGGCTGTAATTATATTCGCGTAGAAGGGAAAAGAAAAAATTGAAGAAAGAAAGAAAGTAGACGAAGAAAGGGAATAGCTGTTCGAAAAAGGTATATTTTAGATTCGGTGGATAGAAGCACGTAGCCTAATATCGTGCCTAAGCCACAATCTAAATTCATGTTCGGAGAGGATAAATGCAGCGAGCATAATGCCAGGGGCTTAACACACTTTTAAAATTCAGCCTTTGAGATGCAGAACGCGGAGGTTCTCTTTCTTCGTTCCTTCCCCTCTTCCAGACTTTCGACTTTAGTAGCTTACACACTGATTAAGACACCCGATACAATTAGGCGGCGAAAAGAACCTCAAAGACGGTTCTCTTTACCTGCGCCTTTTGCCCCCTTAGTCGCCCGTATGAAAAATTTAACGGTCGCGTTAGCAACAAAAAAGCTTCTCCTGCTGCTTAAGAAATTTGACAGCAATCTTCTGGAACTTCGTCCTACCGAAAGATACCCGCTTAAACGCCAACCAAGTTTCGTTTCCAAACGTTATTTCTATTCATTCGTCGTTTTAAAGCGTCTTCATACCGAAAAGAGGGTGACTGTTCGCGTAGAAATAATTAAAACGGAAAAAGAGGAATATTCCTAATATCGGAATATTTGAAAAGTTCATTGGGAAACGCGGCAAGATTCACCAAAGATATCGTATCTGTGTGGTAGAATTATGATTCGTCTATTGAAGGTTTGTCTATTAAATGGCAACGTTGTGTACGTTACTTAACAAAGTATTGTATTCATTTTATGAAAATGTATCAGTTTTTCATTTTCCTTACACGACACATATCTTATACAACCATACAATTTTACAGGTTTGAACAGTTCTTTGCAAAGTACGTGGACCAAACCTTCTTCTATTTTCCGCGAGAAAGGGGCAATTTTAACGAATTTTGAGTTAAACGTCCTTTCGCAAGCTCTATGTGTACGTATTGAGAATTAAATTTTCTGAGTATTGATAAATAATTACGAGAAATTGAGGATTTCCATTCTTTGGAAGTTTAATCAGTTTAACCTGTTCTATACTGCTTCAAATTATAAATAAAAATTAGAAATAAAAGGAAGAATACAAGAGCTTTTTACGTCAATACGCGAGAAAATATAAACTCACTAGGCTATATATCGAAAAAAAATTCATTTTTACAGAAACGCTGAAACTCGATTCCCATTTTTCCCCCATGGTCCCTTCGCAATTCCCCGTGAATCCTTCATTCCTATTCCTTCGTCTTTTTTTCACCTTTCTAAGCTTTTACACTCCGGTCCTGGATACTCCCAACGTCAAACCTACTCGCCCTACCTACACTTTGATTTTTAACGATCGAAAACCCAGCATCGAACCTAAATCGATGCACGTGGTACGAAGATAATGGTTAACACCAGAACTACCGATAGTTAACACGAAGCTATTTCTACCAAAAACCAGTGAAAATGACTGGTTTTTAAAAAATACCTAATAACAGAACATTTTTATATTTATTGATTTATTGCTTTCTTACAGAAGCAATTCCACGTTACGAAGTACATCTTTGCTATTATCAATCCGTCTGAATCCACGATCCCTAAACGAGGATCGATAAATTTCTAAAATTGTAGAACCAGTCGTTTTCACTGCTGTGACATTTCTAATGTTAAACAACGAGCTTCGAATTACAATGTCTGCATGGATGAAACGGAGAATCGCTGGTGTAAGGTACTTTTATGGGTAAGAAAAATTCGATGTACATGGTGAAACACGAAGCGGACAGACAGGCTGATACAGGGTGTCAGAAATAGCCGAGACGAGGAGGTAGGGTAGAAAGCGAATCGACTAACAGTGCAAACAGGCAAGGAACAACGTCAGTCCTTGCACCGAAGCTAAAGCAACGAGTCTCGCTTTCTCGATGAATTATTCAAGGTTCTTGATCCGGTCTCTCAACCGTATAAACCGACAGACGGATTCCCGTCCTCTCAATCGACCAGCTACCGATTTTTTCCTTCTTCCAGCTCCGTTTTCTCTCTTTCTCTCTCTTCGTTCCCCTACGTTCTGACAGTTCTCTCCCTTCTTGCGAGTATGTCGACCAGATTAAGATCGCAGAATCGGTTGTCAGCTGCGGTGATCACGATGCGCAACAATCGCACGGTTCACAATCGTTTTGTGCGCCATGTTAGGCAGTCCGCACTGTTTTCCCAAGTTCCACTTTTGCTTCGAGCTTCTCCGTTTTTTCTTCTTTTTCGTCGCGTTCTTCTTCATTCATACGATTCTTCGCCGATTTATCACGAGACGATGGATGGGTCGTTTGAAATTTTTCCGCAAATGTAGGCAGATTCGACGCTGCACGATCGGCCGATCATTGTTTTCGCGCGAAAGATTACAAAGACGAATTGCAATGATTAAACCGATTTTAAGAAAGTCCCTGTCGTCTCGATTAGATTTCTATTTGAAGGAATTTGAAAGAGCGAAGATGCGTGAAATGCAACGTATTATACGAAGATATAGAAAATTATATTTCGTGCAATTGTACTACTAAAGGTTCTATTTATACAAAACGAACCAGTCACGTTACAAGGAAATCGTCGCTAAAGATCACAATTACGAATAATGGAACTTCGTACGAACGAAAGAAACTGAAAACTTCCTGGAAATATTTGATCAAGCGAAGTATCGACGTGTGACTCAAAAAATTCGTTGAAATTAAAAGCAGCAGAGATATTTGAATTCTAAGAAAGTGCAATTGACGACAATTTCAACTACATTTCGATGCGAGCCGTAGCAAGTTTCTTGCTAATACAGCAACAGTGCGAAAGGATGGAAGGCAGAGATAACGCGATTTCCGTGGTCGTTGTAGAATATCTGAAATACGATTCAACGCCAATGATCTGCACGTCCTGCGGATGCATCAAAGTGCAGATGCAACAACGACGAGGCTCTACGTGCATGAAAAAACGAGGTCGTTTTTTCGCAAGGATGAACATCGCAGGGAAGGAAGACAGTTCGGTTACTCTGTCAGAGAACAAGTAGCAGAGAACGAGACGTTCAGACTGGAACCGGAGAGTGGATTGCGTTGCGACGAGTTAGCCGGCTCGATACCCGGCGTGAGACCTTTTCAGCTACGGCACGATATCGAAATGAAGATATACACGAAGAGCGGAAAACAATGATAACAAGGTGGAAAGAGAATCGAGAAGCGGCGTTCAACGTGGCAATCATTTGTTGCGGCAAATTACTTCCATGATAAAACTCGATCAAATAAAAATTTATAAAACGATTCTACGATATGAGAAATACACGTAGGTAGATACGCGCTCTGTATCTAAGAAAATACCGATCGTATCGTGGAGGAAAGTCGGAAAAATTTCCTGACGACGAGAACTGATCAAAGAAGACTTTGTTCGACGCGTGATTCAAAAAATTCGTTCAAACGAGAAGATACAACGATACAGGAATTTGAACAAATCAGCGTACAATCAAACAGTGGATCGACGAGTGTCGCCTGTTTGTCGGAATCGAGTTATACTACGCTCTGAATTTACGCTATAAACGCATTTGCTAATTTTACAGTTTGATGTATTTCTATGTGACGTCTATGCGCAACATATAGCGCAGCGAGGAAAGTTATTGGTTCTTCGATCGGCTGCAAGTCAGAATGATAGAACGAAGATGGGAAAGGTGGACAAGGGCCATCGAAGCTGTTGGATGATAATCGACGTCGATTTTCACTGTAACAGCCGGCGTGTATCGATTGTGGAAAGACTAATGGCCAACGTGGTTAACCGTATTATCCCGCGGCGGAAGTCCGCCAGTTCAAACGGGGACATAAATAGCGGCGGTTCCCGAATCGTCCGTTTCAATATTAGTTTAACAATCACTGCTACAGAATCTGATACGAACGTCATGCTTCAACTTATTAGCGTAGCAAGATGCGTTCACCATCCTGCACAATTTTCCAAAATCTCCTTCCGCGTCTACGAATTTCCAGCTTCCCGAGGAAGACGCGTGACCAAATTTTAACGAACCAACTTGGACAGCACGTAGACCTAGTGTAAACGTGCGTTTGTCGTTAGAACGTTCGATCCTATCTATTCGTCGTATTCGTGCGATCTCGACGAAACTCGACGTTCTACGAACCTGCAGAAACTATTAGGCTGTCCGAAAAGTTTCTTTCGTTTCATGAGGAAATAATAGACGCACCGACTTTCAGACTGACATTTCACAGACATTTTGGTTTCACGTCTGTACGAAGGTGCGCTGTTGTAAAAAACAGGTTTGCGAAAGAAAGACATCTTTCGGACAACCTAGTACTTGGACACTTGGAAATTTTTAAAAACTATTTTCAAAGAACCCATGTGTGATTGGCAGAGTTGAAAACGACGATATTAAAAAACGTTGGATATACAAAGAGCTATGGTATAGATGAAGGCGCGGTATAAGAAGCTCGACTCGGTGTATCGTCGGATCTCTTGGGAATAAGGAACGAGACCGAGCAAGATTCTTTATTAATTTTACAACTTTTTCATAAAGCAAAGCGAGGCCAGCATTTGATATACTCGCGCATAGTTTAGTGAATATTGACGGGCAGGATGCCTTTGCTCTGCCTTTCCACCTCTTATATCCCAACCTTTTGCTTCTGCCTGCTTCTGACAACGTTGATCCTGGTCAGCCACACAGTTTCCCTGCTTTTTCATAGAAATTCCGGGGATTTTTTGGTGTCCTAGCTCGTAGCAACCGGGCAGATTGGCGATCGAGCGAAAGTAAGAGATGACGGAGAATGGCCCCAAAGTTTCTCAGGGCGTTCAAGTTTCACGGTGGTTGATATTTCATACAGAGTGTGCAATGGGGTACCCCTTCGTTGTGTCGACCTGTCCAGTACCTAACTTTGCCTATATTGTTCACGTATTATTACCGTGTCTCCTCCACCGGTGTATACCCCATCGAGTAAAGTGTGGTTTCGCGTCCGGCTGCAAACCTTCGACTATAAAGCTTCCCTAGACGCGTCTCGTTCCTTCGTTTTCCTTTTCATTTTCGTTGGTATCGCGCGTCCTCGGATGTTTGCTCCAACCAACGTGTTTCTTTATCGAAACTGTACTCGATCGAGAGAAGCTTACGTAGAATATCCGCTGCTGAGTAACCAGAGCGAACTATACGAATCGATGATGAATCGATAATCTTGTTTTACGACGCACGTCGCGATAATCTTATTTTACGATGTTCAAAGTCTATTGAATGCACACTGGATTATACTCGATAAATATCGGTTTCAATAAAACTATCAACGACGAACGTTTCAAAGAGTCGATCGTTCGATCATCAACGCTACGCGAATTTTATATATTTCTTGCCAGATCTACCATGCATTGAGACACACCATAACTATAACCAACGCCATAAATATTCTAATATATATGTGTTTTACGTGCATGTTTCTTTTCTCACAACGTGATCCAAGTTTCGATCGTTGTTAACAATACCGTGTGCCAGTCGACGTGATAATAGCGCGATACTTCACGTATAAACGAGAGTAAGTGATTATCCTGGCATCCTAAAAACTCGTGAATTTAATTAGAGGAGACAGGACGAGTATCGGGGAAACGAATGGGAAAAGGGAGAGACAGAGAGGGAGAGATCGTTTTAGCCACGTTTAGTCGTTTAGTCGTTTAGATAGTAGGCATCATTAGCGTCAAGCGGTACTCGAAGGATTTCGCAAGATCGTTCGGAGCTCGAGGAACTCGGGGAGCCTATGGAGCAGCTCGTAAAGTAAGTGGCCTGGTGTCGCGAGGACAGCCAGAGAAAATACAAGCCGAGTCAAACACAAGCCGCCTGTGTCCTCTTTTGCATTAAACGCGCATTCCGTGGCAAACGATTAAGACCTAAGAGAAACCGCTTGTCCGAGCCACCGTGGCTCGAACGGACGAATGAATGTCCTTATTGTCCTACCGTGAGAACTCCAGGCACGCGCTTCTCACCGTGAATTCGATATAATTAAATAAATTATACCGGCCTGCGACTCGCCTTCGCGATATCCTCCTCGATTCTACTATACAGGGTGTTTCTCGTTTTGCCAGCCGAACATTACCAGTAAACTGCGAGTGTCTGTGCAATTCTAGACGTTTGTGGAACCTAACTGATAAATCGGAGAAATGGAATCTAAGTAAAAATCTAGTCTATGTACTATACAGGGTGTTTCTCGTTTTGCCAGCCGACCATTACCAGTAGACTGCGAGTGTCTGTGCAATTCTAGACGTTTGCGGACCTAACTGATAAATCGAAGAAATGGAATCTAAGTAAAAATCTAGTTTATGTATTATACAGGGTGTTTCTATTAACTCGGACAGACTGTAACCTTGCTGCAGGCGAAGTTAGAGAAAAATGTTCCACCGTTGTGCTTCAACGCAGATGCAAAGACCAAGCGCACTCTTTTTTGAAATGTAACCATAGGATTTTTGCTCAACGAGAAAGTATCCGGGTGCCTGGGTGGAAAAACGATGCAACGAGGCCGAGTCTGAAAGATATCTCAATGTCGATTTCGTCGAATCTAACGCACGAAAGACTAAAAAAAAGACACAAACGCGAGCATTCCGCCCTGCGTTTTGTCTTGTTCCTCCGGAGGATGAGAAAGTGCAAGACGTACAAGAAATTGTACAGATACGTTTCAAAGAAGAGCGCAGTTTAACTTCGCTCGGGACAGAGTTATAGAGCGTGCCAGTTACTCGAAATACCTCGTATGCTACAACAATTACACTCCACTTTGGACGTTTTATGAATTTCTGCATGTTACACTCACTCTTTAACCTTTGCTTAGTATTATTGAGATATGTGTAATTTTGCGTGCTGCATTGGATTGGCCGCGTGGTAGTGGCACACATATATGGGTATGAGTGTGTGTGGGAGTATGTGCGTGCGCAGCGTCTCGTAAAACAGAAGAATGCAACTGTTGCGTACGTACGGTGATAAAGAAGATGGCGAGACAAAAAGGTTGCCGAGACGCGTGCAACGCGTATCTACGAATATCTTGTACATCACGTATTAAATAAATCTGAAGCTATTTTAATATCATTTCTACGTGTACTGTGAGTATTTCCATACGTTTATTTTTACGACTAAAGTGCACAATTCTCAACAAGTACAATAGTCGCAAGTCAAAGTTGCAGCAATCTATGTTTGTTTATTAGGAATATTCCAGCGGGAGAACTTGCAACACCCTGTATATTCAGACGAATATAAACGATGTTCTTTCAGATAATACATGTGCCGTGTGTCGTGCAAGCAACAATGTACTCTTGCATCGTTACTTTATGCAAATGACTACTTTTCACGGTACGTAGGCATAACGCAAGACCGGATAAGGAATAAGAAAGCGACAATTCATAGTAATCATTTAGAAATGTATGCATCGAATTATGTTACGCCTCTTACGTTACACCTTGTTAAGAAATTAACTCTTGAAACCACGATTCTTGCAAATATTGGGTCGGCAACTAAGCGATTGCGGATTTTGTCATTAGATGGTAATGACAAAACCCGCGATCACTTAGCTGCCAGCCCAATATAACAAAGGACGAAAAATCTGACAATTCACGTGGCACGAAATTCGAGAAAAGAATGGAACGCAAACTCTGTTTCACTTTTTTCCTACTTTTCTATTTTAAAGAGAACAAACTATAGCGTAATTATTTCGAACGTACGATTACAACTTAACTCGTTGTTTATGCAACACCATTTCTATGAATGTTTCAGTACAATAATAAGATTACGAAGATAGTAAGATAATGAAAAAGAAAATATCTTGGCGTGAAGAAATATAATTGATATTGCCAAATGATCGCACTATGTACATTTAAGGGTTAATTGGTGTAGTTTCCTCGGGGCAAGCGTATAGAGATTCTTCAAACGAGAAGGAAAAAAAAGGGGCAATGAAGATTTGTATAACAGTATCGATGACAGAAAATCATTGACGCTACGTAGCTTTAAAAAATATGCAACGATATCGCGTTACTTTCCTCCAACTCATGTTACTTTCAGCATTTATGTATAACGAACTACTCCTAAACCTGACGTATCGTGAGACTGAAAAACTGTGGAGCAGGTAATTTGAGAAGAGAAACCACATTGCATACCGTGGCAACTATAGTACTACTAAAAGAGCTTTCTTACGTTATTCGCGACAATTAAACGTTTCCTTGTTCGAAGATAATTCCTAATTCTCTCAGATTCAGATGCGCGTGAGAGAATGAATCATCGCAGCAGGCGCAAATCACTACGAATCAACCTCAAAGCGTATCACAATCAACGAAATCACGTTGACCGAATGAAATTTTATTTAATACTTTTGGCCATAGCAATTTTTCGATTAATTTTATCACGCAAGTTATTCGATATTTGCCAAGTAATTCATTTACTTAACTTTGTGTTTGACAGATACGTATATAAATAGCATTTGAATAAAATCTGTTACATATTTTATATGAAATATATTTTAAATATATCAGGTAAGATATGCTAGAATCAATAAAAAATTCACAAGGATTATTTTTATCGTATAAATTGATAAGATACGATATATTCGTTGTATTATATTCATGATATTATATTAATCTTCCGTTTAGTTAATTTCAGAAACGAAAAGTACGCGACACGACATATAAAACGAATTAAAATTAATTATACCGTGAATAATGAAAGCGACGAAATAAATAAAGATATCGACTCGTTGGGACGAACAGGTTGGTAGAAATACCGAGCTTTATCACACATCTCGTACAAAATGGTAGAGAACAAGCTGTCTACTAATGCTTGTGTAATCCTATAAGCGGTATAAGTCCCGATGACTGGTCGGAATAATACCGATAGGCTGTTCTACCCTCTTTGCCCTACTGTCCCGTAACACGCAACCCTTCCTAGCGTAGTTCACCATTGCACAGGCAACTTGCGACGACAAACTTTCCCTTTCCAACACTTTTTCCATCAAGTTTAAGAGTCAACGTTTACGATCGTACGGAATTACATTTCAATTGCAAATATATTCCACTATATCGTAAGTTGTATTTAAAGAATAAGTTTGTACGATTTGTCAAAAAATAAAAATTCTTATAAAATGAAACGAAACGACGCGAACGATACTTCCTATCAACTTTAATAATTATCATCGCAAGCATGATTTTCGAGAGATATCAACGGCTATCGTCATTTCCTCGACTACCTTCGTCAGCAACGAGAACAAGCTTCGTAAAAAAGGCTCGAGTTTCGATTATGTTCGCTGGATAACCGTAAAAGATCTCGTTTTGTAACAAAGTCAGGAACGATGTTCGAATAATTCGATCGTGCGAAAAATACCGCTGTCGTAGAACCGATGGCAACTAAGTGATTGCCATAAGATTCTGTCAATATCGCGTAATGACAAAATCCGCGATCATTTCGTTTCTCGACGATAACGAAGGATAACGAACTGGCCTTAAAAAGCCGTACGATTAAAATAAAGTAGTCTTATGACATAAAAAAAAAAAAAAGGACGCGAATGTATCTGGTTCGAAGCGAATACCGAAAGCCATAGGCGTTTAAAAATGGAAAATCGTAGATACGCTGCTTAAAGTTTCACGACTAAATGCACGACGAGCGGAGATTTTTTCCAACGAGGATGCTCTTTTCCTCGTTTGACGAGCATTCCCGGCCGTTAAACACTCGCTTGAACGTAGTAAGTACATAGAACCCTCTTTTGCTCTGTTCGTCTCTCGAGCAAGCCTGACTGCGTCGGCCTTCGCTTTAGCGGTAGCAGGGGAGGAATCGGATGCGAGGATCTTTTCCCTGTAATTAATTTAAGAGGGCTCGTTCGAGGTACTCTTGGCAGGCAATGTCTGACTAGATCTACCGAGAGTTTCCTGGCATCTCGCGGATCACCGAGAAAACGAAGAGGGTCTCGTCCTCTTCCTTATCAGCCTTTGCTCGTCCCCCACACTAGCGCTTTCCGCTAGTTTTCTTCTCCATTTTCTCGTTTCGTTCGAACGCTTGTTAAGACGACACGGTAGACGACCAGTTGAAAAACGTTTTAGAGAAACAAAGTTACTTCGACCAACTTACTTCGATTATTCAGAGCTCTCGTAGCTAGTCGATTAATACCGATACATCCTCGCGAATACGATTAATCAAATCGCGTTTAACACCGAGTTTCGCTCGCAAGCTTCGACGTAACAGCGCCAAGTGCGAGGACCTACGAAATTCGTTTCACCCAGCGAACATCGCGACGAGTATCGACGAGTTTCGCGGTGCTTTCAGTTCATCGATCATCGATACGTCCATTAGAAAACTAATCGAAGGAATTGGATTTTCAGAGAAAACGAGGCGGGCAAGCAACGAGCTTGGAATAAAAATTATAAGTCAAACCGCTAATTAGTTAGATTTTAAGGAATTCCGTGGACGACTAACAGAGGAAACTAGAACCGTGCGAGAGATGGGAAGAAATTGCTGGGGTTTAATTGTTCGATCGATCGTCGAAAGGAAAATAGGAAAATATAAAGTGGCGCAGCGTCTTTTACGAGGGTTCTACACGGTATTTTCGTGTTGTCGCGCGTTATAAGACGGTGTTAAGGCCGTGATACCGAAAAGGGAGATACAAAAAGGGCGAAAAGGAGGAGGAAGATGGAGCGATGCCAGGTACTCAGGAAACGGGAGTAAAGGAGAAAAGAAGCATCAGGAAAGGGAGCGCGTGGTAATCCAAGATTTATCCTCGCAGACTGTGACAGCGGGACTGGTGCTTCTAGCGCGATTTAAGGGCTACCGGATTCCTCGCCGCTTCTGCGACATTGCCACCGATCTACCGAGGCAGAGAGAGAAGCCGACAACCACCTCACGGAAGAACACCATATCGTTGTTTCATCGACGTCGATGAACGCATGCTTGCTACTTTACATTTTTTAATCAACGATTCAATGCAATATTTTTTAACGTTAAGAGATTTCACGACTACTTTTAATTTACAATTAGTATACAGAATAAAATATAGAAAAAGTTCACGCGAAAGATTAAGAAACTTCACGAGTATTTTTAATTTAGAATTAGCATAGAGAGATGTAGCGGCACACGAGCCATAGGACGAGGCGCATCGAGAGCGTCTCGCGTTGTTGTTGCGCCTCGGAACGGTCGATCTTAGACAAATTCAAATTTTCATCATCAATCATCATCATCTACGAGTCGGGTTTTCCGCGAGCGAACATATAATATTTGTTGCGAATACAGTGAACCAGCGTCTTACGGCAGTTTGTACTTTTATTTATTTGTTAAATTATTTAACTTATTCGAAATGTGGCGGCACTCGACAACAAACACCGCCACTCGATGCTAACACCGGACGACTGCAGCGCAGTGGTTAGCGCCTTAGATTACGAACGTTCGGGTTCAAACCCCGGCGCTCGCAGTCCGATTTTTCTTCTACGCATCAAAAATGGAAGAAAAACAGCAATACCCCATCAGCGACATTCTACAGCCAGCAGCTCTACAATTATCACGGACAACGCTTACACCTGAGAAATATATTTGACGAGTTGCGACAGCAATCTCTTGCTCTCGTTAGTTTACATATTATCTATTCTCAACCAATCCTCCACGGAGAAAAATATAGAAAAAGTTACGTGAAACTTTCAGCAGAGGTGATCGCGTGTAAAAGAGAACGAAGAGAAGCAAAACGGGAAGCATTAAATAGCTATACAACGTGCGCGTTCCGCGATAAATTCAGCAGAGTTATTACAAGAACTCGATTTATATCGGGTTAATCAATATAGCCATAACCCAAGATTACAAGGAAGTCTGACAAATTATCGCGCATGACAAAGCGACGAGCAAAAGGACAGGCTCGGCGTTTGTATATGTAATCCACGTACACGCAGCAGCGGTAAAGATGAAACACGTATACATCGGATCGATGAGAAATCCCGGTAGGATCGTGCAATTATATGTACATATTCGTGAATACATCTTCGGCCGTATAATCTTCTTGAGGCGCGATGAAGTGTGAAGGAGGTGGAGGAGAAGAGTCAGAGAACGTGATAAATCGTCGTGGCCAATGGTAGCCGGCCGATCTCCTCGATTAAAGTAAAATATATGGCAGCTTTAATTACGAAGAGATTTCGGAACGCGACTGGCCAAAGTGTGTTGTGTACGTGCGAGAGAGGAGAACAGACAGAAGAGAGTGAGGAGAGGAGAGTTAGCGAGGCGAGGGGGTAGCCAGTGTAGAAGGCGAATAGCGGTAGAAGATGGTCAGGAAAGGGGGAGAGACGATGGGTCCAGAGGGGCGACCTCTCAGATGCATTATTCATGGACTGTGAGAAGATACGATATGATCCAATATGTGGTGCCCCCATACCCGTTAAATGTGCCGAACCTGACAAGATACCGTGAACCAACACCTCCTTCTCTAATCTGCTGAAAATTGGCCCACGAATTTTCGAGTAATTTGCCATGCGAGTACGTGGCTCCCTCGTGCTCTCTTCATAGGCTCGTTTCTTCTTTGCCAGTAGACCGCGGATTTTCAAGCGTTCGTGGCAAACGAACGGATATCGACCAACTCGAATCGGAAGGCTATTCGAGCCAAGGAATATTCTAATAGTGGAAATTACGATTCGAATATAGTAGAAAGCATATAATTTTTAGGAGTCAAAAGGGAGTATACATCTTACGAAAATGTACTTTGTACGATATTAACTTTTTACTGGCAGTTTTTGCGCCTACGTATTTTGCATAGTTTTAATGAATTTTCACGCGTGTAAGAGCTTTTTAACGAGTTTCTTCGAGCGGAGTATGCTCGGTGATTTTCACTCTCGCTGTACGAGCATTCGATCGAAATTTTACGCGCTCGTTGCTGTTAATTTTCGAGTTGTCGAATCTTTCGACATTTAGAAAGAAGCTTCCAGAGACACGCTTAAACGGGCAAAGATCAAATGGAAAACCGTCTGATCTGGAAACACGAGGCTCCTCCGTCACGGTTATTAAAATCCTAGCACTGAAAGGGTTGCGGCGTATCATCGAACAGCGTTAACTTGTATACTCGAGTTTGCGCGAAGAATTCTCGAGAGCTTCCGGTGGCGTGAACCAAGCGGTGAGAAGAGGTTCAAGGAGCACCGGCAAGAGCAGCTTTGAAACGAAAAATAAACGGCGCGAGAGGACAAGCGGAAGATCCAGGTGGTTCGATGTTCCGACAGTTTTCACGCGCAAACAAACACCCAAGTGTTACTCCGTCATTTTCGGAAGACCACAGATCTATTTTGAATGAGCTACACGCATATATTTCTGTGCATTACGAATGGAGTACCACCGAGTTTGTCGTAATTTTACCACCGTTTACTCGTCCGTTTCAACTTTCTCAAATACCTGCTACGATTATTTATTTCCTTATTTCTTCGATTAATTGTAGAATCTTCAGAAACGAACACGATGTACTTTATCGGCGGTTGAAAATATCAAAATAAACGACAATTCGTTACTCTGCTACTCGGCTACTCTGATAAAAAAAATAGTACAAGTAGAAAGTCTTCCTTTGGCTAGAAAGATCTTCCACGTTACCTAATTTGTCGTCACTCGATAATTTGATGGTCGCGATTACGACCAACAAAATACGACAATATCTGACATCGATTCGAATCTACGCGCTGTCTACAGTCGTCGATAATCATCTGGTCGTTAGCGCAACGTTGAATCTTCGTATGAACAGAAAAATACGCTACGCGTTGCGAGATAACTAGGAAAAAAGCATTTTCTTTTTCTTTTGTCATTCATATGTATCAGGCACTTGCCCTTTTAAAATTAAAGTCCGAGACAATCATCGACTTAATATCACGGTAGGAGCGACTTTGTAGCGTTGCAACAGTATGCGAGGTGCATACTTGCAGTTGCACGCGGCTGAAACCGAGGCGGCGCGGCGCGACGCAACGCAGCAGCGGCGAAACGTATTAACACACAATGAGATAGTTTTGTTCCACCGCTCCTTGGAAGCCGTATGCTTGTTTCGCTTCTCTCCTTGTTCAAAGCACGTTCCATACCACGGATATCAGTCTACCCGGTGTCCAGATAATTCGTCAACTGTCATTTCACAACCGAGTGTTATAATTTTTCCAAATAATTCAACGAAAAAATCAACCGCGTATCCTCCAACGAGATAATGTTTCCTTACTCGCACGTGCTCCGTTATGTTCGCTGTAGCAAATAAATTTGTCGAAATCGAACATTTTGCTGTTCGTACATATTCGAATTTCCCTTCTTTTTTTTTTTTTTTTTTTTTTTTATATCCTCTGATTTGTTCGGAAGAAGATGAATACTTTTACACGAAAGAGAAAGCAATGCTGCAAATATTATCGCAATCGCGACGTACACCTGAGAAGCGCACGTTGTACAATTTATTTCGCGTTTAACACGTTCGACCAAGCGTACGAACGGGCGTTAACACGTAGGAACCTTAATTTTCCTTGAACAGATTGGTTACACGAGGCAACGGACTATAATGACAGTAAGATATAGTAATGAAAAAAATCAGCGATGAATACTTTAACGAACACCGCTTATATGGAAGGCTGACAAAGGAGAGACCATTGGGCATCCCCTTGGCACGAAACTTGCTGTGGACCATTGTGCGCCGACGTTTTGATAAATTACCGAATAATTGTCAAATGTTAGAAAACAACAAAGTCGAAGCCGACACACGCAAAAACCGAAACCCAACTCGGAACGACCCGGCGCGTTTACCGCTTCTGTTAAACGCGTAGGAACGACATGTTCGAACACGCCAACGATTTCACCGCGTTCTGTCCTGGTATTCATTTTCGTCGCTGTAAACGTCGATAGTCTCGCTTTTACGCTAAATTACCAACAGTATGACTACGTTTATTATCAGCTTACGATTGCCGTTGATAATATACGATTTTCGAGAAACGAGTCCTACCGGAAGATCGTTCGTTGCAGGGAGATAACGTAAATAATGGTAAACTGCGAGGTAAATTTTAAAAAGCGTTCGTAACATCACTACTTTTCCGCAATCTTCAATAGCGTTGCTTTTAAACGGCTGATACGACGACTGAATGTTTCAAATTTCTCTAAATAATTTCGTCGAATTAAACGGAGTCACGTCGAGTTCACTGTTCAAGTTCACTTTCGTCTCGTAAATATTAAAAAGGTAAGAAATTCTACGTGATTTATAGAAGATTGAAAAATGCAAAATTGTAGAAATTATTCAGAGCGAAGTAATTCTGTTGTAACGTTTAACGGGTGAACTCGATCTTCACGCAGATCTCACCGCCTTAATTGTATTAATAAAAATATAAAATTGCCGAAGACGCCGCGATCTGACCGTGATTCTTGAAACGTCAGTACCATTTTGTATCGTTAGATTGGAGCAGTGAACCAGAGGAAAATCATGAAACGCATCTGCATCGGTTCTGTCAGTGAAATATTACACTCGGAGAGGATCGAGTGATCGTTGCAGAGAGATCGTAATGGTACGATATTGTGAATACGACCAAGTGGTGAAAAGTAAAAGTTCAATACCGATGAATCGGTAAATCTCTGACGAATGTCGACGACGAATAATGCACTTGAATTCTGAAAACCGGAGAAGAAAAAAAGGGGTGAAAGGCAGCGGGCTACCTCTTTGGTATCTTTCGGCCGGAGCACAGGGATCTGGCCTCGCTCGTCTCTTTGACACGGTCGTATCGGGGTAACGCGATTAAGTAATTAGGGGATTTTTAATCTTGTCCCTCTTTCGCCCTCGTTTTGGCGCCGGTCACGAGCCAGCGAAAAAATAAATAAACTCGAAGCCGCGCGCCGTTCACGAATTAAATCGCTGATGAAGAGTCGCTGCCGTGCTCTTTTTTTCTACCTCTCTTTTCCTCTGTATCGCCTCGTTTTTCCTCTCTTTCGTTCCTCTCTCGCCTCGTCTAAATCAATAAATTATCCTCGACCAACCGACATGCTTTCAATCTTCCTTTCAGTCTTGTACCTACGGCTGCGTGTCGACTTAAATCCGTCTTCTCTTTCGGCAATTAAAACGAAAATATTACCTAACATCTACCACCAGACTCGTACGTTCATCTCGTTAAATTATATCGCTCTCCGTTTCGTATTAACGTGATTTCAGGATCTCGTGCCGGGACAAATCGATACACGACATGCGCTTCTCTCTTGTAATTTTGTCACAGAATTTATAACATTACACCGTTAACCGTATTCTAAGGATTATACCGATCGTACGAGTGTGGAATTTCGCGGTTCGTTCTCTTGCGATCCGATCAAAAACTCTAAGATTCTTAATAGATGCATGTTGGTATGTTACCAACGAAACAATGCCTTAAGATACCTACAGTTAAAGAAGAAATATGCAAATTCAGTAGTAGATATAACATAAGAATTAACAGCCACCAAAACCCACTAGTTACTCAATTACTCGACACGATGGATCAGATCCGCAGGCTAAAAAGACATTAGATTTAAACATTACATTCAACTAGAATCAAACATACGATAAACACTTGTTATTCAAGTTATAGTACCACGCCAAAATAATTTACTTATAATTCTCAATGAGAATTGATCGTAAAATTCTTCCAAATAAAAACTAAATTCTCTTGAGATTTCAATTTTTCATCGGCTATTCTACCTATTCTGTCTAGTGTTAGACAAATTGCACATAGGACTTTCTCACGAGCCCTCTAGAGAAGAAATTACACGGTGTTCATCGAATTGTTCGAGAAGGGACTTACTTCGAACGCAGTAAATCGATCGTCTTGCAAATTTCTTCGGTGTATTTAGCAACTTCTTTGAACTGGTCGCGAAACAGATTGCAGACTTTTATACATTGGTGTGAAATTTAGAGATGGGGAAAAAGACACAGAGACCTAAAATATGGAAAGTAGGACGCTTGTCACACATACTTTCCAATATCCCATTTATAATATCTTTCGTCTTGCTCTCACATCAGCAAAGAAAGAAAATTCATAATGTCTGGAAGAAGACGTTTAACGTGGAATTGAAAGGAAAAATGATGGATCTCCAAACTGGAGATTCTTCTTTTTGGAAGCATATAAATTGACTGCAAAATTTAATCGCGACCATAAAAATATAAATTTGCGTAAAAATCTTGATCTCGTTAGAAGCTCCCCTATTCGCGCAGAATCAAAAATCTGCGTTAATCGCAGTACGATAGGATTTGGTTATCATAATCGCGGATAACGTTATCGATCGACTATCCTTGACACAATGTCAGTCCCAAAGCATTGTACATAAAATTAGCCTGAAATAAGCCGCCTATTACGATCAAACTTCGACTATGTGCTTTCAATTGTGACGA
This sequence comes from Bombus huntii, assembly GCF_024542735.1. Taxonomy (NCBI): domain Eukaryota; kingdom Metazoa; phylum Arthropoda; class Insecta; order Hymenoptera; family Apidae; genus Bombus; species Bombus huntii. The sequence goes on along the minus strand of NC_066251.1, from coordinate 1,931,855 downwards.
TTTCACTTTGACACAAACGATAATAATTATTGGTGAAATCCTGCTGAATAGAGCTTTCCTTCGAAACTCGCCTTCAACCCAAGTATCATAACTTTTATCTTTTACACGAGTGCACGGCAACATTTCTTAGAAATATGTAAATAGATCTTGTTACGAAGCGTAGCCTTTGTCTCTCCGCAACGTATCGTTGCAGTGACTGGGTATAAACAAGCGCATCGTTACGCGTAGCTGGCAACTTGGAAAAGCGTTGCGACCATGAAAAATTATATTGCAGAGCTAGGGAACGCAGACGAACGGCGGACAACACACGCGCCGAGTCCATCGAATAAATTTTTCCTAAAAATAGTTGTTCGTAAGAAACGTAACATTAAGCGTACAGTTTGCGACAAATAAATATAATACAAATAACGTAAATCGCACGAATGTGATTATCGTTGATAATAAATTGACTTGACCGATGAAAATGTTTTATCCTCCAAATCAGCTGGAACCTTATCGGCCGGTTATTCCTATGAAAAATTGCGAAAAATTGGCAAAGTAATCGTAACAAGCGCATTTCGGTATCGCGTAGAATTAACGATGAAAAAGGAGTAGTCGAGCAATAACTTATCTTGACTGTGCCATTATAATTTATTTATTCGCGAAAATGATTAAGTATAATATTACAATGAAGTAGCGAAGTTAAAATAGTTGTTCAAATCACGGCAAAACTGTACGCAAGACTCGAGACTAGTCTCGTGGTCCGATGCTTACAGTTTTCATATGTGGCGTTTGTAGGTGTCGAGGGGGCAAGGGGAGGATCCCGATTGCCCTACGTAATGTAACGAAAGTGTAATGTCGGGCCATGTGCAAAGGTCAAGTGAAAACCTAACGGTTCGCTGTCAGTTAGTACGGAATGGCGTGGATTTGGGTATGGTCGTTGTCACAGCAGCGTGGTACCGTAAAAAGATCGCGGTATCAATTATCGAAGGCATGAAACATAGCCAGCGAGGTGGTTTCGTCATCGGCTCGTGGTTCACTGCATCGATCAACGATACGTCTTGGCCACCGATGCACGAAAAACTGAAATGGGAAGCTATCCCGTATGTAAACGATAAGAGCGTGACAGTAATAGGTGGCGTAACATTAACAGCTCTCGGTAGCGCTAACGATAATACCAATGGCAGTAACTGAGATGGTAGTAGAGGGGGGGGGGGACGGTAGTCGAGGGTTAGACAGTGACAAACCGCCTTGGCCCGCTGTGATTTCAGTTAATTGTCGGCGGGGCCATTTCTCACTGCATGGCTCGGCTTCTGCCCGGGCGACGACGTTGTAAATATCCCTAAAGGCGCCACGGGTAAAGGGCTAAAGGTAGAACGTCTTACTCCGGTAGGCTTAGTTTAGCCCGGCTTAACCTTTCGCTCGTAAGCCGTTTCTTCCTTTTCTCCTCGTCTTTTCTGAAAACGACCACTACCATGCCCATGCACGATACACCCAACTCCGCCGACTTCTCTTCACACACGCAATCCGCCTCGTTTAATATTTCATTCGTAATGTTTTCTAAATGACAGCTCTTTCTCCGCGCTTTCAACTTCTTTGTTTCTATTTTCTTTTCTCGCGTCCGAACGTAGGCTTATTCGAGTCGCGCACCGCAGTCTTCACCGTGTTAAAACGCAATCTCGAACTTTGTACGGAATAATTGGTCTCGTACGGTGACTCCAGTGTTCCGACGCTTATCGCGAAAGAATTTCACGCGTATATGGCTATACATACACATACCATGCTTTGCGTGTGTACGATAAATTGGATCGTCGAGACGAGTTGTTCGCTTTTGGAGAAGTCGTACGTGTATCCGAGCGACGAAATGAAAATTTATGAAAAAAGCAGTTGGCCAATTCGATCTCCGAATGGCTTAATTGCAGTTACCATTCCCTCGCTTTTCATTCTTACTGCTTACAACGGATTTTTATGGTAAAAAGAAACCCATTTGTTAAGGGATACCGAATACAAGTATTTGGAATGTGGATTAGGGGAAGTGGTGGAGCAGCGGCCCTTGGGAATCGTCACTCCAGGAAGAAAACCAAAGGAGGGCTAAAGCCAAAGAAGGGAAAGAGATACGAAGCTATCGAACGACCGAGCAATCTTGTTTCGACCTTCTAATAATACCAAATGTATCGGTCCTCGCTGGTATTTTTATGGCCCATCATATACACGCTCTAGTAGGAATACAATGCCTAATTCCTTAATCCCGCGTCTTGCCATGAAAAGAAATCACGTTCAATTTACATTATCGAGTTTAACCATCGTTTTCCTGTCTGATACGTATTTATTCAAAGAGTCAGCTGTAAAATGCCTTGTAAAATCTTCTTCGAACGATTGACCGTATCCTCGAACTCTAATATAAATATAAATCGAAATATAAATCACTGATTGGAAAAAGAGCATAGAAACTAGTAGTTAGCGAAGTATGTAAAAGGTAGCTAATTGACGGGAATAACGTTAAGGTTGCGTAAAAGCAAAAGACAAATTGCATAAGGAGCGAACATTAACCGAGGCAGGCAATTAAACTGATAGAGCATGAAACGAGAAAAATGAGCAACGAACGGTTGCCTTGCTAGTTAGCCATAAAACGCTGGTTGGTCGAGTGTCGTGACTAGTCGACCGCAGTTATTACGAACGAATATACGACACGTGGTTGTACCGCACGCCGCCGCGTTGTACGGGCTGATGGTGACAGTTCAATCCGAACTTCGGCGTTCGGCGGTCAGAAATGCTGGCCGCAAACCGCACGCGTGATTTCTGCCTCTCTTTGCCCCTACCCAATCACCGTCGTTTCTCCAATGGTATTTTCCATATGTTTTCACCTCTTTCGACTGGTTGTTGATATTATAAAATCATGTTGCATGAGTTTCGCTCCAGTAGGTACCCGTGTAATCTTATCGACTATGTTCCCAGATAGAATTTCGAGTCGCATTGCGGATTCGAAAGTACCAGGGATCCCTTCAATTTACCAGCAAAACAAATAATACGATTTAACGCGCGTTTCTTATCGAACGAGTTTCATTCCTTTTTGTTCTTTTTTCTCGTCGTTTCTGTCGTATTTTTTCATTTACAGACGGTCGATCGCAGGTGTGCGTTGGTACGTACATTTACGAGGAACGCGCGTAGATAGTTGCACCAGCAAATCGGTCGTTCGTTCGTCGAGCTCCGATTTCTTTGTCCTACGACTACTACGTACGCGCGAGTATCTGCGGAAATTAGCCCACAGGAAAAAAACTAGCTGCGTATCGCGTACAACGTATTAGTTCCGAGTTGACGTTTCACGCTTCTGACAGAGCTGCAGGCTCGAGCGCCTTATCTCCCCTTAGATCTTCTCAAATTTCTGTTTCGGCGATCAACACTCGTGTACTTTCAAGCCTGATTAATTTTACGAGCTCACAGCTTCGTGAAAGACGATCCTCTAATAGCTCTGACCAGTGCAATTCTCGTTCGTATCTCTTGGAATTTCTAAAGAAAGAGAAACAGAGGACAGCTCGGTCGGTCTGCAACGGGATTAGCGTAGAGTTCACGCGAACCAAACTGCAGACGTTCGTCGGTGGCGATCAGAAAGGCGAGCAAGTGGCCGTAGAAGTCGAAGTAACAAAGAGAAGGCGAACCGTTGTATCGTTTCAGACGGTAGTCGTACGATCGTTGTCCATATCGTATCACGCAGTTTTTTACGCGCAGAGGAAGCGCGACGAATTTCAAACGAATCGATTTACAGAAACGATATTAATTGATCGGTCAGCGCAGACTCGAGAAATGGAATATCGACATCAAAATTACAGGAAAGAGATACTTTTCGGCAATTTTCTAATCGTTCGCTATCTCTCGTAATTTCGAAAGAAAGAGGCAACGACGCCGCTAGTTTCACAAAGGAATTACTGGGAATTTCACGCCACGAACCAGTTTAAGGGAACGATATTAATTCGTCGGTGGCTGGCGCACCATGATCGACACACGTTCACGTGAATCGTGGTCCAGAACGAGGACGAGGAAGAGGAAGAGGAAGGCGGACTGGCACCGCAGTTTGCCAATTTCCCGCAGGCGTTGTGCGTAGGTGCGCGACCGGTTAACGGGTTGGGAGATGAAGTACGCGAACGAACGAGATTCGGAGAGAGGCGAAGCGGAGGCTGATGTGCGGTCGAACAGATTAATATGCGCGAGGCTCGCACGCTTCAAACCCCCGCAGGCCCTCCTCCGATTCTCCGTCCTTCGGTTTCAGCCGCGTGCTGCGCCCGCCGTCCTGTCGTCCTTTCATTCCTGCTCCCATTTGCGAAACATACAATACGTGCGTGAACACGTAGAACTACGTATGCTCGCGATTGTGCGAGCTACGAGTGCCCCGACCGTTTAGTAATTTCTGTCACGAGTCGAGTGTTCCGCACGGAACGTCAACGCGGCCCGTTATACTGCAAAACGCCTCTTCCTCTTTCCCCCTCCTTCCGCGCCCTTTCGCCTCTCTTTCTCGTTCTCTTCTCCCGTTTCAAACATCCTCTGACCCTATCCGCTGTCTCTGTCCTTCCATCGTTTCCTCCGTTTACGTATGCGCCGAGGTTTAGCGCGAATCCGTGGGACGCATCTCGGAGAAAATTCGCGGCTGCCAATGCGTCGCGGGTTACGTCGCACCAGTGACTCTCAAATCACCTCGCCTGCACATTTTGCAGTTTGATTTTCGTTCCGAATGTACAGGGACGCGAAACAACGACCAATGTACGTACGTAAACGTTCTTTCTTCTTCTCTGGCTATGCTTTCCTTTTTATTCCACCGAACCTACCTTGTGTATCGAGCGTAGTGTACGTAATCGCAAAGTTTCTTTGAAAACAGCACGGGAAAGATAAAACTGCCGCGACCATCTGATAGAAGTTGGCGATTTTTAAGATTCGATGGAAGCCAGAGGAGAAATTCTTAAGTTTAGCAGAATCATTGGCTGGCGAAATACCAGCGAACGCTACTGGACTATACTGCTAGTCCAATTGGCGAGTGAAACCAACGGAAATAATACTGAGACATGCATAACGTTTCGAGTTGAGGGAAGCCCTACCATACGTAATTGCACTGAAATCAATCTTGTCGATTATACCGATACTGGAAACATGCGTTCCGAACGATTCTCCGAAGAAATCGTAACATTGCCATCGTCGTTTAGCGCGCGTCTGTTCGACGACTCTTTAAAACGTACCCATCCCTGCACACAGCGTCGAAGCTAAACTGGTTAACCCGAGACGTTAACCAGAAATAAAGCTACCATCGCTGAAAAGAACGAAGAAGAAAGAGCGTCGCATCGCGATAAACCAGAACATCGAAGCTATCGTTTTTCGAGTCTGCAATGCGCAAAGATTGCGCTCGGGACATCGCGTAGCGAGTAAATCGGCGCGCAAACGGGTCCATCGATGCGTAACAGGATAATTGGGAGCCGGTGGCAGGATAACGTCTGTGGCTGGTGTACAGGTATCCGGGCCGATAGTGAATACAAAGGAAGACTTCTATATACGATAAAAGCCAACTCCTCCCTCACCACGCCCAAAACCTGGCAAAGAGGTTGCTACCTCAAGATCCACCCACGTAGCGGATGACTTTTCTCCCTCTCTCGACCGTGTGGCTGTGCTCGTTACACGGCGCGCGTTCCTCCGCGCCACCTTCGATGTCGACGAAGAGAAACTCGTCTAGGAGGCGGAGCATCTATTTCTATCCCGGGCAGAAGGTGGCGGGGGATCGTTAAACGAACGGCGGAAGCCGCGTCGCGCCGCGTCTCGACGCTGCAAAGACGAGCACGGAAAGAGTAGGAGCACGCGTAGGAGTTAGGTTAGCGGAGGAGAAGGGGAACGAACGATAGGAGATCGCCATTGCGCTTGTACGCGCATCTATACGAATCCAGCCATCTCCTTCTTCCAAACTTCGTGCCAACCATCCGGAAATACAGTTACCAAAGGGGTGGCGGCCAACGCAAACCAGAAGAATACACACGATTTACTTTAACCGTCGCCGACGAGCTTAACCATGCGTTACCGCAAATATACAGCGAATGCGGCGAGGAACGTGCGACGGTACGGAAAAACGGTGCGATCGAGCGTGCTCGCTGTCTCAGCAGCGAACATCGTGCCGATGTATTTAGGTCTTTTAAGAAACGTAGCAAGCTACGATTATTTTTATTGACGTTTTAAGACTCTGATACTTTGTATACAATTTTGTTGTACATCGTGAGACGTCGTTGGTCTTCGACGCGTCGTACTTTAGGTCCAGTCAGTCCGGAAGAAGAAATATCGAAACGTTAAAGATAATTGAGAGAACTCTGCGACAGGGTTGTTCGATTCAACTTGCAAGTATCGCGTACTAGATAAAATAAACGAAATATCGATGTTGCTTGAACGGTTCCTTTCCTTCCGATCGTATCGTTTCTTCTTCGACCGTGTTCGTAAAAATGACCGATCGTTCGTATCGTTGCGAGTATTCGAGGGCCACAGAGCGTACGGCCGAGACGCGTTTCCAGGACTTTGTAGCAAACCTACGTATTCCGAATTATACCGTGCGTTCTACGATAAATTACAATCGTCATAAATGGGAAGATGTTCGAAGCGCCGTATAAATACGCGAAATACGAAGAAACCTAACGAGCTACGAGTAGCAACGAAACGACGAGAGACGAGGAAGGAAAGAAATCGATTACTGGCATAATCCGGTAAAGACGACCGAGGATCGACGAGCAGAGTAGCAGAAAGGAAAGGAAGAGCGTTGAGAGCAGAGTGTGCGGTGTCGAAAGAGGTAGTAGGGTTGATGCGCGCAGGACTATGTGGCAAGTTGGAAGGTGTAGGAGCGTAGGCTAAGCATGACAAGAAATACGCGTATCTAGAGAGCAAGACAAGCAAGCACGGTCCTTTCCATTGCGCAAGGATCCAGGCGGAGGAGTCTTTACCCAATGCACATGCAGCGCGTATATAGAGCTCCGCCTAGTTGGCTGCAGTTGAGAGGAGGAGGACGCTAAGTCTCAGTTATTTTACTGCACGCAACGCCGCCACCAATGCTGAGCTACCTTCCACTCTCCTACTTCTTCTCCCATTCCGAAGCTCGACTATATATACCCTATCACGAGGAGGAGCGTACTCGACGTCGCCGCAGTTGCAACTGCACCTGCTGCTCTTGTATAATAAATCGAACGTCTTTCTCACGGTTATCTTTCGTCTTTCTCCCCGTCGTAACGTTCACTCGCTCCCCTCTTCCGTCCGTATCGTTCGGCTTCGTCCATTTTAGTAGGTACGTTTTACGCCAGCAATGGAACGAGAAACGCTATTCTCCCGGTTTACATAGCACGGAATAGTTGGAATCAGCGAGAAAAGAGAGGAGCGAGCGTGTATTTCTTAGGCACAAGTTCGGCCGAGTTTGTTGAAACTCGAAACGGTGTACGTACTGCGCGAAGAATGGTTGTCAACTTGAAACTCAAGGAGGACACGAGAAATAGTATACGTTGGGATATTCGATACAGTCGTGAATATTAAGTACTACTCGAGGTATAGATGGCTAGGCTGGTTATCACAACGCTCAGCGTGTACCCGTTTGAAACGTATATACTTGCGGACAAATGGTTTCCTCGAGACACCTAGACTGCGATCGAAGGAAACATCGAATCCGTGATGCAATACTCGCGTACGAGACTACATCGATACGCATTCTGCTAAGACGGTTTTCTATTTTTATCTCTGCGTAGAGATTGTAACGCGAAGCGAGTGCAACGATGGAAACGGGGTATTAAAAGGTATAAATATCGTCGTTCGGATCTTGGAAAGTATATTAGGAGTATTAGTAAGTAAGTTAAGAGTAACCCAAGTTTGAAAAATGAATTCCAATAATTCCAGCTAGTCTTACACTCGACGATCTATCGAATTTTGTCGAAACCACATATTTTATTGTTTAATCTTTCGATCAGATTGATTTAAAATACCGTACCAAGTACTTTATAGCGTTAAGAAAGACTGTTCGTAAAATTTTGCCAGCTAACTCTCATAATCGGGAAAAACTGGAAGCGAAAAACGGAATGATTTATTAAGATTTATCACACGATCGATTAAAAGACGTTGTTAAAAATAACGTTGTACGTTCTTTTGCGAAAAGTACGTATGGCACGGACGAATTAACACGGATATTCCATTCTATCCAAGAAATCCGTTACGCTACGTTTCCTCTATTACAATTATCGCAAATACCCATAACCGAGTATCGACAACTCATTACGAGGAACTTTCCAGCCGTCCGCAGCGAGAAAAGGCGCGTAACGCGAAACTCATTATGATGCGTGAATAACGAGCCGCAGTATAGATTACCGGATTCCAAACGAAGTAGAATTATTGAGTTACAAATGACCAGCATTCCACCAGCTGCTGCTTAACCATCGTGTGACCATAGCAGATATTCGTCGTAAACGACCGCGCGATTTACCGTTTCCAGTCTTTTCAAGATATTCGTTGACCTAATTCAACAAATAAGACGTTCTACCACCGATCCGTTTAATTATCCTAATTGCTGCACTTTTCTATTTATCATCCTCACAGAAGAGTTGCAGAAATTTACGCTACTCGCACTTGCGTAAATCCATATGCTGCGATTTTAACGAATTCCCCTGTTGTCCATGTCACAGGTAGCTACGTAACGAAAGAGACAGCTATGTCAGAAAAGTTTATACGAACTTTTACGTCCGTCTATCTAAGAAATTGTTCATCGTAGCTGCAATATCCTCGTCTTTGTCTATCTCGTTCACCGAATACGTTACAATCTCGTTATTGGTTGGACCCGTTTTATCTTTCGCTGCAAATTTCCCGAACAATCCAATACGTACACCAACAATATCGCTATTTGTCGTACGAATCTCTCGCTATCTTTAATCACAGCTAATGTCTCGTACGTAATTCTCCTCGTTCTATTAATTATTTTTCACGGATGTAACTTTTCCTTCCGTTTCTATATACAGGGTGGTCTACCGACCACTGGTGGTACAAGCGGAAAGGGGGTGATTCTACGCGAAAAAAGAAGTCGAAAATATACAGGGTGGTTGGTAACTGGTGGTACAAACGGAAAGGGGGTGATTCTACGCGAAAAAAGAAATCGAAAATATAGAATACAAATTTTTCGTTCGAGGCTTTGTTTTCGAGAAAATCGACTTTGAATTTTCGCTCGGCACGCCTGCGGTAAGTTATAACGGATCTCAAAGTCGATTTTCTCGAAAACAAAGCTTCCAACGAAAAATGTTTATTCTATATTTTCGACTTCTTTTTTCGCGTAGAATCACCCCCTTGCCGCTTTTACCACCAGTTACCAACCACCCTGTATATGTATATACTAACTCGGTATATACTAACTCGCTCGCGATCGCGTCCGTTTGTTTATACTGGTCGGGGGGGGGGGGGGGGGGGGGAGGTCGAAAAATTTGAATTTGTCTTAGATCGACGGTTGCCCATAACGGTGGCTTTCTTTTGTTCGGAGTTTGTCTATCGATATGTCTCGTGCGTCAAGGCTGCGTCCGTGTTCCGAGGCGCAACAACACACGAGTCGCTCTCCATCCGCCTCGTCCTATGACTCATGTGCCGCTACATGTATATACGCACACACACAATGATTGTAATGCTACGTTAACGTGTTAGGTGTATACATATGAAACGCGATACTTTCCAACAAGAATTCCACGGTTCCGCTTTATTGTTCCGCATGAGTGATTGGTAATTGGCTGCACCGCGTCTGCAATGTCGCCGTGCTCTCTCATCGAACACAAACGAACAGAAGGACAATGGTCAGACATGAGATTGGTACGGGCCATAAGGCACCCTCTGTCTCTCTTTGACAATCGAAAAAATGCAATTAAAAATTTGAACGGTAATATAGGTCAGAGACACAGCGACCCTCGTCATCAAGCGTCCATTTCCCACCCTTCCGCCCTTTCGATCATGCGCGTTTCTATTCCTGTATTTTATAACCTGGCACAGGCCAATTTTTTCGGCAATACGCGCCATCAAAGCACACGCTCGACAGCGATGTTCCTACGACTAGTCGATTTCGATCGATGTAACGATTATGGTATTGGACGTACTCTATTGTTCGCAATTATTGCACCGATAATCCACCGGTCCATCTTTTGAATAATTAAAATTTAAGACACCCGCAATTTCTAATTAAGAACACAATGGAAATACAGCGTTTCAGTTCGCAGCGATGTTACAGTCACTGCTCGATTTCGATCATTAAAATCATCGTGATATCAGATACACACTATTGGTCATAATTATTCGAATTACCTATCGATAGTCGATGGCCGTTTCTTCGGTAATTATATCTCGAAACGCGTGCAATTTCCAACTAACAATCAAGATAGAGTATCGTTGCGATAAAAAATGAAGAAAGAAATTAACTCGAAAATTTTGGAAACACTCGTTCTCACTGGTCTGATAGTTCTAGCGTTAATAAGCGTCGTTCTTATTGAGGACAACAGCGTACGACTACGTAATTTCACACCTGCAGTTATGAAACGAAGCGAGAGACCTTCGCAGTATCAATCTTGCACGTTCGTTTCATTAGAATCGTTTACGGTGTTCGAAACAGGTATGCAGGCACTTGGATTAATTATTTTCACGGTGACGAGAACTTAATAAAATTAGAAATAAATAAAACTGCGCTGGTTCTACCCTTTGCATTTAAAATTGCATTTACACGTAAATATAAATGTAAATGTACGACGAGTCACAACGAGCGTTCCTTTATCCGCGTTTTATATATTTCTGTGGCTTTCCCATAAATTCCCATAAACGCAGAAAAGATCCCCACTCAATCGCCGTAGCTACGTACGTTTGAAAGAAAGCAAGGCGAAATTGAAAAATTATCTACCGACGTACATATGTCGAAGGATTACGATCCGCTAGGTTTTCGTTAAGCTGTCCATCCGCACGGTTTTATCGTCGTTTCGCGCACGGAAGCAGTTACCCTCATTTGTATTCCTTGAGCGAGCGGCGAGCCATGCCGCGATTTACTATCACGTCCTACGAATTATTTGATAATCAAATTTTTCCACCCTCCTCCCTTATCTCGGGAGAAACGACCGGAAGGGTGCACGTCGTTCGGACCTTTTACAATGATTTCTCTATTTTACGGTGGTTGCGTGAGAAGGCCATTAGGAATACCGTGTAAACGTGCCATGAAAGCGATTTCAACAATGGCCAGCCGCTTGCACGCGAGACACGTTGTCAAAATTAATTCTTCTGCAATTCGACTAGCGAACGTTCTCTCGGATCGTTGTCTTCGCTCGCCATCTAAACGAACGAATGAGACTCGATCGTTCTATTATCTTTTATCTTGTAGTAGATCTTTTCTTCTTAAACTAGTTTATTAGAAATGTCCTTTTCTATTTGTATAATCTGCCTAACGACGAGAAACGTTATTATCCGTAAAATACGATACCTGTCCACGTACATTATCATTTACCATATTCCAGCGAAATATTCCGCCGAAATATACAAATTTATTCAAGTTATTCACCGGCGAATTACGCAAGAAGCATTAAAATCGAACTTTATCTTCCGTTAAACGGTACAATGTACCTATTTCGCTGTATAATAAAAAAGGAAAAAAAAAAAGGAATTATAAGAGCACCGAGTAGCAGTGAGATAGGAACAAATTTATACTGTTATCCGGCTATTTGATTTTTCTGTTTTGTTTTTTTTTTTTTTTTTTTTTTTAGTTTCTTATCAAAAACACATATTACTCTGAGACTTATTACCTCTGTTCTATAGCGTACATAATTCCATCGTCACACGTGTACAAAAATCTACAATGATATATACGGACGATGCTCGTATGTTTTTGTCAAGTTGTACTTTCGGTAGCTCTACGTACGTTCATTTGTAGAATTATAATATTTATAATACGTTATGCGATATTATATAGCAAATTATTCTTTACGGTTGCGAGGCACAAAATGGAAATTCTGTAACGCGTTATTCTTTCAAAGAAAAAGCGAGAATAAACGTAACGACATTGAAAATTAGCGAATTATACAGTGGCGAGATCCTAAAGCGACAAAGTAATTATTATAACGACGAATAACGTGAAATTCTCTAATTTTTCCACCACCAAAAATTTCATTTTCCGATACGTGAAGATGTTACGAAAAAAAAAACAAACATATATACATATATATATATATATATACACATACACTTAATACTTGGATCGTATAAAATTCCTACGAAATTCAACCCGATAAATTCGCGTCACGTCTTTCGATAGCAGCGCGAAACAATCAAACGAAAATTAATCTGTAATAATAAAACAATAAAATAAAACACAGCCCCTCGTTATTCACTCGGACATTTCACGGAAATATGCACGGATCATGTGTATGAACGATCGACTACAAGCTGCGTTTTCACACAAAAAAGTGCAAAGTGCACCGCGTGCATCACATAAATGACAGGGGGCCGTGACACTCGTGCTCGTATATCAGTGAACTGTCCAATCGCGTGCTTTTTATGTTTGTATAAAAACAACAAGGTAATACGCGATAAAAAGATACGTACGCAAGGATTTTAAATTCCGTTATGTCAACTAAATTCCAAAAATATTTGAATTAATATACGTTGAGAGCCTCGAAATGCTAGCTAATTTTATTGAAAATCGTATTAAATATTCCAAAATAGTGTAGATACAGCTACAACGTATCAAACTGTACGATAAAATAGTTGATCGCTTTAACATTGTGAAAAAATGGTACAAGTAGCAGACAAATGATCGACGACTCAGTTATAAATGAAAGAAACGTTTGCTTGATTCAGACGCGAAAGTTGTATGTGCTTTTTGAAACAAATTTCGCCATGACAAGATACGTACGCAAGGATTTTAAATTTCTTTATGTCAACTAAATTCCAAAATTGTTGGAAGCCTCGCAATGCTAGCTAATTTTATTAAAAATCGTATTAAATATTCCAAAATAGTGTAGATACAGCTACAACGTATCAAACTGTATGATAAAATAGTTGATCGTTTTAACATTGTGAAGAAATGGTACAAGTAGCAGAGAAATGATCGACGACTCAGTTATAAGTGAAAGAAACGTTTGCTTGATTCAGACGCGAAAGTTGTATGTGCTTTTTACGGACAAATTTCACGCCGATTATACGACCGATTATTAAAAACAAATCGCGTTAAGGATAAATTATTCCGCTAGTCTTTGCATCATAGAGAACGTGCGCGTTACTAGGTCGATTTTACAATAAAATCGTATAAACGCCAAAATACGTCAATCATTCTTTAATGCGAATAAATTTTAGGTAACCGAGGCTAAATCAGTATGGGCCAATAACGTTGATCGTTAACGAAGCACGGCGTGCATCAGTGTTAAACTAATGTACCACCTTGCCAATGAGAAATTGTATGAACATCCACAGACGTTGGCTGTATTTGACGTTGCAAATTTTCTGCGAAAGACACACGGTACATACAGCGCTGTATAAAGTTTAAACGGATCGAACGAACCCTGCTTTAACACTAAACTACATTTATATACTTGACGCAATTGCAAAAGCATAGAAACCGATCGCAAGTAAAATTCTGTTTTGATGTTCGAAATGTTACGAGCCTCGAAAACGAGATCGATGTCACAGCTGCTTCCCAACACAGTTTCTTACGTTTTAGGGAAAAAATTGAGCGAAGGATCGTGTTTCTTACGAATTCGAATTCTACGAAAAAGGCAAGCCGATATCTCGTTGCCATAGGGATGACTATGCTTTTAACAGAGAATCGCGGGAAATACGAATATACGCGCGGATTTTTGCACGTAACCGACGCGAAATGTTAATGATAATTGAGCAAAGGTAACCGATAATATTTCCAACGCGAACTGAAAATCGTATAAAACGATGATGATCTTATTATTGGGATCAACGTGGAAAAACACGGTTATGCTAAAGTTACGGTATAATCTACGCGCAATCAGCGTAATGCCACATTTCTGCAAAAGTTACACAACGGAATTAGCGAAAAATACAAATAGCTATAAAATTCGTGTACAATCAGTTGTTCGAATAGTATATCAGAGTAGCGCGTGAATTTTATACCGAATCGTCGTAATACGCGGATGCATACGAGGATGTGTACACGTACACGCGCACGTACACGCGCACGCATCACGCATTTGCCGTAGTCGACCGATGTCTGTACATAGTTCGGTTTGCCGCCGGGAGAAGAGGTAAAATCGTCCCGTTTGGCAGACTGTTTGAACGTTTTGCGACGAGTTTATTCGAGTTATCAATTTCCTGACAAATATCTGCATTTCCGTGCTCATATTTCATATCTCTCTTACTCCGCCCTTTCGCTTTTTTTTTTTTTTTTTTGATCCTTTTTAGCCCCTGTTCCACGATCACACTATAATCGATTTGATTTCGATAGAAAATTCCAAAGCTGTTTCTTCTCGCGCGACCATCGCTCGTCACTTTGATAGAAAAATGTAATTAATCGATAGCATTTATGGATTTCGTTCGTAAGTAGAAATATCTTTGTACTGTGTATTATATTTATTCTCAAGCTAATATCACTATGCCGCCTAATGAAATATTGAGATTCAAATGATACGGATATAATTTGGACAAACATTTATCCGATAAAATATATAACAAAATATAAAGAAAATAATGCGATTTAGTTGGATAAAATGTTTACGAAAAATGATTAATTCATCGTTTCTACTACTCTGACAACTCTAAATCTCATTTTACTTTAAACAGAAAAACCTAACAGATCTTCCCTTTATTTCGCTATACTTTATCGAAATATTTCGTCCGTTTGTAAATCTTTGTAGATTGCTCTCAAGTCTCTTTATAAATCTTTTTCTCGTCTAATTATAACACAGGGCAGAAATAATACTTACCCGTAACGGAATATGATAAATCATGGGTATCGCCAAAAGGTCGATGATTACGCGTATAGTTATACATAGCCAGCATACTAATATTAATTGCAGATTTTTCTGCGCCGTCAGATCCAAATAGAGGCGTAATGTAAATTCGCGAATGGAGTAGCAAATGACTATTTACCATGATTCCCTGTCAATCGTGATTATGAACATATTTCATGCGTAGGTATCGATACATTGAAACACCCTTCTGGAGCGCGGCTACCAAAAAGGGCGGGCGGCTATGCGAGCATTTACGATGCAGCGTTGCGTTTAAAACGCACACCAACAGCTCACAGGCGCACGATCAAATTATTTGCTGATCATTTCACGATTTTCCCCGCAAATTCTCCAACTCTATACGTAGATTACGCAATTAATTTCTACCAGTTAAAAAAAAATCTTCACGCGCGTACACACGTCGATATCGTCTTAACGTTATACCGCGTAATAGCGCGCAACTACGAACGTTATTTTCGTCGTTTCGTTAAATCAACAACCTCGTCGTCAATTTTCTCTTAGTTTTCTTCGATTCTTTTTCATCCGTTCGCAGAATGATTACGTTTATTTGTGCCGGCTATGATCCATCGAGAGGTAGAATTTCAGATTTGCAATTGCGAAAGCACGCGAATTTGCAAGAGAACCGATATGTTTGGAAATAATTAACAGATATCCAGTTAACTGTACACACGGCTGAAAATTATCAATGGTCTAATGGCGTATCTGGATTACAGAAAGCCGGTAAACCAAAGCAGACGATGTTAGAAGCCCAAGTGTTGTTCCGAGAATACGTAGTTGCGCAAGTCTGCGACACCCTGTATACGAGACAAGAACGCTATGCAGCGTGCGAAGCTTTATTAGAAGCAAGTTTATACTACGGGCTTAATTATTGCAAAACGCAGAGGAAAGTACAGTTGGGCGAGGCGCGCGTAAAAATCTACAAAAGTTGGGAAAAAAGGATCTTCAATTCGAAACCGCTTGAGTGCAGTTTTGCGGAATCGGTGTCCCTTCTGAAACGCAGACTCGCCGCCACAAAGTGAATATCGACTAATTAGCGACGCGGCTAACGTCATAGGGTTCGCCACGGTCAAAGGACATCGTTATCCTGGCGCTGAACCATTCGAAAAATAAACCTAAAAAGTCTGCTGCTTGACGCCAAGGTTGCACACCTTCGACCTTTTCCAACCCCCGTTTTTTTTTTTTTTTCTCGTCTCGCAATCAAACGAAAATTAGCTGCGGTGGAACGAGCAGACAGCCGGCGAAAGAGAAAGAAAGAGAGGAAAAGAGAGTTACAGGAAAAGCTGACCGCTACGTGCTGTTTTCGGTTTTAATAAGAGAAAGAATTTACAGAGCGAAAACTGTTTGGTCGACGAAAGGACAAAGTACTTTCTTCGAACGCAAAGTGCAAAGAGGATGAACGATAAAAATCTCGCCAAATGCTGGATGAACGTTGAGCTCGAGAGAGAGAGAGGGGGAGGGGAGAGAGAGAGAGAGAGAGTAGCGAAAAAAAAAGAAAAGAAAGAATGGTTCACCGCGAGAATCGTATCCGAGAAAAATGAATGGCTCTATCTTTCGGTAATTAAGACTGTACCGAAAAATAAGCAAACACATGGAAACAAAGCCCGCGTGAGCTTTCAGACGCGACACAGCTGTTGCGCCCCTGAGAATTCAAATAAACGACTTAGGTAGATTAAGCATACAAATCTTCGTGGTTCCTCCTCTGCAAATTCCTATATACGTTTCAGCTGCTCTTTGTATATACATAGAACGTTTGTCAACATAAAAATCATGAAACCTACCGGCTGCGTTGTTAGATGTAGCAAGATACTCTTTTATTATTCGAATGCGTTTCAACGCCACCGATGTTACGCTTATTCGTTTCGTTTAATTTATCATTCGTATAACTTACACGCGATAAAGAATTTTTTCATCTGTCATTTATCCGACACAGAATCTGCTACGGTACTACAAAAACTAAATACGAATATTCAATATCGAATATGAATATGTATGAATATGAATAATCATCAATCTCCGCTGAGAGAAATCTTAGGTTTCTAGAAGAGTTTCAAGGTAGGAGAACTAACGATATCTATCCATAGATATTACACGAGACACTGGCAAAACGAACTCGAGACGATATCGTAGCTAAAACACGGTATTTAAAATGTAAAGGAACATGCATCGTCGCGTTACATGTATAAAAGAGAAAATATTTATTAATTGTAATATCGTGGATAAATGTTTCATCGAGTGAAAACGCAAAAACAATGCAGAATTAAATATTTACGCGCGCGATTATCTTTTCAATTATACTTTTAATCCTTTAATCGTTTCGTTCTTTTTGTTCCCTTTTTTATTACGTAATTAAACGCCTAACTTCTTTTAAGAAAGAGGATAGAACATAGAGTTAAAAGCACAGGATCTTTTTCTATGCTAGTTGCGATTCCATTATATTCGAAACACCGAGGATCGTAAGACCGTGTCCAATAATACAAGTGTCAAAAAAATATTGAGAAAGAGAACAAGAAAAATATTAGACAGATAGGGATAAAGAAGATCTAGAGAGTAACTACAAGAGCGAATAATCTCGTGAACGGATTGCGGATTTTTATGCATTGAAATTCACTTTCTTACGGATACGATCAAGAAAACTGAAGCTAAACGTCTTCCTCGCAAATCGACTGTCACAACAACTTCGCGTTGAACGTTTTATATATTTTTACATATTACGCACGCTTGATAAATGACATACAGTGAGAGTGTAAACGAATCAGTGATATTAACGATAAAGCTACCCACGACTAAAGTACAAAACTTGTTTCAAAGAAATTAGAGTGCAGGAAATAGAACAGTCTACCATACTACTCTTATACTTCACGCAAAAATTATTCGTAAGAGTACGCCATTACAAATCTATGAATTACGAATTATTCGTTTCGGTGACGCTGGTAGTTGCAGCGTTAACCGACTCAGACGCGATGGAAACTACGTTTTATACGTTGATCGGTACTTAAATTTGCCACAAATGCACAAAAATCCGCAACTGTTGCCAGAAGAAGGGAAAAACGAGAAAAGCGGACTCACGTCGATACGGTCGTCCCTCCTCAGGCGTAGATCTTTCCGTGTTCTCGGACCCAGGCGTGGCATTCGCATCGCGATCCTCGTCCTCCGGAGTGGTGCCGCGATTAGGAACCGAACCGGTTCCGGTCCCTGTAGGCGATCGGCTGGTAGAGCCAGCGGGACTCTGCGGTGCGACTTCCTGTGCCGCTGCCGCGCTCGCACCTCCTCCGACGCCTCCGACGCCTCCGACGCCTCCGATGCTCGCCGACGCTCCAGAAACAGAGACGACGGCGCCTCCGCTGGCCGAGGACAACGACGAAGGCGAGAACATGTTCGACATGCTCGACAATGAGCCGATACTTGGCAAACCGGAACCGGTGACCGGGCCGTTTCCTGTTTCCACTTTCAGACACTTGCTCGGCGGAGCGAAAGCCGATGGCCCCAGGGGCCTGAACCCTCCGAACGGTAAACGGTGATCCAGAGGGTGCAAAAATTGCGGCGGCAAGTGGAGCATATGATGGAGGCCGTAACCCAGAGAAGCCGCAGTGCTGAACGGCACTTGGAGATCCTTCGAGTCGGTCACCTGGACAATAAAGAAGAATATCATTAGTCACGGAGAGATTGTTATGGGATAAATACACTACCGTGAAAAAGTGGTTGGATCGTTAGTTGATTTTGATAGACTGTAGTAGCTTAATTAGAAAATTAGGCGTAGACTGTGTTATTCTTGTAACTTGCGATTGTTAGATTGTAGATACTTACACAAATTTATATTCCTATGCTTACACGGAACTGGGTTACCATCACACGTACAAGCGGGCATAAAAGTTATCGTCAATAACTTATTAACTATCAGACAAGCAACATTGTAGCTAATTAAAGTTTAGTTGTAGGAATTAATGTAAGGAAAAATGTTTGGAATCTTAGAACGCGTATCTCAAGCTCGCAACTTATTTAAATATTATTTTTTACTTAATTAACCAGTTTATTAACAAACTTGGCATAATTAAACTCTTTCAAGTTTATAGCTAGCGTGTAATAACTGGTATGAACGAAATTGCCGTTTATAGAATATTTTAAATATTAATTATTCTACATAATATAATGTAATTAAAGGTTTTAATATTAAATTTACTCACTACACGAATCGTTTCAAATTTCTGCTTTGCAATTCATAATTGAAGAAAGGAAACGCTTCTAATTGGATATTACGACCGTACGTTAATTATCTGATACGTTACTGTGTAGAAATCTTACGCCAATTTACTTCATATATTTTTAGGAAACATTTCTTACTTAAATGGTTTTTCCTCTATCTTCATGATCGTTGCTCATAAATTTTTCCAAAGTTCCATCTAATTATAATCTCAACTATAAATCTCATTACAGAAACTTGCAAGGTTACACTAGAGATCTATCAAAAGTATAATACGTACAGCGGCTGGCGCAGTATTATTTAAACTTCATTCGTGAAACGAACATCTTTACATGGAACAGAGCGTAAGATGCTTTTGTTTGAAGCTTTCTGTCCTTTTACTTTACCTACGTTGGTCGCTACGCTCGCCAAAACACTTTGCCAAAGAAAAGACAAAAGGAAAGATGACAGTTTCTATTAAAAATACATGATAACGTTAATTTAATTTCTCGTTTGAGAAAAGGGCAAACAGAACGTGTACTAAATGTTCGAAAGATTTCGATAGCGATCGAGTGGATTCGCAACGATGACATTTACCGTGGCCTGGTGTTCCATTATTACAAACGTTACAAAACAGAACTCGTTGATTTCCATCGAGGCATTCACTATGCCAGCTTAATAGACTCGTCAATCACGGCGAATTGAATGATACAACTGACGGGGGGAAGCTTCACATTTTGACGGATTATTATAACACAGTGGTTTCGCGTTATTAACAGTATAATGCCATATTGCTTTGGTATTATACGCTATTTCAATGTGCTCGAATTCATAGAAATACCCGCATACTGCAAATGAGATATCCGGTTATATAATATCGCAAGTTTTATCCACGAATTTTGCCGGATATTTCAGAAAACGAGAAATATCGGATTATCAGAGGGACGACTGTTAAGAATTCTTTACAAATCTACGTGTGACATCGCGATATTTCACGAAATTGAATTTTTACATCAAACCGTCTTTCTTCGCTGCTACGTTAGCGTAACGATGTCAAAAGTTCTTTCTTTTTTAATTAAATAAATATTAGGTTGTCCGGAAGGTTTCTTTCGTTTCATAAGGTGATAATAGGTGAACAACAATTTCTGTTTTACGTTAATTTAGAAAATGAGAATTATCGGATTATCAGAGGAACGACTGTTGAGAATTCTTTACAAATCTACGTGTGGCATCAGGATATTTCATGAAATTGAATTTTTACATCAAACCGTCTTTCTTCGCTGCTACGTTAGCGTAACGATATCAAAAGTTCTTTCTTTTTTAATTAAATAAATATTAGGTTGTCCGGAAGATTTCTTTCGTTTCATAAGGTGATAATAGGTAAACAACAATTTCTGTTTTACGTTAATTTAGAAAATGAGAATTATCGGATTATCAGAGGAACGACTGTTGAGAATTCTTTACAAATCTACGTGTAGCATCGCGATATTTCATGAAATTGAATTTTTACATCAAACCGTCTTTCCTCGCTGCTACGTTAGCGTAACGATATCAAAAGTTCTTTTTTTTTTTAATTGGATAAATATTAGGTTGTCCAATAATTTCTGCGTTGTTTCGTTAATTATGGTTTTCTGTTGGATTTATACACCGCATTTAGAATTTTATTTGGCAATGCACGAAATTATTTTACGTTTTATATTTGATAACAGGATTTGCTGTTGTACGTTTCATCGATGAACGTTTCAACGCAAATTCGTGAAATTACAATCTGCTGAAAATAAGAAGCCCAACAATCGTCCTGTATTAGGTTGTCCGGAAAGTTTCCTTCGTTTCATAAGACGATAATAGATAAACAACAATTTCTGTTTTATATTATTTTACTGAACTACGTATCATCCATTTCGTTCTATTTCTATCATTACGTTCGTGCATAATTCAATAAACTAATACAAAACAAAAAAACATTGTGCGTCTATTATTTTCTTACCAAAGGAAAGAAACATTTCGAACAACCTAATAATAAAAAGTTTGTAGAAACAAAAATATCGTCTATAGACCTCGAAAGAAACGATATATATTTTTAGATCGTTCAGTGACATTGTACATCGATTTAATTCAATTTCTTATTTTCTCTTCTCTTCGACGAAAAAAAAAAAAATGGATTAACCGTGTATTATTCGCAGTGTAATTTTCTTCCTACAACTTGCAACATCGAAACACTATTGTCGTGATGTACATTAGACACGTAGAAATTAGTATTTCCTCGAGCTTGTAGAATAATTTCCATTCTATGTTATTCCTCTATATCCTCGTTAATCAGAGAGGACACGAAATATACAACGGTTGCTTGAAATGAAATTTTAACGAATAAGTAAATACGTGGAAGAAGAATATAGAAAAATATTATAATCCAGATATATTTATTTAAAAGCTGCACACGAATAAAATACCTACTTTAATTACGAATAACGTTTTATCATTCGCCTACCCTAATTGTATTTAATGCATCAAATTATCTGTTTATCAAATTTTCTGTTTTAAATTATTAACGCAATCAGTTTTTCCATTCATCAATTATCGATCTCGCCCACTGCAAAGAATATCGCGCGAAACGACACGAGTATTAAAACGAGTAAAAACGAATAAAAGACAAATTATCTGGAACCAAAGTTTCTCCTATAAAATTAGATCTCATATTTTTTATCTAACAGATTTATACACTTCGTCTTCAAAAAAAAAAAAAAAAAGAAAAAAAAATAGAACAAACGAAAAGACCTACGCATAGTAAAACTTGCAGCAAAGAATTGAAACAAAGAATCGCATGTTGTCCTGCGCTTAGGAAAAAAAGTATCGCGAAAATTTGGAATTTTTCAACGATAGAAAAATACGATCGACACGAGAACTCGAAGAACGAGGCAGGATCGATGCACTACTCGTATTTATAATATACACGGAATATTGACACGACGTTGCATTATCTGCCTACGTGATGTTTGCGACATCAGTATTTCATTAATTTTGATTTAATATTGATCATCCTTTGTATAGCTGTGTGTCACACTTTCCAACAACAAATAGAATCGTCATTACACCGCTAAACATTCATATTTAGAGTTGGACAAATATTAAGTGGAATTTGTTTTTCGACAAATATCTGTCTACGTAGGATATTTGGCTGGATGGAAAAATTCGTGCGAATGATCCAGCCGGTTCCGCATCAGCCGTTAATATTTCTACGAAAGAGCAATTGCATTTTAAACAGAAATGGAAACGTATCTACTTATTACCGATCGAAAATCGAATACCAATATTTGAACAATGCTTACGCACTATCAAATCGATATTCCTGGTCGCGTAGGTGTTCTGCCCAACATCCTACGCTTACGCTACGTTTGTACGATTTTAGAGTTTAGATGTGCGTGAATATATGTTTAAAAATCGGACGAGAGAAACGTTGAAATTTGACAACAAAGTGGCTACATTCGCAAATTCTTATACCCAACGGTTGTTCCTTTTATTTCTGGTCAATTCATTCTTGAAACGTTTTTAAAAGCTACTCTCGATTTCATTGTATTTAACAGGAGCCTGTTGCACTATAAATTGACGATTAACGATATTGTTGAATTTACCAGTTACAAATTACAGCTGTTAAAATATTGTAAATATTCAACGTTGTTGGTTAATTCATGCTGGAGGATTCAGATGCGATATCTTGACAAATTTTCGCACACAATGTTCGTACATGTAATAGTTGCATGTAAAAGATTTTCAACGTATTTATTTTTATTACGCCCCTGCCCCTTAGTTTAAAATATTCTATTGAAAATATAACTTAAAATAGCGTATTACGTCTTTACAGAACTACAAATTCGAATATTTCAAAGTTCGGTTACTGTCACGAAATACACGTTTACAAAAGAAAAAAAGAAAGTCGAATCTATGGACATTTGAATTTAATTTCTCAAAAAATGAAAGAGCTCGCAACAAACACTTTCGACCAGAGACGCGCAACTTTGTCGTTTAATTACAACTAATTACAGATACGCCGAGCAATTACGCGATACGATGAATATTTTCTTTGAAACGATTGAGAAACACCGAACAGCATCGAAAACGCTATATTTTTCTGCTTTCGCGAATAAGAACAAACCTGTGCAAGAATCGCTTATCGTTTATCGCAAGCTCTTTGATCGAAGGAAAAAGTAGCAGAATGTAACGCTACCGACGGAAAGTAACGAATTTCATCGTAACCGAAGCGTAGGTGTAAACATTTCCGGAACAAAGGTGTATTTTTTGAAAAATCGTTGGCGATTGTTATGCATTGCCGAGCGATTAATTAAAAATCACAAATTAATTACATGGCGCACGGTCATTAGTTATGATTAATACATGGCACGAGCACCATGTGTGATTTTAATTAAACTTATTACATTTCAATTTCGATATAATATTCCGAGCGCCGAATGGCTGTACCGATCAAGATTCCTGACGTTTTTAATATTATTCCTGGAAACGGAGTCGCCGGCCAAACGGTTAAAAAGCTGGCAGAAAATCGCCAACTCGTCGCATCCGATAGGCGATTTCCGGATAAACATTTCATCGAGGCAATAATGATGCAGCCGACCAGTTATACGGGAATTAGTACGGCACGATTAGTTTATTATTCTTTTATACGAGGAAATGAGGTTCTCGTTTGTCGATGCCCGCATTTCTACATTCGTCCGATTACTCATTTATTAGTCATTCGTTATTACTTCAATTACACGATGGTGGTTGCTGCAATCTTTCAGAAGAAAATGCTTGAGACTTTTTCTGTTGCACACAGTGTGTACCTCAAGTACTTAGGACAGAAAGTTTCCATGTATTGGCTTGGCAACTAAATGACGAAATTATTGACAAAATCCGCAGTCGCTTAGTTGCCAATCCCGATACACATCGCGTGTCGTGTAAAGCATTTTGCAAATTTTTCAGTACTGTAACGAGATTTGATTATTCATTGGTAAAGTTTGAGGATGTACGTGGAAGTTAATCGAGAAAGTTAACAAAGAAAGAGTGGAACCAGTGTCAAGGACAGTCTCGCTAATACGTAGGAACGTGTGCGTATTTTTTTATTTGTCGCAAACCATATTCGTTTCAGAATTCACGTGACACGTTCGTATGAAGTTTCTGCAAGCTTCCGTACGCTTTCGCCAGCTTCTCGCAATTCACCGAGCAAGATGTCCCTTTTCTCTGATAAAATTGAATTACGAAAAATGAGGTTGAATTTAAATGCTTCGGATCGTCGAGTGTTTTCGTCGCTAGAACTCAGTGACACCGAAGATCGACGAGAAGTGACAAAAGTAAAGGAAGAAAAGACAGAGCGGACAAGGCGTGGTAATCGTGAAAATTGTAGTTTTTCCAGACGATCGAGTACAATGTAGTTTTTCAGTTACGATATAGTAATTGTCTTTTTGAAACTGCTGACGGGTCGATAGCCACACGCTTTTGCATATTTACAAGATATTTTTTTTTGTTTCCCTCTTCCACTCTCTTTCTCTGATCAAAAACGCGTACAAATTTCGTCGTTCCGCCGCGATTAATTTCCAACGAAATTATCTCATTTTTTAACGGCACCGAATTTTGATATGCTGCCACGTTTTATTATCCGATTCCAATCAATCGTTTTGTACGTGTCTCGAAAGGTAGCGAGCCCCTATTTTTATTCCAAGCATACACTGCAATCGGTTTCAATAATACAATATCCCTCTGTGACGTGTATTTAAACGAGCTCGTTAATAAACACTTTAAAAATATACATTTTCCAACGCCCCGATGGATATTATTTCATTGTCTTCCTATCGATGAATAATCGCCTCTGTTTTTAGGCAACTATTTAATTATAAACAAGTACAGCTGTATACCTATACCAGCAAGTGATTTCTTAACACTGCCAACATAGACAGATTCAACCATTTTCCCTTTCCTGTTTTCTAAACTTTCTTTGTATACAATGTTACGTCTTACGTGGATAAACATGGTAAAAAGCAACTGGCTTTGGATGAAATACAAATCTGTTTAAGTATCTACGATCATTCGCAAGGATGTTCGTGTACGCTGTATAAAATTATACGCTGTCTTTATTAAGATAAAACGTACCGTGTTCGATCGTTAATTATTAAAGTGTGATTTTGCCATGGTGATACTTCGATATAAATACATCTACGGACGATATCTAATACTTACGATAGTTTGCGACGCATCGCCAATTCAGTTATATAATTATGCTTCTTTACATTACCATCAAAATGTAAAATAATGAATTGTCTACAACAACTTGTTCTCTACGATTCGTGCATGCATATATGTACTACATTCGTTCGTACACATTCAGCAAAATCCCTATTCAAAGCGTGCATTAATTACCATTGGTGTGCATAAAGCGGCTAGCGGTCGAAACGATGGCAACTGCAGTTGGTCCATTGAAATTGACATTTTTCGAAGCATAAAGATCGGCCAGCAGCCTTTTATTATTCACTATGATATAGTAGGAAAATGAATTCGCAATAAATTATCCAAAGTACGTATATCGCCAGAGAATAACGTTCCTTTTTTTTTATTTCCATGTAAAAATCTGTTTTCCTATATCCTCGTCTAGTCACTCTGGTCACCGAGTTTCGTATGCAAAAAGTCTATTACATAAAAGTTCAAATAGTTAATATCGTAATTATAAACATATCATTCTCTTCCTTCTTAAAGGCATAGTTAACGTTAAAATGTCAATTTAAAGTACCCATTCTGTTTTAGTTGCAATAGTTCTCGCCTAGACTGGTTAAAATAATATTTGGAACAAGGATCAAGCAACAGTAATTATAAACACTGGAGCGACGATTTAACAAAATGGAGAAGAGAAGATCGGGGAATTAAATAAAAGAATAAAAGAAAAAGATTCGTAAGAAGCGACAACGGCATTGAAATCTTGTCCTTAAAAAGTTGGAAATAAAAACGATCGTGTGACGATAGATCGGATTTACCAGCGTACAAATTTTCTTATACACGCGTTAAGCTACTGTAGTTGTGGAAAGGCAATGATTTAAAAAAAAAAAAAAAAAGGGAAGAGAAAAGAAGCCGTGTCAGGAGAATACCGGGGCTAATCGTCGCTCTGTGACGTGTTGTTGGAAATATTATTTTCACCAGATCTTCACATAGGTAAACAAACAGGAGTAGAAAAGCAAAGACAGGCTTAGGCGTATAGGCGAGGACGATAGGACACTAACTTGTGGATTGAAGGGTCTTTGCATTCTCAGAGCCTCCGGCAGCCCCCCGGCCTGTGAAAACACGACCAGGGATGGCGGCGGTAGATGATTCGGCACATACGCAGAATTATCCATCTAGAACAGATATCGGCGTGTTCCATTTCTCAATCTTCCTTGGACCATCCTCGCGCGTACCGATTTTTCGCGGCGTTAAACCGCGGTGAGAAAATATCGAAATTCGATCAACGACATGGCGACACGACGGTGAGTAGTCGATGAAAAGTGTGTGAAGTGTGTGTTGATTTTGTAAGTACTGTTTAATACCAAATCCAGCGTCGTTATATATTCGTACGGATGCGCACGGTCGTGGTCTTTTCGCAGACAAAGATTTTCTAAATAAGAATCGGCGTGGCAGCGTTATTAAATTTCTTCGTTAGTGATATAAATGACAGTCACAGGAAATGTTTCTATATTCCAAGTAATCTGTCGCTGGAAATTCAAACAGAGAAATTAGAAGTATGCGCCGGGAACGATCGTAAGGAATTCGACTTGGTGGGAAACAGTACTTACGACAGTTTATTCGAATAGTTTTTGCTCAACCTCTTTAGCTACTGGCAAGCTGAAATCTCCGTTTAATACAATTATTTTATTAGATAGTACGGAGATACGCTTGAATAACGTATGGTGATAGAAATTCGCGCGTCGAGAATTCCTCGGACTTCTTTTCTAACATATGCTTCGAAATTGCTTTGAAACTTGCTTAAAAATCTAGAAAGCAAAATATTCATGAACAAGATTCGATTACCAAACAGCTGGTCGTCTTGATATAATATTGTTCGCTTTTAAACTTCTCGTATATCCACAACAACATACCGGCATTGAAATTTAAGAAAATATTCGTCTTTTCATGATTATCAGGTGAGAAAAATATTTTATTTAGAGAAAAGAGTCGAGTACAAAATAGAGAGAACGCGAATGAAAGATATTCGAAACCTTTCTTTAGATAGGTTTTACAAGTTACATATTTAAATGTTTCAAATTAGCATGTATTAATCACTGGAAAACGACCGATAGAAAGTCGTAAAGGAAACGACAGGCAAAATAAGATAACGCAATATAGTAATTGTAGCTATTGAAGACAATCGAACACGATATAGTTAATGACTCGACCAACAAATGACTTCGATTTCTGCTCCTTCTAGTCTTTCAACGAGAGCTATCGAATTTGATCCACGAGCAACTGCATCGATCGCAGTTGTATCAACTTTTCTCTCTCGTTTGATCAAATATATTGAAAAGTGGAATAAAGTAGGCGTCGGAAGGCATCGGAAAGAAGTCCAGAGGAATCGAGTAAACCCGTGTGTTTCGATGCTTTGCGGGTGTTCACGTTTATTTGTTTAACGTAACAACGTTTAACAATTTGCGTCACTCTGTATATTATCGTCATCGAAATTTAATTGCAATCCGCGTTACATTACACAATAATATTACTTACCGCTGAATTTCAGCGAGAAGATAGGACTGAAATTCGAGAAAGTAGTCGAATTTTATGGCTTTAGAAATTGGTTTTTCAATAAAAAATTTACCGTTTTAATATTCTACGTACGATTATCCATGCTGCATCGCTCAAAGCTAATCTTTGTAATATACTCGTTAAATCGTATGCTATCGACCAATGTTTTCAGCGATTATTTATTTTCTGTACAACCAGTGGGCAATAACGAATGAAAATTACTCTCGGATTTCATAATTTCACCTTTTATAAAATCTCCTTCTTTTTATGCTAAATATTTTATGCTCGGGAAATCAAGCATAGACTATTATGCATCGTAAATAGGAAATAACATAGTGAGAATTTAACTTTGAAAAATTCATAACAATATACTAAAAACATAACGTTAAAAAATCCATGTTTTAATAGCTATCCAGTATCGTTTTATATTCTGCCAATTATTCCTATGATTTATTCTTACATGCTGTAGCAAATCCTTTCTACTAAAGATATTAAAACGTACAACGACAAACATTGTCTTTATAACGTTTGACAAATTTAGCCAAGTTAATTACCCGATTATTTAATATTCGTGTGTGTTTAAGCATAACGAGGAAAGATATGCATGTACTGAAATATTATCAGAGACATTAGAAACGCCTTCAAATTTCGAGGACGAATCATCTAAAAATGAACACTGGCAATGCAACGACGCAACAGGCTAACCTTGGTTTGATCGGTTGTCAACATTTCAAGATCGATGAAAAATAAAAATGCCTATGCATTTATATCTTCCATATGTGTACATGTGTATAAATGTGTATAAAATGCGCGTATATATTAATCACCATCACGCGTACATTTTGCTGTACACCAAAGAAGTCACTGCACGAAATACGACCGTTCGAAAACATTCACTCTATTTTCACGGATCCCATTGTTCTCTTATCCGTTGCTTAGGAAACGTGTTCTTATCACTAACAGTTCCTTCGCACTAATATCCGCATAAATCGATTTACCGTGTAACGTGGCGAGGAATCTATTCGAAAAAGGCGCGTTAGACAGCGAACAACCTAACCTCAACGCGTGGGTTGTCACGCGGTTCGACGTGCGGCGTAAACCTCCGATAAACTCGTAAACTCGTTTGACAGCTGTCGTGGCCTGTCGTACGAAACCCGTTAATCACGTTACAACGTATTTGAAAAAGTTAACTGAACGATAATGGACGGAACGATGCGACGCGGGTGAATTCAAATTCAAACGAGTCATATAATCCCGCCACTATAGGTCACTCCGACCTAACCTCTCGACGAATGATAATACCCGACGAGTACCTCAACTAGTGGCTCGGTCACCCGGGTACGGGTTTCTGGTAATGCACTAAACGTGGTGAGCCAGGTGCAAGAGAGGGGTGAGTACAAGAGGAAGGCGCCAGGCCCGTGCGAGCAACCTCGTGGACATGCGAGTGCAGACTGATTGGAGTGTGAGGGTACTTACCCGCGAGTCGTGAGAACGGTGGCGGTGGCGGTGGCGGTGGTGGAGGCGAGGTAGAGGCGTGGAGAAACAAACCGGCGGCGGTGTTGGCGTGCGCGCGTGTTTTCCGCCGCCATTACTGGCGCCACTGTAGCACCACTTTCGCAGCACGCACGCGCGGCATGCGCACACGTTCAATGCGCAACCGTTCCCGCGACGCAGCGAGGTTTAATCGGGCGCTGACTGCGCGACTGGTAACATCTTGCATCATTTGCTGCGACGTATACAATCTGCCTTTTACGAAACTTTCTTTTCTTATTATTTGTTTCGGGTCTTGTGAAAAAGTGTAATAAATACGTTGAATATTACCTTATAGTATGATCAGTTATATAGAGTGTCTTGTTTAAAATGATCCGCTTATGTAATTATCCTCTACGATTGTGACAAATATTTCGCTGTTAACGTTTTATGATTCATCTCAAGTCTGAAAAGTAATAACAGTTATAAGTAGATTCTTCGAGCGGTATAATTATGTTGAAATAAAATGCGATAGTGATAAAAAGAATTTTCTACATATAGACATACGAGATATTGAAATTTTAAAAAACGTCTTTTGATCTTCTTTTACATACAAATGCATCAATGTTTATTCTGTGCAATAATTGTCATTAATAAACATTTATGTGTGTGAAATAATATGGCAAAGTGATCCTGACGAAAAAATAATTTTTTAGTAAAAAAAATTTTGTTGTTATAGTAATATTTAATACAACAGTCTGACAAGTTGAGGTTTTTCAGTTATTTAATGCGATAATAAATACGTTTATTTACATTCGCAAATATTTGTCCTTGAAATATAAAATTTCAGAGAAAATAAGAATCATACTTCTCTCGAAATTTTATAACCATTTTATGATCATATTATTACAAACTACAATATGCGACGTGTTAAGTCTAACACGGAAGAAACAATTTACGCTATCGTATATGCATTTTTAAGTAAGGAACATTTTTTTAATGAGTCATTCGATATAGTTGCAGTATTCGTGATAACGAATAATTGCAGTTGATTATACTTTCGTTTACCTCGAAGAGGTCAAAATATTTAAATGTAATTTACAATGCAAAGCTATTAAAACATTTCAATTATATGTAATTTTACGTTCATAACTTTTCAGATAAAAAACCGAATAGTAGTCTATGTGACAAGTCTATGACAAACGAAAATGAATATGTATATTTTTTTTTTTTAACAAAAAACGTAAAATGTATACTTTCTTATATACATGTGCACATATTGTTAACCTCATAACATACTTTATTGCAACATAAATTTCTAACAAAACAGGATTAACTGAATTTTAGCAAGATAATTAGTAATATTAACCTCAATTAGGCAAAATTTTTAAAATGCTATTTATTAAATTCATAAAATATTTCAACATTATTTAAGAAACCTGCTGAACCTGATTCATGTCTATCTCTATAAATCCATTTTTAATACCTTTTTACTCTATTTTTTGAAAATAAATATGTAAACAAATTATACCACATATCTTAAACAAACACTAGCATGTATTTAAACCTTTTATCGATTTTGTAGTTTCGGAATTATTTAAATAATTGCAACAGTATTTCACTATGGAAAAAGTATGTAGCCAACTAATTATCTCTATATTAATAATAATATATTGTTATAAAAAATATTTTAAATAAACAATATCTTTACGTACCAAAATCAACCAACCTATGAAGTGCTTCCCTCTGTTGTGGAGAAATTGTAACTAAGTATTATAGATTAAACATAGCATGCACATATATATGCATATAAAAACTGTTTATTACTCGAATAATTTAAAAATGTTACTTGACGTCATTCTATACTAAATTATAATCAAATCGTAATAAAAAAAGAAGAAAAAAACAAAATATATATTACCGACAGAAACTTGAAAATTATTGTTTCGGCAAATGATAATCATCAAAATCTATGAAAATTGGCAGACACAATGACGTTATAAAATCGTAACAAAAAACAGATTAAATCTGACACGCAACGTTTTTTAATAGTTTACGATTTAAGGAATCAGACAATCCCTTTACCATTTTCGTGTCACATGCGATGTTGTCGATTTAGTACAGGAGTACAACATTAGTAGCGGTTGGAATCAAAATCTAACGTAGTTATGGAATTATAGATTATTTTTATTCTGGACGAAATATAGAATTTTGTCTCTATAAACGATAAAGTAAAATCCCAGTAAAATTTCTAAATTATTACATATTGAGATATTTGTAATATATAGATTCTTTTGTCTTCGAGAAAATTTTTACTTTAGAGTCAGCGTTATTTTTTATACATACCATCACTTTTGATCGGCATCCACCGGTCAAACTGACTTTTTGCTAATATATAGCTATTCTTGTCAATAAGTATCATTTCAAATGTTTTTACTTAGTTCTAAGATGAAAACTAATACCATAAAAGTATAAACGAAATTCTAACCTGTAAAAATATATGTATAAATAATAATATTTGTTCTTATAATAAATTGTTGAGAGTGTAAACATAGTATAAAAATCGAAAAATTACTAAATTATTGATCCGCATAATGGAAGAATCATTTTTGATAACATCGATAAAGATGGTGAATTTTCACTAAACCACTCGCGCAAGCATCGCCTCCCATATGAATCGTCGCGCGCGTTCTTTTCTACTTCAACACGCAAGTTCCCGCGCGCGAATATTTCTATTTGAATATTAGTAACATATGAACATATCGAGAAAAAAGTTTTACTTAATTATTTTTGTAGCACTCCCAAATATTATTTGATATTTTTTATAATTTATTTACAACTAATTTTATAATATTTGTAAATATGTATAGCTTCCTAATGCCGATTAATATCACGAGAAGAAAAAATTAGACAGAAGATTTAAAGTATTGAGCAGTATATTAAATAATTCAAATCTTTTTTGACTTGAAAAATACATAAATTTACAGATGTGTAGTGACATTTCTTCACTCACTCAATATCTTATCTATTATCATTCGATATATTTATAGATTTATGAAGTTGTAATAGCAAATCATAGGTTTAAAATATACTGTACTATATAATATACTATAAAGAGCATTATATACATACTTTATACAATATTTGTTACTATCAGTGATTATTGCATATTAATTTATGCGATTATAAAAATAATATGGAATACACTTTCGATCAAATATGACAAAAATTTGATTCTTCTTTAAAAGAAAAAATCTTATATATATTTGAAAATATAATACTTGTGTTGAAAACGTTTCGGTATATATTAATCTTAAATCAACTACACAGACTATTATTTTAAAAATAAATATGTAATATCTATTACTATTAGACATGTGCAAATGTTTTATATTATATTTGCATGTGCAAATTAAATCTAATAATTTTGAACACAATTTTTAATTAGTATATTTTTATATCAATTAAAGAGATGACAATAACCATTGACAGTTGTTATTAGTCCTATTCTCAGCATTTAAAAAAATTAATAAAATTATATTTATCTAAAACATCCACAGTCTTTTACAAAATTATAACTACGCGAATCATATAGATTTTCTTTAAGCTACATAGTAATTAGATATGGTAATATTATGTAATTAGATTTATGAATTTCATTGAATTCAATTTGTTTTCCACCAATTTTACTACTCTTATATAGTTAAAATATTAATTTCCCAATAAATGATAAATTCATACAAAAGAGTATGGTTAAAAAGCTGCATTACAATAAACCTTTTTTTCGCACATGTGTACCATTTAGGTTTGCATTATTACTTTAATTGTAATTGAACAACTAAAGAAAAATCAGGTCGATTTCATCCAACTATGCTGATAAAATGA
The DNA here is from genome assembly GCF_024542735.1 of Bombus huntii. Lineage (NCBI taxonomy): Eukaryota > Metazoa > Arthropoda > Insecta > Hymenoptera > Apidae > Bombus > Bombus huntii. The sequence goes on along the minus strand of NC_066251.1, from coordinate 1,898,618 downwards.
ATTATGATCTATATATTTTGGTATTTCAAAGTACATATTTTATATTTATCTCATACTACACGTGTCTAATATTAATAAATAATATAATATAAATAACTTTCACTATTATCTTATACATTACATTTTTCATTCATACTTTTACCGCTGATCAATAACAATTTTGAAACATGCTTATACGTTTTCCAATGATCCATTTTGTTGTCATATACATTCGCTCATTTTTCAGATACTGCCGTGAAATATATCTATAAATTAGTACGATGATGCATTTATTTTACAAACTCATGATATAGGAACACAAACAGCAAATGTGTTGAAATATATAATTATATTTTGTGGATCACATCATTGTGGATCTATTGTATATATCTATTGTGTATACTCACGTGCATGATGATAAGAGAATAGAGGATAAACATAATTGTCTAACTTACACATCAACACATCTTAGTCAACTAAAATACATCTCTATAATACCTTTCCATATTGATTCAAATGGAACTAAAAATGAAAGTGTACATAATTTATAACGTTTAAATATTTTTGCTGTGTTACATCTACGTGGATGAAGAGTTTGTGAAAATAAGAAATTTTCAAAGATAAGCTTCATGAGAAAAATATTATCAATAAAAATCATAGATAGCATATGTCTTTTACTTTCTAACATCTAAGATCACAAATTTCTAGAATCACGAATATTCATTGTTAACGTTAAATAATAACAATATACATTTATTTGACAAAAATATACATTTTCTGAAAATATAGTAACGTAGTATTTTCAAATATAAAGTTTATAATAACAATTTTGTATCATACCTTCAAATTACGTATTATGGGCAATTTTGAGACGCCTTTTTGATATTTTTCAATTAATGTTTATGATAATTAATTACCAAACAAAAAACTGCGTATTCTTAATATTAATATTATTAAATTAATATTAATAAATATTATTAAATTAAAAAGTTAGAATCAGTACTTATGTGATCCAAGTGTGGTAAAAAGAAGAGGTTCTATTAACCATATTGTATAAGATTAAAAAGAGCATCGACATTTTCCTTCTCAGACTCTTGTTGCACAACCTGCGTAACGTTTTGCGTTAACAAAACTTGCTCTATTAAAACGGTCTCTGTATCAGGATGTTCCGAAACTGTAACATCTTCTTCTTTAATTGCTCCTTCCTGTTCATTGTTCGATTTGATCACGTTTTTTCTTCGTTTCGTTCTCGGTCTATCCGTGTGTATCCTCATATGTCGTCGTAAATCATATTTGCCCACGAAACGAGCACTACAAATTTCACATCCGAATGGTTTTCCACCAGTATGAGTCCACATGTGGCGTCTCAACGCGGCACTAAAAGTAAACGCTATTCCGCAAACATTACAAACATATGGTTTTTCCCCAGTGTGTAGAAGACTATGATCTCTCAGAGTGGCCCTTTGGTTGAATCGCTTTCCGCAAACCTCGCACGTGTAGCTTCGCGGGTTTGAGTGGATTCTTACATGATTCAACAAATTTCCTTGTTGAGAGAACGATCGTCCACATATCTCGCATTTGAACGGTTTTTCACCTGTGTGAACGCGCATATGTGTCTCTAAAGTGCGATTATTTAGAAATCTTTTTCCACAAACTTTACAGGGGTACTTGGGTAAGTGAAGACCTTGCGGATCCAAGTGTGTAATCAAGTGCCGCTTATAGTTACCTTTATGATTGAACAGTCGTGGACATTGACTACAGGAGTAAGGCGCACCGCGTATGTGTGTCGTAATGTGAGTTTCTAACTCTGATTTAACCTTGAATCTGAGGCCACATTTTGGACAACGATGCCTATGAAACTCCGTATGACACACCATATGCCTCTTTAAATACCTCTTCATCGTATAAGCTTTATTGCATATGAAACAGGAATAAGGGAACTGGCCTCTATGCGTTTTAACATGCGCACGCAATTCTCTATGACTCTGGCAGTCTTTCTCGCATACCACGCAAAAGAATGGACCGCTACTCGGCACATGATTGTCTATAGTATGCAACAAGACACCGGTCAGCTTATCGTAATTTTGCAAACATAGAGTGCACTGATACTGTATCACATCGTCTTCGAGTTTTATCTCCTTTATTCTCGTTATTGTATCATTCAAGCTACCTAATATATTATCTTTCGGGTCGACAAAATAATCAGAGTCAGAGTCGTCGCTCTCTTCTGGCTGTTGATTCGATTCCGGAGAATGTTTTTGTATGTTTTTCTCGTTTAGTCTTTCCATCGATTTTTCTTCCGGAATCGTAGGTTTCCAGGCCACCTCATCGTCGCTGATTTTATTATCTTCCCCCCTTGATTCCACAATCTTCTCGTTGCACACGGCATCTAAAAATTCTTCGTTATCCACAGTTTCGTGTAGGAGCTCCCCATTACAGTCAGCCTCGGTAATCTTTTTGCTATCTTCTAATTTAATCACAGTATCGCAAGAAAGCGTATTCTGCGTATTCACATGCTCTACGTGCTCTAAAGAAACATCTTCCGGTATATACATTATGGTATAATCTAGCTGCTGGGATTCCAAAATTTTCGAAATTTCATCAGGTATCTCGTTTTTCAGCGGTTTGTCTTGATCGATCTCTGCTCCTGACAGCTTCGAAATGATAATACCTTTTAATCCAGATATGCCAGCCTTGTTAAATTCGCCATTTTCTTCTACCAGTTCGGACACGTCGAGCTCTAACGCTTGCTCTTCTTTGTCGTTTATAGTAATTCGCTCGGACAAAAATTCTTCCGAACTATCCACATCAATGATAGGCTTAATATCTTCTTTGTTATCTAATAGTTTAATTTCTAACAATTCGTCTGATTGTTCTGAACAGTCTTGTTCAAAATCATTGCCCATTGCCTCCTCCTGAAAGGCAATACCAACAAGTTGGGAACGATGTTAATGCTTCCACATTACGTGCAATTACATGCTATGACGAAGTTAACGAAATTAAGAAAATGCAAGCATATAGCTGAGATTGGATCGATACAAGGAAGGTAACCTTTATGGGAAGATAATATAATAAGAACAATCAAATAAAATAAAAATTATTCTTCACTCTTTGAATACTGGTTGCTTAAATACGAGCGTATCGTACTATTATCATCCCGAAAGATTTTATTCTCTTACTATTTATATACTAATATCTTTGTATTTGATACATCCTTGTACAAATGATTTCTAAGGCTACTTTTTCAATATATAACTGATTTATTCGTAATAAAATATACAACTGCAAAGCTCTTTTTACATGATTAAATTATAATTGGAGCGAAACGGTAAGCTTGTTACTAAATATTAATTAGTATACGCAACAAATAAATTTCGTTCCATATCACCGGTATATTTTGTACGTAGTAACAAAAGAAACAAGTATAAAATATTGTTTAAAAATATAAAAGTTGGACACGAATTTTTGATAACGAATTGTAGAATTATGAAACATATCAAATTTTGTACTTAGTATACACCTGCATTAATTTTAATGTTAAATGATTAATCAAATTAATTTAATTAATGCATTTTAATAATAACCTTTCAACTGCCTTAGCTTCTTAAAACATCATTATTTTCAATATAAGTCACTGATCATTATAATTTATTCAGTACTACTTTATACATATATTTGCAAGCAAACAGAAATTAAGTAAATGTAATTACATGTCTGCAAATAAATAAAATTCATTAACATTCAATATTAACATATACCTATATTAACGTCATGTGTTTACACTTTCTTTTATTTACACTAGACATCTATGAAAATTAACTATTTACTGAGAATGAACAAGGTAATAGAATTAAAATCGAAAAATTAGTAATGTTAATCAGTTATGTCGACATTACATAACAAAGCATTGTCTTTGTATGTATTATGCAACTAGAACTTATAACTCCAATATTAATGAACTAACAGTATTTAGGTTAAAAAGTATAACATATGAAGATCAAAAACATGTTTTTGCATTTACAAAACTTTTTAACATAAGAAAATCACTACATTGTAAAATAATGTAATCTTAATTATATAATTACAAAGGCCAGGTATCTTACCTTTATGTTATAGCGAATTTGTGTTTCAAACATTTTGCGGAGTTTCCTTTCAGTAGCTTGAACTTGCAACTTGAAATCATAAAATGCATCTGTGCGATAAGCACACTTTGCGCAAAGCATATTTGGTAACCCATCGAACCTGTCAATCTATTTAAAAAAAGTAAACTATATTAACCAAGTTAGCTGATATGTATAATATAACTTATACAGTATAGTTAATACGAAACAAGTTTCCTATTTAACATTTCTTGTATTATATCTCATTAGTCAATTTAAAATCTAATACAAGAAAAAGTAACTCACATTTTACTTTGAAATTCTATTTATATTCATAATACATTCATTGTATTCATAATACAATTAACCAACACATTAGTATATAATGTTATTATAACTATCTCTTTTGTAACTTTAATCCTACATGTAAAACTTTACTGTAATACTTTATATAACAACATAAATTAATCTTGTTCGACTTGTTTATTCCTAAAAATTTAGATTACAATGGAATAAATGTCATTCAATTGAATTTAATTACAAAGTTTATTTTTTCCATTTAAACATCTGTATCTTGTTATCGCAAAATAAATAGCAGGTATATCTAATAAATGAATATTTGATGACACCATTTTAAGGTTATGTTACAAAATTACAAATTTATGCACGATTAACTATAATAAAAGAATGACTGACTACTTAACAAAGCAAGAAACAGAAAATATATTAACCAAATGATATTTTATAACTAACCTCTATCGATGCAAGCTCTGCAAGTTTATTAGGCAA